>NC_041818.1:10136600-10775638 GCF_900964775.1 Scleropages formosus | reverse complement strand
AGACAGTGTAGAGTGTGCATGTGCATTTCCCTTGAGTTCTCCCACAGTGAGTAATGGGTAGAGGCTGAGGAAACCTGATCATTCCCTCCACTTAAATAAAAAAAAAAAAAAAAAAAAAAAAAAAGGGATGAGCTACAAGCTTCAACTGAAGCACCTAGACGATGTTTAATGTGCAATGTAATATGCAGTTCTTAGCTTTAAAAACTAGAATTTACAAGCAGATTCTTGTATTTATTGCATTTTGGAAAATATCCCAACTTTTCCAAAAATAGGGTCTGTACATACATTTATACGTATATTAACACGCATTTCCCCAAATGTACAAAGTCCCAAGTATAAATATGACACTTCATTTTTTTAAATGGATGAGCCACCTGGAGATGGTATTTGTAGCTTACTGGTAAATTCAGTAGCCATGGGATGTGGTCACAAGCATTAGCCATTAGCTTTTTGACCTGGTGGGGTCACCTGTGGAAAGCTGTAACCGTTTATGTTGAATGAATGCTGAACAGGTAGTATAGGGTAGTGTAATGCTGGAGCTGTCATCTTCCACTACAAAGATGTGTGTTCAAATACCCAGTTGCACCACAGTAGTATTCATAAAGATATTTATCTTGAATTTCTCTAGTATAAATTACCCAGCTCCATAAACTGGTCAATAATTGTAAGGAGCTTAGCATACAAAAACCAACACCAAGTCACCATGAAAAAAGGCTTCAGCTAAAGAATGGTGTATGATTGTGTACAGGGCACTGCCATCTCACAGTGACTAGGTCATGAGAGGACATGGGTTCAATCCCTGCTCAGTCTGTGTGGAGTTTGCATGTTCTCTGTCTCTACCTGGGTTTCCTCCCACAGTCCAAAGACATGCTGTTCAAATGGACTGGTGACTAAGTCACCCATACTGTGTGAGTGACACAGAGTAGTCATTGATTTATGGACGAGTGACCCATTGTAAGTAGTCATCTGCTAAATAAAATAATGTATGACAATGTCTGTGCACTGATATCCCAACTAGGCATCTTTCCACAACATTCCTGACTTGGAAAATGGGGAATCCGGGAAAAATCTGTATTGAGCAACTTCAGACCTCCATGCATTTTGTTTTGGTAAAAGTGTATTTAAAGCTGTTAGAAAACTTCATTAACAGGAAACAATTCCCTGGGAAAGGATAATTTGGTTTTCATACCATACTGATTATTATGAAGTATAACTCACTGTTGCTAAAACAACATAAGAATTCTTGCCTTCTGTGACACTGCCGTTTTAGATGTAGTTCAACTTAAGGAAATACTATTAATGTGTCTTTTCTGCAAAAGTATTAAATCTGGTCTAAATCCCATTCAAATACATCATTAGAGAGAAAGAGAATAAGATGCTCTGGATGACACCTTTAATTATAAGTAGCAACTCAAAACGTTATTACTCAAGTTAAAGGGAATTTTGCTAGGTTGTTATATTATGTACAACTTACCTGGCAATTGAAGATTGTGTTTCCTGAACTACCTTCATCTAGCGAGGCACTGATCAAAAAAAAAAAAAAAAAAATCATAAATACAAACACAACGTTACTTGATTTGTGTCTATAAAAGGCAATATTTTGAGCACAAATTTGAAGAACTGAGACCATCGATTTTACGTGAATTAATCAAATTACAATAAAAGCAAAATTATTCAATTTTTATTGCACCTTCTGATGGTGTGACATGGTGGCCTTTGTCTAGAGCTTGTGCCATTTTCTGAAAGGCTGAGAAACCTGGAAATCAAGGGTGTTGGAGAATGAATTAAATGCAAAGGTCTGACACAATGAGATCCCAGTAATACGAGCAATTTTTAGGATTCTTTAAAGAGGACTAGAGCCAGATTCAGTGAGGTCCTTTAAAGATGGCACAGCCACAACCTCAACCAACAACCAGCACCATGCAACACAAATATGAACTTATTCCACCCCCAAGCATCATTCTGCCCACTGACTCAGGCAGCAGGTCTCCTATGGAAGAACATGTAACGGAATGAGTTTTGACAATGTAGTGACCTCCATGTTAAAATCATATCCAAATAAAGCTAAAAGCAAGTATGAAGAAGTCAGGAGATGGTGGGCAGAGTAGAGAAAATAAATGGAAAGTAGGAAAGTAGAAATGAGAACTACAAGACATCAGAAATTAATAAGTCACAATCTAGAAGCAATAGTTGTGGTTGGAAGTTAAATGTCCACAAATGTCTCATTGTATGATGTGATACGAGCATAAAAGCATAACATTACCCAGCATACTTAGCAGACAGACTTCTCCATATTTTCGCTATTTAGAACCACAGAGAATTTTCTTTTTTTTTTTTTTTTTAATTATTTTCAAAATGTATAACAAAGGCAGGGTCAGTCTAACAAACCTGTTTCGCTGCTCCTGCTGCAGAAGCTGGGTAGCTATCCTTCTTAGGTCAGTAACTTCTTTCAGATCGTCTTCCTCCTGCTCCTCCTCCGACACACTATCTGCCTTGCAACTAAAAAGCAGGACTCATACTGTAAGCACACGGTGCTCAGTGCCATAACATAAGCCATTCACAGAACATAATGGTACATTCTTACCCCAATTCCTTATTCTCACTGCAGTATGACTTCTGAAGTACTTGTTCAAGCTCCTGAAATAAAAATTGACAACTCTTGTTTAAACATTTAGTACAATGTCTAATTTGAATTCATATTCACAAGCCTGTAAGGCCTGGACCATGCTACCTTATTGTAGTTTAAATTCCTTCAGTCCTACCAGATGTCATGGCAAGACTGTCAACAACTCACCTACAATTGACAGGAGTCCCTCAGAAATTCTCTTCAAAACCTCTGCATAGAATCCCATTATTGTATATAGCTTTTCCTCTGACTAAACTGTTGGCCATATATAACATTTTCTCTGTTTTTCCAGATTTCATCCACAAATTCCAACTTGTGTTAAGACCAATAAAAGACAGAAGTGATCCATATTGCAAGTCACCCAATTTTCACTTCACCAAATGCTTGGAGGACATATGTATGTTGTGCCTGATGAATAAATTACCCATGGTGGTTCTTTCCTCCTTACCTTCATGCAGGATACATAGTCTGGGTGCATGTCTCCCTCTGCTGCCTCTTCAGCAGGGAGATCGACAAAAACGTAGGGATCACAAACTGCCAAGACACATGAGAAGGGCAGAGTTAATACAAGTCCTCCATTTATTGCCTTCAAAGTGCATCATCTCAACCTCAAGAAACCCCAAAACAGTATACAGAATAAAGCCCAAAATTCTGGGCTGCAATAAAAGAACCACAAGACAAAAATTTGTACTAGGAAAAGGGTGAACACTCAATTTACATGAATTTATTTAGTAGATACTTCTCCCTAAAGTGATGTACAACTGAGAATGGATGAAGGTTCATTTCAGCAACAAAGAACTTTAGATAAAAAACACAAAGCAAAGCACAGTCAGTTTGTCCAAAACAGTCATATTTCTCTGCGCACATTACACGCATAGCTGCAGACAGAACTGGCAGAAGGTATAAAGGTGATTGTGGCAAATAACGTAATGCAAGTTTATGGTGCAGATGGGAGATCTGTTTTGATACCCCTCTTGAATGTTGACAAAAGACAGCAGTTCTGAGGGAGAAAGAGCTCATTCTATTGCATTAGAGCCAAGAGCTGAGAGCTCTTGCTATGGCCAGTCAGAATTATATTTGCAAACGAGAAAATGTTGCACAGAAAGTGGCATCTCTTGGGAGGACATACTCAACAGAAACATGCAGAAGTCCCCTAAGATCACTCTACCTCATTTTTACAGAACAACAGGGTGCACTTTCCCCATTCCAGAACAACATCAAAACTGAAATGTGTCTTAGGTTCAGTTTTCAGGAACTGCTGCTCTACTCAAGTATTATCAGCAGGTAACTTAAGTGTTAAAGGTTGCAGGCTTGTACTGAACAAAAAAAAAAAAAAAAAACTGAAGTTCAGGATCCCTTTTTACCCTTTTTTTTTTTTTTTTTTAAACTTTTGAAGAGGGTAATAAACTGGAAGCTGTAAAATCTGCCAATACAGAAGCAGGCTACATGAAAGGTAATTGAGTTAATGTGAATTTATCTGTATTGGGAGTAGTTCAGTACCAGTATCTACAAGCTTCTTTACCTGATTCTTGCTTAACGCTCAGCGTGTAGGACTCTGCCCGGGTGGGATCCCGTATCGTCTCAGACACTTGCGAGTGAAGGCTGGTCGTGTCATCATCAGAAGGCTAGCAGTGGGGGGGGGGAGAGAGTAAGAAGGAGCATTTAGGATCCAACAAGAGCTTCCTTTTATCCTGAATGCACGTTAACTGGGAAATCCTTGACAAGATGTGTAGATTCTCTCTATCACTATTAGACTTAGAAAAATTATTAAAAGGGCACTAAAAAAATGTAATAGATATTATATTTTTTCCTTACAAGATACAGTACTAGTTTTAGGATTTACTAAGTTCCCACATTACTAGTCTTGTTTATATCCATTTTATTAACGTTTTCCAAACATGAAGGGAAAAGAGCTCTAACAAACATTTTTATATCTTTACCAATAATTTTTTTCATGACCCTGTAAGATTATTTTACCAGTAATAGATTAGTAGCTCCATGTTTTAAAATCAGTTCACTTTTACTTTATAAGTGGCATGCATTCAAAACATTTTTTGTGATTATCAACATAAATGTGGTACAAACAAATCAGGGAACAGTTGATGCCAGCTGCATTGTGTGTTCATATGGCTTCTTTGGAAAGTCAGTGTTGATGGGTCATGAATGTCCATTCACTAACATTACTGAAGGTTGGTAAAGGCAATCAGAGGACCAGCCAAGCTGGTTGGTAAATGCTAAAGCTAGTAAAAGCCATAGCTTGTTTAAACAGAACTTCTGGCAATTTTTTTAATAAAAAAAAAAAAAAAAGCTTTTTGACAAATCACATTTTACAGGTGTCTGATGGTGTGTGAGCAATGAAGAATCCCTGCAACTGCCACAAGCATAAGGATACCTGTTTACTACAGAAAGTTGGCATGAAACCATGCCTACCAGGAACAACCACTACTTTCTCTCTGGAATTCAAACTCGTCTCAACACACAAATAACCACTGAGGATTTTCTAAGGCATGCAGTGAGGTCTAAATGCTAAACACTAAATGCACAGGGAAAAATCAAAACAATAGAGTAACACACTAAAGCTGAAGGTAGACTACACTCTACAGCTGATTAGGACCAAAAAAAAAAAGAGACAGAAGATGCTTAATACACACTGCAAGGGACCGAACAAATGGCGTGTGATCATAAAATGGCTCAAATGAATTTGTCAGTGCGCCACAATTCAGTGCTCCTGTCCTGAGTGACCCGACCCAGCACAGCATTGTGACCTCCCAGGTGGCTAGTTCTGCTAATGTCCGTTTATGTTTGTTCCCACACTGAAGTAACCCCACATATTCACAGTGATCTGGAAAAACACCACCTGAAGAAACTGAAGCACAAACAGCAGCATGCTCAAGAGTGAGAGTGAAATGCGTGCGGCTGCAGCAGCAGCATAGGACACACAAACCTCAGTGGTGGACAGCCTCTTCTCACCAGTGTCACTGCCAATGCCAGAGTCGGGACCATGGCTTTTATTGGGATAGAAATCCTCCAGGCTGGGGGGAGGGGAAAAAAAAAAAAAAAAAAAAAAAAAAAAAACACAACACGACATGGGGGAAGGAAACACGATGGACTGCAAGGCTGAAGCCAGATATGCAACAGGCTTAACTGCAAAGTGTCAAGACTGATGTGATTAATAAGCAGCATCCCATACAGTACAAGGCATCTCTCCATCAATACATACTAGCACTGTTGACATTACACTGTAGTACTGTTGATATTACACTGACTTTTACCTCTTGAGCAAATAAGAGTCAATAGATGCTTGTCAATTCTTACCAAAAGGAGTCTATAGGCAATTTTTAAATGATTAGCTTTTGTGAAATGCTTGTCAATCTTCATAACATTTCTTGGAAAGAAATAGCTGCCACATCACACCAGTCACTGAGATAGGTAAAATATTTGTTTAAATACAAACGCTCAGTGTAAGACACGGAAAACACAAAGGTGTCACATTGGAGCTAAGAAAACAACTGAAGCAACAGACCTTTCATTCAGTAAGTTTTTTTTTTTTTTTTTTTTTATTACTCAAAAGCTGGATCCCCAGTTTCTTCACAATCATGTTCAACACCTGAGTAGATTTTCAAACTGTGGTTGTTCTCTCAGCACTTTTGGGGTAAGTGTGTCATAAACCAGTATTAAAGCTAAGATGTATGATGCACAAACTGAGGTGGCCATACCTGCCTGTCAGGGGCTGTGGAAGGCAGCGCTTGCTCAGAGATGAAAGCTCCAAACCATCTGTTTTTTTGTCCATCCTGCAAGCCTGGATAGTCAAATACTTGAAGATGTGCACCTTCCCTTTAAGGCAGACCTGAAAGGTGCCACGTGGCTACATAAGTCAGTCCAAAGATATCCTGCTGCATTCTTTTCACAAGAATGTTAAAAATCCAGCATATACATATAATAAAATCACTGCCAAACTGGAATATTTATAAAGAGGAGAGCATGTAGCATAGTTTGGGCTACAGCCACTTAAGGTTTGACTTCAACTTCTGCCATAGTAACATAAGCAAAATATTTAAACAAAAAAATACTTAACGCTGCTCCAAAAATAGGTTAACAACTAGGCAGCTTAGCATAAAACATGCCAGATTTTTTTAAAGAAATATTTCAGTTCTGGCAGGTGCAGTGGCACAGCAGGTTTGGCCTGTGCCTGCTCTCTGGTGGGTCTGGGGTTCAAGTCCCACTTGGGGTACCTTGCAAAGGACTGGCTTCCTATCCTGGTGTCCCCTCCCCCCGCATTGTGCCCTGTGTTGCCGGGTTAGGCTCCAGCTCACTGCGACCCCGCTTAGGACAAGCGGCTTCAGTCAGTCAGTCAGTCAGTGTGTGTGTGTGTGTGTGTGTGTGTGTGTGTGTGTGTGTGTGTGTGTGATGCGCACGCGCGCATATTTCAGTTCTTCACAGCACCTGCTAGAACTGACTATTACCTCTAGATGGCGATGGAGATTCAGTTGTGACCACATCAAGCAACTACAAAATCAGTATGGTATAACCATAATATATAATAAATATCTTTACATTTTGCCTTTATATATTAATCCTGTCCAGGAATATGGGGTGGAATTATAACAACACAAGCATAAGCACACGAAGACACATGCTCACACCTGTGCAGGTGGTGACTGTAAGGGATTGTTGTCGAGGGCCAGCAACTGAAGGTGTCTCAATTTGCGGAAGATGGGAGGGATTCTAGTCACTTCATTGCAAGAGAAGTCAAAGGCGACGAGTGGGAGGAGAGCCAGCTCTAGAGAAGGACAAGAGGAGACATGGGAGAGTGGCGAGGAGCAATGGCAGCGTAACAGAAAACAGGAAGAGCAGGCACATCTCTCAGTGAGCATACAGCACAGCCTAGGGGGCAGTATGGGTTATAGCTAAAGAAGATCCAGGTCATTCCCTGGTACTGTACATCGACAGAAGTATACATCTACATTTACTTACTTTAGCACTCTTGTCTCCGAAGTACAACTGAGGTTAAAAATTGAATTTCAAAACACATGAACAGCTTTAGACAGACACGTGACTGCTGAAGCACAGTTAAATTTGTCCAAAATCCCCATTTATGCCAGTGATATTATACAAGTAGCTACCTGTAGAAACGAAAGGAAATACAAAAGGAGCTGGGACAGATAGTGTAGCAAGAGTTTATGGAACAGATTAAGAGAAACTGGGTCCAAAAGAAGGGAACCACTCAGCAGTTCTGAGGGAGAAGAAGTACTAGGAAAGGAGCATAGATTCTGGTGGTGTGAATAATGTGAAACAGCTGAATTAAGGTGGTCCCACATTCATATTGCTTGGGTGCTTTTTACTGACATCAGCTTGGCAGGTAAACAAACGTGTTTCGCCCCACTGCAGACATATTGTTTATAAATACAGTATAGAAACCAGTACAAGAAAATGGCACAAAATTAAATATCCTTGTGATTTTGTAAACTTGTCGTGAAAAATGTACCGCATTATCTGAAAGAAAGTGTCCACTCATTCAGTCAGTGCAACAAAAGTGATGTACTGTAGTGGGACAAAAAGGAGGTGATACTCACCTTCAGGCAGCGCATGCAAACAGTTCCTGCGAACATTCAGCTCCCTCAGGGTATGAAGGTTTCCCATCTGGGGTGGTAGCGCCTGGATCTCATTACAGCTGATATCCTAGGAACAGGAGAAAGCTTATCGGTTTCTTTAAGGTGTGGCCATATGACACCTCACACACAATCATATATACAGATGAATGCATCACATGCAGAAGCCAACAAGATGAGAAAAAGCTTTCAAACACAATAGACACCACAGCAGGGAAAATAACTTTGACCATGTCCAGGTCCCGCAGGGATGCTGCTGTTCTGTTTTCTGGGACAACATACTAAACTTGTGGTAAGTCAGTAACTATCCAGCTGCAGAAAGGGTACAAAATTTAATTGCCTGTGATTAAAGTAATCTGCTAAGCAAATGAATAATACCAGTTGCTCTGGACATGACAAACAGCTAGAAATATACATGCTTAACATAAATGCATGTAGACTGAAGCATCAGTGTACAAAGCTGCAAGGCTGGCCAGTCCTGGTTATTGTGGCCCATTGTGTATGGTTGTTCAAACTCAGTTGATTTTACATTTATTTAGCAGACACTTTTCTCCAAAGTGACTTCCAATGAATTCTATGTAGTGTCATCAGCCCACACACCTTTTTCACCAAGGTGACTTACACTACTTAAAGGGTCACTCATCCATAACCCATATTTTATTTATTGTACCAGTGAGTACATGTGGCTAACCTGGGTATTTATGTGTATAGAATAAAAAATGTATACAAAATTGCAAACAAAGCAATCCACAAGTATTCCATATCCCGAATTGCTGCACAAGAGCTAGGAAGACATACTGCTAGACCAGACTTGCTAAGTGGATGCCTCATGAACAAAACTAGTGTCCAGCAAATGTACTCAAGCATTTGACAGGTACTATATGTGGAAAAACAGGTTACTATTTGCTACTGCAAATCTGGAACTAACACATATTCTACAAACGCCTGCTACATTGCAGCTTCCTGGGATCTTCCTGGCCACCCTGTCAGTCATGACATCGCGAATGTGCACTGCAGCAAAACACAAAAATACACTCGGCTGTAAAGATAACTTGTTTTTCAGGTCGATTAAAAACTTCCTCACCAGCTGCATAAGGTTTCTGGATTTTCCAATCTCCTCCGGTATGGACTGTAGCTTATTGTTGCTCACAACAAGCACTTTGAGAGGAAGGTCAAATAAGTACTTTGGTAGAATTGTCAGAAGGTTTCGACTGAAAAAGGAAAAGAAAAGCAATATTAATGAAAAACAATGGAAATAAAGACTTTAAAAAGCTAAAGAGACCTGCAAAGATGTAAAAATTTCAAGTTATACTTAAAAAAAAGGGTCAATTAAGTCAGTAAAGAAAAATATATTGTAATTTGTTTGGCCACAACCAGCAGAACTAGATTGTTCTGGAAATAATGTGACCCTAATGGCAGATGGGTACTTTAATTTGGATAACAAATAAGGTTATAGATATTAGATACAGGGGTCAGTAACATGTTCACCAACTGCCACATGTGGCAAATTGACAAGAAAAGTGTGGCAAATTAGATTTTTAAACTAGGTGATGACACAGAATGAAAATTCAATTTGTTAATGCTTCTGTACTGTTATTTCATGTTGTGCAATTATTATGAACCCAAAAGAATATATAATCTTAAGGCATTGCTGCCTTGGAGATAATTATACTGGTATTTCAAGCCATTAAAGAAAACGCAGAAGGATACGTGTGTTCCAGTGTGATTCAAAAGACCTTAGTAAATGAGCAAATTCCAAATTATCTTGCCCATCTTGAATTCTGGACACTAAGGTTGGAGCTGACATGTGGAGCGACGCCAGAAATTACATGAACTTTTGAACTGGTCAGTTATAAAAATACCCAGATTTCATATATATTTCTGGATTATTGCACATAGTTTATTTTGCTTGAGTGAATATCCTTTTTCATACCCACTAAGCAAGCAGTTGATTAATTTCGTGCTTCATTTACTACACCTGTGCCCAGACTCCAAATTGTAGCACAATACTAATATAAAAACAGGTAATAAGGGACTGGGCCCATTCAGAGGAAATGTTCCAACAAAAGTATGATGGCAAGCGCTGCAAGGCATATACCAGGTAGTAAAACTTTACCAAAACCTGTTTGGGGGGAAAAAAGCCATCTGGGAGTCAAAGATCCTTTCTGTTTAAGCACAGACTAAAACTTATCTATAGAGCTTTTCATTTAGCTGACGCTGCTGACCAGAGGAAGTATCCTAACCACACGGCTGACTGAAGTCAGTCTCTCCGGTCTCTCCATAATAATGCATGTGGCCACCGTAAGCATTTTCCTCATGATTCTCTATACTCACTGCGTCAATTCTTTTTATTATACTATTAGGCCATCAAGGTCACTTGGCAATCTCTACTGCTGTTTCACATGGAGTAATTATAAGAATTTTTTTTCTAATTCACACTGCCTCCTGCTTTGCCTCATCTGGCCCTGAGCTCATACATCACAGGATGCAGATGACCGGCTCAAGGCTCCCACTGGATTCTGCCAAGTCAAGGTTGATCCAGTCTCACCACTATAGATGGTAGAGTCACAGTCTGTGAGCAACCAAGTCAACTCAGTCATCTAAACATCATTTACTGCAGATATACCCTACTAATCTGGGATTAGAGACTATGTTCCATGAGACTGTCTATCACTTTAAAGGAGTCCTTACAAAGGTTCAAACAAGTTCCCATCCCTGGGAAGTGTTTCTACTAAGCAAAACACATTGACAAAATTGCAATGAAATTCCATCTATTGAAGTTCTACCTACTTTCAGTCATGGCCAACAAATGTGTGACTGTATTCAATAATGTACTGAAATTGACTATACTCCTTTATTTACTTGTACTTCAAATAATATTTGGCATTGTTTGCCTTCAAACAATATGAAAGAATGTTTCTACCAAGTAGGGGGGTGCGGTGGCGCAGTGGGTTGGACCACAGTCCTGCTCTCCGGTGGGTCTGGGGTTTGAGTCCCGCTTGGGGTGCCTTACGACGGACTGGCGTCCCGTCCTGGGTGTGTCCCCTCCCCCTCCGGCCTTACGCCCTGTGTTGCCGGGTTAGGCTCCGGTTCCCCGTGACCCCACTCGGGACAAGCGGTTCTGAAAATGTGTGTGTGTGTGTGTGTGTGTGTGTTTCTACCAAATCAGATGTCACCTATGACACACCTCAGTGTGATAGGTTAACCATTTTCATAAACTCTGCTGCCCAAATATTTTTTCACTCAAGGTTTACAGGGGAAGGAAAAAAAACTACTCAGATAACATAAAAATGTTGCATTCTAACTTCATGCATATTATGAAGGCTTTAAGAAAAAAGGCCTATGGGCATCATCAGTCAGCAGCAAGAAAAGGGAAGATGAAGGAACTGATCAGCGATTCCTAATCAGCTACTTCAGTTGTCATAGCCCCAAATGTAGGTGTCGCCAGTATATGCACTGAAATCAATGTGCCGCTCAAATCTGTAAAGGAAAGAGGAAAATCTCCAGAGGTTATGGAGAGAAAAAAAAACAAAAAAAAAAAACAAAACACCATTGGGCAAGGATCTGAAAATGTTACCAACAGCTTGCTGGTAAATAAAGAAATGGTCATGCATGCTATTTGAGATTTCAGATATTTCTTTCAAAATGAACCAGACAAGCCTGTCACTTACTCCAAGTGTGACATGACTGACAGACAGGTCTGTAGGAAAGACCCTGAAAAAGCATCCTTTGTATAATGGTCTATTTCATTTAAATAATTTGCATAATGTAAAGTCAACACTGACTACAGACCTGATGTTCAAGTACGTCAACATCTGAAGGTTGATGATGGCTTCCGGAATGCCCTTTATGCAGTTGTGGTACAGGTTTAAGGTTTCCAGAGGGGCAAATAGGCAGACTTCTGGTGGAATCTCAGAGAATCTGTTCTTGGACAGGTCTGGGATTAAAACAAACAAGAAGAAACAAAGATGTTTACCTGTTGCAGTAGATAAAGAGTGTGTAAAGGAGTCACCCTACACCTATAGGACATTAACACTAGAGCAAAGGCAGAGCTGCAAGAACATCAGCATCCAGAACACACACTTCAACCACAAGTGATGTAGGAGCTCCTCTGCTGATATAAGTCCTTTCAGCCAGGGGTGTCCAAACTTCATCCCCGACAGCCACTGTTCAGCAGAATTTAAAGAATAAATTTAAATTACCACTTGACCATCAGTTGACGGTGACCAGGTAACATGAATTTCACATAACTTCACATAATTACTTCAATAATGCAATTAAAAGCTAATGTACAACAAAAACCAGCACAGCTTGCATTTCTTGGGAACTGGGGGAGGCCACGTTGGTGTTGCTGATGCCATGTTCTTCGGCACACTGTCAGGGACCACTGCAATGTGGGGCACCCAGGCCCCAATGAACTGGAACACAAGACAGCTCTTGAACCACTTCCTAAAACAGCTCACACCAGCTGAGCAGAGGTCACTACCAACAGCCTCCATAGAAGGCAAACTAGAATGCAGTCAAAACAGGACTCCCACTTTTGGAGAATAAAGTTCTTAGTACGATTAAAATGCCAAAAGTCACACACAGTCTGTACTTCAAAACTCTATGGTTTCCAGTTAGTTTAGCAAGAAACACGCAAATGACAGACCCACAGCTAAAAGTAACAGGATATTTCCACTCTTAGACATTAATGAGAACTGCAGCATCATGGCCCTTTCAAAACCCATTCAGATAAAAAGCAAAATTAAAAAGGGATCAAGTGTTCAGTAAATAAATTGTACTTAATTGTATACAAGCTCCATGCAGAAAGGCACTGGTCAACATAATTACAACTTTTTTCAGAAAATGAAAGTGAAGGCAAAGCTAATGAATAATTAATGTATCATTATTTTCCATATTAACAGTTAGGGAGAGCAGGAAGGGTCCTTTAAGGGCCATCTCCTTACAAGCTTATGGCTCCCAGTCTTGCTGTAGCAGCCATGATAAAGGAACATAATCAAAACTGATGCCGTAAGAATACCCTGCTGTATCAAAAGGTAAATGACCAAGCTGCTCAGAGTACAAACTAGCATGCCTTGGACTAAGGTGCAGCTAAATAAAGGTTAATAATAATAATCAGTTTAACTAGAATGCACTTCTGACTGGATCGCCTGGTCCTTGATCCTTCAAATTTGTGACAATCATGTCAGATGCAAAGATGCAAGTCTGTGTTAGCGCCACACTTAAGGCTTCTAGTGAAATGTTAAGTGGGAATCACTCGGCTTTTAGGAAGATGCAACTAGGAATCCCGTGCAGATGGAAAGGCTTGGAGAACAGGGCCATCTCAGGTACCAGAAAGAGGAATGATACAACAGGATACTGTGATACCTTACATACCTTGTTAAGAGACCTTGCCTTCCTGGTTACATAATTAGAGGCACTGCCATTGGTTTAGGCAATGTCACAGCATGGTGCAAAAAGCTCCAAAAAAGCCCACCACGCTTAGAATCCCTACATTGAATTCCACAAGATATGCAAGTTGCCATGGCAGCTGACATTAATCTGATGCAAGACTGACGAGCGGGCACGCAGTGACTCTGCTCGGGAGGGGGTAGTTTAGCGATCCTAGGAATATCACCAAGAAGCCTTAGCCTCTTGGTAATCTGGTTACGACTGTTGCCATTGGTATAGGAGAGGGTCTGATTCTTGCCATTGCCTGTACAATACCAAATAAAGCACAGAAAAAGACTCACTCCTGTGCCTCTTGGACATTTATGTGCAAGATGCTCTTTGTTCAGGTCACAAAGGGCACACGCCACAGCTTGGCATTTCAGGGCTTTTCATTATACAATTTTTTTGCAGTTGGTTTTTAAAAAAAGAAAAGAAAAATCACAGATGTTGATTAAACACATTAGGAGTACTCAGAGTAATTTCTGTATTTTATAATCCCATCAAACAGGAACTGAGGCAAACATCACAATCAGGCTGGGATGTGTTGCTGGTAACATGATACACCAGCAACTGTTAACCCGTTGAAGTCTGGCAAACTATGCCATCTGTCCATATCGAAACATGCATCCATTTGCACAGCAACACTAAGGCTCTGCTTTGGCTAGACATGAGAAGGATCATTTCAGTAAGCTGATTACAGCACAGCCAGTGTGTCACATATTGAAGCAGCAGCTCCTAAAAGGGAAAGCGAAGCTGTGCAGAGCCACAGAAGGTCAGCTCCCCACCTGGATGTATCCCCTCATAGCACAGTGATTGAGTCCCAATCCCACTGGCACGCCTAGGGACCACTGAGATATCAGGGTGATAAGCAGTGTTGTGGGACGTGACCAGCCAGACCGTGGCCCCTTTTTTGTCCCAGACTGCCTCATCTGAGACGTGCCTAATGGGCCCACTCTGGCGTGAACAATAACTGCTCTTATTTCAAGAGGATGCAGCCGGTTTAAGGGGGAGGGTTAAGGACAAAGGAGCAAATTCTGCTTATTGATAACAAAGTACAGAATACTGAGGCTATATTTAACAGGTACACTGGGGAAGCTGTTTATGCTTGTACCATGCACTGATAAGTAAAATAGACTGAAAAAGCAATAAAACAAGAGGCGATGCTTTCAGTTAGCCCAAGGCAAGACCATCATAAAGCAATGGGATGATTAAGTCATTCATAATTTAGTTGACAAAAATGCCATCAAAGCAAATACACAATAAACCACATGCATCTTTCATATTCTTCCACTTCAGTACTTCTTCCATCCTCAGGCTGTGCCATTCGTCGATAATCTCAACATTTAATGACAGGTGACAGGCTACCTCTCTAATGTATCTGTATTCATTGAGTAGAGAATCTGGCCACAGCTGCAATGCTCGCGACTGCCGGAGGCTAGATTGCCTATTTTTTAGACAACATTCTGCCACGAAACAGACACAAATACACACAAACACTCATGGGAAGGCATGCGGACAGATTCAAATATACACAACATACATAATTTACTATTTAAATAGTTCATATTTTACACACACACACACACACACACACACACACACACACACACACACACACACACCAGGAAATGCAGAAATATGTCACACACATGCTTAGTCCACCACCAGGTTCTCAGACAATATTATTTTCAGACTCATCTGTGGGAGTCAGACACCATGGGATAGCAGCACAGTCCCCTGCCAAACCATTTTAATAAACTTGGGCTTGTTTCCTGAAATGGACAACTTTCAGGCCCTTCAATTCAAACTCAGGACACTGGGCAGCAATCCCTTATGTCCGATGCTGTAGGTTATTGTTTGAAATACCACTAAAGCAGCACACTCCCCAATATCATCTGAGCTTCTGCCATCATCAAATCCAAAAGATCAAGCACTCATCAAAACATATCCCTTAAAGTCAGTATGGTTTTTGCATAACAGGCAAAGTGCTAACGCAAATTTAGATTAGCCAAACCCCCCCCCCCCCCCCCACTTTGGAAGGATGTGTATTTCAGATGATTCAACTTAACACATTTAAACATAAATGTGAATATTCATATTTTATAAAACAGGAAGAATTCAGTGAAAAGTACAGGCAGAGGATGTGTTTAGTCAAATCTTAGTCTGAACTTGGATGATCAACAAAAAAGTGGGTTACCTTTTTTTTTTTTTTTTTTTTTTTAAAATATGGACATCATGACCCAGAACCAGCCTCATGGTGAAAATTCTTATCTGATCCTGAGTTTCCAAGCAAGCAAAGCAGAAATACACCTGCCCGGGAACCTACGGGACGCATAAAACTACCATTTCGCACAATCAGAAAAAGACCACTCCAAAGCGAAATGCTCCCACTAAATCTTGTCAAGGCCTTGTATTCTCCTCACTTTAATATTTTTAAAGTAATTACTTCCTCTGAACTGTTATAAGATGAGGTTACAAATAACGGAAACTCTACTCAAACATACCAGTTCCGTGCTGCAGGAATAAAGTCATGGGCTAAATTTTTAATAAAATTTCTTGCCGAATACTCCAAACTTTGCAGGATATGTCAGGGTTTGCCCATTCAAAGGCAGTTCAAACCATGGCTGAGGGAGCAGAGGCCTTTGTAAGAATGCTCCATTGAAAATGCCTTCTTATTTCAAAGCTTGCACTACTGCCAAAGTCAAGCTCATTCACCCATGACCAAACGAAAAAGCAAATGCAGTACATTTACAAGAAACCCCATTATGAGCACACAGTTCAAAGGGAACACCCACAAAGAAACAACATTCTAAGCCAAATGTAGAACCTTGGGATAAAATAGAAAATACATCATCTCTACTGTATAAACGGCCACCAGACATGAGTTCAAAACATGTGCCTTATCTGAAAACTGCTTATTAAACCAGTCTTGGCAACTCCTTACTTGTCTGTGTGCTCAAGAAGGAACTAACAGCTTCAGTATGTTACATTGGTTCATGTGTGGGGGGGGGGGGGGGGGGAGGAAACCCCACTGGTGTCACAGACAAAATCACTTGGAACAATCAGATCCGTCTCATATGCCTCCAGATACAATGGTGCTTGAAAGTTTGTAAACCCGTTAGAATTCTTTATTATTGCAAAAATGACCTAAAACAAATTTCCACATAAGTCCAAAAACTAAAGAGAACCCAATTAAACAAAAAGATTATACTTGAGGAAAATGATCGAAAGGGTTCACAAACTTTCAAGTCCCACTGTACATGAACACACAGCACATTAGCATTTACCTAACATATACGTAAAAGGCATATACACCTCCTAAATTATTTAAACATTATGAAACTGGAAACAAAACAAATTTATTGTGGAGTCAACACATCAAATCTTGTGACCTAATACTAAATACGCAAACTGGCCACACATACAGAAAAACCTGCGGTTCTATGCTACTGTTATTTTTATCACTTAGGGCTGTGCATGGTCGCTAAAGTCTGCTGTTCTTTTGTTTGTAATTGGGTTCAGAGAGTGAGAGCTATTTAAATGTTTTGCACCCCCCCCAACATCTTGTCACAGCTGTAAGTGCTGCATGAAGGAGGTGAAAGTATTCCCTGCCTTTTAAGGTCAAGGCACAGATTGCTTGCCGTTCCCGTTTGCTGTAGTACTGAACGGTACAGCCAAGACAGGGACGCTGCTTACATGGGCAGATAACAAGTGACCTCTGTGTGTGTGTGTGTGTGTGGGAAACTGAACCAGCACAGAAGAATGTAATTAAGTGAGGTAGACTTGAAGTTTATTAACAACGTACAGGAACCGTTAAAATACAATTTTAAGCTTTTAAGAAAAGCCTACTGCCGCTGCCTATTTACCTTCACTGGAAATTCCTAACAATTATTTAGGCAGCCCATTAAAGTAAATTATTTGGACAGTTGTGGCCAAAAGTAACCATACTAGTAGGACAGAGGAACAGGGCATCACTGGCTTAAAAAAAAGAAAAAAAAAATGAAAGAAAACACATACAAAACAATCTAAGAATAAAACAAAGAACAGCACACACAAAACAACCTTCAAACCCAAGTCACTGATCAGAAAGGAGCTTTCCTCCGTGTCCTCTCTTGGTGTTCTTGCATTCAGGCCTCTTTGTATGTCCTTGTCAGCTGAGCTGTTGAACCTAATGGGTCAGCAGCTGGTCTTCACCACCCAAAAAAAAAAAAGTATGGGGCAAGAACTGAGGAGCTGTCAGTCAAATTAATTTTTTCCTGTCTTGTTTCCCCTTCCATCAGCCCACTACTAAATACACACATATACACAAAGAAGGAATGACACTACTATATTTTTGTACACACATAGATCTTGCACATTTTGCAATAATTTGACATTCATAATTCCAGTAGAGTTTTATTCAAGTGTCATACTTTTCAGACTTCTGATATAAGCTATTAGAGAAAATGAATGCTGTCATTGTTTGCTTTAGGTAGCCTGAGAGATACAGACCTGCTTGTTACATGGGCTTTTGAATAATCATTACACAACACAGATGCCCTCATGCTGCTTTCTTCTCTCACATTCCTCATGTTTCTCCACAATCTCAGCATCTTCCTTTCTTTCTGTTTCTACCCTCTCTACTCTTCCGATTCCATCTTTCATATCTTCTCACAATTACCTTCTGCCTCCATATTTGGCATTCTTTTCCATCCATCTTTGTTGTTCTACTTCATATCATCTTGTCCATCACAACAGCTTTGAATCTTCGATAATTTTAGACAGGTAAAATCAGTTTCTTCCAGTATGTGACCAGGTGCCAAGAATTCCCTCCCTTGGAGGCAATAACCAGGGGAAGAAAAAAAAAAAAATTCCATAAAATAATGGCTGTTACAAACAGAACAAACCCCTGTTACATGGTTGAAAAGTGAACACAGAACTTCCTCCTGGTGCTACCAGGGTTGACATACCACCACAGTCAAATTATGACTAGATATAAGCAGGCTACAACTGGCCCTTGTACGCATGCTTCAAAGCAAAACAAACATTAAAAACCATCACACAAACAAAGTGACTTAAGGCCTTTCAGTTCAACAGTTCCTCTCCAAGTTCTCACTTGAAGTGCAGATATATCCACGTGTGTCACAAGAGGTTTCTCAAAGGAGCTTTAAAATGTTCCATTAATTTACTTCTTACTCGTCCCAAAATGTGTCTTTACAATCTAATGTTATCATTACTCATAGCTCTAGTACAAGCTTTGGTAAATTTGCATATGACTTGCATATCTTACCGCTGTTATTATAAACATATGCAGTATATACTAGGAAAGAGCAACATTAGCCTGACACAAGTGAAAATAACCCTCAGCCAGACTGTCCTGCTCTGTCTACCCTTAATCCCAGCTTTAATTTCCAGTCAAAAGACATTACACTGATCTGACATACAGGTTGGTGTATAAGTGAATAAGGTAGCAGAGCAGGTGGCTGGTTCAATTCACATGCTATTGGAGTGCAGTACATACAAAATGTCTATCTAGTACATTCAACAGAGAAGAGATGTTTCTATTTGTTGACACCGCCACAACAGAAGCTGAGTTACAAGAGACAAGTTGCACAGCAATTGGCAGCTCTTGTCCCCTGTACCAGTGAGAAGTACAGCAAAGTGCCTATCGCAGATCTGTTCCCACCAGCTGCTGGGTGTGCTCACATAGAACTGCTATCACCAGAGTGAAACTGTCCCATCTGCAGACACCCATTCGCTCCTGATCAAACGAGTGTGCTGGCCCACAAGGCTTTGCCTCTCCACACTTCTGGCCTAATGACAGACTACTTTATAAAGAGGAGAAAGAAAAAAAAAAAAAAAAAAAAGCTACTGTGCAACACAAACAAGCTGCCTCTAATGATTTGACCAGTTTAACACAATTTATATTAATAATCCAGAGATTCCATTAAGACAGCTACTTGGGACTCAGTTTAATAAAGGTATTGCATTGACAGAACTGTACATAAAGATAACAAGCAATTCAACTGAGCTGTCATTTTGTAAACTATAAAAGACAGCATATATACTAAAAAAAAAATACTGATCGTAACAACTGAGCAATAAAAGTTTAAAAACAATGGGATTCTGATAAAATTTTATGCAGCTGCTCATGTGGTAAACATTGGTTCATATGGTGGAGAGAAATAAATTGCACTTAAGTGTCATGCATCTGCATCTAAGCTTCTCTTCCTGCAAATGTAATGCACACATTGTATTTTCTATGAGATGTACGTCACTTTGCAGAAAAGTGTCTGCTAAATAACTAAATGGAAAATGTCACAGCATAGAGAAATTCTGAAATTAAAGCAGACCTTATTATTCATAAGGCTGACAAGTCAACTAAGAATTTCATGGTCAAATTCAGGTTCACTTATGTGAACTGTGTAAGAAAGCAATGATCAGCAAATACAACATGTAATACTATTTGATTTCAATTATATCTTTAAGTCTAACAGTTTGCTAATCGTTTAGAAAACATCCTATTAAACAGTTAAACATTTACTTGCCAATACATACAGGCAGTGCAATACTGTGTGACCAATCTGAATTTCCCCATTTGAACACATATGGCTTAGGAATGGCTCATACTATAGAACTGTGTTGGAACATATTTTTGCCAGTTCTTTAGCAAAGAATGTCAGGTAGACAGTAAAACCAAGCAATGGTGAATGGTGGATAGTGAACAGTCATAGTGACAGACCTGGAGAAATGTAGACCAGGTGAAGAGTCACCCACTACTTCTGTCTAGACTCAGTTCCCCATTTATTTATTTACTTTTTTTCCAACAGTGAAACTTCCCTATTTGTACTGTTCCAAATAACTTAAAATGGGATCCTCTTTTCTCCTTTATTCTACAAAAAAACTGATACCTAATTTATAAGTGATTTGTGCCAGCCTCATGAACACCCTCTGATATGTCAACTGACTTTGTTGGGACCCTCTGAGCATATGCTTATTAGCAGTGAATCAATAAACCAGAATTATCTTGTTTACGAATAATAATGCTTTGAAAATCCAGCTGCAGTAACAGCAGAGGAACATGAAATATGGGGTTTGTGTTTTTATGAGTTGTTTTGAGTAGCCACACTGAGTGGTGATTTTCCATCTCAGACAGACTAAAAAAGGAGATCATGAATTTGATATCAAGCTTGAGTGTTTAATGAAAAGGACCCCGCAGTGCAGCCCTCTGAAAAACAGAGTAAAGACAAGTGATTTGGGAAAACATGCAGGACAAAAAGTATTCTATATACCCAGTTTACCTGATCATGACTTGGAAAAACCTATTCGCCCCCCCCCCCCCCCCAAGTACTGGGGGGTCTTTTTGTACACGTGGCATTAAGAGAAGTATTATCATGCTGAAAGGAAGTAGAGGAGTTCAATTACTGCACTTTAAATGTATTTGTGCCCAAAGTCAAATAAAGTCAAATTAAGCCTTGATGAACTGCTCATTAAAAACAAATGAAGGTCCAGCCTGCCAGTAGCTACCATAAAATTAGCCATGTCAAAATCTGATTTAAAATTTACACAAATCTGCACTTTATCTCTCTTCTTGCTCACCCCTTTTCACACAGGCTGAAGATACAACAGCCAAGATACCTTAGCTCTTCAGTCCCACCCCCTCCGCAAAATTCATACAACTGTCCCAACAAGGTGTTCCCAACTCCAGAAAGCTCAGATATCCCTGACTATCACGAAGAATAGCAAAACTTACTGTGCACAATAAAATGAGACCCTATCAATACATCCATTATCAGCCACATGGCCAACTGAGCATTTTGGTGATTTGAAGTCTATCCCAGAAGCAAGGGGCCCGAGGCACCGATCAAGATGCCAGTCCACACAAAGGGTAACCACACAGTCACACCACTCACCTGATGTATACATCCTTGAACTGTGGGATCAAACTGGAGCACCAAAAGGACATTCAAGCGAACCCACGGAGAACATGCAAAATTGCAGACTATCCGTGATTTGAACCCACTTTAAAACGCAGCACACAGAAGCTGTAAGGTACCAGTGCTACCCACGGTGTCCCCATGTCCCCTCCTATGTCAAGCATAAGAAATTTAACCTGAGACATCAAAAAAAAAATCCTTAGTTTTTCAAAAACTGACAAAAAAGTCTGCAGGAAAAACAAGTGTAGTCGTCTGCTTTCCAGGAAGGGGAAAACTACTATGAAAGACCCCATACCAGCAACTCACTCACACCAGTAATTGTGTACAGCACGTCCAGCAGCGGAGCCCCACGGCGAACTCCCATCATGCCTCAGCACTCTTCACTCGCACCGGCAACTAGTGCTGTTCGGCAGAGAGCCGGGACAACGGGCCTCCGTCTCCAGCTGCGAGGGAACGCTCGTCCTCCTCGCCACACTTCTGGCCTAGTGACAGACTGCCGGTGGGACACTAGTTCTACTCGACTCGAGTCTAGCGCCCTTGTGCTTCAGTCTGCTTATGAATATGAACACATTAATAATAATGATGATGATGATTTGTTGCGCTAGCTAAGTGCTTTCCCCCCCAATGCTACTCACAATTTGACCCACAGCTGACACCTTTATCCAAGGAAAGGCAGAATATTAGCTTTGTAGCCCAAGCAGTACATATCATAGGTATTTAGCCATTTCCACAGTCAGCAGGGTGCTCTTACTGCATCAGTTGGGCACTGGAGCAGCAGCAGCAGGGCGGGTGAGGGACTTGAACAGAGCTCTTTATGAGCTGCAAGTGCACAGTTACAGCTTCATTCCTGCCGTCTCGGGTAGCGACTTTCCTTATTGAACTGTACTGGTGGTTATAAGACGTTCTATTTCCTTAGAGCAACGAGTCGCATAATAGTACAGTTTGGAGTGAAGCGTTTCGTCTTTTGTTTTCTTCTCCGTCCTTTTCTCTTGCCAAGCCTGCTTCCTCTCACACGGAATGTGTGTCTGACGCGACGCGACGCGACGCGTCGGGCCGGTTCCACTCAGAGAGCAGCGGGTCAGGGGACTGCTTCATTGTAAGGAGCAGCAAAACTGTGTCTCAAGGTCACTTCATACACAACCCAGTAAATCCTCTCTGTCATCTCTGTGCGCTTTTCACTGCCGCACGCATCCCGAAGGAACGCCCTCGGCTCGGTGCCACAAAAACGGTCGTTAACGGACGCTCCTCACGAGATTTACTCTTCTTGTCTTCATTTCAATGACTGGCCTCTGGGAAATAAGCTTTTCCCTCCGCAGTTCGGCATTTCTTTGTAGCTGTACTGGGGAAAATTGCGTTTTTTTTTTTTTTTTTTTTTTGGCGGTGCGGCTAAATTATAAGCGTTTTAAGTTTCAGTTTTATTCGTGACAGGGGAAATCGCGTGGCCGAACGCGGGGACATGTCAAATCTGCACGTAAGCAGCGCGAGGGAGCCAATTTACCGCGGAACGCGTTCACGTGCAAAAAAAAAAAAAAAAAAAAAAAAAAAAAAAAAAAAAAAAAAAAAAAAAAAAAAAAAGCCGGCCCGCCGCGCGCGCACCTCTGGCTGCGAAACTCACCTGCTCGCGTCGTGTCCGCGAGGTCGTGGCTCGAGCGCGGATACTCCCTCAGCTTCCTGCCGCTGAGGTTCAGCGTCCCTGAGCACGCGGCGTCCTCGAGAGCGCGCTCCAGGCTTCGCGCGGTGTTCGGCTGGTGCTGAAGCTGAGGGCCTACCGCCTCCCATTGAGGTCCGCCGGTGCAGAAATGGACGTGCAGTGCCGCCGAAGGAGGCTCCCCGGCTCCCTGACTCGCCGCCATTTTCACGTGTGGAAATTATAGTGAAAATAATAACAGCGTCTCCCAGTCACCGCCCATGCGCGGGGCGGGAATGAATGGAGGGGGGGCTAAGGGAGAGGGCGGGGAGTGGAGGAGGGGGGGGGGTCAGGTATCGCGTGGCAGGTATACCGCGCGCGCTCTGTCAGCAAGTGCATGGAAGTAACCGCGGAGCTCTTAACATGATCTTATCGGCTTTTCAGAAAAACATACAGGGTTCTTTCTTTGTCAAAATAGAAACGGATAGTGGTCGAATTTTGTAATACTGGCACTGACCATCCCTAACTAACTAACACACCCACACTGTTCACACATGTTTGTCCTGCCAACCGGTGAACCGCAGCCAAATACACAATAATAAAAGACATAATAAACAATACAAGGAGGTCCGCCGTTACCGCTCGTTAGCAGTAACTACAACAATACATAACGCACGTGTACATGTGGAGACACACGGATATAATTAACTCCGAATGTATCGGCAACACACGTTCCTCTGAGCTGTACCGTAGCTCACAGTGGTACGCAAAGTATTACTGCAAAAGTTTTTTTTTGCCGACAAAAATGTAATGCTGTGCACATCTTCCAGAATTCGGGGCTTGTTTGAAGCGAGTTGAAACCGATTTACCTCCTTCCGTTAAACTGATTCCTCCGCTACTTTTTTCATAGGTGAAGAGCTTCACTTTCTAAGTACCGGCGTATAACAAGAATGCATAACCTATCTTGACTAAGGAACAAGTCAGACAGCAGGTGGCGCAGTGGTTAGACTCATTTCCTTACAACATGAATCTTCCTGGATTGAGTCCCCTCCGGCACCCTCCCGTCCCGACATTGACGCAGAATTGATCTGTGAAGAGGAGGTGCGTCGGGTCTTCGACCAACAGAAGACAACGAGAGCACCAGGCCCAGACGGCGTCTCACCGGCCTGCCTAAAAACCTGTGCTGACCAGCTGGCCCCTATCTTCACAAAAATCTTCAACAGATCACTGGAGATGTGCGAAGTTCCTTCCTGCTTCAAATGCTCCACCATCATCCCCATCCCAAAGAAACCCAAAATCACAGGACTTAATGACTACAGACCTGTCGCCCTAACATCTGTGGTCATGAAGTCACTTGAAAAACTGGTGTTGGACTATCTGAAAGACATCACTGGACCCTTGCTGGACCCCCTGCAGTTTGCTTACCGAGCAAACAGGTCTGCGGATGATGCAGTCAACATGGGACTGCACTACATCCTGC
The DNA here is from genome assembly GCF_900964775.1 of Scleropages formosus. Classification (NCBI taxonomy): domain Eukaryota; kingdom Metazoa; phylum Chordata; class Actinopteri; order Osteoglossiformes; family Osteoglossidae; genus Scleropages; species Scleropages formosus. The sequence continues at coordinate 10,750,947 of NC_041818.1, read as the reverse complement.
AACATCTGGACAAACCAGGGACTTGTGCGAGAATCCTGTTCGTGGACTTCAGCTCAGCCTTCAACACCATCATCCCACACCTCCTCCTGTCCAAATTAACCCAACTCTCTGTGCCCACCTCCATCTGTCGGTGGATCACCAACTTTCTGACAGACAGGCAGCAGATAGTGAGGCTGGGAAAATTCTCATCCAATACTCGCACGATCAGTACTGGCGCCCCCCAGGGATGTGTGCTCTCCCCACTGCTCTTCTCCCTGTACACCAACAACTGCACCGCAAAAGACCCCTCTGTCAAACTCCTGAAGTTTGCAGACGACACCACGCTCATCGGCCTCATCCGGGATGGTGACGAGTCTGCTTACAGACAGGAGGTCCAAGAGCTGGCTGTCTGGTGCAGTCATAACAACCTGGAGCTGAACACGCTCAAAACAGTGGAGATGATCGTAGACTTCAGGAGAAACACCTCAGCATTATCCCCACTCACCATCATGAACAGCACTGTGGCAACAGTGGAGTCATTCAGGTTCCTGGGCACCACCATCTCACAGGACCTGAAGTGGGAGCCCCACATAGACTCCACTGTGAAGAAGGTCCAGCAGAGGTTGTACTTTCTTCGCCAGCTGAGGAAGTTCAACCTGCCACAGGAGCTACTGATGCAATTCTACTCTGCAGTCATCCAGTCTGTCCTCTGCACCTCTATAACTGTCTGGTTCGGCTCAGCTACGAAGTCAGACATCGGAAGACTACAGCAGATAGTTCGAACTGCTGGAAGAATCATCGGCACATCCCCCCCAGCTCTCCAAGAACTGCACTCGTCCAGAGTCAGTAAAAGGGCTAGCAAAATCATTCTAGACCCCTCACATCCAGGCCACTTCCTCTTCGAACCTTTGCCATCTGGCCGGCGCTACAGAGCACCGAGCACCAGGACAGCCAGGCATAAGAAAAGTTTCTTTCCTCAGGCCATTTACCTCATGAACACCTAAATCTCTCCCCTAGAGAATAAACCAGTGCAATACATAATGCTATTTATAACTTTTTATCACATCATATCTCTTCTCACACTCCCTTGCATTTGTAACTAGTGACTATTTTGTATATAATATTGGGTACTGTATATTTTTATATATTTTTCATCCCTTATTCACATACTCTATCTTCTCATCTATCTTGTCACTGTCATTCTGTCTCTGCTGTGGAAGTTCCTGTCACCAAGACAAATTCCTTGTATGTGTGAACATACCTGGCAATAAAGCACGTTCTGATTCTAAAAGCATCCGCTGCATAAATGGTCAAATAAGTCTAAAGGTGCATAAACGTTGTTAGTCAGATGAAACAAAGGAACTGGATAAATGAAACATATGTAAAATAAGAAAAGTATATTAACTAACACTCATTGTATTTAGTCACTGGAATCAACTTGAGACCTGCAGCAACAACCACGTGCTCGTCAAGGGTTCAGTTCCACGCGCCCCAAACGCTGATCTGAACCCAGTAACTGACATGTTCTCCAAGCACAGCCGAAAAATTCAATGACTTGCAAGGAATATACTGTAACGACCCGCGTTACTGTTCAAATGCAGATAATTGCATTATGGGAAATAATGTTAAATGGTGTGTAACCGCTGGGGCCGCTTCGGAGGGAAATGGTGGCTTGCCTGTGTCTGCCACTCTGTTGGGAGAGTTGAGGAGCGCTAAGGCTGGCTGGTTGTAAGTGCAGGTCCTGGAAGAAAAGGGGTTCTTAGACCGAGAGCATTATTTCTCTTGTGCCGGTGTTCGCATAAACTATTCGTTATGAACGCTGCCTCCGCGTCCTTCATCGCCCCATCCAAACCCATGGGGCTGCGCGCCACAATATCAGAAAAAAAATGGAAAAATATATTTTCCTAAAGGACATTACCTTGATTTTCTATTCTGCGTAGAAAAACAGAATAAGGTAAATCAACGGGTACACTAAATTATAAAATTCAGTTCAGCCAGCACGGTGGGGCACTAAAAAAAGCCTGAAGCGACATCCAGCGGAAAATTGCGTGGATCGCAATGACTAGCAGCAACATAATAATAATCGAAATCATATGCATAAGGAAGACACTTTAAGCTTTTAAAATATATATAAACGCAAATGAAGACTCTGGCATCGTCGCACGCAACGTGAGTCCAACTGCAATTCGATTTACATTTACACGGCTAAATGGATTGTACATTTTCAGACATGTTTAAAAGCAGTACAGACCACATCCGTGGTTCTCAAGAGGAGAGACCAACAAACTTCTGAGGGAGACAAAGCAACCACACCAAAAAACGTAACGGCCCAAAGGCGAGGAAAATCGTGTCTGACTCCACGGGTCATTGGTTCGGAATTAACCAACCCTGACGCCGCACGCCTGTATTTTTAAAGGGTCCTTTGCGCTGTTTCCGTAGCGGACACGGTCTGTCGCTCCTCATTGGTTCAGAAGTTACGTTACGAACGTAATAAATACGGCAGCGCTAGGGGAACGTCTCATTGGCCAAAGTGTATGCATGTAGAACCGCCACGAGCTCTCCCTCTCATTGGCTGAGCGCAGTGGAGCCCGATTGGAGAGTGTTCGTATATACTGGCCGTCCTTACAGCAGTTATACACGAAAGTACGTATATAGGTACACACCATTTTAAGCGAACATTTGTGCGACGACGATTCAGACAAAGAAAGGTAATGAAATTATCGAGTTCAACCTGATCTTAACCACCCTGGAACGTGAAAAGAAACACAACAGAAGACCAAAGATTTATACGTTTATGAACATGATAAAGTATAACTATAACATCCGACAAATGGAAAATACGCTACTGAAAATACAAATGCACAGACTTGTAGCCTTCACAACAACTGTACCGCTGAGCTACAGGTCTCACTTTTAAACAGAGCATTATAGCATGTTTTCAGAGCGGAATGTTATATAGACCGTGACACGCGCATACATTAACACGGAGAGAACCGGGAACGCGCGCAGACGCCGTGAACGCAACCCCCCCCCCGCCACGTTAGACGGCCCCCGTGCAGGTACAGTGCGCCGCGGCGGATCAGCCAATCGCAGCGCGACATTGTCGCGGTTTCAGAGCGCCTCACGGGGACTGGCCGGCGGCTCGCGCATCCATCCGCGTTCAACATGGCGGATCAATAACAAATGTCTGTGCGTAATTCGGCGTTCGGCGAGCATCTTCGTAAGTCAGTCTTTTTTTTTTTTTTTTTTTTAAATTCTGCGTTTGCGTGCGGCCTTTCATGATATTATCGGTGAGAAACGGCGGGTCGCGAACGAACAGCGAGGCCCGTCGTCGGCCGACTAGGTGTCCGACGGGGGAGGCGCGCCGCGGTAGCTGCGCGGTAGCTGCGCTGTCCCTGACCCTGTAGGCTAGCTGCTGGTGGCGGAGCGCCGTGGCGATGGCCCTGCTGCTGCTCTCCTGCTCTCCTCTGCTCGGCTCAGCGCGGCGCTCCGCCTCCACAGCACCGCGGACACGCTCCGAACGTCGTTCGGCCTGCGGCTGCGGAGCTAATGGCTCAAGCAGCTTGCTCGCGTTATCATCATGTCGGGAGGCTGAGTGAGTGAGTGAGTGGAGAGCGAGAGAGAGGCGGCTTGGGGACCGACGCGACGACGACGGGCTCCTTGGAGTGCGGCTACATGATGACGACGCGCTCTGCCTCCGCTCTGGCAGTGCTGGAGGGAGTAGTCAGGAGGCAGTGAGGGCAGCTGTCCGCACCTAAACACAATTTACAGTTGACAGTGAAGTACAGTAACAGTACAGTAGTGGCACAGAGTCAGTGAGCGGTTCAACGTGACGCACAAAAATAGCTCAAGCTCCAGGCTCGACCGTTTCGGTTTCAAGTAGTTCGGGCCGTTTGTCCCAGCTGTGGCTTTTCCTCCAAAGCGACTTTCGATGCTGAGCCACTCTGACTTCCAGCAGTAATTGACACATCTGAGCAATGTTTACTGTATCACTAGGGGTAAGTGCTTTGCTCAAGGGTACCGCAGCAGGACGGGACAGGAGAGGAGTGGGATTCAAACCTGCAACCTGTGAATGGAGAGGCAGCAGCCGTAGCCTCTCCCTCCCTCGTTTTACTTTAAATAAGTTGTATACTTTATCATGGTAGCGTACAGAAAAATCACGGCGCATTTTAGCTCGTCATTATTAGCTGAAAGATTTGCCCAAGGTGCCTTAACTGTTTAATAATCGACTTTACGACGATTTACCCGTTTATGCGAAGCGGTATTACTGTAATCGAGTTAAAGTGAGTACCTTGAGTAAAGGTACGACAGTCGGAGTGGAGCTGGGACCCGAGTCCTTCTGGTGATGAGACGACAGCCCGAAACGGGGCGCTGCCTACTGATGCCGTGGAGAAAATCAGTTTTTTTTTTCTCTCTCTCTTCTTCTGAAATTCATTGCTCGGTAGGAACATGGCAGATAAAAAAGGGAAACACGCAACCACGAAGAGGACCCTGACCAAGAAGGAACAAGAGGAGCTGAAGAAGAAAGTAATTATTCCCTTCTGAACACGTATTACTGACAAAGTAATCAACAAAGTGATGACTGACCCTAGTCGGCATGCATCTTACGACGCTGACATTTCCTTACTTCGCGTTGCTTTACTGTTCTATATGCTACTCTAAATTTGTCCCGATCTGTCTTCTCGGAGAGGGGTTGGTGCGTAGACTTCAAGGAACGTCACATGTTGCGGTTCTTACGGGCGACACTGGAATGGTAAAGGCCTCAGTTAACGTCCTGTTCTGAAACCATGGTTCCTTTAACAGGAAGAAGAGAAAGCGGCGGAGGTGTTTGAAGAATTTTTGGCATCTTTCGACAGCAATGACAAGAGCGCGGTGAAGACGTTCGTGCGCGGGGGCATTGTGAACGCCACGAAAGGTCGGTCGATGCTCAGAAGCGAGCGCGGTAGCGGTGGCTCGGGCTCAGCTGAACGTGCTGTGACCCTGTGCTGTTTCTGAAAACAGAGGAAGAAGCGGCAGAGGTGAAGAAGAGCAAGCTTTACCGCCCAGCCACAAAGTTCACGCCGCTGCCGCAGAACGTGCTGTCGACCTCGCAGTCAGAGAAGAAACCTGTAGGTGTACGCCGAGATCATCCAGATGCCCGCTGTTACTCTGCAACATGTCGTTCCCTACACCACTGATGCGTTTGCCTGTTTTTGTGTGGTTCGCAGCTTGTGAAAAAGAAGACCGAAGAGAAGAAAAAGAGTAATCTTGAGCTTTTTAAGGAAGAGTTAAAGCAGTATGTTGCTTGGCGTTCTTTCACATGTTTTCTGCAGGTTGACTAGGGTTGAAGTGACACATCAGTGCACAAAGTAAAAGTTTGCCTGGATCTAATCCAGTCCATCAGTGTGTCCCCTTCTGTGCTCGAATCTTTGACAGTCCCTTGATTTGCTGCAAGCCTTCAAATGACTATTTATTTAGTGAAAAAAGTTTTTTTTTAAAATCTGTGTCGTATTGTATTGTTTTATACTGCGTTACGTGTCGAGGTACACTTCATGAGACACATCCTCAGTAGGTCTGTGATTTACAACTGATGTGATTTGTTAATGAATAATCTACAGCTGTGTAGCTTCAGGCCATCCTGATATTTTGCTGACCCTAGAATACAGGAGGAGCGTGAGGAACGATACAAAAGGAAGAAGAATGACCCTGGAGGCTGTACTGACTTGGACACACCTCAGTCTCGACGGTCATGTAAGATCGCAGTTTCCAGCTTAAGCACCTCGAATGAAACTGTTTTGCTGTGCAGAAACACGTTCTGAATAGTCAGCAGCCAGCATGGCAAACTAATTTTGATGGATTTTCAAGAATCTTAATGATATTTATATTTTTACACTACGTTTTGTAATGAATTTTTTTCCTCTCCAGTGTTTGATGATGATCCCAGTATGCCTAATACAACCAATCTCTACATTGGATGCATTAGTCCAAAGGTATGTGCCCTAATGTAAGAAAAATGCATTTACTCTGGTGCTGCACAAGGGTTACTCACTCACCTTGAAAATGTGCGCATAGTTTGTGACCGATGGAGAAATGGTGTAATGTGTATCTGTAATAGTGAATGTAATCAGTCGTGAGTTTTCTGACAGTGGCAACAGTGAAGTTGGGGAGAAATCCTTGTCTTTGTCCATAAATGCTTTTGGAATGGCAAAGGGATGGATTTTGTTGAGCTTATCATTACTGAATACCTCCAGATGAATGAGGAAATGCTCTGCAAAGAGTTTGGCAAGTATGGCCCTCTGGCTAGCGTCAAAATTATGTGGCCGCGAACGGACGATGAACGCACTCGACTGACCAATCGCGGTTTTGTGGCCTTCATGACTCGGAAGGATGCAGAACGGGCCCTGGCGGCACTTGATGGTATGTATGGCACCGTTCCAATATGGGGTCAGGGAAAATAAGTAAAAATTAATGTTTCTTAATTCCATCATATGTTCACAAATTCTTGTCATTCTTTTTGCTCACCTTTCACAGTACTGCTGTATTTGCACTGTTTAAAAACTTTAGATTGTCGTTGAGGTCCATGACAAATGTGGTATTGAAACATCCCATTTAAGCTTCCAAGAAAACAAATCACTGAGTTGTTGTAGGCATCTGTCACAACTCCTTTTTGTCAGCGAACACTCGAAAGACCTTGAATATATGACATCACAACTTGCAGTAGCCAGGATAATCCGCATTAGGTCATGAATTTTAAGGTTTATCACAATTCAAACCAAGATTTTAAGGTTATTATTGAAGCCAGTGTCAGCTGTAAAACATTATAAATAGTACAGTGTTAATAGTGCCCAAAGTATGTGGGAAGGACAGGCAGTATTTTCATGGATTTGATAGATAATGTAGAAATTTTTTTATACAATAATTCTGCTCCAAATGTCTGTGTGGTAATTGTTTATTTTAAGGGATCAGAATTGATCTTTTAAATTGGTATCTCCAAGATGGAGAAAAATGTTAACGTTTTAGTGTCATGCTGCCAGTGTAACTTTGGAGATGCAGCCAGGTTTGTGTGGATTCTCAGAAGACGATTTATGGCAGACGGATGGAAAGATTATTGTTAAACAGCGTGACCAAACATTGGCACTCGGAAATATTGCAGTAACGTTAATGGGACAGTCGTCGTATAGTTCAGCTTGTATATGTTGCACGTGAAGGACTACTTGAACCTGGCAACACTGGCATGTTGTTTGGATGCCTCATTCAGGCACCATCAAGAGAATGTTTAATAAACTTATTACCTCTGATTTTTTTTGTTTTTTTACATCCAGATGCAATATCTCACAGGTAATATGTGCTTTATATGTTCATAGACATTTTATTCATTTATCCATCACATTCTAGGGAGTCAGGGAATCATTTTAATGTGTTACATTGTTTTTTTTTTTTGATCTGAAAAATACAGTGTACAGTTTAGAGGCAGCTGGTTTATGAAAATGTTTCTCGGGGGATTTGGGTTGATTTTTGGACCGAAAATAGCAGTTCCTGTGAAAGCCGGTTGTCGTTGCAGGTAAAGTGATTATGGGTTTTGAAATGAAGCTGGGCTGGGGGAAGGCCGTGCGCATCCCACCACAGCCGCTGTACACCCCCATAGGGGTGCTAAAATCGTCCACTCCCCCTCCGCCCTCTGGCCTGCCATTCAACGCACAGCCTCGCGAGAGGTTCGGCAATCCTTTAAACATGTCCAAGGAGGAGTTTGACAAGGTAAATGTCCCGACAGAAGTGTAGGCTTTTCATGGTGTTTTCTTTTCTTTTCTTTTTTTTTTTTTTTTTTTTTTGGTTTGTCTTTTTTGTGATTCTGCTCTGGAGGCTTGTGAACTTATTAGTTTAAATTTAGCATCACAGCAGTGTGTCAGACTGCACTGAGGGATTCTGGTTCTGATAGATATGCTTAGTATTACTTTGATGTTAATGTGTTACTATGGGTGGGAAGGGTAATTACTTAGAATTTTACTACCTTTTTTTTTTTTTTTTTTTTAAACCTTCTAAATGCACTGTCTGGTTAGCAGATATGTATCGCTATTATTATTATTTACTGCATTTACTTTGCAATGATGATAAATGATCATGCTGTATATATCCTGTAGTGTTTCATTTGTAAATACTCACTCTTTTTATATCTTCACTATTTGATTTGACTTCACGTACAGACTCTGTCCGAAGCCGTAGTCAAAGTGGTTATCCCAACAGAAAGGTACACTCTCTATCCATTCTTACTACTACTGCTACTACGACTGAGCCGCTGTTCTCACAACACAGAAGGTTAGAGGACGGAGGGCCAGGAGATCGCGCTGTGTGTGTGAGACAGGAAGTGCCCCAGTCCTACGAGCAACACCAGCAGAGAGGCTCGGTGGGGCTTTCGTCTGCCCCACATGTGGCCCTAAAGCTCGGTCTGCTTTGCTTTTCTTACGGATTCCTAGACAAATTTCAGGTGGCAGCGTACCTGTGAAAGTTGTCTCTTTTAATCAAGAGCACAAGTAGCCTCAAACTTTTGGGGGAAAAAGCAGCTTTGCTCAGAGAATTGGGGACTTCTGTGACTGAGGACCGATAGGGGTTGCCGTGTTTGACTTCAGATGCGTCCTTGGCTTCAATGGAGTGTATACGCTCCGTTATTGCATGGCATCTCTGCCATGATCCTTCTGGTCAAACCCAACTTCATCCTGAGACTGACTGAAAAGCACGTGACACAGGTATAGCGTTATTCACGGTAACACGTTGCTGTTACCTCCAGTACCTCCTTTTTCTGCCTTTCATTACGCACTGGCTCCTCAGCTTACGAACACAGTTGGGACTAGAAATGTGCTCATAATTTGATTAGTTTGTGTCTCACTTTCGTGTCTAAATCACTTTCAGTACGTTAAGGTTAATAATATAAACATCCAGTTTTTTTAATGGGTTAGAGTCCATAAAAACTTAAAATGCAGCCATAATAAACAAAAAAGCCTTTGTTTTAATATGTGGGCAACAGGTAGATTAGAGGTCAGAATCATCACATGGCAATTGAAGGACCAAGGTTCAAGTCCTCACTTCTCCTGTAGCAACTTTGAGAAAGGTACTTGCCCTCATGCTCTAGTAAAAGTTACCCAGCTGTATAAATGGTCTAAGTAGTAGTAAGTAGCTCATAGTATCAACGTAACAACAGAAGCCTAACTCTGCACAAGGGCATCAGCTACATGCATTAATACCGTTAAACGAATTCAACTCTTAGGTGCATTAAATCAATTCAGATGAATGAAAATAAAAATACTCGATCACTAAAAACTCCTACTTAATGCCAACTGTTGACTGATCACAAACACTCAAGGACCCCAGACACAAGCTGTAAACAATGTGAAAGCAAGTTGAATAAATTCACTCGTACGCCGCTCTTCTGTTCGGGGTGTGCTACCGACATCTATACGGAGGGCTTATAAACACAGCTTGCGTTGTTTTGCTGCAGACGAACTTTAGAAAATTGAAAAGTGAAGAAACGGTCGTTAAAAAAATAAAATGGGAAATGTTTCTTCCGTAACGTGAACGTTCGTAAAAGGAGGAGCCAATGTAATGTAATAGATATTGCACCACTGCTTTCTGTACATGTATTTTACGACTTGAATGGGGTTGCTGTGTATATCTGGAGATATCCCTGTAGTATGCAGAAAGAATAAGTCTTCCAGACTCTCAGATCTGAGCCAGTAGTAGCCACTAGTAGTAAGCAATGCGGTTCGTCTCAATTCCGGCACATTTTCTGTTGGTGGGGGGAGGATATGGGATGGAGAGAGGCGATCCAGGAACACTGCATGACTCAGGTGCCACAGTAAATCTCTGCTGCAAGCCAAAGGACAGCTTGTGTCCCTGCTCCTAGCTCAGGCCAGAAGAGTGCCACCTCCCTCCCACCTTGTGCCTATCCACGGGATTGTGGGTGTGACCAAGTGAACGAGAGCGAGCGAGAGAGCGAGCGAGCGACAGCGGTAGCGAGAGCAGGGTCAGCATCAGGAGAGACCATTTGTAAAGCTGGCAGCCCAGGTGCGACAACAGGGCACTGATGGGTGTGTTATGTGTTTCCCTCCTCTCTAGAAACCTCTTAGGTTTGATCCACAGAATGATAGAGTTTGTGGTGCGTGAGGGACCTATGTTTGAAGCCATTATCATGAATAATGAGAAGAACAACCCAGACTTCAGGTAAGTATCACCGATAAGGCCTGAAATTATCATCGTTAATACCATAGATAGTGTTCCTCTCCAGCTACATTAACGCAATAACTGTGGGCTTGAGAGCTGCCTTCGGTCGGCATGTAATGAATTTGCTAAGCCTACGGTACCAGTCAACAGTGTGAGTACAGTTGGGCCACCTGGGGAGTATCTCTGTGGGACAAACTGAACAAAAGAATGAAGGCAGAGCAACCCGGAAGTGCCCTGCATCCCTGGGAACTGCTGCAGAAAAGATGGGAAAACACGTGGCCTCATTTCCTGCTCAGACTTGTTAAATGAATACCTCATGAAGAAGTTAGTTTCCAGAAAGTGTGCTCAAACTTTTGACTGGTGCCGTGTAGGTCCTCCATCAAGGTTCAGCTCTAAGTTGTGTTGTTCTGACATCGTGGAGGAAACTCTGGTTGTTTTGCGAAATGTTGGTGAGCCAGTGTGCGCTTGGTGTGACAGAGCACACACTGCTGGCCTCTCGGGCATCTGGGTGTCTCCACTCGGTGCCAGGGAGTCGCACTCGTCCGCTCAGCACAGTCACCTGTGTTTTGCCATGTGGAGAGTGTTGAATTTTCTACGGGCCGCTGAACTGGAGGAGCGCACAACCAGTCGTTGCTGGCAGAGGCAGGTGGAGAACACACATTCATCATCATCATTTTCCTGTGGTTTCAGGTTCCTGTTTGACAATAAAAGTCAAGCACATGTCTACTACAGATGGAAACTGTTCTCGATTCTCCAGGTAAGGTCCCGTCAGAGTAAACGGGATAGATTCTCAGATCCGCTAGATCCTGGGACGTGACAAGTATACATCTGGAAATACTAACCGGGGTGTTTTGATTAGTTACCATTCTGTTAGTTACATTTACCCAGGTTTGCTTTGCCTGATAGAAGCTGAGAGCCCCTTGTGAATGATGCTCGTTGACTTGCAAACACGCGGCCTCATTCCACGTAGGGCGAGTCCCCCAACGAATGGAGGACCGCCGACTTCCGCATGTTCCGGGGCGGCTCTCTTTGGCGGCCGCCTCCGCTGAACCCGTACCTGCACGGTGCAGAGGACAGCCGTGAGGAGGAGGAGGAGGAAGAGCTGAAGAAGGGGCAGCTTAAGGCAGAGTGAGTGCAACTGCATGGCCAAAGGACAGGTGTTCGATTAAAGGTTTGAGAGGACGGCGGAATACAAGTATGTTCGACAGTGTCCTACGCGCAATCGGCATAATGCTTTCCGTAGCAGCGGCCATCTGAATCTTGATAAAAGTATAAACGTTCACTTTCGCTGAAGTTAAAAGGTACTATGTTAAGGTGAGGATGTTTTCCCTGCTCTCAGACTTCACGTAACAGGGTGTCACACGGCAAAAAGCTACTACAGCTGATAATTTTTAGCTATGTATCTAGACAGATACTCAACCTTTTTCCATGTAGCAGGCATTATGCAGCATAATGGTCTTATTGCCCATTATGTGGTGATTTTGGAACAGATCCAAACATTTGGAGTCAAACCCCAAAGTTTTTTGTCCATCTGGTCATTTTATGGCTACACCTAGTGTATAAACCTCTGCATTACTCGGGAAACAGTGAGCACTAGCGTTCAAGTCGGGTGCGAACGGTGGTGGTTGGACTCCTTTCTGTTAATTTAGGCTCTGGGTGGAGACAGATGTTCCAGTTTTTTCCAACTACTGTATGAACTCCCTGCTTCCTCTGGATCACACCGACAGTCTCAACCAGTCGCAGCCACCGATTATGAGTTACAACTGAAGTAGGAGATTGAAAACTGTTACTGTTAATTCACTTTGCTCACACTTTTCTCCAGAGCCACTTAGTGTTATGCTACTTTAAATTGATTTATGCCTTTATACAGTAGGGTATATACTGAATTTAGACTGAAGCCATTGCCAAGGGGACTGCAGTGGGACAAGGACTCGAATAGGTTGCTCCTTAATACTAACTTTTGGAAATAAACTGTAAATATGTGACTCTTAACTCAGTTATGTATAACTTTAATAATATGAGTATGCTTACATAACCTTAATCTCTTAGATGAAGGTCGTAGCGTCAAACATTTGTCAGTAACGCTTCAGAGCACCTCTAACGGCATAGGGTCCATGGGCTTTCCAGAGTGAAAGATGTAGGCAGTGATTGTGGGTATTTTATTACCTCATAGACTACAGGACATCATGACCCTGCATTGGACAAGCAGTTGTTAATGATAAATGAATCAAGTATACTATTAAAAGATAAGGCAGAAGTAGTTTTTTTTTTTTTTTTGCAAATATAAAGTATGTTGGTGGTATTGTCATACTGAAAAAAGCAGTTTATTCTACTATTTATGTTACACATTTTTCACCCAGGAACTGATTATTTTCCATAAGAAATAACAGAAATTTGATCGCCTCACACGGCAATTTACAAACAGGGATGACGTCACAGAATAAATATAACTCTCTAACGTGAGGAACGGATGTACGTTTTAAAAAATGTTCTCTCATTAGAAGTGTTGTCGGTGTGTCACTGTGTTGTATGAACTATGTGTTTCTCACCCCTTCCCCCAGGCACAGAGACAAGCTGGAGAATATCTTAAGAGCACTGACCCCATCCAGGGAGGAGATCGGCGATGCGATGGTCTTCTGTCTGGATAGAGCTGAGGCTGCCGAGGAGGTGGTGGGCTGTATCGCAGAGTCCTTGTCCCTTCTCCAGACACCCCTGCAGAAAAAGGTGTGAAACACCTCCTGTACTGTGGATGGGCCACTCCAGCCCTCAGGGGACACTGTCCTGCAGGTCTCATTTTCCCCACCCCTCTGAATCCCTTTCCAGCTCCAGTGGTACACCTGGTAACCTCAGATGAGGTGAATTTACTGTTCCAGAAGTAACTACAGGAAAAAATGTAAAGGTGGTCCCTAGGGTGTTGACATTATCCTCCACAACATAAAGCAAACACAGGATACTGTGTGTATGTGGTGATTTTCTGTACACTGTCCAACTTTACCATTTTCAGAGTTAGAGGTGCTCTTTTTTTTTTTTTTTTTCTTTTTTCCAAAATGAAGGAGAATAATTAATTTATTTTATGAGGGAGCGGAATAAACTTAAGGGAAAATGTATAATAGATTATTTCTAAAGAGGTAAGATCCAAATCTGCAGTTCAGTCAGGGTTTGACTGTTGTTTCAAAGTGGATACATCGAAAAGTAAGAGCAGCCTCAATTCCGATGAAGTGTTTTAGGTTTGGTGTTCGGGGATGAAGTGATGATGGCTTGACAAATAGCACGGCTGACTCTCCCACTGTGCGGCCCCCCGCTTTAACCACGGGGTTCGGATTCTCTCTGCAGATTGCACGATTGTATTTGGTGTCCGACATTTTATACAACTCGTGTGCCAAAGTCATCAACGCATCCTACTACCGAAAATTGTAAGTACGTACTAAATTGATGGTTTTCTGAGTTCTCTGTGGGATCAGGTGCAGCAAACTTTTTTTTTTTTCTTTTTCCTCCTTTGTCAGCTTTGAAACAAAACTGCCCCAAATATTTGGAGACATCAGCGAGGCATATCGCAACGTTCAGGCAAGGCTTCAAGCTGAGCAGTTCAAGGTAGAGCATCATCGTGGCCCTCTGCTGATAGTTTCTGCTTCTTTTTTTAGCTTCCTGGTACAGCTCTGGCTGTGCTCACGGCTGCCTCTCTTATCGGCTCTTTCACAGCAAAAGGTGATGTCGTGCTTCCGGGCCTGGGAGGACTGGGCCGTTTACCCAGAATCCTACCTGATCCAGCTGCAGAACATTTTCTTAGGTCTTGTCAAGGCTGGGGAGGAGGTGGTCACGAGGACAGAGGTAAGCCGGTCTTCTCTTTGTGCTGTTGTGTGGGATGCCCAGAGTGACGCTGCTGGCTCTTTGGCACAGTCGTTCCAGGTCCAAATCAGAACCCCATGTTCACTTCCCTCTGGCCTCTCAAAGCAGCCTGTGAAAGAGCGAGCTTCCACACGCCACCTATGTTCTTCCACAGAAGTTTAGGGAGTGTGGAGCATCCATAAACAGCTTCACTTTAATTTTTACCATAGGTGTTTCACGGAATCCTGAACACTGAAAAGTGAACAAATGGGCTCAGGAGGTTTTTTCTAGACCTTGACCATGAGAGCACATTTATGGCATCAGTGGTGGGTGTTGACGTGGTCTCCAGCCATTTGACCCAACGCCCATATTTTGCTTGTGCTCTAGTCCCCAGACCTTGACGGTGCACCCCTGGAGGATGTGGATGGGGTTCCGCTGGAGAACGTGGACGGTTCGCCAATGGCCAATCTTCCCTGGGACCCCGCCTCCTTGGACGGAGTGCCTGTAGACGACATTGACGGAGTCCCCCTTGGGGACACGATGGACGACATTGATGGGACACCTTGTAGGTCACTCATATTTTGGTTCCACATGGTACCAGAGTGTCACATGGCAGATGGCATGGAGGTTAAGGACACATGTACCTGAAGGGTGATGATCTGGTTGCAGGAAGGGCCCTGCTCTTGTACTCTTTGCTGCGACGGCCTCAGTTCTGTGGCGACATGTTAATCCTGCTTCTTTGCTGTCCCCATCCCAGTGGAGGAAGGCTCAGAGAAGGACCGAAACCTGCCCCACGCCAGAGTGGCTCTGTCCAAATGGGAGAGAGTTGATGACACAGAGGTCCTGCCTCCAGGTACGCCACTCTGCCGCATTTCTGAGTGACATTCGCTGTTCCTGGGGGCTTCGGACAGCGGCGTTTCACTTATCCCCCCCTCTCTTTCCGTGCGCTATGGCCCATCAGCAAATGCGGAGTCCAGGTGGGATTTGCTTGAGGACCAGGACTCGGAAGACAATATGAATGTAGGGTAAGAAGTGCTTTATGAAGCAGAGTCAATGAAGTTCATGCACTGTGGGAATGAATTCGTACCAGGCTTTCCTTCACTTTCGTAAAAGTAAACGTGTAGAATTTCGAAGTCTTGAAAATGTTCTTGGGTTCACCTTGAATCGTAGCAGAGATGCCAAGGAGGACGACTCGGATGACGACAGCAGCGACGAAGACTCCTGCAGCCCCTCCAAGTTCGAAGGCGCAGACTTCAAGAGCTCCGTGAGAAATTTCGAGTTGTCTGAGAGCAAGCGATCCAAGCTGCGGGAGCTCGAGGCAAGTGGATCCCAACCTGGGGTGAAGGACAGCAGAAGCTCCTTGCATTTCCTGTGTCGCCCTTTGAGGGTGTCTCTCGGTTTCTGTGTTTGCATGCCGAAAGCTCTCGGGGTCGTTTGAAAACTTGATGCACAGCGATGTTGTTAAACGCAGAAGTTTGTGACGGAAATAATCTCAAGAAGAAACTGCACTTGTTTGCTGAGCTGTCCTCAGCAGATCACAAAGGCACCTGGAGCCATGCAGAGCTGTGCCTTGTCTTCAGGGTTTTACTGGAATCATGTAGCATGTGGTTCATCACAAGACTTTTTGATTCCTCTTAAAGGCTGTAAAGTGTCGATGAGACGCGGCAGCAATTACAGAAGTGTAGTGGGCTCATAGCCCTGGGGTGGATGGGTCAGTACCACCCTCTGCTAGGATGCAGGTACACTCTTTTTATGGGCACCGTGGTTAGAGTTACCACCTCTGGAGTCAGAGGTTGCAGGTCTGAGTCCTACCGCCTGCTGTAGTACTTGTGAGTAAGGTGTTTACCCAAAACTGCTCCAGTAAAAATTACCCAGCTGTGTAAATGGGTGGCACAGTGGCACAGCGAGTAATGCTGCTGTCTCACAGCGTCTGGGTGGTGCGAGAGAACGTGGGTTTGATCCCCGCTCGGTCTGTGTGGAGTTTGCATAGTCTACCCATGTGGGTTTCCTCTGGGTGCTCCGGTTTCCTCCCACAATCCAAAGACATGCTGTTCATGTTCACCCAAAGTGTGTGTGACAGAGTGTGTTCCACTGATGTATGGATGAGTGACCCAGTGTAAGTCACCATGGTGAATAAAGTGTGTGGGCTGGTAACACTACATAGAGTTCATTGGAAGTCACTTTGGAGAAAAGCGTCTGCTGAATGAATGTATTTTTTACAGGGGCAACATTAGAATGCACCCTAATTTTGTCACGGTATAATATTATTTCGCAGGTGAAG
This sequence comes from Scleropages formosus, assembly GCF_900964775.1. Classification (NCBI taxonomy): domain Eukaryota; kingdom Metazoa; phylum Chordata; class Actinopteri; order Osteoglossiformes; family Osteoglossidae; genus Scleropages; species Scleropages formosus. The sequence continues at coordinate 10,734,671 of NC_041818.1, read as the reverse complement.
GTTATGAAGTTCCAGGATGAGCTGGAGTCGGGTAAGAGACCCAGGAAGACGGGCAAGACTGTACAGCAACAAGTGGAGCACTACAGGAACAAGTTGCTGCAAAAGGTGTGTGTGCGTGTACGTTTCGTATGTGTACAAGCAACACTTGAGGTTTTCTTCATGTGGAATGGGTGGCTGTAGTATTTCCTATCTTTTCTCCATGATAGGAGTTCGAAAAGGACGACCAGGAGAAGAGGGAGAAATCAGCACAGAAGTCAAAAGAGCGGACGAAAAAAGAGGAGAAGCGGGACAAGACAGAGGATCGGAGCAAGAGCAAGGATAAGGACCGGAAGAAGAGCAAGGAGCGGAGTCAGGACCGAGAAAGGAACAGGGGGAGGAGCAAAGGCGAAGAGGAGGACAAAAGCAGGGTGGACCGGTACAGGGGCGGGTCTCCCTCCACGTAAGCCCCTCCCCTCCCTTTTGTGTCAAGTACTGTAGTTCTCTGTGTGTGTAGCTGTTGTTTTCCTGCAGGTTTGTCACTCAAACATGCTGTGCTAATGGTAGCTTTTTCTGTTTTTTCTTTCTTTCTTTACAAGAACAAAATCAAAGTCTCCGAAGAAGTCCAAGCGGTCGCGGTCGCCGTCCCCGAGCAGGCGATCGTGGAGGTCGAGCTCGAGGTCACCACACCGTTCCCACAAAAAGGCAAAGAAGAGTAAACACTGAGCCCCCCCCGACGCCATCAGTCAGCATCCACGGACTGCCCCTCTGCCAGGGTGCCACACCTCCATCCCATAATGCCCCTGGAGGGACTCTCCACACTGATGGACAGTTTGTTTCTCCTTCCACAGCCCTGATGCTACGTTTAGTTGAGACTGAGGTTTGGTAAATTTTTTGTTAATGAAGTCTGATGTTTTTTGTACAGTTTTGTTTGCTTTTTTAAACCCCCTGTTCAGAACAAATTGTTGCAAGAATGTTCCTAAAACTTTACAATAAAAAACGACTAGTCCTGACGTCCCCTACTTGGACACAAACTTTCTTGTATATACGTGACCGGTTAGTCATTGTAATATAAGCCGTCCTGTATAAAAAGTACAGTGTGATGGATACGCTGTTCCTGCTGGTGCAGTACAGTCAACAGGAGGTATCTGCCTATATTGCAACTCTCACATTTTTACTCACACTCGTAATATGCTTAATTTACTTTCCCAACAGTCAGGAGTGCTTTTATAGATCAGAGCAGATGAACAGAAACATTAGATCTTTTTCGAAGTTTTCCGTCTGTTGCACTACGTCGAAGTGAAAGTACAAGGATGAGGTTAGTGTTTGGTGCTCTTGTCTTACATTTTTTGTGTGAGTGTACAGCAGAAATCAGTGGTCCTGCTATGAATTTGCTGCAAAATTCTATGGTCATTTTGCTTCTGCCTTGAGGAAACACTTCCTTCTAGCAAGTGCAGGTCATGAGTGTGAAGTGGAGCTGAAATGGTTCTGTTTTTGCCTGAAGCTTTAAAGGAATATTGAAATATAAATGGCAAAGTTCATTTGTGTAATATGTAAAGATGTTTCTTCCTTTTCATGCTAATCCCCCCCCCCCCATCACCAGATTCTCAGTACTGCAGTCTTTAAAGCACTGCACTATTATATTGCAATATCTCTGTAAACTCATTTAAATTTTTACATGATTCACCACTACAGCAGCAGATGAACCTCAAACTGAGCAGATGGGAGTGAAATTTGCATCCCAGCAGTTGTCCTCTTGTTGTGTTTACTGGCCATCCAGTTCTTTGGATATCAGAAGGTGCCCCACAGCATTTCTTAATCACTGTACTAGTTCAAACTGTCCGTGTGTGTGTTCACATCCACCTTTTCATCAGTAAATGTAGTAGGGAAATTGTGAGCAACACACTATACTCAGCCATCATCCCGTTATCCTTCCCTTTGTATAATTTTCTACAAAAAATGTTCACCTGTAAAATTAAACAGACCGTACTGAGGACCTAAAAGTGGATCACTTCTTCTGCATTAATGACATTTTAGCTACTGGTTCATCCATTGCCTACAACTCTGCCTACTTTCCATTAAAACATGGTGATACCATTGGACCCACTCCATAGAACACCAGTCCAGGTTTAAGGATCAACGTTTATTGTAATATGTTTTTTGTACTTTTACCCCAGCAGCACACAAACCATCAGTAACAAGTCTCAAGTACTGTAACATCATTGGCTTTTCTGCTACCACCTATTTACATGTTATTTGGCTTTTTTCCTATCAAAGCTCTCTGTAAAGGACCAAACTGAATGGTCTTTAAATAACAAAATAGAGCCCCCCATGTCTCCAAAAACAATACAAATTATTTTAACGAATCCAGTTGAACTAGTAACAGGATCACAATGAGTGAACATGAGAAGGACTGGAAAGAGAAAAACGCTGTCACTGTAAGATTAACCGGCTGAGGCACATCTGACATTTTTAGTAACGGCTGCAGCCTAGTTGTGTGTGTTAACGTTTTGAAAGAAAGTTGCTGCGATTGAATTGTGTCCTTTGGAATTTTACACTTTACTCAAATTTTCACCACCCACCAACTTAAACAAAACACCCAAAAATTGTTAAACGTGTATCAGTGACATTACCAGCTCCTCCTCATTGTGGAGGATGCTAAACACGGGACAGGGACTAGGACTTGAAAGCAGAACTTCAGTGCCTCCCAGCATCTGAGCTGGAGGCCCAGGCAGGGGGGGTAAGTTGTGCTCAATGCTTTTTCACGTTGACGAACACCTTGATGGCGCCGGTAAAGTCAGCCGAGAGGAGAACCTCGCTGTGGTCAGTCTTCAGGGCTCCTGAAGGGGAAAGAAAAGTGCATCACGAAGGAGCTTTCGCCTTGTGCCACATAAATTTTCATCCAACGGCTAAAAGGAGATCCTAATGGACACGAGAAATTGGAATCCTTTTGTCACAGGGTCACTGGTTCCGATTGTAACGATGACCCTGCCCGATTCTGAGAAACGTGTCATCCCTTCAAAGTTTTTAATCAAGAAAGACTTTCAAAGCAGTTTCACTCATTCCTGCAACACGACATTTTGCAAATCATTTACCTCTTGGGTTGTGTTCGCACAACAACTCGGTAGGGATTTGGCTGCAATGAAATACTGTAATGATGCGCGATGTGAAGCAGCACCAATGATTAAAATAAACAAATCAATGCGCCTGTAAAGTAAATCCATGTATTCGGACCAGCTGTGAAATTCCCGGCCGTACTTTACCCGTGGGATCAGTATAGCAACACCCTGCCTTGTTCTCCCTGTGGGGGGCAGTGTTACTAATAAAGGACTTGGGAGACAAGTCTCGGCCTGTCTCAGCAGTAAGACTCAAAGGAACGTGCGGACACGCTGGCTCAAAGTAGTCCAAGCCCGACGTTACAATATTGATCTTTGAAAGCTGGTGTGGAGCCTGAGCACTGCTCATTCCAAAGTTTGATGCTGCTGTCCAGGAAGCAAGTAGCAACACAGACTGCAAAAATGTCACGGTACAATAACGATGCACTACTGATTTACATTTTATCTTTTCCACATTGCGTAGTTGTCAGTAACAGTAGCGTGGGGGTGTCAAAAAAGAAAGCCTGTGAATCAAACACTGAATAATGAATCTGTACGCAGCCCTAGAGGAGTACAGGTGGCTACAGCCTTTGTTAGTAACTGCTTACCCACTGTGCTGCTCACATGTCAGCGCGTTCCACTAACACTCTAGAGTTACCCATTATTAGCACCCTGAAGTACGAGCACCACGTCACAGAGCTCCGCCCAACCTGAGGGGATGGTCTCCGGTTCCCTGGGCTCCGCGCTCTTGCCCTCTGTGTCTGGCTTCTCAGTGGCCCCTGCTTCCAGGGGAAGTATGAGGTTGGGCTGGGGGGCGAAGATGGCCGATGTCACCACTGCATTGTGAGCTGTGAGGAATGCAAGAGACAATAGCAGTATATTTAAAAAAAAAAAAAAAAAAAAAACACCTTATGTGGCTCACAAATGAACTGAGGTTGAGGGTGACTAACAAGCTGTCAGACGGGTTTGCATACTCCTCTCTGCAGTTATTCAAATGCGGCACACCGCACACAGCAGTCATTTTCAGCGACACCCGTTTTGAAGTTTACCACTGTTAAACACTCACATGATCAAGATAGCAGTTTTCCACTGAAATATTTACACACAAAATGAGCTGTGTGAAAAATGGATGGGAAGCTTCCATTTACACCATGTCCCTCCAAATGATTACAAACACGAGGTAAATGCCATACTGTACACATATGCTTTGACAACTCCCACTTTGTTTGCTCTAAGTACATGATTCTGCTACTTCACACTAGTCAGATGATTCCACGCAGTGACGGGTTAGAGGGAAAAAGCTCTGCTACTTTGTTGCTCATCTTTCCCATGAAATCAATCTTTTAGGTCCTTCTTGCCACATTTGTGCGATTCCTTGTCATTTATAAACTGCGTGACCACAAAAGTGAGACTAAACAGAAGTAAATGACAGAAGAAAGAAGCCTCAGATAAGACACTGAAAAGCAGATACACACTATCATCCAGCCACAATCAATATCTGCTAAGCCGACAGGAAGCTTTGCCCCACACAGTGCAGGATCTCACTGCAGTTTATCCGGTGCTTTAAAGGTGAAGATAACACATTTTCCATTACCTTTAATTCCTTCCCAGAAGTCATTACGGTCTCGTCGCACAGAGGTGAATTTGCTCAAGTCGTGGTAGGTGCTCCAGATGTAAACGTACTTGTCCTCGGAGCCACTCACAATGAACGAGTAGTCATGGCTGGGAAGGAGATTAAGAACATTTGTCCACACACCAACAATGCAAACAGAACCCTAACAGCGAAACAAAGGATCAGAGCAAAAGGGTCCAACCTGAAGCTCGCCTTGATCTGACTGCTGCTGTTGACGTATCCTTTGTACTTCATGGACAGCGAAAGGTCTCGCAAGTCATACAAGCGAATCCGAGAATCATTGGAAGTTACCAGAATCTGCAGAATGTCAGGAAAACCAGCTGAGAAACAGGCGCGCTCCCGGACCGGACCCGGTGTGTGCTCTTGGCACACACCGCCAATGCTGCCACGTGGAATCAAATTACCTTTCTTTAAGCAACTAGAACTAAATCACGTATCTGGAAAACAACGAGAACAACTACTACAATTCCTGTCTAGGCAGCACTAATTAAATATTCTGTTTGTGCTTCACTAGTCAGACACCACATACTGGCAAAACTTACTATGAAGTGCAAATTTCATTACTGCCTCAAACAGAATTACATCCTCAATACACCGTGCTCGCGGGGGTGCGGTGGCACAGTGGGTTGGACCAGGTCCTGCTCTCCAGTGGGTCTGGGGTTCGAGTCCCGCTTGGGGTGCCTTGCGGCGGACTGGCGTCCCGTCCTGGGTGTGTCCCCTCCCCCTCCAGCCTTATGCCCTGAGCTGCCAGGTTAGGCTCCGGTTCCCCGCGACCCCGTATAGGACAAGCGGTTCAGAAAATGTGTGTGTGTGTGTGTGTGTGTGTGTACATTGTGCTCATACCGACTTGATTCATTTCTCATAGTTTTACACAAAAAATGTACTTGTGTTTACTTACTTACTATATGGTGTTTGACCCCTCAAGGTTTTCAGGAGCATGCTGCTGTGACAGGTTCCAACATGCATCACACGCTGCTCAGCTGCACACGATCAATCCCGTGTGACTGAGGGTAAAAGACTGACGCTCCGCAGCACGTGGAAGCTAACAGAAGTCAGTACCTTGTTCTCCCCAGGCAGAGGCTCGATGCCAGTGATCTTGCGGCCCACTCGGTTTCGACCCCTCGTCGACCGCACGTGGATCTGGGTATGGTACTTCAGGTGCTGTGAAGAATAAAAAATTTTTTTAAAAAATTTAAGGTATTCTAACTTAGCCCAGAGTGCAACGAGCATCTTTTCACCCTGAAAACCACATCGATGCTCTCATTCCGTGTGCAGCTAACTTGTGTGTGTGTAATGTGTCGGAAACAGTGCACCAAGTGCCTGTACTTTGAGAATTGCCTCTCTCTATCGGTATACGTGCTGGTGAAATGCACTTTTCTTTATTCTGAGCTGCACGTCGCTTTGCAGAAAAGATCCGCTATACAAATGAAAAAGCAAACAAAATTCACGACTCCAACTGAGCGGCTCGTGAAGACCAGGGTAGCCGACAGCCCCTCACTCCGGATGCCTCATGCGCATGTCTGCGTGTCCTGAGTCCCCTGACCGGGTATTTATGTCCTGTTGTAAATAAGAAAGCACCATAAAGAACGATGAGGGGGCGCGGTAGTGTGGCGGGTTTTTCCAGGTCCTGCTCTCTGGTAGGTCTGGGATTCAAGTCCTGCTTAGAGTGCCTTGTGACGGACTGGCGTCCCATCCGGGGTGAGTCCCGCCCCCCGTCTCCGCTCAGGGCATGTGTGTGCGTGCGTGCGCGCACATGTGTAAAGAACAGTGCCCAGAGCTAGAGCACTGCCAAAAGTTGGTTACTGGAAAGTGCGCAAATAAGGGACCTACAATACATTCGCAGTGTAGAACAGAACAAACAGTAAACCCACACATGGAAATCACAACTATCCTAAACCCTCACAGCAGACCAGTGTGTGTGCTATAAATGTACACAGCCGTGATATCCTTGTGTTTAGTCACTTGTCCAGTCTTTATAAGAAGAGAAAAAGCACATCACTGGTCAATCTACTCCACTCGCTAAGCCACAGTGCAACTGGGACAAGCGTGTCTTTAAACACAGCAGCATACGGGCATTTGCAAGGTTTATGAAGAAATGCAACGAGAACCTTGAGACAGGGCTGTTTTTGAAAGACATGTACCTCTGTGTCGTAAAAAATGCAGCGACCATCATAGGTCCCGATGACGGCATACTTCCCGTTCTGGCAGAAGTTGGCGGCAGTGATGAGGCGCGTTTGGCCGTCCACCTCGTTCCATAGCGCCACCTTCTTGTCTGGGATGTTCCACAGCCGCAGTTTGCCGTCCAAGGAGCCACTCAGGAAGTAACGGTCATCCTGGCAGAGGAAGAGGCGGCGCAAACAAATGCTGAATTAGAGTATTTATGCTGGATAAGCAGTGCTGTGCTGATGTCGGAGGACTAAATGTGATTAGGAAAAAGGTGTCGTTTCAACATCTTTGCGCTGCATCTGCTGACAGTGAATCCTGTAGTGCTTTCCTTCTTGGAAGCAGTTGGGATATGTCGCACCACAAAATGGCTCTACTATTACAAAGAGCACAAAAGAAGACCTGCAGATGAAAACCTTGGCCCACACTGAATGTACACTTCAGTCACGTGAGCATTTAGACATACAGCTCATTTACACCACCGACATGTCGTGTTTACTTCCCCATGCTGCTGTTGCGATCAACATTTAGTGGGAAGGGTGACATACTCACCCTGGGGTGGAAGGCGATCGCTGTCACAAAGTCGATATGCTGGAAGCAGCAGAGGCACTCCCTCCTTGATATGTGCCACAGCCTTACAGTCTTGTCCATCGACGACGACAACAGGAAGTAATTCTAAAGCGAGAGACGAAACAGCAGGATGAGCAGACTAGCAGAAGCTATACAGGGGCCGAGAAACAGTAACTCTGAGAAAAGTGAGCAAGTACACACCTTTGACCAGGACAGGTCGAGAAGGTCAGCTGTGTGCCCTTTGTATTTACAGAAGGGCACCTGGCGAAAGGGGGCATTTCTGTCCTCTGTGTCGAGATCCTCGCTGACACTCAGGCTCTGGGGACAGCAATAAGAAGGTTAAGGAAACAGAAGTGGATGTTGGCTTAAATACCAACAGAGGCTCCAGTCCACAGCAGTACACATCAAGCTTGTACAAGGTGTGCTAAACAACTCTTCGAAACAATGGCCCACTTGGGAACATCACTCCTTCTGAAAAGAGGAGCCCTCTGTAAAGAGTCACTGGAACAACCAACTTGGTGTAACTTACTGCACCATCTGTGTCAGATTTGGACGAATTCAAGCTTTCTTGGGAGGGAGAGGGAGAAACGCGACCTGAACAGAAGGGAAAAAGGAAGGCGGTGAAAGACCAATGCGCACACACAAGGATCCTTGACATTGCTTTGAGCTTCCGAAAGTACTTCTTACTTATAACTCAAGTGTGACACAAAATCCTTTTTAATTCCCGATGTTAAGTGTGTGTTGTTTACCTTCTGTGTTATACTTCAACCTCATGTTGTTGAAGTAGTCGAAAGCATTCCTCAACACCCAGATGCGCACCACGTTGTCCTGGCCTGCGGTGGCCAGCAGTCGGCCGCAGTGTGAGAACTTCATAGTCCACACTGCTCCCTGGCAACACAATTGACACGCTCATGATGGAGGAAACACAGATCCCCACAGTGTAATTTTTCACCACTTAAATGTATGTGTCTTTGTCTGAAACAAATCCATAGGGTCAGTCAGAATTAAAAGAGGATCACAGTTCATACCACATAAACTGATCAATGAAGAATTCAAGTCTGCTTTGTTAAACACTTTGGTGACATACTGCCTCTGCTGCAAATGTAAATATTATTTAGAAAAGAAAAAAAAAAAAAAAAAAAAACACATGTCTGGGCACAGGGCTACCTTTCTCCTGCATAGCCAGACAAAGATAAGTCTCAGAGGCAAAATTACATAACTGACCTTTCTAACCTGAAGACATCAAAATGCATGAGGTTTATTTTAATAATAAAATAAAGTATTAAGAGAGATGGGCTACATTACCCAATTCAATTCAGTGTTTCTGAGCTCAGCTGAGGATGCATAAGGGGTTACACTCTCTCTGCAGGGCTCACTCTATCACAACTTCCACATGCACTCTCTCTCACACACACACACACACACACACACACACACACACACACACACACACACACCCTACCATGTGTTCCCCACTCAGATCCTGGACCATCTTTACATGGTCAAAGTCGAAGGGGCCTTTGAAGCCGTGGGCAGCCTTGAACTTCACAGGCCTGTTGTATGGCATGCCCTCATCATCGCTGGAGGAGGGGTCGTCCTGGTCCGTGTGAAAAACTGAAACGCAGTGCCGGTACCAGTCATTTCAGTATAAAAAATTACACTCCCCTCGCAAAACAAATTACTGTACATTCCCCTTGTGGCTCCTCAAAACTGTTACCTTCATCACGGACGCTCTTCACCTTGTTGACTGCCTTTTCACCATACTCCTCTGCCAGGTGCTTGGCCTTCTTCACAGATTTACCAAAAAACTTTTTGAGCTGTGTGCTGGAAGTGAAACGCGAGATATCAATAGATAACTGCTCTATTTCAATAATCTTACGAGACTTCTTATCACTAGACTGTCAATACTGCGGTTTGTAGCTGCAGAATGTAGTACTACCAGGGCTGTTGTAACAGGAAATACAGGTTGGCATCAAAAAAAAGACAAGTGAAACTCATAACTTGTCAACATGCATGGGCTAGAAAGGATTCCACCAGTACAAACTGCAGAAACATGAACGCAATGGATTGTGAAAGCAAATGGATTGTTTTACATTTCCATCTTACGTTTTCTGTTTCAGCTTTCCACCGTCGGTGTCACTGAGGTGGGTGTGGGCCTTGTCTTCATCATCTGACTGGGCTGAATCGTTCCTGGGCAGGAAGCAGACTGGTCACGCTGTGCCGACTTGTCACAGGGACATGGCACTTAGTCAAACTCAAATAACACCGTCATCGTTCTTTTCTCAGCATGTAGGCTGCAGACAGCAGCACTTTAACTCTGAAATGTTGAGGACCTGCTTTTAACCACAATCCTACTACCTTTACTACAGATCCAAAGAGGAGAGAGAACAGCTGAAAGCCCTGGAAATATACAATATTAGGCATTGTTTACTACAATAAACACACATTTTACTGCTGACAGTTGTCAGGGATAACACCACCAATGTGGTAAAAAGGAAACAAATTTTTTAAGTGCTAACAGCAGAGTTTATGTATGGCAGCCATGACCACAGTAGTTAAGGAACCTGAACAGGAGGTTTTGGGTTTCTAGTACATGGGTGGCCCTGTTTTTGTGTATTTGAGGGACCCACACTACCTTCACTTGAGACTGTCACAGGTAAAAGAGTCAACTGTGCATCTACAAACTATGCACTGCAAACATTTCTTTCCTGATACCAGTAAACACAGACCTAGAATGCTAGGGACCATAGAACAGGATATGTGGAGGGAGGAGCCTTCCTTACGTGACATATTCTTTGGTTCTCCTCATGATGTGCAGTGTCAGTGGATTGATGCCCGTGGGAAGCTTCTCCTCAGCCAGGCTGAGAGGGATCTCCTCCCCTGTGTCTAGATTCTTGATCATCACACTTGCCAGGATCTCCTATCAAGGAGGAGGTACAGCGCTGACAAAGAGCTGGCAAACCAATCAAAACATTTTTAATATCTAGACTCTATAAATCAGGTTTTAATTATTTACCAACTTAATCAAATTTCAGATTTAAAAAGGAGCAGAAAAAATGATTTTCAGTTACATTTACATTTGTTAATTTAGCAGACACTTTTCTCCAAAGCGACAAAAAACATCTAGGTAAACAGAAGCACATTTGACAGAAGAAGAGTATTAGATACAAATGGACAAATATTTGTAAATTACACTAATAACATACAGAACTGCATTTATAAGCATCGCGGAGCACAGCTGTACCTCATCAGTCATTTCACGGCCTGAGCTGGACCGCGGCCTCTGTGGTCCCATCGCCTCACTTTCACTGGTGGTGGAGCTCTGTCCATCTGCTGCCTTGCCACTCTCCTGAAATCACAGCCACAAATAGAGAAAAGGGTTCATCCAACACTCAGTACTCACTATGACAGTCATCAGTGAGAAGTCCAGCAGGAAGCAAAGTGTAATAAAAATCACTGGGAGTAGCCCAACCCTAGCTGGACTGGATGAAATGCTGACTGTGTACAGGAAGGCCAAGACATGACTACATCCTGTTTTGTGAGAGAAGCGGAAGGCCACTTAGCTGCAAGCAGGCCAGGGCACTGACCTGGGCGGTCACCACCTTATCTCCACTGGTAGCACTGGCCAAGTCCAGAGAGTGCTGCAGCTCCTTGGTGATGAAATCCACAGCCGTATTGGGAGACACCAGCCCAGACGATGCTGATGGTTCAGTGGAGACTGAACCCCAAACCGTATCAGAACAAAATTTAAATAAACAAGACACTTCCCTCTAAAATTAATGCCTAATTCTTACGTATTAAATCCAGGAATCATAATTTTCTTTCAAGTGCAACACCATGAAAGTTCAATTACTTCCAACAAATAATGCACACACACACATCACACACACATTTTCAGAACCGCTTGTCCCATACGGGGTCGCGGGGGAACCGGAGCCCACCCGGCAACACAGGGCGTAAGGCCGGAGGGGGAGGGGACACACCCAGGACGGGATGCCAGTCCGTCGCAAGGCACCCCAAGCGGGACTCGAACCCCAGACCCACCGGAGAGCAGGACTGTGGTCCAACCAACTGCGCCACCAAAATCCAAGCACACTTTATTCTCTTTCAGTGATTAACTAATAAACGAGAACCAGTTATATAGTATGCAAGTTCCTCAACTATATAATTTGCACAAATTTCATATGACATGAGGCATATCGCTAGTTCCTAAGATTTAATCTATATGGCACATTTGTAATTATGTCACATATTCATACGCATATTGAGATGCAAAAGGTTCACTCTGTAAAGCCTAGCAGAAGATTCTTTCCTCTTACCCTCAAGCTCTGTTGGCCGCAGGGTTTCCTGGGTCTTTTTGCGTGGGGGTGGTGCAGGGCGGGATGGGGGAGGCGGCCGTGGAGGTGGGGTGCCACTGGGAGGAGGTGGTCGCACGGGAGGGAGTTTTTTGGTACTGGCCACAATATCCGGCTCTGTGATGAACTGTCGAGGTGGCTTGGTCGGTGCAGGGGGGTCCTGGTCAGCTACCTTGGCAGGGAGAGAGACTTGCTCCAGTATGTCTGCTGTTCGGTAGGGTTGGCCATTTTCTTCAGGCTGCACAGGCTGCACATGACCCTGTCGCTCAGGATCCAGGGCATTAGTAATATCTGGCGGGCTCAATTCCTGCACCACCTCCACTGAAGGGCAGGATGCTCCAGACACCCCAGAAAGCGGCAGTGAGACCCCAGAGTCCTGCTGCTGTTTGCCATAGCCCTCTGATGGCTCCGTTGATATTTCTATCGAAGTCTTCTGTTCCTTAGCCAGGGACTCTGGGTCTATGTTTGGTACAGCTTCGTCGTCTTTGACCCCACCTCCATCACTCACCCCTCCTTTAATCAGACCCACTTCAACCACATCCTCTTTGGTCACGTCTCTCTCAACTCCACCTCCTACAGCCTCGTTCCCCTGAGTCAACCCTTTACCATCCGTCAGTAGAGGTTCCTCTGTCACCGTGCTCTCCTTCTGACTCTCCTCTATGATACTGTCAATGATCTGAAGAGAAAAAGCAAACACTGTCCTGAAAACACACCACAGAGCAAACCTACTCAACTCACGTTTACACTAATACTGATCATCATTGTGCAAGGCCATTTGTCTATGCTTCATCAATAACAGAAAGAAAAAGTCACTTTGGGTGCAGCAATATACAACGTATAACATACATACACAGATGGCAAATGTTAACATATATACACACAAAGTAAGGAAGCATATAATTAAGGTTAAAAATAGGTTAGCAGGTGAAATAAGGAGAAAATACAACAGTTAACAAGAGGATGAACACACACAAACACACACATTGTCTGAACCACTTGTCCCATTCGGGGTCGCGGGAAGCCAGAGCCTAACCCAGCAACACAGGGCGTAAGGCTGGAGGGGGAGGGGACACATCTAGGACAGGACGTCAGCCCGTCGCAAGGCACCCCAAGCGGGACTCGAACCCCAGTCCAACCCACTGCGCCACCGCGCCCCCCACAAGAGGATGAACACACAAACACAATTAAATGTAAGTGACGGGAGAAATGGACTCAAGTGGCCTATGTAGCTAACAGGATTTAGAACCCATCTTCAGAAGCACGGCAGTAAAAGAATCAGGATAAACCCTTTCGATACATTGCAGAGAAATGATGAGTTCATTATGCAATTACAGGGGATGGTCAAAATAGCAAAAACACCACATGGAAAAAGGAGATCAACTTTGGCATAACTAAATCACGATTACAACGCAGCAGTAAACACGAGTCATACTAGGCTGACTGCTCTGACAATTACCACTTTGATATTATGAGTTCTAAAGAGGCCAAATGGCTGGTGTCCAAACTGTACGTGGATATGTCTGGAAAAACTGCAAAAATATTTCACGTGTCAAGGTGAACAATGTCAAAAATCTTGACAGCGTATGTGAAACATGGACCAACTGCATCAGCAAAGAGGAACAGTGGCTGCCAGTTGAACCTCATAGACAGGGTTAGATGGACATTTAACAGGATTGTTACTCAACGCAACAAAAGCTGAGCCTTAAAAATTCTCACAGAATTGAATCACCGCCTCTGTGACTCAGCTTCAAAAAAAAAAAAAAAAAAAAAAACTGTACATAATGACCTTCACAAAACTGGAATTTATGGCAGGGTTGCCATTCAGAAACCACTTGTATCCAAGGCCAGAGCACAAATACACATAATGATGTAAGGAACAAAAACCTGGACCCCTGGGCAATGGAACAAGTAACATGATCTGATGTTAGTCACCCTATTTCCTACATCCAGATGGGTTTATGCTTGGAGAAAGCCAAAGGATGCCTTCAACCCACAATGTCTGTTGCCAGCTCTTAAACATGGTGGGGGATCCCTAATGGTACAGGCAGCCATGGTCAACGCAGAAGGAATATGAGATCATTTTTCAGGACCAGGTGCCCCCTGTGATACAAACACCGTTTCCTCATGATGCTCCCATATTTCAGGATGATAATGCCACCACACACACTGCTCAACAAATTCAGCATTTTCCATAACCTCCCCAGTGACCAGATCTAAACATCATATAACAGTTATGATCTGGAGCACAGAATGGAAAGTGGATTTCCACCTCCTTCATTCTGCAAAAAACTGTATCTAGGCTTTTCTTCGACACGGTCAAGTCACATTATTATGACCATCAGCTAATATCCAGAGTAACCGCCGTGTGCAGCACAGACAGCAGCTAGATGGGTTGGGAGTGACTCAGTAAGGTTCTGGTAGGTTGTCACAGGTATCTGGAGCCATGATGACTGCAGTGCATCCACAGCTGCTGGAGGGTGCATGGCGGAGGATCCATAGAGCGAACACAATGATCGAGGTGGTCCCACAGATGCTCAATTGGGTTCAAGTCCGGGGAATTAGGGGGCCAGGGAAGTACTTGGAAGTCTTGGTCGTGCTCTTCCAACCACTGTCAGACATTTCAGAAATACTGCCACCCTTGGCCCGAAAGCCGATAATCATCCCTTTTTGCAACTCTGATAAATCGCCCCTTTTACCTATGACAGCAACGAGTGATATGTGGGCAGACGGCCTATCACACACCTTATACTCACCAAGCCAGCTCACGACACGTGACGTACTTCATGGGCTACGTGCTGAAGACGTCAAATGCAGGAGGTGGTCATAATAATGTGACTCAACCGTGTAGAAAATTAGTGCAATTTCCCACCACACACACAGTTCATGACTTGTATGACAGCATTCCAAGAGGGACAAATTATAGGCCTACTGCTTATTAGGTCCTGGATTTGTATATATTTTGGGTTCCTCTGTAATTTTGTCCACTCCCTATACATTAAGAGCAATATCAAAGAATGCCTTTGGAATGTGGGAGAAAATGCACAGGGAGGAAACTAGTGCTGTTTTTATTATTATTGAGTCACTTGTTAGAGTGCTTGAATCATTGTGGCACAAGAGATTATCAAAAGTAAATAAAGGCAGATAACAGAATGAAATGGAGCAGTAAAAAAGGTAGTGGGGGTGGCACACAAACCTGGACAGAGTCTGCAGGCTGGGCATCAAGCGTAAGAGTGCTATCCTGGGGCGGGAGGTGTTCATTCACCTGGAAAGAAAATAATACACTTCTAAAATGTGTACTCTGCTCCTGGTCTTATGAATGTTAACCAGCAACAACATCAATGCATTTTTCACATATAAAGGTACTTCTTTTCATTTTTCTTGTCTTCCTGACTCTCAGAGAAGGAAAGTTCAACACTCACCGTAAAATATTTATTTAAAAAAAATTGAAAACTGACACTACTGTTAATAGTTATTAATAGGACCATTCAACTATAGTTAGTCTAACAAGCACGTGAGCTGAGATGCTCTTCTGACATCAGAGCGTTGCTGTGTTGAGAAGTACACTGGAGAACAACGGACAATGAAGGCCCTCTCATCCCTCAGCCCTCACCCAACTGAAAGTGGGTGGCTTCGCTCTGCCCCCGTTTAGTTGAGGACTATGGGCTAGCTTCCACAGAACCAAGAAAACAGTCTGCTCCCCACAGGAAAGGATGACTGACTGAAGATTCCCCTCTGTGGCTGCTGCACTATTATACACCTGCAGCCCAAAAATCTGCATGAACAAAAAAGTGACAAACTACACTCACCCTGCATTGTTCACCACGTCTTAGAACACCAGGCTTAAACTTCAGCTATAATCACTAACTCAGGACCTAAGGACAGTGTGTGCCCATTGTTTTAAAAAAAGAAAAACTGTACATATGTTATACAAGTACAATTACGTTCAATGATCTGATGAATATAAAAAAAGACTGCAAAATGTCTGAGGGGTGGCACAGCAAGAAGCACTGCAGCTTCACAGCACGTGGGCTGTTCAGGCACAGGCTCGAATCTTTGTGTAGTTTGCATGTTCTACCCATGTTTGTGTGAGCTTCCTCAAGGCGTTCTTGTTTCCTTCAGCAGTTTAAAGACATTTGTTTCAGGTGAACTGAAAAATCTGAATTGTTCACTGTGTGTGTGCATGCACACATATGTATGGCTACTCTGCAATTGACTGCTGTCCCATCCAGGCTTTACCCTAACTAGCCTTGTGCCCTGTACAGCCGAGGTAGGTTCCAGACTGTCTCGACACAGACTTAGAGAAGCAGTGAGTGAGAGTGACTGAGTGAAAATGTCTGAGGATAAATCATTTGTTTAACTCATAATCATTTATAAAAAAAAAAAAAAAAAAAAAAAAAGTCAGGTCACATTAAAAAAGTAGGACAAGTGGAAGAAAAGCACAACTTCAACATCATCTTTATGCTTAATATCTACGTCTGTTTCCGGTATAATCCCATTATTCCTGAATTAACTTTTTCAGTAAGAGTTCACGTTTAATACAATAAGTAAAAAATTAATAGGAAAAACAGAAATTACTTCCATCATCAAAGCTAAATTCTTACTTCTCTCAAATGAATAAGAAAGTAATGCAACTTTCCACCCCTATATACTGACACACCAACCGGATACTAAAGTCATAACAGCTGGAGAGTTTCTGGTGCTGACCTAAATATCTTTACTAAGTAATCAGGAGTGTGAATGAATTGCCTATAAATCTTAACTTTTAGCGATGCAACATTTACATTAATCTGACGCTTTTCTCCAAAGTGACTTACAATGTTAAGCTACTTAGAATTATTTACCCATTTATACAGCTGGGTAATTTTACCGGCGCAATTTAGGGTAAGTACCTTGCTCAAGGGCACTACAGCCGGAAATGAGATTCAAACCTGTGATCTTGGGTCCATAGGTAGCAACTCTAACCACTACACTACGAGCTGCCCAATAAATATAAGCACACATTAAATATCAGCACGCTGCAAGAGATGCTCACTAAAATCTTAGACAGAATGACAAGCATAGGAAGTGTGTTGGAAAATCATTCATCATGTAATAAAAGTGCACAGTTTTCACCAGAATCACTCTCTCGTTACGCGAAGAGGATCTCTCGGCTGAATACAGGGTATATATATGTGTATACTTGAAACAAAGGTAACTCTTCTCTTATTGTTAACCTAGTATACAAGAAGAATTCCAAGGTAACAGGTAAAGCAGTCTGACTGCAGAGTTTAAAAAACACAGTAATGCGCCATTGTAAATTGAAAAAATGCTTGGTCACGTCAGAAAGATGAAAAACAAAGCAAAAGAATGTAAGCAACCAGCAGCGGTTTTAAAATAAAAAAAAAATAAAAAATTGAACAAGCAGCCCATCTGTCGGTCCCTATCAAGGAAAGGTGAAAGGCACCTTCACGCTGAGTGCAAGTTAAACAGGGTTTGAAAGATGTGGCTTCTAGCCACGGCAGCTGCCATACGGAGCTGGCTTTCTCACAGTGTGAACTTCGGTGAGGCTAAGACATTAAAATTGTGTTTAATTAGGGCTGCCCAGCTCCTGCTGGTTTCTACTCAACCTCTGCTTTATCATATTGCTTTAACGGCTTTGTTGTTAGGTAGTAAGACACCTTACCTGGTGCTACGGATGTTCCGACGCTAATTGAAACGTATGGTAAAAACAGCAAGGGTTCCATACTAGGAGGCTGCAATAAAACCACTGTAGGAAACAAAAATTTTTTTGTTACATACCTTTTTTGAAGGGATGACAAATTTTGCTGGTGACCTAGAGGACAAAGAATTCCAATTAGAGCTTTAAACCAAGAAAACCAAAATGACAGTAACTGATTATTTTTTTCTTAAAAACAGCACAATACATCAGTGAGCCCAGTACAAAGTGAGTGTGACATTACATTATTATTATATTACATTTATATACTTAGACGCTTTTCTCCAAAGCAACTTCCAATGAACTCTATGTAGTGTTATCAGCCCACACACCTTATTCACCGCGGTGACTTACACTGCTAGATACACTACTTACACTGGGTCACTCATCCATACGTCACTGGAACACACTCTCTCTATATCACTCACACACTATGGAGGGACTGGAACAGCATGTCTTTCGACAGCTGAATTTTAAATCCTTTCATGTAGTACTAATGTAATTACATTAAACACTACATGAAAAGATTTTAAATTAATACAGTTAAAGGGAAAAACTGCAGTTACATTCAGGTCATTTTGAAAAATATGGTGATTATAGATCACATTCAAATGTTTTACTAAAAAAACACAATAATGCAGTATTAGTGCAAACAATATAGCATTAAAACACTACAGACTGACTGAATGAGATATTGAAAATGTATGTTCATGTCTACAAAAGAATACAAAAACGTTACTGAAATTGTATTAGCTTTTGGATTACAGTTTCATTCATTACTCAGTGTGGAAAAAATGTGGACGATACGCTTCCCATTCCTGACCTTACAAGTCCTCCACCTGCACCTAAACACGCTGAGCAGGTGGATTTTCAGCACTTTGCAGAGAAGCCAGCTACATGAAGACAACTGCTGCTTTACCTGTCTTAAATGTCACAGACTGAGGACAGAGAGGCAAAAGCAGAAGGCGTACAATATACAAAAGGGGAAAAAAGGCAGTGAACAGAAACAACTGTTCACTTCGAAGACAGCCAGCTAGCAATTCCAACACAGATTATCAAATTAACACAGGGATACAGTCAATATGTGTAAGAACTTCCTTATGATTTCAAATGTAATAGTCTCAACTGTTAAAATTATGAAGCATTGCCGGTCGGTATACAGATACTTTGGAATAGCTGGGACATGCAAGCAGAAACAACAAACCACAGCTGTGCACAAGAACAAAATATTGGGGGTCCTACTGTTGTAAACAACTGAAAGACAAAATCTGAGTCCGCTCAGGAAAGTGCCCAGACATAAAAAACACATAACAAGGACATGTTATTTATTCATTTACCTCACACTCTTCTCCAGAATGACTTACAATGATCTACCCATTTGTACAACTGGGTCATTTTTAACTAGAGTAATTCAGGTTAAGTACCTTGCTGAAGGGTACTACATAAGGCAATGGGATTTAAACCTGGGTCCTCTGAGGACAAGGCAGCAGTTTTTCCCAGTACAATACCTGGCGCCCAACTGTAAGTTGTGCAACCCACAAAGTCTGCGTTGAAACACTTAATTCAATTTTGCACAGCTGAACCAGTGCAAACCATTTCCAGAATGAGACTCCAAAGAGTCCTTGGCTCAGCAAGATAATCAAAGATCAATCTCATTTGAAGATGAAAAAGGTATCAAGGACAATGACAGCAGTGTTCTTATTTTCGCCCAAAACAAAATCTAATGTGAAAAAATTTCATGCTGACACAATATCACCATCCTACGCAGCAAGGACAACTGAAGTCCAAGCAATCCAAGCAGTTCTATAAAGGTTACTGTGATCTTGACATAATTCCTGCACAACAGTAGAATGACACTCTCATTATAATAATACCACCTTATGAATCGTATGACATATTTTATAAAATATGACTGTGTTTTCCTAATTACAATTTGTCAATGGACCACAAAGACTGAAACTTTAACTTGATTTCAATACGAGGAGCGCAAGTATGATATTCAACTTCATCCACACCAAAAAAAAAGAAGGTTCTACCAGTGTACAGCCTGGTATATTTCAGTACTAATCCATACTTTACTTAAAATCCTGCTCTTTAAAGTAACACTAGTTTACTCTTTAAACTGATACTTCCATCTTAAACCATATGCCCCGAAATAAGCAAAAGTATCTACCGGAGTGGTACAAACGTGAGCTGATGTTGTCGCCATCTGACCCATTTATACTGCTGCAGTTTTCACCAGAGCTCTTCAAGTTAAGTACCTTTCTGAAGGGTACTAAAGCAGAACAGGGGTATTGGGGCTTGAACAAGCAATACCTTTATTGTTCCACAAAATATTCATCGCAAATAAATTAGTAAAATTGAGTCACTTTTGACGATTCATTTGAGCACCGCAAGGGAAAAAACAATAATACACAAGATCTAATATCCTGGTTTTTATGATCTCAGAGAGATTATGTATGCATGTTGACAATTTGAAACCATTTGTACCCAGTGGACATGTGGGACTGTTTTATCACATTTATATGAAACGCAGTGAGTCATTTCTTTGCAACAAAACAAGAGAACACTTTAATTACTAAAGGAAATGAAAAATAAGGCAATGACTGATGGAGAAACAATCCAGTTTCCATGAAATACTACAAACTAGATTAGTTCACTTCTTACCGTGAGCAACAGAAAACGACTGAGAAACTCTGTGTCTCAAAGTAAGCTGGTTAGGGTTCACATTGCTTAACCACGATACCATCCTGTGCCAAAATTTAGTGTGTCAGAGCAAAGTCACACTTGAACCATTTTGCAATTTTTGGATGTATTACTCAATCTATTACTAATTTACTAGTGAAATACAAAGGGATGTAATAATGCAGTGTTTTCAATGATTACATTCTGACATACTTAACCTGCCAGCGTGATCAGCTACATACACTTTCCAATGAAATACACTGTTAAACACGCATAAGCCAGGTAGGCCTGTCAGTTAACCAACTAGTGAGAATCTCAGAGATGCTGAATTCAGAACCAGAAATCACCTTAATGAATCTGACGGTTTGTCTGGCAATCAAAAGTAACTGGCTTTTGTGAAAAATGTGATGACAACAGGTTTTAACTGACAACTCAGAGCAAGAGTAATATATACACAGAACGGTGGCGTAGTCGTTCGAGCCGCTCCCTTTGGACCCAAAGGTTGCAGGGTCAAATCCTGCCTCCAGCTGTAGTACCCTTGAGCAGGGTACTTACCCTAAATTGCTGCAGTAAAATTACTCAGCGGTGTAAATGAGTAAATAGTAGTAAGTAGCTTAATGCTAAGTTGCATGGGAGAAAAGAGTCAGCTAAACGAACAAACAAAAACCCCGTTGTCAGGCATTGCGTGTCTTTGACGCGACCACATGATGCAACACTTAGACGTCAGTCTTGAACAGCGATCCAAGGAAGCCAACAGGTAACTCATTAGTAAGAATAAGCCATCCATTGTGCTGTAGCCCTGATGTCACCGAGCACTGCATTTGATTCACAATGTATCACAAATGTACCATCTAAACATTGTGGAACTAAATTCCAAGTTAAAAATAAAAATGGATTGTTGGCTACATTTCGACCTCACATAAAAAGTGAGCTATAATCTTGAGCTCTTCCATAAGAAAAACAGCTTGAACGTGTACCATTCTCTGCATGCAATCAGTCACTGGCAAAAGCTGTACTTAAATATTTGAGAAGGGTGGCAGTCCCAACTCCTTTCCAAATGAGCCACTAGTTAGACATTAGGTGCTGTGCTTAGTCATCTTTGAGTCTGATTATCATGTGACAGTTATGATCCATCATTACATGCTGACAGATCCTATTGAGCAGCAGAGATACAGACTGTACAGAGGACAAGGTGTGGGTAGCATGGAAGAAAAAAAAAAACACTAGAGTGACAAATTTATATATAAAAAAATTACTAGGAAGGAATCGTCGATATTCGGACAAAGTTTTACACAGCTACTCGTGTGGCGCACATACGGTGAAAAGAAACAAATTAAGTGCACTCACGCGTCTGCAACTAAGTGCCTCTTCCTCCTAATGTAATGCACACGTTGCATTTTCTGGGATGTACGTCGTTTTGGAAAAAAAAAGCTTCTGCTAAATTAATAAGTGTAAAATGCAACTGTAAATGTCTTATTTGCACAGTACAGTACTTGTATAATAGGCTAAATGAAAGGCAGAGCCTGCGTCACAATGTGCCCTGCACCTTTCGTGGGTGCAGCACACAGCAGGTGTACAGGACTGCTGTCTTGTGATCTGAAGGTTCGAATCCCACTCCTGCCATACTAGTACCCTGAATCAAAGTACTTGCACTGGATAAACACAGTAAAAAAATACCCTGCTGTATAAACAGGCAAATCCACTGTAAAGTTGATAGGGCAACAATGTTAGGTTTCCTCGGGAAAATGTGCAAGATGGTACAGTGGAAGTGGAATACAGAGTGCCGGATGCTCTCTTTACCATGTCTTCAGTCTCTATAGGGGAAACTCAAGTGGAAATGCTCTGTCTGTCACTTCAGGACACAGGATGGACAAGGGGTCGGGACGTGGGGTCGTGTCCCCCCCCCACAATGATCAGTCAAGTCGGACGTGTCCCGCACTGACTGATTACCTGCACTGAGCACCAGAAATAATGATTCGCTGCCCAAAAAACGTCAAGTACAAGTTGTTACACCCCTGCCTCAGGCCGCTTCTCAAACCTCCTCCTCCAGTTTAAGTGGCTGCAGCAGGTAAGTTAAAAGGGACAAAGCAAAGGTGCGTGGAGGCCACAGAGCCACGGGCGCTCGCCTCAGTACTTACACGCCGGCGGGAGAAGGGGACAGGTTCACGTCTTCGGCGGCATCGTAGAACTCCTCTGTATCACTCGTGTCCGACGCCATTTAGCACACATAAAAGCGGGGGAAAAAAAAAAAAAAAACAAGCAAAAACACTCGAGCTATAACTCCCTTCGCTGATCCAGGATGGTGTGAAGCGAAGGTGTGTGTGTGTGAGAGAGAGCGCGCGTGCCGGCGGGACACACAGCGCCGTCGCCGAGTCGCTGTGTCTGAGGAGGGAGAGGCCGCGCGCGACCCGTCAGCGAGACCGACTCGAGCCGACGGCCAAGTTAGCGACTAGAGTTCGAGTCAGTCCGCCGTCCGTGTTCCACTCGACCAAACACCACCACATTTAGACCCGCTGCTGCCCCTTTTACCAACACATCCGTACCGACATTTAAGGCTCAACATTAGAGCTGGTAATAAGGAAATTTCTGACAGGAGCGAAAGCGAGCCGCCAATCTCCCCACCGTATTTTTTTCTGACAAGGGGAAAAAAAAAAAAAACGTCTCGTGTATAACATCGCGAGAGTTGGGTGTTAAGCCGACGAGAATTGCGGAGCGGAGAGTTGCCAGACTGACGGCTTTTTCAGTTCTGCTCGTGGAGCGGTTCTGCAAGAAAAAGTTCAGTGTCGGTGTGATGTAAACAAATTTTACCACCCTCGGAGGCATCGAGCATAGATAAACAATATATTTATGGCACACGAAGTTCTAAGAAGCTTATGAAATAAAGAAGTAACACCTATATGTTGTAATTTCCGCTTTTTTTTAAATTAAAAGGGCGTCGAAGTCAAAGAATCGTTTGTCTCTAAGCCGCATGAGCTGAATTTGGTACATGAATAAACAGATATCCCTGCACAGCTGAACACAAATCCGCAAAACAAAATGATGACCCATTAATCACAGTTCCTCTGTGAGCCGGGGTTAGAGGGCTATACACCAGGCTTGTTATGTTGCCTCTGTGCAGTATTTTCATTCGGTTGTCATCTCTTACAAACGAGACGAGCTTCTGTGAAGATGAAAATTATACCACGTTACTTCAATCATACCGGTCTTTACCACTTAGAGGTGCTGTTTACTCTGAAATACTTCTTAATTGTGGGGGTGCGGTGGCGCAGTGTTTTGGACCACGGTCTTGCTCTCCGGTGAGTCTGGGGTTCGAGTCCCGCTGGGGGTGTCTTGTGATGGACTGGCGTCCCATCCTGGGTGTGTCCCCTCCCCCTCCGGCCTTCCGCCCTGTGTTGCCGGGTAGGCTCCGGTTCCCCGCGACCCCGTATGGGACAAGCGGCTCTGAAAATGTGTGTGTGCGCTCGCTTGAAACATTATAATGGAAGATTTTAATGTAATAGTGCTTTTTTGCTAAAGATTTCTGTCCATGTAATAAAATCGTTTTTGCGTTTGAACGGCTCGCAGTTACATTTTAAAAAATATTTTTAAAGATATTTTATACAAGGTTCTTTCAGTAAGTAGAGATGTTTTGTGTTCTTTGGCCTTTCTTATTGTTTGCTCTTCTTTACACCTTATTAATAAAATGTTATGTAAGCTTGTGTGGAGTGTGAATTCATATCCATGCACCACCTGTGACTTTTTAAAAGAGGCCTGTAAAATGAAGTGACACTTATTCAGTAATTTAGTCATTGCCGAATTTTTCACATTTTACACTACGTTCGTATTTCACTTTCAAGCTTCTCATTTTTTTTCTCTCATTATTGTTCCTCTCAGCCCTTCCTGTTGCTCTGTTTCTTTTTCTGTACTTTTTCACTTCTTCTTATATAAATTCCCTGGAATGTATCAGTTTAACAGAATTGGAATGTAAAAATGTACTGAATGCCTAAATAAGAAAACAGATTTAATAAGAAAAAATGGAAGCCTATTAAAGCCTCCAGAAACTGTGGGGAGATTTTAGTTTTGGTTCTGGCTAGTTCTTGCTACAGCAACATCTGTAAGATGGGTGCTAATAAACAGCCGTAATCATTACATTAACTTTTCTGTTAATTGAACTACATTTTCTGTTGACTGCTGGCGGATGCACTGAACTGCTCTGTTATGAATTCAGCAATTTGATGACTGTACAGCTACTGGATCCTTAGCCATAAAACAATGACCGTGCTGGGTTATAACCAACACACCACTAGAAAATTATCACTGCTGCTGGAATATGCCTTAAGATGCATCTTCTTAGACTAAACCGGTCATTTGTTTACTAGTTTTATTGCTGTGCATTTTTGATACGTGTATCATGTACATCTGTGAATATATAGTGTGGCTGTATTCTGTGCACTTTACCTAAATATTAAGGATATATGCTCAACAAATGTGATTACTCTTGCATTTATTGTTTGCTGCCAACTATCCCTCAGATTATCTGACCTGCTCTGGAAATTCCCAGTTCAACACTGATTTTGAAACAAAAATTATTCCAAATTGAAATTAAGAATAGGAATGAAAAATTATATGATCAAATTATTATTTTAACGTGCGTCTATACTGAGATTATGCAAGTGTTTTGTAACTTTGGGAATTTATTAAGTGTGGTGTGAATTACAAAAATCCTTGCACATTACTTCACTATCTGTAGTTGTTTGTCACCTTATTGAAAATGCAGACCGACAGTGATTTAAAAACAAATTTAAAACAATATATAGACTTTTCATCATTGTAACGACTGTGTTTTCAAATATCTTCCAGTGCTGGTTAGTCAACGGGGAAAAAAAAAACTGTTGTTCAATATTGCGGCGACTTCCGTTGTATTTTTAAATAAGGCAGCTCTGTTTCGTTCTGCGTTTAGATAGGGAAAAAAAATCAACAAACAGACTTGATGAGCAGTCCCACAATACCCTAAAAACGGTAAGGAATAAACTATTGTGTGACCAGCGTTCCTGTTTCACACATGCGCATTAGACAGTCTTCACCGGAAATCCTGTCCAAACAGAGTTGACTGTCATCCGACTACACCATTGGCCGCGGTCGCTGACGGAGCTTCTTTTTATTACAGCCAATAAAAACTAGGAGTGGAGGCGGGTCCTGTTGCGGTTCAGTAGTGGAGTGGTCGGGATTTCAAGGAGGAAAACAAGAGCAACTCTGACGGTGGCAGGTAAGATTAAAAAAAAATTGTATATAAACATTTTAAAGTGACTTTATTTGGGCTTCCGTTACTGAGGCTTTATGTAAGCGATGAGTATAACTGGTGGTTGGGGTGCGTGACAGAGACAACTGACTGTAAGCAGTTCTGAGGCGCTTGTGTTGTGTCGGTAAAACAAGCGGGGTTCCTTTCCAAGTTGGTGCCGCTACACGCTGCCCCGGGGATCGCTGGTTCACTCCGACTCCGAGCTGCGGTGGTGAGCCGGGACCCTCTCATGGCTCCTGTGTGCTGTCAGGGCCTTAGCGCTGGTCTGTCGAGGCGCTGCGAGCGGGTCCGGACGCTGACCTGTCCAACTTCGGTGAGAAGTTGCAGCAGAGAGACACACACACACAGTCGAGTCGCGAGCGTGACGTGAACGTGGCAGTCCGCGTGTGTGTGATTGAGCAGCAGCTGCCAGCGCGCGGTGCGGGGAAAGTTCCTTCCTTCGGTGCACGCGAAGCCGGAGTCACGCGCTTCGAGTTCAGCACTTGCCAGAGTCTCTCGTGTACTGTGGTAAACCACTCTGTCTGTGTGTCTCGATCCGCAGAGACTGCTGTGCTGTTGTGGAGGGGGGGGGGTGGACCGCCTGTCCACAGCTGTCCTCGCGCATGCCATGGCGAGCACTGTCACTGTCAAACACAAGTCGCACTGTCTGTCGGAGAACTAGACTATAGTATAGTATTCTATAAATTATATCCACATATGACCACTGTACTACTAGGCTAGGACTAGAATCATGGTACTGTATCAACTGAATTAACAGTAACACTGTATCAACATTATCAACACTAGCAGTGGAAATATGGTATCAACACTGAGAGCAACTTGGCATTAGTGACATGGTGGTATGAACAGTGTATGAGCACAGTACTACAATTAGTAACACAGTAACATCATTATCAACACTAGTGTTAGTACAGTATGAACACTGTATGAGTCCAATACTAGCATTAGTGACATGGTATCAACACTGAGCACAGTAGCATTAGTAACAATGTGTCAACATTATAGATGCTGTACTAGGACTAGAAATACACGATCAACACTGAGTGCAATAGTAGCATTTGTAACACAGTATGAATGCTGTATAAACACAGTACTAGCATTTAGTAATATGGTATCAACATTATCAACAGTATGAGTGCAATACTAGTAACTGTCAGCAGTGTATGAACACAGTACTAACATTAGTAATACATTATCAACACTACTAGCACTAGAAATATTCTATCAACACTACATGGCCACTTTAAACTTAACTCTATTAACACTGTTTTACACCTGTTAACACTGTATAAATACTGTGTTAATACTTAGCACTATAAACCTGATTAATAGTGTATTCACTGCATAAACACTGTATTAACACCTGTTTTAAAACTATATATACGTATTGGCTGTTAACCCTAACAGCACTGCATGAACACTGGGTTAGCACTAAACTGTATCAACACTTTAAATATGTTTAATAATGTACCCGCTCTATAAATGCTATTAACACTAGTGACCCTGCATTAACACTCAACATAGCATTATATTAACACCATTAATGCTCCGTGTACTGTGTTAACACTAACACAGCCATAAAATGAGACTGTGCTGTAGTAATGCCGAATGATGACTGTTAATAGTTTAGAACTAGTAAGGTGGACAAATGGCTTCCCCTCTTTGTTTGTCACAGGGGACCGCAACAGCCACGCTCATTTCTGCGCACATGAATGTCACGCAGGGGGTGCAGTGGCGCAGTGGGTTGGACCACAGTCCTGCTCTCCGGTGGGTCTGGGGTTCGAGTCCCGCTTGGGGTGTCTTGCGACGGACTGGCGTCCCATCCTGGGTATGTCCCCTCCCCCTCCGGCCTTACGCCCTGTGTTACCGGGTTGGCTCCAGTTCTCTGCGACCCTGTATGGGACAAGCGGTTCCGAAAGTGTGTGTGAGTGTGAGAATGTCACGCGTCACTCGCTCCAGGTGCAGGAAGGGGCTAAAGCGAGAGGGATATTTCACGAAGCCGTGCTCGTGTCTGTTTAAATATAAATATAGCCTGCTTTCTTTGTGTGTGCGCGCACGTGTGTATCTTGACGGTGTGGTATTAAACACCCTGACAGCTGTGAACTGTAAATATAAATTTGAGAGCATGCTTTTTAGTGCACGTAAATTTAGACAGTTTTAATTTGCTCATCGTGAAAATAAGCCGTCGAATCTATTTCTCTCGGATACTTGTGCAGCAAGTGTTGTGGTGGTTAAGGATGTGAATATGTAATTAAGGCTGTGTATCAGGAAGAGATCTGCTGCTGCACCTTGAGTAAGGTGCCTTACTTGATGTGCTCCAGTGAACATCTAGACGTATTATGGTTAAAAGTGTAATGCAACTGGGTGTTTTGACTGGCTAAGTACCTTGCTCAAGGGTACTACGACGGCAGCGGCAGCGAATGGGACTTGAACCGAAAACTTTCAAGTTGCAAGTACAATTTGGACGAAGTGTCATCTTAAAAAAAAAAAAAAATTGCTTAACATCATAGGGAAATTCA
The DNA here is from genome assembly GCF_900964775.1 of Scleropages formosus. NCBI lineage: Eukaryota > Metazoa > Chordata > Actinopteri > Osteoglossiformes > Osteoglossidae > Scleropages > Scleropages formosus. The sequence goes on along the minus strand of NC_041818.1, from coordinate 10,706,702 downwards.
ATTTGGTTACAGCAGACTGCGCACACACATGCAACATATGTATGCATTTATGCATATGTGTAGTGACCAAACATACTTAAGTTAGCATGTGAATAAACAGAGAAACATATTTCAATGTAAGTGATGGATGACGGGAGTGAATTGAGGTGGTACAAGGTGTAGTAGGATGCAGGGGAAGCTCAGTGCCCCTTGCTCATTAAGGGGTCACCCTCAAATAATATAATACTGCCAAGTTACTGAATAATGCCTTACCGTTATTACAGCGACTCTTGGCGCATGCGCGCGCGCACACATTATCAGAACCGCTTGTCTCATACGGGGTCGCGGAGAACCGGAGCCTACCCGGTAACACAGGGCAAAGGCTGGAGGGGGAGGGGACACACCCAGGACGGGACGCCAGTCCATCGCAAGGCACCCCAAGCGGGACTTGAACCCCAGACCCACCGGAGAGCAGGACCCAGTCCAACCCACTGCGCCACCGCACCCCCATTACTCTTGGTACATGTATGTTTAATATATTGTTTATAATAAAAACGCATCCAAAACTCATTTGCTTACTTTTATGCAAAGAAAAAAAAAAACAAAAGGAATCGGGTAGAATGTTTCTTTCTGAAAGATTCCCTTCCAACCATGAAATTTTTTTTGTCGCTGTCAGAATGAGGATCAGCGCGACAGCTGGCTTGTTTAAATACATTCTGACTCGCATGTCATGTGCTCCGTGGTTCAGAGGTGTTCAGCTGCTTGAATACAAAGGCATTTTTTTCTTCCTCAAACAGAGAACGAAGGGTTGGAGCAACTGGAGTAGTTGATGGTGAAATAAGGGTTGCTGAAGGTGTGCAGAAGTTCTCTGGCAGAGCAGGGGTTCATTTGGCCTCAATGAATGAAGGAAACAGTCCTGGGGTAAATTCTGGTTGAGGCAGCATACAATGTACAACATGAATACATACATGCCTGAGCCTTTTCAGAAGGTAAAGGTGAATGTCCCTTCTTGTACAGACCCTCAGTTTCGCACATCCATTCCAGCCTGTTGTCCATGTGCAACCCCAGGTATTTATATGTCCTCACTACTGGATTTTTGTGTGTCTTGTTGTTTGTCAGCAAAGTATATAGCTGGCCTTATGCCCTTTGCTTCTCAGGACATGTTCTCCATCACCATGTCATCAGCATATGGATGGATGATCCTTCATGCTAAAACCCTGATTGGTGTAGCTGTTGGCTTTTATATTACAAGGCCATATTTTGTTGTGACATTCATCAGTGGGACTGGTCATCACTGGCTGTCACATTTGTCAGTTCTCCTGAAACTGATCGTCAATGGCCTTCACATTTCTCGTTTCTAGCTGTCACTGCGAGGTCGTTGCACATCCGTTATGCTCTCGTTCTTTTTTTAATGTGTCCTCTGTGCGCTGCTCAGTCAATCCAGTCTGGTTGCGTTTATCTTGGGCCGTTTTGGCAAGTGACACATTATACATTTTCTTTGAATCACCGAGGTTCAGGATCTTCAGCCGGTCTTGCCTGTTATGTTCATTTTCTGTCAGACCAGCAAAAAATGGAAGCCTTAAATGCTCTCCACATAACATATTTAGTAAATATGTTGTTCTCTTCCAACATGGTGATGCGTCTTGTGTAATTCTCAGTGCTGTCCCTCTTCCTAAACGCAATATTTAATTTGTTCAGTCTTCTCTTTAAGTAATATTGTGCCGATTATTGTTGGACCTTGTGTGGAATAATTGATTCCTTAAATAATAATCCTGAGTCCTCAAGTAAGCTTTTTGGTTTAAAAGTTGCTTGAATTATGCATGCCCTAATTTAGTCAAACGTATCTAGTTCTGAGGAAAAACTAGCACAGATCATCATTTCTTAATCGAAACAGATGGCATGAGAACTTTGTGTTAATTTAGCGTTTGATGTTGTTTAGCGTTTCAATAGTGTGTGTTTGTTCCGCAGAGCTCTGCTCAAGGGGAGTTGCCCTTTGATGTTGTGGTCATGTCCATATGTCTGTAATGAAGCCGTGTGTAATGGATATGGTAAAGTGCAAGATCGGCTTCATGTTTCTAAAACCTCTCTCATTCCGCTCTTGTCTGTAGCGAAAAGCACCACCGCTTGGATATGTCCCCCTTCGTATGATTTATATATTATATCAAAACTTGGGACGATATTTGGGTACTGGGTTTACATCTTCCTCCTGCTATAGTACCCTCAGTTGAGGCACTTGCCTTGAATTGATGCAGTAAAAATACCCTTCTGTATAAATGGGTAAATCATTGTGAAGTTGTTTGTCTAACATTACACTTCCGTACATTTATTCTTTCCTTGTCTCTCACTTGTTAATGAGTGGGAAGAAGAAGCCATGTCCAGTGTTGTTCAGGGACAGTTAATCCTGTTCCACATTTAGGCTTTTTACAACAGTGGTTGTGTGTTAAGATTTATCCCCCCCCCCCCCCCCGTCTCGTGGTGTTGATCAAAACTTTTGCTTTGAAGAGTAACACAGTTTTTCCTTTCATTAGGGATATTCTTGTGAGTTTTGAACCTGTATAAATCAGTCATAGCCAAACATAAATGCAGATACTATCTTTATGTAATGTTACACATTTTTAAATAAACTATTGAATGTGATAGCATAATTGTGTACGTAATTAGAGACTTCCTTTCCTTATCTCTCTTTTAGGCTGTCATTGTCTCAGAACTGGTCATACCTAGTTTTCTGAACGTTTTGTACATTTGAAATGGTGTATGTTTCGTATTTATTTTGCACTGGGAATGAGCACTATACTCTGGTGTTTTCCTTTTGGTCTGGTGCCAAGACTGGTGGAGTGTATTATTTGAAGAAGGTTGCCTTGACAACCATATAAAAGGTGGAATCTTAAGTCCATATGATTTTAAGTTCCAAGCTGTCTCTTCAGAGCCAGGCTCCAAATTACATACTTTAAGTTCTTGCACTGAAGTATGCATCAGCTGTCATTGATTATAAGGGCATTTTTTTTTTTTTTTTTTTTGAAATTCAAGTGCGCAAAATGAAAGCCATGTTGAAGTAAATGGGTGGAGGTTTTAAAAAAGAAAAATTATATATTGTAACCCCCAAGTGTGTTGTTTTTAACTTTAAATATTTTAGCTTCAGAAGGCAGCCTTGCTTCATGTAATGTGTATATCTTCTGAGCACATTTAAAAAAAAAAAAAAACTGGGTTTATAGGTTTCCCCTTTCTGAAAATTTTAAATTAAACCAGTCCTAGTTGTGTTCTAAAGAGTGGAATATTTTGTAAAGCATAACCATTCGTAGCATGAAATAGCCGCTTATTAGCCGACCGATTGAAGGTAAAAATTAAGTAGTTGTCTTGGAAAAGTTGAAATTTACTCCAGTTCTTAAATGTGTAACATACTGAATACTCCATCTCCAAAATAGCTTTTACACTTCTGTTCTGATATAAATTCCTTTGAACTTTTTAAGTACCAGTTTTCACATTATTTGGATGGATACTGTTTTACTGAATTTGAGATTTATCACAGCAGGGAAATGTCACACTTAATTACAATGATGCTGATACAGTCTTGAGACATGTTGAGCGGCTGTAGAAGTGCCTGCAGGAGCAGTTGTATGATTATGGAAATGTTCTGCTAATAACGTTGCCTTACCAAGTCTCAAGGTGTGAGGGAATGAATGAGTTGTATTTAAAAATGTGGGTTTATAGATGCAAGGCCGAGGTGGAGCAGATGGTTTGTTTTTTATCTCATTGAGGATGCACAGTACAGAACGGAAGTGCGAGAGATGTGTTCAAGTCTGTTTTCGAAGCACATAGGTGCATATGCAGAGAAGAGAAAGCTGAGGTAGTGGGATGGCAATGTAGGGTGTAACCAAGCCCCTGTCTTTCCAATGGAGAGACATCTGAGTGCAGTTTAAAAAAAAAAAAAAAAAAAACTTATTTTTCTTCTTGCTCATTTGGTGGTGTTCAATATTGCTGTGGAATAATCCCTGCAGCGGGCTGTCTAGAATAGCTCTTTTCTGGGGCACCGCTCTGATGCAAGGAGAAGATGCTTGCAAGTGATTTATTTCCTTCCAAATAAATCTGGTGAAAAGCATTCTGTCTGATTACCAGAACCTCCTCCATAGCAACAAATCTGAGTCTTGTGTCACTCCTGGGTTTTCTCTTGGGGGCACTGTGGGCACACGAAAAGACCCGAGTTTGTTGCGGAGCAGGGAGTCTGTTCAGGGCTGGTATTAGACATACTTTGTTTGCTCAAGTTGGAGAGCACAGATTACACCCATAGATGTGGGACGTCGAGGATTTGTAGTGCTCCGTTTGCAGCGCTGAATTTTTCAGTGCTGACAGACTCATTCTCTGCTGGTGACTGCTGAACCTGAAGCATAGGAAGGGAGCAGCGGATGGCAGAGATTACGTCACATACCTCTGCTTGAGTTCATCAAACTCAGTGCTTAAAGCTGTCACATCAGGAAGACTGAGTTGGAGTGAAGAACATTGGTTTGTGGCTACTAGTGGAGAAACCTGCAGAATGTGTGTTGGAAAGGAGCTTAGCTAATGACAGAATGAATCAAAGACAAGTGTTAAGAGGCAGTGTGTCCTGGAAGCATGGGAGTGAGACAGGGTACACCCTAGATGGGACGCGAGTCCGTAACGGAGCAATCGCACGCGTATTCACTCATGCGCACACACACACAAAGGGTAATTTACAATCACCGGTTCTCCTAAAACACTTCTTTGGGCTGTACGCGAAAGCCAGAGCGCCTGGAGGAAACTCATATGAATGTGGGAAGAACATGCAAACATTGCAAGGATTGCACTGGTTTCGACCCCCCCCGAGAGGCCCCGGAATATGTGGTGCACCAGTGCCATTTTAAGTGACTCAATCACCTTTAATGCAGTACATGTTTACAAGTGCAGTGTTGCAATGTGGTTCACATAGCATTTTCTATATGAATTTAAAAAAAATTGTTGTGGTGGAGGGGTGCTGAAAATTCCCAGATCCTGTAAGGTTAATGCAGCATGGTCAGTTGGTGTAGAAATCACAGACTGTAATAGTGTATGTAGGAGAATTCTGAAGTGTGTCCGATACAGCTGAAAGTGGCTGTTTACAAGGTATGTGTGGGATGGAGGGGTGTGTCCACTGGCACCACGGTAAGAGCTGCGGTCACCTGGTCAAGGAACGACTCAATGGAAGTGGCAGCATGTAGGTTGATCCATTGGTGGTGAGACCAGCTGATGTCTGCACTACAGAGCACTAGAGCTCGCAGCATCAGGAAGCAGACATGCTATTGGCACCAGGCAGTGCAGCTTCTACCTCACATGGATTACTGTGGCTGGAGTCACCCAGTGGGCTTAATTTTACTGCTGAAGCAATGCAATTTTTGCTCGTGACTGAGTTGAGTCAGCATGACTGAGCATCTGCTTGCATACTTTGCAATTTATCTCTAAGCAATCCGAGTTCACCTTGAGTTAAGACGAATACCTTGCCGGTGCTGCACTACACACAATTGCCTTTTCCTTCATGAAAGGCTTAGTGCTGGAAGGAAATGTGAAGATACAGAGCATGTTGTGTTTTGTCCTTCAGAATATTGTCGCTAAAATGAGCTTCCTTTGGTCTAAATTGTTGAAATGTGTGTTGACTACACAAATCACCTTAGTAGTACTCCAAGAGTGCTTAACTGTTGTATATCATACTGTAAATTGTTGGTTATTACCCAGTAAAGGGTACAGGCTTAATTGTGTGGTATAGTTTGATGGTAAAATGTATGAAAGGAGCATGTTGTTCTTGCCAGCTTCGCCAAGTGTGACTGTAACAATAATAACTATGATGGTATATTTGGAGATTATGTAAAGAGTTATTTTTGTGTTGTCTCTGGCGAAGGAACTGTTGGCTGTAGCCCCTGAGTTGCTTTCATCCCTGCGATACCAAATTGGAAGTTTGAGAGGAACTCATGTGCCACAGCCCAATGGGGCTGCTTGGCCTTCTCAAAAAAGCCCTCTCAAAAAAGGTCCAAGTAGGGCAGCTCTCGGCTCTAGTGCTTGCCTGTGTGTGTGTGTGTGTGTGTGTGTGTGTGTGTGTGTGTGTGTGTGTGTGTGTGTGTGTGTGTCTCTCTCAGAGATAGAGAGGTAGAGACACTGATAGTGTTATTGTTAAATGGCACCACATAACAATAATAAATATACCTTAAGTAGCACACATCTGTATTGCTCTGCAACCACGGACATCTTGGGAACATTAGATGTTCATGCTCACATTAGTGATTCACTTTAGCATCGTCTTAAAAAATACATCCATAAATTATACATGAATAGCTTTCAGCTGCCGTGAGGTGGGACTGCACTTGATGGACAGCTCCTCTGTGCCCACCCTGTCCCAGTTCGTATGGATAATGAAGGCTCTCCGCCTGTAGTTAAGGGGACAATTAAGATTTTATAAGAGGCAGCTGGTCTTAAGACAAAAAAAAATTGTGCTGTGGGAGAGGACTGGGAGAATCGATGCTGGCGTTTTGTAGGATGGAGCAGCATCGTTAGTTCTTTTTAATCAACATTTATAAATCAATATTTATTGTGGTTTTCACTCCCCCCCCCCCCGGCTGGTCATGGTTCTAGTTTAAATTATATTATTAGTTGTAGTTTTGTTTGAAAACCATGCTCTTCTGCCCCTCGAACGACCACATGGAGTATGAATGTCTCCGGAATGACACTGTCTAAAAGGGTACTGCTTTCCTTGTATTTCTGGGTGCCATGTTTTCACATGTTCCCCAGGTTTTCATGTTGAGCCTTGTCCCCCAGAGACTGACAGCACGCTTTGAAAATAACTGCTCTGTTAAGTTCCGGTCTATAAAGCTGTCACCAGACGTACATCTCCATGCTTGGGTTCCCCAAGGCAGTCAGTGATGCTGCTTGTTGGTTGGACAGTCTATATTAATACAGACATTTATAGCATCTTCTGCATTATTTTTGTTCCAGGTAATCTGTGTAGGCAAAATGAATGACGCACCATATATTTCTCTAAGCTATTAAAACCGGGGGCAGCTGGTAGTGTCGTGGTTAGAGCTGCTGTCTTTGGACCCTAAGGTCATAGGTTTAAACCTCACCTCCAGTTGTAGTACCCTTGAGTAAGGTACTTACCCTAAACTGCTCCATTTTAAAAAAAAAAAAAAAAAAAAAAACTCAGCTGTATAAATGAGTAAATAATTGTGAATATCTTAACACTGTAAGTCGCTTTGGAGAAAAGCATCAGGTAAATGAATAAATGTAGATGTAAAAACCTATGTTCTGTATGCTTTGCCGCCTTATCCAGCTCCCCTGTTGAGTATCATTTGCTGTTTTGGTTCTTTGGTTTTCTGGCAGAAATTTGTTGCCATTATGATTTCAAGACAAAGTAAGAATATTAATATCTATTTAAATATGACTGTTTTCTTCCTTTTTGTAGCATGTTAAATTTTGCATTGTATTTTTTTATTCTCTATGCGTTATTCATGCAGCGGCAAGTTTAGAGATGATTCACAGCTTTGTGCATGCATAGTGATATAACTCATACTTTTTCTACTTCTTTTTGGCAGGAGTGTTTTGCAGAACTTGCTCTTCGCCCAAGTTATTCATTATATTCAGTCTCAGACTGTGATTGGTAGTGGCACAATAAGCAGCACCTTAAGTACACTTGAGTAACACTTTCACCACCAGCGTGCAATTTTTCCTATTCTTTATAACAAATTTAGCCATAGTTCATCTTCAGGCTTGTATTATTCACTCTTGAAAGAGCCTAACAGTGATGTAGACATCTCATGAAGTGGGGTGGGGTGGGGTGGGGGGGAGAACCTTGAGTGCTGTTGTATTTTTGTGGTTCAAAACATAAACTTGGCATGTGGGGGAAAATGGTTACACTTAGTTCAACATATAAGTTGTGAGATTTAAGATGTGACAGATTTCAGGTTTATTACATTGAGATTTGAATCTAGTTTTTCTTCAAAGCTGTGTACAATGCTCAAAAGCACATCTCACCAATAGACAGACGTACTGATGTACAGTCAATTTCTCTGATATCGTTTCAACCAGCATACGTTACATTGGCAGTTAGGGTAGGAGCAAGAAATTTAATTTAAAATGGGTAACATTAACAATTACATGAACAGCAGCACATAGAACTGATAAATACAAAGATATTTCTGAGAAATATTGTTAATTTATTGACTAGATGGGAGGTCTGGAGAAAAGTGACTCTGAAAGATGTTTTGAGAACCTTCTTGAACATTGACATGGCTTCAGCAGCTCAGCGAGAGATGGAAATCATTTGATCACATGGGAGCCAGAAGCTAGAACCTTTAGGCTTTTGATGGTGAACCGCTTGTGTGTGGGACCACCAAGCGGCCAAAGGTGAAGGAGCGTAGCAGTCTGTCTGGGGCACGGAGAGCAATCTGGTCCTCTAAGTATCAAGGAGCAGAGATCCCGTAAGCCATGACCAAAGTCTTGACCTGGTGACAGGCAGCTACAGGAAGTCAGTGAAGAAAGACGAGGGGAGATGCATAGGAACACTATGGCAGGTCAGACACAACTTGTGCAGCAACCTTCTGCATTAGCTAGAGGGGTTTGATGGATTAGGCCAGGAGGACAGACAGGAGAGAGTTACAGTAGTCCAGGCAAGATATCGCCATGATCTGTACCAGAAGCTGTGTGATCATTCTTTAGTAATTAAACATAGTCATTCTTTACGAATGAAAAGAGTGGTTACAAAAGCTATGCTGCCAGGTGAATAAACAGGTTGAATTAAAGGGAGTGGGTTGTATCTCAGTATTATTATGGTAATTAGTCATTGTGAAGTCTTAAGTCTTTTTCTTCTTCTCCCCCTCCAGCATGTGAAAAAGGTTGGCTGTGATCTCGTTTGAGATTTTAAGGCTGTTGCTCATACATTTCAGTATGTTTATGTAGCTAGAGTCTGTAGAACTTGCGACAGTGTCCCACTGGTAAAAAGGTGGCCCAAACCAGAACAGAAGAAGCCCGACCTCAGATGGCGCTGCTCTATTTGATCATCCTGCCCTGTTTAGGTGCATATCATGCATAGTGTTTTCATAACATCTGGGCTCAATGGTTGAAGCCTTGCTGAGGGGCCTTGGCCTGTTTGATGGAGTTGGGGTGGCTATCTTCACCAAGGAAGTCTGAGGTTTTGTTCTCCACATGCTGCTCCTTGCACACAAACCCATGCATGGTGACCCTATGGCTGGACCCAACTGCTCCACACCATGTTATTGTCACCACAGCAGTGAGGAGAGGAGAAAACAGAATCCGTTTTCAGACGGACATAGCATCGGTGCTACAGATCAGCACGGGATCAGCACCGAGGTAATCTCCGACGCATTCCTGTTGACGTTACAGCCTTTCCCTCCTTCGTGAGAATTCACTTTTGTACCTCAAGTTCAGTTTGTAAGGAGCATGCCCTGCAGTTACAAGAACCATTTTACAGGCAAAAAATGCATAAGTCCACCGAGAGCCTCCTTCGTGAAGCCGAGGAATGTGCAAAGTACAAGAGACGTCACAGCCATCGTCTGAGCCACCATCAGAGTGCCACTTTCTCATCTCTATCCTTCAGTACTCGTGTAGATGCGCAAAAATCACCCCTTAATGTCAGATGTGTTTAATTTTTTAGAACGAGATCATAGCACCAGTATACACCTAAGGTTTAGTTGGTGTTTTTCTTACCACATATTCACTAATGATACTTCAGGAGATCACTCAACAGGGAGGTAAATGGGCCTTAAGAGGTACTTGAAGCAAGAGAACTGCCTTGTTAGCTTATGTTGTGATGGAAAGTGTTAAATATTTAAGTTTACATGGTAATGTTTGGGTGAAAAACTGACTTATTGGGGCTCAGGAATGCGTTATGTTTTTATCCCATTCAAATTCAAGTGCTGCTACAATGTCTCAGCAATCTCCAGAAACAGGATGGTTTTTGAAAAGCTTTACACTGCTCTTCCTGTTGACATTTATTTATGCATGCTTCTCAAAAGTCTGGTCATCTTTGCATGAAGAGAAGAGAAATCTACTTGGCTATCTATCTATAGGTATAATTACTGTACAGTATGAATAAACTATTTATAAAGTTCTCCTTTCTGACACACTTAGCATCTGAGCTGTGAAGCGCTCCTTATTAAAAGTAGATCAAGTGTAAGACAGTTTGTCGACTAAAAGTGGATAAAGCTTTCTGGTGAGGTGGCCTGCTTTTAAAACTCTACATTAAGGCAGACATTGATCTTTTACTGTTTGCTCTCAAAAGATAAATCATTGCAACTTCAAGGATTGAAATAATTCTTCATGCTGAAATCTTGTCAGATCCTTAAGGAATGATGGTGACTGCAATCTCAACTTCTCCTGGAAAACAACACAAAACCAAACCTATATTTTTACGGGAAAGAAACAAATGTACAAAGAGGTTTCGTTCAGAATTAAAGCCTTTGCCCAGAGGAGGTGTTTGTGAGGTTATCTCCATGCCCTCCAACAAACCCGGAGGAGGTGTCATCAGTGGAGACCAGCTGTATCCCTCTTTGTTTCTGCAAGCAAGCCTCATGGCCTTTCTCATACGCACCTGACCATCACATCACCTGCTGCAGTCGTGTCACACGCCCTCAGGCGCCGCTTTTCCGTGTCCGACCCTTGCCACGTTGGCTGTGCTGAAAGGCAAGCCTGTCTGTATAGAGTGACAGAGCTGTACGTAGTGTTGTTATACCCCCACGTGTCCTCCGCAATGTAAAATTCACAGGGACATGGCTGTACAGCGATTGTGCTCTGTAGCCCTTTACACCTTAACCCAACGATCGCAGGTATTGGAGGTTTTCTTCCACGAAAGCTGTATTTATTGAGGGGTCAGTGGGGAGTATCGCACTGTGCCACGTCTGACTGAAATGGCTGTAATGTCTACATCTATGCATACGGGAGAATGATCTGTCAGTTTAGATCATTGTGAATGTCATTTTTAAAAAAAAAAAAAAAAAGACATTGTGTGCAAGGGAGACTGGTGAAATGAGTGTGAAGCTGAATGGTTTCTAAAAAGCAAACCACTTCGGTGCATCTCTTGTAATTAGTTGACCTGGTTAGTCTCCACTTGGAAGGTTTCTTTTTTTTTTTTTTGCATTTTTTTCCAACCTGAACTTAACGTAATGATGTAACTTAACATGTAATATTTTAAAAAAAGCAAAAAGAAGCAAAGTTTGGCTGCCACCCTTCATTTGTCATACATGCGTAAGGAGTGTCCCATTAGCTGTGAGGGGTCAGTGAAAGGAGGCAGACAGCGTGGAGTTAAACCCTCCCCTCCACGGCGGCTGGGTTTTAATCCTCCCGGCAGACCTGCGCGCTGTGCCTCCTCTCCGTGTCCCACTTCCGTAGGAGTAGGGCTGAGGAGCGGCCAGCCGTTATGCCGCTCGCCTCTACACGCGCTCGCCCTCGGCGACGGGACTCCGTGCTCTCGGCTCTCGCCCTGCCCCTCCGGCGGCACCGCTCTCCGGCCTCCTCGGTCTCCTCGTCCTCCTCCTCCATATCCTCATCCTCTTCCTCCTCATCCAGCTCCGCCTCCGGGCAGCTCAGGATGATATTCCGGGCCAGGCTGGGCTCCCCGGGGCAAGAATCCCAAAGAGGGAGAGATGTGTTGCCAGCCTTGACAGAGCAAAGCAGGTAATCACAGCTTCTTCTAGCACTTTTAAAGTATTACATTTGATAAAGTCAGTTTCCTCGTAACAATTTCATTGGGCGAGGTTGTGCTTTTGTGCAGTGTGTTATCGTGTATCTCCTGCTAACATGGACACTTTGCTCACTGCTCAAGTTAAGGAGGCTGGGATACACATCATGTAGTCTCCTTTTAAAAGAACCCTCCCCAGGCAGCTCGCGCGTACTGCTCAGACAGACAGGCAGCCGGCTGCGGGGACAAGGCAGGCACAGGCACTTCCCACCTCTGTCAGCACTCCTGAAGGCCACGTGCTCTGGACGCCACGTCCACTTTAAGGCTCTTAGCCCTGACGTGATTAGGCAGTTAGCTGTCCTCTTGCCCCGCTTATAGATATTAATTTCATATTTGTATTCCTCCTCATTTTCTCCACTGCACGTCCCTTCATTTTTCTTTCGTTTGATTTTTCACCAAGTCACAGTGAACCTTTTGTTCATTTAAAATTCTACATAAAATTTTTCTACGTTTCACATGCTTGTGTACTCCTGCAGCTGCCTTGATAGCTTTTGGTGGATAAAGGCCTCCCGTCCAGGCATTGCCTCCTGGACCTCGGGCACACAGAGGTCCCGCACACCCCGTTAGAAGCAGACACTTGCGGTGCCTTGAGGGGATTTAGGCTGCTCGCAGGGTGTGTGTGTGTGTGTGTGTGTGTGTGTGTGTGTGTGTGTGTGTGTGTGTGTGTGTGGCAGCAGCGGAGAGCAGACTCGGGCACCCTGCAATAGTGTACAGCGAGGAGGTACTGTGCTAAAGGTTAAAGTGGGTCAGGTCTCGGCGGGCGTGCGCTCACTGGTTCTACTCCTGGCATCAACACGAGGTGTACTCGACATCGGTTAACAGTGGAGGGAGGCGAGTCCTGCCAAGTTAGCATAGCAGCGTGGGTGCAGACACTTGCTCGAGTTTTGATCAGCTGTTTGGGAAAAGACAGCGATGAGGTGTGTGTGTGTGTGTGTGTGTGTGTGTGTGTGTGTGTGTGTGTGTGTGGTTCTGATGAAAATGCCTGCACTTGGCTTTGAAAGGTCACGGTGGCAGTGGAAATAGTGTCACTATCAGCGGTTGAAAGGGAGGCGTTTGCTGAGATCTGCATCTAAACCACAGTATTATTGTTAAACACCTTTTGTGTTTTGGAAATTTGCAGCCGGGGTCTTGAACGATCTGGAAGTTTTGCTCAGCGAATATATGTGTGTTTTGACTCGTTGCCCTTGTGTTGCAGGGGAGTGCTTGTGGGCGAGGGCATGGACCACCCTGTACACAGAGGGGACATGATGGCCATCGGATTGCACGACAGGTACTGTGCAATGTATGTCCAACTTTTTTTATTCTTCTTTTCTTATTTTTGCTGATGGTGTTTCTGGTGTAAGTGTGCGTTATAAAGTGAGGTCTACCTGGTGTTGGGTTCGTCTCGTGTGTTTTTTGTGCAAAAAGTAGACAAACTGAGGGAGGGAGTCATTCCTGTAGGTCTGTTTATGTCAAAATAATAATGTGCAATGATGTAATTAAATGATATTTTGCTAAATAAAATGCAGTCGCTGATGGGCACACTGACTGGTTCCATAAGAAATATGGTTTCTTGCAGCGGTGCGGCCAACTGCTGGATTAGCAGATGGAGTGGTTGTCGTTAGACATTTCCACCAGATGTGCACACTGGAAAATATAGCAAGGTTAATGGGATGACTGTAAGTCACATGTCATAATTCGAGGACAACCTGCAGTTGTTAGAGGTATATGCCCATTTAATGTGAATTTCACAGTTAGTGTTTTCAGACATCATGTACTGGATGCAAGATCAGTGCTTTCAAAATGTCTTAGCTTCATTTAATTAAACGTGTGTGTGTGTGTGTGTGTGTGTGTGTGTGTGTGTGTACAGTGCTGCTTGAAAGTACGTAAAACATAGGGATTGTCATTGTAGAAACTGTGGAAATAAGTTAGTTGGTTAGTTCATGTGGTGGAAAGTAACTACTTAAGAATCATGCGTCTGCAACTATGTCTGTCTTCCTGCTAATGTAATGTAAACATTTTTTCTATGAGATGTACATCGCTTTGGAGAAAAGCTTATGCTAAATTAATAAATAAGTTGTTACAATGTAAAACTTGCAAAATGAATACTAGGTTTAGCCAGTGTAACTTGGCATTCCATGTATTTTTGCACCTACGCTACTTTGGTTTTTCTACGACACATGATTTTCTGTAAAGCAGCCAGTGGAATTGGTTGTTTTCCATCTGATGTAATAGGTGTGTGTAAAGACTGATTCTCATTAAATTGACATTTTGTGGTAAAACTAAGGGGGTTCACATACTTTTGAGCATCACTTATATCTTAATTTTTCAATAATTTAAAAAAAAAAAAAAAAAAAAAAAAGTGTTAAGTAGGGCCACTTGTCGTTTTTGCTATGCTGCTGGGTATAAGTGATGTGCTTTACGGCATCCTGTGCAAAATGAACGGCGCATTGGGCAAGAAAAGGGCCGAGCCGTTGGCGCTTTGGCTGTTGAAGACAGCCGGCTGGTGAGATTATTGGGTTCGGGTTAAGTACTTCTCGGCTCCCTAATCGTAGGGACCATCGCCAGGAGTTAGATGGAGGATGTTTTTTGTGTTTGTTTAATTGGGCTGTAGTTCCTTAGCACTGGTGTTAAGTAGCCCAACGGGGCTCTCGTTGTGTTGTGCTGTCGCGCTTGTTTGCACCCTCCCCGGTTACAGCTGTGCTGCCTCCGTTTCTCTCGTTACTCTCCAGTTTAAGGGGACTCGGCAGCTCTCAGTCCGCAGTCTCTCATCCCTTTCCTAAATGGGCCTCCTTTGCACTCCTCGCTCGCTTTGTTATTCCCTTAAGCCCCTAAAATAGCCCGAGCCGCACACGCAGCAGTGTTCGCCACCGCCAGTCTCCACTGGAATGAGTCGTCCGACGACGATAATCAAATCAAAAAAGAAGCGCTGACTGCTTCTTCAGTGACTGTAAAATATTTCATTAATGCAGTGCTTCGTGTTGTGCTTTCTTCATTGGAAAGACATTTTTCTTTAAGTAATAGGTGATTGTTGGAGCTGAAGAGCCGGAAAAAGTCTGAAATAATCCGGTGTGTGTGTGTGTGTGTGGGTTGGGGTTACACTGCATGTTTCAAAGTCAACTGTTAATGTGAGAGCAGAAGTAAAGGGCACTTTAGATAGGTTTATACTGTCATCTCGTGCAAGTGGAGTTTTTGCCTGTTCATGCAACTGCTTGCTCAATTTGGTCAAACACACTGCTGTGCTCTGTGGAACACGTTTACACTTTTACATAAGCAAGTGGCATGATGCTGAAGCTGCCCCTCCCGTGTTACTGTCTCCCTGCCAGTGACTCCTCCTCTTCTTTACTGCTTTAACTTTCACAGCGGTGGGTATGCTCTGAAGTGGGGGGGGGGGCTGAAGCGCTGCATTCCTTAGAGCACTGGCTAAAGTGTATTGAGGTGAAGAGGAGGCTTCCACAGGTGGTGGTTACCTGCCGTGAAGATGGTTAGATATACACTGCATGCTTTTATGGTTGGGGGTGTTTGAAACAGCATTGTGAAACTACTTGGTTGTTTGGCCATCAGTGTCAGCTTGATGACAACTTGAATATTCGTCTCCAGAACGGTCTGTCCTCTGCTTGTCTTTTTTGTCGAAAGGGGTGTGTCCGTTGTCATTGTGATGTGGTTGATGGTTGTCCCTTTCCTTGTTTTCCTTCGACACTTCCAATTTTTGTCCTTTACGTTTATTCGTTTAAATGGCACTGTTCATCAGAGTGACTTAAATTGCAAGTAGCTTAACACTTTATTTACCCATTTATGGGTGAATTTTACCACAGCAATTCAGGGTAAGCACCTCGCTCAAGGGCACTACAGCAGGAGCTGCGATACAAACCCAGGTCTTTCAAGTGCAAATTGGCCGTTCTGATGACTGCACCACCTGCTGAGCGTCAAATTTTATGTGCAACGTGTCTAAGATATGATAACCTCGGTCATCATTAATGCTTCTGCTGAGTGTTCTAGCCTGGTTTGGTCCGAGATCTGTAGGAATGTTAGTGTTTTTGTCTGTCTTTTGTTGTCTTCTGGTGTGTGTCCTGTACATGTGATTTAAATGTCCCATGTTATAACGTTACGATATTTATCTTGTACATGTGATTTTGTGTGTTTGAAATGTTAATGAACAGAAGGTGTGTGCTGATGTGCTTGAAAAGCTCATGTTCTTGTTCTCCAAGATTATCCTTTTAGATACATTTGCGAGCATCGTCAGTGCCGGTGTCGTTTTGGTCCCACCGCTGGAACCCGCGGAAGCCCTTGTTGGGGAGTACATTTCCTGGGTTCGCTAGCGAAGGCCTGTCACTTGAAGAAGCTTTTGGAGCTGCCCTCTCTCGGTGGCCTGCCCCAGCCCCAACGTCAGCGGCCACATCTTAACCGCAATCGCTCACACGTTGCTAGGGAACCAGAGCTGGCCTGCCGACGGGGGGCTCTGGGCCCTGGCATCCAGTGGAAGGAAAAGCTCAGAGAAAACTCTGGGCTGTGGGTTGACTGCAAAATTGAGACGAGTTGTTATTTTACATCTTTTTGCCACGCGCTGTAATTTTGGGCTTTCAGGCAACACTCAGATGAGCCAGTGTGGCTGGAGTGTGGTCATGACGCTCTTACCCGACCACGTTCCGTGCAGCGGCCTCTGTGTTTGTCGATTTTAATGGAAATAATTCCCCTGCCAAAGAGTACATTAAACCTGTAGGGTTTGGTTGTGGGCAATGATTGTGTTTAGTAATTGCTTTAAACATGGTCATTTGTCATAGTTACAAATAGGGCAACGTTGGGTTTTAGCCTGAATTTATGCATTTGAGCATTATCGGCACAGTTGAACTTGAAATGGTGCGGTTTTAGGCGGACCCAACCAGCAATCCATCCGTCGGTCCTTCCACCTTTTGTAATTGCTTGTTTGGCTGGGGTTGTGGTGATTCTGAATTGTGCTGGGAGCGCAGGAGGGTGTAAAGCAGGGTACTCCCTGCTCGGGATGCCGGTAGGCTCTCGGACATCAGCCCAGTCCACCTCTGCAGCGTGGTTAGCAGTGTGGGAGAAGTGCTTCACCAAAACGCAGAACACCGTGCACGTGCTGTGGAGGAAGGTGACGGCGCCACCTGCGGAGCTGCTGTGGCCTGGTTGTCCTCGTGCTGCTGATCTCCTGTGCTGGGCATTCTGAGAAACATGTCGGTTGCTCTTGACTAACCTCGTCTCTGTGTTTGGAGAAGTATGTCCAGTCCCATTCCTGGCACTCCGCTGTGCATGAAAATTTCTCATACTCCTTAATTGCTAAAGCTCTTGATTGGACTAGTTACAGAATGTAACATTTTATTATGCCTATTTATTTCATTTTCCATTCAGTTTAGTTAGATGAAGCTTGCTTTCAGCGTTAGTTTGTACTATATATCAGTTTTGAGAAAAATATTCCGCATTCTTGAAACCAGCAAATTTTGGTGAATTTTGTCACGGGGTTCCAAGCACTAAATATTCCTGTTCCTTTTAGGGCCTGATGCTTTCTAGAATGTTCTGGTGCCTTCTAGAATACTTCTGCTGTAAAGTACCAAACTAAAACTGACCCAGTGGAAGAACTAGTAGTATTTTTGTAATGAATAAACTTCATATCAATGCAAAAATCAACATAACTTTGGGGGGGAATTTTGTTCTGTTATTTAATACTCTAATTGAAATAATTTAGCCTTCTCTCACTGCACTAAGGATGTTAGCACCTTAGGTAACATTTATTCACTTAGCAGACTCTCTCTTTTCTCCAAAGCGACATACATCTCAGAGAAAAGTACGAGAAGTTCATGACATGAATATAATGAGAGATTTAGATACAGACTTGTGATTCTGGAGTTCAGTGAGCTTGTCGCGTACCACCGTACGAAGCAGGGGACATAACTCAAGTAGGTGCTGATAGACTTTGCATAATTAAACAACTTTTTAAAAAAGAAACACACATGTACGTGTTGTGCATTCTTGCTTTGTACCTTAATTTGAGCAGATGTTTGTAATCAAAATGACTTCTTTGGACCCCTTTAGCTTTGAGCGAGTGCCTTTAATTTTGTGGAAGCAGCAGTCTGGAGCACCGTGGAGCAACTTTGGATGTGGCCCCTTCGACGGCAGGGCGGCAGACCTCTGCTGTGAACAGTTTATATCTCTGCCACACAGAGTGAAAAGCTTTGAATAGGTCTGAGTTTGCGGAGATGGCAGGGGGAGGAGGGGGGCCGTCTCCATTCCGGAGATGAATCCTCAGGCTTTGCTTATACCACGGGCCTACCACCCAGGCTTGTCATATTATGAAAAGGATGACATAATCCTCGCGTACTGACAGGGGCTCAGCCCGCACCTCCTCTAGCCTCCCCCAGTCCTCCCACGCAGATAAATAAACACACACACACACACAGAGCCGCACGCACACTGACGTGGGAACATTTCTCATCCACACTTTAGCGCTAAGTCGACTCGATGGCTCCCCCGGCTATATGACTGCAGACGTGATTGAGATGGATGGCAGTCCACTTCCATAAATAGTCTTCCCAAAGCAGAGGGTCGCACGAGTTCCTCTCTTTCCCCCTCATCATGAGCTGAATCTGTTCAATGAGATTCATCTGTCCTTATATACGCTTATCTTTGTGCCAAATTGGGTGTTACTCTTGGACAGTTCAGATTTAAACTGTTGGATTTCCTTCATTTTATCTCAGGGTTTTTTCGAAGAAGTCGTTTCGAGGCTCAAGGCTAATGCGCGGTATGAGCGAATCCGTTGAAGTCATTATTTGGTCCTCCAGTTCGTCAAACAGCTGCTTTTCTCCTTGGAGTTACTTGTAATTGTATGATAATTGTTTGCCTGCAGAGTGAATTATTCACTTCAGTGGTGGCGTTTTAAGATCCTTGTTAATGGAAGGGAACTGATGTGTCTGTTCAAAGCCCCATTGCAGCAGTGACGCTAATATCGCTCTCCTTTCACCATGTGTGGCTGCTGCGTTTTAGGCCATTCCTAATGAATTTTGTTGGAGTTGCTCCGTGGTTCAGAGTGTGAGGTTAAAAGCCCCCCCCTCAAAAAAGCTCATGCCGACTGTTAGATCAATTATGAAACGAAGTTCAAGTTCCTCATTTTCTTTGTGCCCACATGGATTGACATAGATGAAGTTATTTGAAAGAATATAGAAGTTTCAAAATGGGTTTATAGATTTTAATTCCCTTTTTAGTTTATTTTTGTTTGTTAAATCAATGAAATTATTACTATTTTACCTTTCATACTGTGGGATGTTCTGCATGCTCTGTATACAGGAGTAGAAAGGCTGAATCCCCCCCCTTCTTTTCGGGTCCACTAAATGGATTCCAGGGTGTGATGATTTCAGAGAGATGGAAATCTTTCATTTCAAGCAGTGAATCAAATTGCTTTCATTTTGCACTTTGAGAGTCTCCACATGTCATCTTGAAAACAGATATATGCATTTCTGGATCTGGGTACTGATAGATGTGGTTTCATATGGTACAAGGAACCCTAGTGGCTTCCGTTACTGGCTCTTTTTTTTTTTTTTTTTCTTTTTTTTTGTGGAAGATGTATCAGTTTCTTTTTCAGACATTGCTTTCATTGGCACCTTTGATTTTATGATATCCTGCTCATCATGAAGTTTTGATGAAGTGTTTATAAAATAACCATATGATTATAATTATTAATGACTATTGACTGCTGCAGTCAGTACCCCTGGTGTCCAGCAGATGGCCCCTGTTTACCTGTTTGTACCAGCGCTGCCCGTATTCACATTCTGCAGAAATCATACCATTACCTTGATCATCACAAAAGCTATAATAAACAGCTCCTAGGAGTGAAATGATGTGACCTGACACTGGGGCCGTGTGCTCGAGCAGAAAGTGCTGTTGTCTCACAGCACCTCGGTGGGGCAAGAGAATATAGGATCAGTCCCCAGTCAGTTTGTGTGGAGTTTACATGTTTGCGTGCGTTTCCTCCAGGTGCTCTGGTTTCTTTAAGTTTAACTTAAGCTCTTTAAGAAACTTAAGTTTTTTGATGAATTGGTGACTCGAAATTGCCCATGGTGTGTGTGTGTGTGTGTGTGTTTTCTGGTGTATCTTATTGACTCCGTGTAGGTAGTGCACTACAGTGTATCCAGCACTATGTCGCTTTTGTTAAGTGTTGGCTACATGCTATGTAATGTTCATTGTAAGTCACCTTGCGGAAACGTCTGCTAAACAAATTAATGTAATCGTAGGAGATAAGCAGCGACCCTCTTGATGCTGAAAGGTTGGTAAAGGTGTGCAGTGGTTTTCACAGTGAGCCAAGAACAGACCCCTGCGGCACACCTTAGACTTAGGTAGCAGAGATTCAACTCTCTGGCCGAGCGTTTACCACCGAGACCGCTCTGTGACAGGGTGTTACTTTACTGTAGGGTTCGAACCGGAAGTGAGATTCCGGGTGGTTGTCAAATATAGAATACAGGAGCAGGTGAAAATAATGGAATTTAATTTGGATGTGGATTCATAATAAAGGTTATGAAGCTTCATTGAAAGCCCCCCCCCCCCCCCATTTTTTTCTCCAGGCACATGCCACTTGAATCTGGCTGTTCCTGGCAGAAAAAGAAGGCCTTGACTCATTGTCATTTACCATCCACACGTTAAGTGCTCATCTGACTCACCAGGTCACAGCTTTCTTGCTCATTCTGGGCCTGAAGATCTGCATTCACACCTCAGGTTTCTCAGCTACCAACAACTGAAAATGTCAAACGTGTGTTTTGCATGTACCATGGTGTGCAGTAGTACTTTTTTTTTTTTTTTTTTTTCTCTTTTTCTTTACAGCAACTTCTTGTTTTGCAGATAGTTTAAAAATTTTATTATTATTTTTTTTTTGGGTTGCTGCAGTTGGTATCAGCTTGCACCGGCACGTGCTCACAGGCTTAGACGTGGGTTTTCTGCTTTGCACAGTTTGAGCAGCGCAGTAACGTAACACACACATTCGCACACTACCAGTACCAGCAGTTTGGAGCTGCCAGTTGAACCAAAAATTGCGTCTTTGGACTGTGGGAGGAAACTGAGGCACGTGGTGGAAACCCACACTTATGGTATAGTGTACAGTACATAATAACAAAGCTGAACAGCCTCACAGTATTATAGAATAATTAACATAAGGCAGCAGTGTCCTTTCAGCGATTAATGAATGTTAACTATTGAAGCAGTTGTGTCCATTTTGATGGGGTTTGGTGGTATTTTAGCATAAATGTGTGTTCAGGAACTCACAAACAGATTTCCATTGAAACTAATGACAATTGTGTCTTTGACTTTCTAGGAATTCACCTTACAAAGGGTTTTTCAGGAACACATTACTCTCATAAAGCGGAGGAGACTGTCATGTGTTGCAGTGTGCCAGAGGCTCCAGACTAACTGTCCCCACCATCCAGGAAGACAGGCAGCCCATGCCAGGGGAGTCCACGCTCTGACTTCTCACCAGTCATGAGTTATGCTAACGCTTCCCAAGTAGCATCCCCTCAAGCCTCAATGCCTGTGGAAGGAACAAGGTTAGCAAGGGTCAAGATGACTTGGAGGATCTCTTGAAAAGCTACAGTTAAAAAACAATCTCACAAATGCTTGTATTTCACAGTGCTGGAAAGTAAAATACATGTGGCACAGCAGGTAGCCACACACAGGTTCACCCAATGTGTGTGAGTGACAGAGAGTGTGTTCCACTGATGTATAGATGAGTGACCCATTGTAAGTAGTGTATCTAGCAGTGTAATTTACCCTGGTGAATAAGGTGTGTGGGCTGATAACACTCCATAGTTCGTTGGAAGTCGCTTTGGAGAAAAACATCTGCTAAATGAATGAATGTAGATGATTGAGAAGGGATCAGAAGAGTATGAGGTGTGACCCAAGAATCAACTCCATGCTTTGTTTTCCACATCTGGTACCAAATTGTATTGAACTGCTCATGTCCTCGCCAGCAACGCTTCTAAGGTGGTCAGCGACTTTCCTGTCATCTACTGCAGTGGGATACGTACAGAAATGGTGGATGTTGTAGGATGCATCAGGGACCTTCCTGCAGTCTGCAGTGAGCAGAATGGCAAGGCTTCCTATTCTGCACGTGTGAGAAAGAAAGGGCTGTGCAGTGTCAGTCTTTTGACACCTGCGTTTGTCTGTCATTTAAATGTGATCCGTGTGTCTTGGTTTGGAGGGCGCAGAGGTTTTTGACGTTTCACTTCAGGGACAATGATCAGTTGTTATGAGGGTGAGTCAAGAAGTGTCTGCAATGATTCCCCTATGCCCACATTTTTAATACTGCAGATACGTTTTGACTGGCCCTTGTGTTTCATTGTGTTTCACGTTTGTGGTGTTTGAGAGAACTGGCAGAATTACTATAGTGGGACATAGAATGACTGGATTGAGGGGAGTCCAGTTGTGCGTTTTCTATTTATTCAGGATGGCAAGTGACCAATAAGCCAAAAATAACCCAAGTTCCAGTGAGTTCCTTCTTATTGCATCTCTCAGCCACATGCACTCTGCTCACTGAAAGCTTATATGCAGTATTTTTATGCTACACATTTTTTGAGCTTCCGGCCAACTGATCTCCTGTTCAAACGTGGTCTAAAGCACGTTGTCTGTTGCCGAGTTTTCAGTCTGCAGTGACTTCCCACACATTCGCAGCATGGACCATCTCAAGTGGAAATGCAATTTACTCTAAGGATAATGGGGACAGTTACTTGTAGGGATGCTTCTTGTACATGGTGGGCTGTGTGTTTCAAAATGTAATGTATAATACTTTACTGTACAAAGTAAATGCACAAACAGTGTTTTGTCAGTGATTTTCAGTTATATCAGGAAAGTTTAATTTGTAGCATAATGAGTGATCATTATTATTTAGCTGACAGCTTACAATGTTAATTTGTATACTAAGCTACTTACATTGATTTACCCATTTATGCAGTCAGGTAATTTTTACTGGAGGAATTCAGGGTAAGTGCCTTGATCAGGGGTTACTGAAGCAGGAGGTAGGATTTGAACCTGGTCCTCCGGGCTGCAAAGGGACAGCTCTAACCACTAGGCCACCTGCTGGAAAGGTTGTCCATCAAATGGGAAAAAAAAATCTTTGCATTTAAAATGCACAACCACATGAGTGACACGACAAGCTGCTCTCCTCAGTGTTTCCTGATGCGTTTCCTCATTGTCGCTTTAACGCTCAGAGAAGAGATGTGCGCTGGTGCTGTGCACGGGCTCACTTGATGGGGAAGTTCAGTGCGTGTTGTCCAGCTGCTTCTATCCTGCTCTTTCAGTCCCTATTCTACCTATTCAGCTCGTCATCGTCATCTTTTTGTCCTGCGAGTTGTGTGTTTAATGTGTGTTGTGCTTAAGTGTATATCATTTAAAATGATGTACTGGACATTCATTAATTCCTGAATGATAATATGTGTGGTCCTCCACTTACAGCAGCCCCTGTCTTTTTGTCAAAATCCCCTTATACTGTGTTATATGAACCCTAAGGATATTAGAAATAATTAGCACAAATGCTGCGTTATATAGCAGGGTTTTGTTACATTTCTTTCTGTAATTTCACAGACTACAGTAATATATAGAATGAGTACAGTACTGTTATTTTTTCATGCTTTCACTTTTATTTACAAGTCTTTCACTTTTTCTTTTTAGCGCCACCAGAACACAAGCCACAGTAAATTTAAAGAAAAAAAAAGGTAACTTGAAGGGAATCGCAAGGAAAGTTTTGTAAATTAAACACAGTTGCTGATGCACACACCGAGTCCATAAGAAATATGTTTCCTTGCAGCAGCACAACCGGCCAATGCTACCGTACAGCAGGTGGAGTGGCCGCCCTCACACATTACGACCAAATGTCGGGAATCAGAAGTAATAGGTTAATGCTAGGGCTGTTTTAAATCCAGATGGCTGTAAGTCATTTGTCATAAGTCAAGGACTGCTTGTATTTAGGCTTTCAGACTTTTGAGGAATTATTTTGTATGCTTATGTGTAAATGGACTTGTGCCTTTTCTTGGTTGCAGTGCTGCCCAGGGACGGACAGGGTCTTCTGCTCTGCCCACAAGATCAACAGACTCGTGTCGCGACCCCCGAATAGCGGCGAATAGTAGAGGGAAATGGCTTCACGGCCCCCGTGTTGTACAGCCCTGCTAAAGCTGGCCGCTTGGCTGCCGCGGGAAAGGTTGAAGAGTCCCACATGATTTCCCAGCACGCCTCCTGGCTGTGCTTTCTGGCGGAAGCTGTTAATATGCCAGTGTATTGGTGGAGGTGTGCAGTAGGTGGTAGTGCTGCTGGTGAAGTAGGACAGTGTCTCGGTAAACCGTGAGTCAGACCCGTTTCTTAAAATTCTCTGCTGGCGTGCTATCCTGAAAATGTACTCAGACCGTCAAGTATTAATTGAGCTCCTTTCTCACCAAAAACAAAGCCAGTGAACGTCTGCGAAGGTCAGCACCTTGATCAAGGGTACAACAGCAGCAGCGGGGTCTTGAAACAGGGATGTTCGGATCACAAATTGACGCCCTGAACAGTACGGTATTTGCTGCCTCCTCAGTCCTGCTCACACTTAGCCCACTCACTCAGCCAAGCAAATTAAAACCGCTAAATGTGCGTAAGCAAATCTTGTTTGTGGACAGAACTGACGAATCTAGGCAGTCAGTTTCACAAACTTTGTAATTTACAATTATTTGTTAATCTTTGCACACGTAGATCATGATGGTTTGCTGCCGGGTGACCAGCGCCGATCCACATGTGGCAGCAGCTGCACCTTCCGATAACTCTGCTCCCACACGCGTACTCGGTGAGGATCAGCAAGTTGGCTCTGCGCTCGCTCCTTTCATCCAAGCTATATTCATCACCCATCAGTGCACCTACAGTACGGTATCCAGGCGAAGAGAGATTACCATAATTAGCCACCCATTTTTCATAATGAAAATAGATTCCATGTATGTGACAGAGTTATTATTATTCCCGCACTTGTTTCAAGAATAATGAGAGCAATGGCAGGATGCTTGGTGGGCGGTTTTCCACTTGTTACTTCAAAAGAACCAGAACCTATAAGGTACGTGTGACAAGCTGCCTTGTACTGCATTTATTCTAAATTTGGGCTCTCTTCTTTATTTGGCATAAATAGTGCTCATTGCGCTCTAGATTTCACTCGCACCGCTTTGTACAGGAATCAGAATTGTTCATTCAGAATTTAATCACTTTTATACTCGTTGTTTACAGTGGGTTACGGTTATTATTGATGGCGTGGTATTAACTGACTTTTTAATTCCTATTTTTCTTCTTAAAGAGTGGAATTGTGTTTTTGTAAGGGCTTTATTGGTTTACTCTCAGTAGTATTTGCCATGAATTTTTTCAAAAGATGCAATGTCTGAATCAATTAAGCAGGATGAGAAATAAAATATTTTAATTGAATTTTAAAAATATCTCTTCTGTGAAAATACTCTCCTCTGAGTGCAGAAGGGTTTGACTTTTCCCAAAAAATGTTAAATGTTACCGCTGGGTCGGGAGCCCTTAATCGCGCTGAGCCCTGCTATGAACTGCACTTCCACAACACGCTTGGCGTCGCCCTATTTATTCATTCAGAGGCTAAATCGGAGCGCCGCAGTTGCAAAGCACGCTTTGTGGAGAGAGCGCTGTGCTGTTAGCAGTGGGGTTCGGGAGGGTGAGGACACAGAGGGGCCGGTTAGGGGGGTCCTGCACACCAGCACGTGGAAAGGACGAGGGAGGGGACAGGAGTATTGCCACCAGGCGTGCTTGTTGTAAAATGCATGAGGGGTTGCTTATGGTACATGTGCGGGTGGGGGGGAAGCCCTCCCATTTAAAACAATAGAGGGAGGGAAATAAGAGCCCCACAAAGAGAAGGCGGCGTGCAAGCAATTGGATAATTTCAGGCTGCTTGACATTTGGCTCGAGTGCACTTTGGATGGGAAGAACTCTAATTGTGGAGATGAAGCGCTTTCTCTAATGGCACTGATATTTTGCTTGGATGGCGCTTGAGCGGACGGGGAGAAAGCGGGCGGGCGAAATCCAATTCTTGATCTCCATTAGCTCGTGGCCCTGGGCTATGCTGAGACTGATATCCCATTTCTACTGCTGTAGCTCACAGGACGACTGCTCTGAGGATGGCAAGTGTATTCTCACTAGGTACGTCTGAAATGATGCACAGCAACAACACACACGCACACAGATGCACACAAAAATAACACTCGCTGTCTCTTTGAATTGTCTGTGCTTGCTTTGTGGTATTTCTGCGTTGCTGTTGTTGTAATTCACGCTTGGATGCAGTGGGGTGCAAAGAGTACTTACCCTAAGGAAGTTCCTATTCTTTATTGCGTTGTGTGGTCAGCATCCGCTCTTTTTATCCTTCCGAGCGTGGATTTCTGTGCGAGGGGCAAACAAAGCTGCAGTCAGTGTTCGCCGTGCCTTCAAACCACGTTCGGTGCAGTCACCCCCCCCCCCCACACCCTCCCCCTCTGTTCCCCCCTCCCTTCTTCCCTCCCCTTCCTTCTGCCTTTACCGCGTACTGCAGGCAGCGCTCCCCTAACAAGGTGGTACTATTGTTGAGCCGGTCAGCTGGAATCATCATAGCGCTCCGAGGGACAGGGAACAGCGCTGGGGCTTTTAAAAGGGAGATGCCACACGGCCCCACGTCAGGCAGCCGGCGGAGCGGAAACGTGGGCTCGGGAGTGCCGGCGGAGTCGTTGGCCGTCGCTGCGCTCGGCACCGGGTGGGACGGGAGTCCTCGCTGGGAGCCTGTTATGGAAACGCTCTTTACTGCTGCTGCTGTTTTAGTACCACGGTGACAACATGCCGTTGAAATGGAAAAGCAGTTCTCCTGCTAGCTGGAAATTCCCAGTGCCCGTGCTTAAGACGTCTAGGTCGTCTCCGCTGTCACCAGCCTATATGTAAGTAGAAACCAGCCCTATTTCACGCGTATGGAAAGTGGAGTCTTTCCCCTCCTCCTCTGTGCCCCCACTGTGTACTGGATTTATTGTGTATCTTTTGTGATCTCCCCAATTCGAGTTGGTGAGCGCCTCGCGCTGCCTGCGTTCACGCAGCTTTTGCCTGCTGCGCTGGGGGACTTTGTTCTCCCTCCATCTCGGACGCGGTGCCAGCCCCAGCTGTCGTGACCGCAGGCGAGCGCTGCGACGCGTGTTCGCGAGCGTCCGGCCCCCTGCTCCTTGGCCGCGCACATTGCGTACGAGATGAGGGAGCCCTTTGTCGGGCGCCAGGGTCTTGTCTCGCCTCGCCAGGTTTGCAGCCATTATCACAGACAGTTGTCTTTGTGAGCTCTCTACCCTCTCTTCCTCATCGTCCGATGCTCCGCTTGTTCCGCATTAATAGCCGCTCTGCCGACGCTGTCGCAGCCGTGTGAGGAGAGGAGCCGTCTCGGCCTCGCCGATGCACGCGGGCGCTGACACACTTTGCGTTGACTCAGAGATTGGCATCTCGGAGGACAAGCAGCTGCTTCTGTTTGAATAGGCATCTCTGCGAAGGAACATAAACGTTTGCCTCATGCCATTTGAGTGTCATGGTCCAAATGGGTTCGTTTCACAGAACCTTCGCTGATAGGATTAGAAGGACCCGTATCCATATATGTGCGCGCCTGGTGATCTGAGCCGCTGTAGGTAGAATCTAGGCGGCGGGCGCTTCATGGGAGGACTTTGTTAGTGGAGCAGGTTCTGTCTGAAGTGCTCAAGTGGGTTTTAATGTGTTCAACAGCAGCTGTGTTCGCTCATCCTTGTGATGTGTTAATTCCACTGTTTGTTATGCGTTGTCCTCTTTTTGTGTGCGCTCTTCCAGTCCTCCCTATGTCATCACTCAGGATATTTGGGAATATTTTTCCCAAACAGTAGTGGAATAGTACTGTAACTCTGTACTCTTCCACAGTACAAGTTGAGACGTTCCAGTGACCCTCAGACGTCGCGTTCTCCTTTTGCTCGTCTCCCCCGCTTCGCTTCCCACTTGTTAAACTCATGATCCTTCTCACTGTTTTTATGTTATTACTGCTCTTCCTGCTCAACCATGCTCTGTCCCTACCCTCCAGTTCTGTCTGTCTGTTGTGCCACTCCTGTCTTAGTTCAGGCTTTGGATTGCCCGTCTGCGGCACCGTGGCCCTAATGAGCCATATTTATCAAACTAGGCTCACCACTAAATTACATTTAAAGTTAGCCGCTCCCTGCTGAAAATAGTCGTCACAGCATAACTCTTAACTCCTCTGCCCCCCAGCTGTTAATTATAGATGCATGTGGTAAGAAACAGTCGCTGGCCAACAGCAAACAGTTTACACAGCCTGTTTGTCCACAGTGCCCTGAAACTGAACCGCCAAGTGCTCATCCACACCCACCTTCCCGCAGGAGAGTAATGCACTGATGGTGGTAATGATCCAGATGATATTTACGATTATGTGGCTCCTATAACCACAATTATGCATATTTGTTCCTTGAGGGACCAAAACCACTTGCTGGCACCACTACTCCCAGTTGCACATAAACCATGATGTCATGTTGGGGATCATCTGGAACCACACTTTAATTTCCTCTTTTCCTCCTTGTATGAATTTCGGAGCATATCGGTCCACGATGGGCCAGCCTCCATCTCCTTTTGCAGGAGGTGCAATAGGAATATAACCTCTCTCCTCTTCAGGAGGTACATTGTAATCCTTTTATTTTTTTGTTTTCTCTTCCGAAACTCTGGCACACCACCTTCAGCACCTTTACTGTAAATATTTATCTGTAGGAGGTGTTTGGTATGTAGTCTTTCCTCACTTTTCTTCACACACACCGACATTTTTTGGACTGCGGTCTCATCTGTATGCTTTGCTCCTGATAACAGGTGAAAATTCTGCTAGGTTTAAGCCACACTTGTGGCTTCTTATTAATTACCTGATTTTCGTTCTTATGTGTAATTTGTATTGTTTTGTCATCTTTATTGAATTTCTCGTGTTTCGCGTGACTCTCTTTTTGTGCGTAATTTACTGTTTTTGTCAGAATCGACAGGAGTGTGATCCGAATGCGGTTCCCTAGGCCAGCCCTCCCCAGTCGTGCTGAGATTGCGCACTATTTTTGAGGATCCCTCTGATTATGGGTTACTTGTGGTTTTCTCTACACCCAATGAGAAAATGAACTTGCGAATGATGCTGTGCTTTTTGTTTGTATCTCTAAGCTACTGTCCCTTTTGCCCTTGGTGGGGGGGTGTGCTTTTAACTTGGTTGATTTGTTGGCACTGCTGGGCACATGCTGACAAAGTTGAAGTTTCTCCAACCCTTAATCTTTTGTAACTACATAGAGCATACTGTATATTGTAAGGGCAGTGCTGGTTGGCACATCACCATCAGTGTCCCTCTTGAAGGCTTTATGTAACAGTTCTCCTTGAATATGCAATATTTGCTCGTGACAAACAATTCTGCTGTTGTTATATCGTCCACGTTCCTTTTCCCTTTACCGCAGAGCTCGTTACGAAGCCGACGCTGCGTACATAAGGAATGAAAAATATCCTCTTTAGCCTGAGCATTCTGGTCCACCATTGTTAGATAGCTTTTAATGTTCTCAGAGCCATTTAGAAAATGAGCCAAAACTTGAATCTCCAGCAAGATGCTTGATGGTGAAGGCATTGGGGTACTGTGGCTCGATGTTTGGTTTTGCCTGAATGGAAGTTCTTACCAATGGTGCTTATGGCATAGGGGCAATCCATGCATAATGTCCAATTCTCCAGTCATCTGGATAGAACTTGGTTCTACAGGTCTGTTCTACTGTAATATCATCTGCAGCTACATGTAAAATGTGCCGGAGACAGAGGAAGTGGACTAATTGACTATTTTGAGAAGTGCATGTTTCTATCACTGTTATCTGTTGACGAAATACTTGTTCGTTTACTCCAAGTTGTATGTTGTTTTTGGAGAAAAGTATCTGTTAAATGAATAAATGTGAATGTCACCAACATGACAGCTCGGCGTATCAGACGGGAACACAACAGCAGGTTCTCTCTCTCTCTCCCCCATTGAGCAGCTTGTGGAGACCAGGGTGGCAGACAGCACCTCCTTCTGGATGCCTCGTGCATGCGCCTCTACATTGAGTCCCATAACTGGGTTGTTGCGTCCAACTGTAAATAAGAAAGCACTGTAAAGAACTGACCGGCACTAGAGCAGAGTGTTGACAAACTTACTATTTCTGGTCGTTGTCTATTGGTAAATCAGGTGAAGCTTGGTTGTGCAGTTGAAATCATACTCTACCTCTGTGTATGAAAAAATAAACACCAAATACTTCTCCAAGTTTAACCGTAGAAAGTTCACGACTTCAAAGTTCGTAAGTAGGGTACTTGTACACAAATGAAGAAAGTACAATTAGAAATGAACCTGAAATCTTGTATGTTTAAAATATCATATCTCAAGTGTTCATAACATGAGGACCCAGTGTTTTTCAATTTTTATTGGTTGATTACGATCATTACTGTTTTAGTATACAGCATTGGCAGCAATAGTTTTAAATTTATTCATTTAGCTAACGCTTTTCTCCAAAGTCACTTACAACATTAGGTTTCATATAACTGTTTGCCCAGTAATACAGTTGCGTAATTTTACTGGAGCAGTTTAGGGTAGGTACCTTGCTCAAGAATATTACAGCCCGAGGTGTGAATTGCACCTGCGACCTTTCCATCCAAAGGCAGCAGCTCTAACCACTACACTGCAAGCCGTTCCCATGATGTATCCAGGCTAAGGCTGATTCTTTATACATCCCACTTCTCAATGAGAGACACTTTGAGTGTGTAAACAGTTACTAGTGTAGTTCTTCATTAGCACCTTATCCTTTTCTGTCTTGTCGTTTATGGCTTAATGTGTCTCATCACACCACGGTGGGACCCAAGCCAGGTGCCCGTACCTGACTGTACAGCGGTAAACCTCGCCAGACGGTGCTTTGGTGGTCAGGGTCTTCAAACATTTCTCGAGACTGATCGTACCCAGCATACGAAATGCCCTCTCTTTCAGACAGGGCTGGAAGATGAGATGTATCTATTTTAGTTAAAAGGAACAAGTTTGTCTCCCTCCTACCCCCCGCAGTCTTTTAATTTGATTTGCAACAGGACTGGGGAATTACCCTTGATGCCTTGCTACATGTAAGGGAAGGCAGAGGGATAAAAAGGACTGGTTTTAATAAAGATCATGAGGTAATAAATAAAACAACACCCCCCCCCCCCCCCCCCCCAGTTGCCAGAATTCTGTGCTTAATTAAGGCAAAGCATGAGTCCAGCAAAGTTGAAAGGGATGTTGAATAATCAAAAATGTACATTGCGTGAAGCCAAAGCCCCCGGTGGACCTCGTGCCAAGCATGAAAAGTGACAGCTGTTCATTCAGGTACCATCGGCACTGGAGGAAATACCGTTTGCACGATCCTCGTTACTCGATGTGTTTTCACGCACATTTACACCCATGGAGCATTTCAGTGCAAGCAGCATTGGAAGCGGAAAATTGCTGGGTGTTACACCCAGGCTCTGAAAGTGGGCCACGCCATTGAGCTGAAAAAGTGCAGAGGCTGCTGGGTCGGTGTGCCTGCCGGGGGTTGACGCCAAGGCTGATCTCCGTTGGCAGCAGGGATGCCCAGAAAGGCCAACTCGTAGGCTCGTCTAACATCCCCATAAGGCTGAGAGAATGTTGCATCAGCTGTGCACGTGAAGGAAATGGAGAAGGTGTAGCGCACAAAACGAGCATCTCTCCACTCATTGTTGTACCGCTTATTTTTAAATTTGCGAAGAATACACGTGAACCATAAAGACAATGTTGTTTTCTGATTTTTAAATTCACTCACACCTGAGATGTTTATCTTACCTTTGCTAAGCATTAATCAATTTAAAAAGCAATTAAAATGCATTAACAGGGTGTCTCCGTTCAATCTTAAGTGCTGGAATTAATTATTGTCCCATTAATACCTAAGGAGCAGTTCATATCCATTTAATTGGTGTAAGCAGAAAGACTCCTGCTTGTGCTCTGAGTGAGGAAGAGCAGGAAGACCTGTCTGAGCGCAGCCGCTCTCCCCCCACGTCAGGCCATGTACAGTAATTGCAGTTCACAGGGGCCTTGCGCAGGGGAGGATGGAGCAAGCACCCGCTCGCCTGCCCTCATTCTGCCCGATCTGGTTAGCCGAGGAGGATACTGAGAGTCTGGCCGGCACCGTGTACGGAGCAGAGGGCCAGGAGGAGGTCCGCAACTAACACCTCTTTTCCTCTCAGACCCAGGCGGGCACTCAGTTGCCCATGGAATTTAATGCTCTTTGGGTATTAAGCCGCATGTGGGTTTCCATGGTTCGGGTACAGGACCACCGCCTGAGTCAGTGCTCCTCTTTTGTGGTCCAGCAGGGTCTCTGCCCCTCAATGCATTACTACTTTTACTTGTGGCAGTTACTAGTAGTATGTCGAGAGGAGGGGTTCACCAGCACTAAGGAATGAGTTTGTGCTCAGGCGTGGCTTTCCGCGACTAGAATCGTCTAACCTGGGTCTGGGTGGATCGGGACGTCCGTGATCCTTCGGTTTTTCAAGGGTGTGACTTTGCAGGAAGTCTTCTCCAGTCATGTGCTGCGAAAAGGCAGCGGTGAGTCCACTGCTTAGAGTTAAACCACTGAGATCTGCATGTCGTCAAATTGCTGTTGAAAGAAAGCCGCTTACCCCCCGGTGTGGGCCGACACACTTATCTCCAGCGGATCTGTGATGGGCTTCATAATTTCCCTTCCAGCATCCTCCTCCATAAGCCAGGCTCGAGGGTCACTTCCTTTCCTTATTCAGGTGTTCGCCTCCCAAGAATCACCCTCTGCCTGTCATCAAATTCATCACCGTCACATTCGGTGCCTCTCGTAGTATTAAATGTGTGTGTGTGTGTCTGTGCGCGTGCGTGTGGCCGTGGACATCTGTCCATCCGGAATGCACCATCGACTCCTTGCATGGTCTAGCAGAGGATCATTGGAACATTGCTGCAGTTCTGCTTTTCTGTTTCCTGGCGACAGCCCCTTAGTGGTGTAGGCCCCCCCGCCACTCCCACGTGCCTCTGCACAGCACTACTTCTACCCACCCTGCAGAGCACACCATCACCCTCACAAATACTCTTCAGGATGCTAAAAAAAATAAACAAAATAAATACAACTCTGACCCGATGGCAGCACTGCCTCTGGCAGCCGTAAGATGCACAAGCCGTCTTTTTGAATCACGTTTATAGATAAATTGGATAACGGAAAAGGTTAGGCACAAATGGTGTGTTCTGGAAACCTCTGCTGGGTCGCAATAACGGAGATGAAACTAGCGCAAGGATAACGCAGTCAGCTATTTTCTCCACCCCTCCAGACAGGAACACAAAATTTTATCCATTATATACATTTGGTGTAAATGACTTCACAATTTATCATTTCTTCTTCTTCTTTTTTTTTTTTTAGAAAAAATAAGTTGTTGAAATGTATTAGTATTCAGGGGAAGAATTTGCAGACTGGCAGTCTCCACTCAGAAATGCTGATTTGCCCTTTTTCTGTCACAGCTAAATGGGAGCACAAGTACATGATTACATGCAGAGAGAATAAATTGTATTTATATAGTATGTTGTTCTAAATTTAAATCCCTTTTCTGCTGTTTTGAATAAATGGTAGCGTAAGGCTTTTTTTTTCTTTCTTTCTTTTTTTTTGGTTACCATGCTTTTAAGTATAAACCATTTAATGCTGATTGGATGCAAATTGAGATGTGTGGGATGAGCTCGATGTCTGCAGATGAAACGCCCTTATTTCTGATACGACACTGCAGCACAATCTGGACTCTTCGTTGAAAATTACACCTGATAACTGTCATCTTTTTGCCTCTGCTCTTAAAATATCACAGTCATAAATTTTGTTTTTTGTTGTTTGGTTAAGCAATACCAGTGCCGGATTTACTGTATATTGCAGGGTTATTCCATACAGTGAGTCCTGCTAGTACAGAATGTTCTGAGAAGATCTCTTATAACATCGTATTTCTCTCTGAGTGTGGCAAAATATGGACTCTCAGTTCAGGCTGCAACATGGTGTAATGAGTTCCCTGTGTCCCTCAGAACTGCTTAATCCCTATCTGTTTTCAGGAAGAGTCTCAAAACACTCTGCCGGATGACACTCAACATGTCTTTTGATCTCACTTCTCTCCTGATCACCTGTGTGGTCCATATGCACACGTGCGTGGCATTATCATATTAAAAAAAGACTATCAATTGTATATGCAGCTATTTGCATAATGTATCCTGGGAAAATCGTGGTATTGGACTAACCGACTGCACCTCATGAATCACGTGCCTGAATCTATGTGTCTGTCTGTCTTCAGAGAAGTGTTTGCTGAATGAATAAATACATTTGTTCTCTCACATTGTAGTAGTGATAGGCCACTAGCTTCTTCTTGTCCTTGTATGGGTAGCTCTGAGCATCACGAGGATAAGGCAGGGTAAGATTTGGATGAGTGCCGTCAAGTCAGCTTGAACTTGTGGCGACCACTCCCGTGGCTTCCTTGAGAAGGGAGGGCACAGAAGCGGTTTGCCATTTTCTTGTTCTGTGGACATGCAAACTCCACACACCCTGAGCTGAGTTCGAACCTCTGCCCAAACAAACAGCTCAGAGTAGCGAGGCTCCCGTTTCACTTCTGAAAACGGACATAGTTTTCAGGGCTTCCAGGACTCTCCAAACTTTTTCCGGGAAGTCGGTGGTTACAACATGATGGCACTGCCGTGCAGCAGTGACACTTGAAACCCTGCAGGTTGTGTGTCCTTCTCTGGTCGTCTGACTCTGAATGTGGGGAAAAGTTGCACTGAGGACACTGGGGTATTAATGCTTTGTGTGGAAGAGTTTTGTACACCACTCTGAAACATTTTCAATGCTTTTCATGAAAAAATGTGTAGCGTCTTCTGCGTAAGAAGCGTTTCTCAGCAAATGTGGAGTGTTCGGAAGGCGAAGGAAGGATTGTACTCAAAGGACTATCGCTCCTGTACCTTGAGAATCTGATCCATTCCTACACCTCAGAATACTGGAAGCTGCGGGGACACTGCGGTCCTCTGCCACTGGCCGCCTGATGACCTCCCCTTGACGAGTCAGAAATCTAAAGTCCGTTGAATCTCTCTTAGCCCTAGTGTGGTGGAGTGAGCTTCCGCTGTCCCTCAGAACTGCTCAGTCCCTTCCAGCATTCAAGAAAGGGCTCAAAACTCCTCTTGTTTTCACAAACTTCCCTCCTGAGCTTCTGAAACCTGTACATTAGTCTTTCACCACCTGCTGCTTTTATCTATCCATTTTCCTGTTATTATGTCACTTCAATATTGCACAAATTCCAGTGGTGTTCCTATGGCAATGACTGTGTGAAACAGATAAATTCTGCTTCTACAATAGCGGGTGTTGCATTTGCATGTAGTCCCCATCTCGCTTGTGTTGGGCGAAGTCTCATCTGCCTCCTAATCCTAACAGATCCCTTGTGGATGACGACGACCCTCATATGAAAGTGTCCCTGGGGAGCAGCGACATGGGGGTCTCGGCCCACCTGCAGGCATCGAAGACGGGCAACACGCGCTTCTTCACAAGCAACACCCACAGCTCTGTCGTCCTGCAGGTGAGCGCTGGGTGGGCGGGGCAGGGCAGGGCCACGGCAAGTTACGCTATTGCTGAGGTCACTAACGGTTCGGGAACCAGGGGGACCCCACTTTCTGCCATGAACTTTCACATCCAGCTACGTTACAAGCAAATTCCGTGTGGCCCATTTCTCCTCATACCTCCTGCCGTGTCTTTGTACATCAAGGCTTACGAGGGAATTGAAATTCTACAGAGTGGACAGTGCTTTTTAATGTCAGCCTATGGATTAAAGAAAGGTGGGAGAGTGTCTCATCAGTCGGAACAAGGTGTGAAGCGTTCCATCCATTAATCCAGAGGTGGTACAGCAAATAAAACTACTGTTCTTTCTCCTCCTTACTCTTATTACTGCTCTTGTTTGCTCTAAGCATTTGTGTAGTGAAAGGGACTATGGATGGGGTACCCTTTTCTCACACACTGCGTGCGCACGCGTACGTACGTACGTCTGAATGGGGTTTCTTTGTGTTGGCAGCATGGTGCTGCAGTAGGTAGTGCGTATGTGTGGGCAGTGTGATTGGACATGGGCGCAAATCTAATTTAATCTGGTGTGACATGTTCTCCCTGTGTTCATATGTGACATGTTTCAGGTGAATTGGACACTCAGTGCCGTGTGTGTGTGTGTGTGTGTGTGTGTGTGTGTGTGTGTGTGTGTGTGTGTGTGTGTGTGTGTGTGTGTAAATTGCTCTGTTGTGTGGATGGGTAGTTACTTGTCAGCAGCTCAGTGTTGTCTGTCTAGCATCGTAAGACACCTTGAACAAATATGCTAAATATGTGTTCATAGGTACTAATAAAGTGAGAAACCAGAGTACACCTAGAAAATATGAAAAAACTGCACAAAACACAACAAGGTTTTGACTTGAACCCGCAGCCCCTGTGCTTTGTAGGCATTGCTGTAATCTTCAACTCGCACTGTTACTGATGAAAGGGGCTCCATGAGCAAACGTTCTGCCCTTTCCATCACCCACGTAGAGGTGAAGCAGCAGCAGCAGCAGCCACCAAACGCTATACTCGCCGACCTCGCCCAGTTTTTGCTCCGAATCTTCCCTCTTTTCAGCCCCTTGCTCTCCTGAAGACCACTCAAAGTAGTGCACATGAGAGAAGCACTAGCTCCCGGGTTCGGGCACGCCTCCAGGTTTCCGACACACACCCTGCGCGGAGCCATGTGTCCGCTGGTAACAGACAGGGCCGTGGGCTCGGGATTCGTGCTGCAGGCGTGGAGAGCAGACGGGGACGTGTTGGCCTCATCAGGCACTCGGAGCCTTTGGCCAATATGTCCCCACTTGCTCTCTCCTCGAAATGAATGAAAAGACTCAAAGCTTTATTCCTTCATGCTCTCTTTCCCTGTTTAATTCAAAGTAGTCTGTTCTCTTTTACCTCCCCAAAGCAATGTTGGGGTGGCCTACGTAGGTTCTTGTGAGATGTCGATGCAGTGTTCTCTCTTGAAAAGAAGGGTCATTTGAAGCGCTGTTCTTGCCGATAGCAGGCGGATCTGTCAGAGCCGAGGGCCGGGACTCTGCTGAGATGGGTTTTCCCACAGAGGAGACCCATGGATGCTTGGGTGTGTTCAACTAGAAGCGCCCGGGCCAACAGCGGAGGCCACCCGTCTGGCTGTCCGTCGGGAGGCCCGATGCAATCGGCCTTATTGAACAAACCTTGGGCTGTGGAGGCGGCGGCGCCGGCCCGGACCCCTGCCGTCACATCAAGGTCACGTCATCGATCAACATGTGAGAGCACACCCAGCTGTCAGCTTGCTAGGAGCCCGACAGCTACAGCAACAGGCTTTGATTTTTTTTTTAAGCAGTCTGACCAATGCTGAGGTTCAGCTGTCCAAGTTGAAGAGAGATCTCTGAGGTACCTATTGTATAGTACTGGAAATTGTGAGTACACTGGCACACCCCACAAGTCTCCTACATCTCTGGGAAGTGCTGCAGGTAGATATGCAGGCTCATTTCCTGGTCAGACTTCTTCAGTGGGCTTTCAGCAAGTGTCCTCAGACTTTCATCCAGACTGGGCATTCCCGTGTGTTTCTGGTGTAGCTCTACACTGGACACTTGGCTCCTGGCCTTCTGCTTCTTGAGTCTGATTATAAGCTCCGAGATGGTTATTTTGGGGGGTTTAAGGTACAGGGCAGCCTTTTTAGCGAAGCCACAGACTCACATGTGACACTTTAACAGGAATGTGTTCCTCCCCAAGCCAGTGCCACATGCTTCCAGAAATATGAATGCCCTAAATCATCATCTTTCCATGCCTGGAGTAATTGAAGTGATTGTTCCATCTCTGCAGCGCATTCTCTTTTTGCACAGTTTATTAAAGCAGCCCTTCTTCTTAGCTTGTATGTGGATTCTCCCTTTCTGAGCATGGAGCTAAGCTACTGCGGTTGCAGGGGTGCAGCGATGAATCCAGCGGGTTAAGCTTTGTTGTTTCTACCAGTTCAGTGTCACCCAGCATACGCCGACAAGCATACACGCACAAACTGACACCAAGGGTGTTATGGCTCCTTCTGAAACAATGGGGATCTGGAGAAACAAAGACGGCGTTCGTATCCTTGTATCGTGGTTAACTGTGGTGTTCATGATCTGATGGTGTAAAAGCCATCCCCTTGCAGACACCCGCAGCACACTTCTCATACTCTTGGTAGGGATGGGTCAATGGTCATTTATAGTGCAACTTTTGCTTGTTGTCAGGGGTTCGATCAGCTGAGGATAGAGGGTCTGCTGTGTGACGTGACCCTTGTGCCTGGGGATGGCGACGAGGCATTTCCAGTTCATCGAGCCATGATGGCCTCCTCCAGCGACTACTTCAAAGCCATGTTTACGGGTAAGATGCAGCCCCTTGTGGGAGCAGAAACTACCCTGCAACACAGGGCGTAGGGCTGGAAGGGGAGGGGACACACCCAGGACGAGATGCCAGTCCGTCATAAGGCACCTCAAGCGGGACTCGAACCCCAGACCTGCAGAGAACAGGACCCGGTCAAACCCACTGCGCCACCACACCCCTCTTGTATAATATAGTAAGAATTAATTGTCAACATGCAGCGGTTAGATGGAAGTGTTTCTTCTGCTTGTTAAAACTGATATTGCAGATTTCTGTTACGCTGCTTTATGTAGAGATTGCTGCCACTTGTGCGGTAAGGAGTACAAATGCAGATTAATGTTATACCTGGTGTTAGGATGTGCGCTAATTTGGTCTTGTATCACCCTGTCAGGTGGAATGAAGGAGCAGGACCTCATGTGTATCAAGCTTCATGGAGTGAACCGTGTCGGCTTGAAGAAGATCATCGACTTCATCTACACTGCCAAGCTCTCACTCAACATGGAGAACCTGCAGGACACTTTGGAGGCGGCCAGCTTCCTGCAGATCCTCCCGGTGCTCGACTTCTGCAAAGTCTTTCTCATATCTGGGGTAAGACGGGAAGTGACTCCTCATCTTCCACAGCACTGAGTTGCTCCTGCATTACTCCTGCACGTGTGTGGAACCCTCTTTGTGGATCACAGTGGAACACATGGGGCTTGAGGAAGCAGTTGTCAAACTGTTCCAGATTAGTTCCAAGCACTGCTGTTGCTCCTTAGAGGGAGTGCATGCCTGCGATGTTCAGGAGCATCTGCTAAACAGACTATTAGTTATGAAATTGCTCAGAGATTGATTGGTATTGAGTTTATATTGAAATCAGTTTTTATGTAGATGTGTAAAAAAAATAAATTCAGTAAGTAACTGTGCTGACACTGGATTCACCATCTTCCTTAACCCTTCCATACTTTTTAATTCGTGGTGTATTCCTGTTTTACTCCTTTCCACACTATTGTTTAGCTTTTCCATTTGGCACCAATTCTTGTCTTGTGTTTAATGGCGTCTCCTCCCGAAAACGACACGCTGCATTTGTCTGCCGCAAACAGGTTTCACTTGACAACTGCGTGGAGGTGGGCCGCATCGCCAACACATACAACCTGACCGAGGTGGACAAGTACGTCAACAACTTCATCCTGAGGAACTTCCCCTCGCTCTTGGGCACAGGGGACTTCGTGAAGCTGCCCTTTGAGCGGCTCGCTTTCGTGCTCTCCAGCAACAGCCTGAAGCACTGCAGCGAGCTGGAGCTGTTTAGGGCCGCCTGCCGCTGGCTGCGCCACGAGGATGGGCGCATGGAGCTGGCGCCACGGCTCATGCGCAACATCCGTTTCCCGCTCATGAGCCCGCAGGAGCTCATCAACCACGTGCAGACGGTGGACTTCATGCGCACGGACAACACCTGCGTGAACCTGCTGCTGGAGGCTAGCAACTACCAGATGATGCCCTACATGCAGCCCGTGATGCAGTCGGAACGGACGGCCATCCGCTCGGACAGCGCCCACCTCGTCACTCTGGGTGGCGTGCTCCGCCAGCAGCTGGTGGTCAGCAAGGAGCTGCGGCTGTACGACGAGAAGGCCCACGAGTGGAAGTCACTGGCACCCATGGACGCGCCACGCTACCAACACGGCATCGCAGTTATTGGCAACTTTCTGTATGTGGTGGGTGGCCAGAGCAACTATGACACCAAGGGCAAGACTGCTGTGGACACGGTGTTCCGCTACGACCCACGCTACAACCGCTGGATGCAGGTGGCTTCTCTCAACGAGAAGCGTACCTTCTTCCACCTGAGCGCCCTCAAAGGACACCTGTACGCAGTGGGCGGACGCAATGCCGCCGGGGAGCTTGGTGAGTGTCCCTACTCAGCCAGCATCCCCCGTCTGCAAACGGATACAATCCAGTGCCGCACAAGCTTAGTTTTGTTTTGTCGTTAAATGCCGGTGTCGACTCTTCGTGACCTCATATAGAGTCCCCCGGAATTTTCCTTCTTCCACCTGTGTCCTTAGTCTTGAAAGGGCTGTGTCCAAAATTGCTGCGATTGAGTCCGTCCATCTGGGAACCGAGTGCTGCCATTGCTTTAACCTTGAAAATAGTTGCAAACATGCAGTCGTTTCAAGGGACAGTGGCAGTTATGCGGATCATACGCTATATAGATAAATATAATCTATATATAAACTATTGGATATGTGAAAAGGCAAGTCATCTTATTGAAAAAGAGCTATAATTTGGAATAGTTTACTTGTTTGTTATTTCAGGATTTTATTCTGATGCTGTGGTGTATATGTTTTTTGCTGATCTTCAGCTGGCATTGGTATGTTAGGCTCTTCATATAGAGTTCTCACAGCAATCTCTCGAAAGTTTATTATCTACCGCATTCATTTTTATGAAGGAACTGTTTACTTGCGGTCGACTTCGTGGTTATTTATTCATAACCAGAGCTGTGAGAGGTTGACGGGCCACTGAGTCACAGTGTTGAGACAATGTGGGGAATGTCATTGTGTGCATGTACATATACATATATACATACACAGAGGCAGGCAGCGGTATTGAGAAAACGTTGAAGGCCGGAGCGTGATGCTGCCTTTAGCGTGATGCTGTGTGAGCATTTTGGGGATCGAGGGTACTGTGGACTTGAAGCACACAGTAGAGAGATGAGACACTGGAGTGGGGCGGCAGCAGAGAGTGCCATGCACCTCCCAGAGGGTGAGGCAGTCAATGTCAATGGCCCCCACTCTATTCTGGACAAAATGAGGTTCTTACAGCAGTACTAATGGACCTATAGTCGAGGTTTCATGTGGCACCGTGATGGCGTTTTAGGAGGGCTCCCACCCTCCCCTCCATTTTTGGAATGCCTTGAGAAGCCTGTGAGAATATCCAAGTTGTGGGGCATTTTCACTCTGGGTCTGAACAACCAGCCCCGTGTGACTGTAAAGCAGTGACTCTTCAAAGGACAATGCAAGTGTCACAGAAATTTCCTAATGCAAAGAAATTACATTTAGAGGCAGAGGCAAGTCTTCACAGAGTAGTTTTAATATACAGTATATGCTTCCAATAACTGGAGAGTCTGTAAATGAAGTCCACAGAGGGGCGGTTCATAAATATCTTCATAAACTTTATGCAGTTGTACTGGGGATTTGTGTGTGGTCCATCATGAATCCATAATCTTTCCGCACATCCATCGTCAGTAACTGCTTGTCCGATACAGAGGCTCCGCACCACCATAACTATCTCGGAAACACAAGCCACAAGGCAGGGTACACTTGGGACGGGATGCCAGTCCGT
The DNA here is from genome assembly GCF_900964775.1 of Scleropages formosus. NCBI lineage: Eukaryota > Metazoa > Chordata > Actinopteri > Osteoglossiformes > Osteoglossidae > Scleropages > Scleropages formosus. The sequence continues at coordinate 10,665,290 of NC_041818.1, read as the reverse complement.
TGTTGGGCAATTGCATACGTTCACTCACCAACTCACAGAATGCAGTTAATTTAGAGCCACAGTTCGCCTGGAGCTGCATGTCTGCGGGAGCCAAACCCATGCAAACTCAAGGAGAACATGCAAATGCCACACAGGCTGAGCTGGTTTCAAAGCCATGTCCAAACTCACAGCCCAGGAACTGTACCAGCACCACTGCTGCACCACTGTGCCACCTGATCTGTAAGCATTTTTTTTAAACTGCTGTTTGTCCTGCACTTTCAAAGCTTCTCCTTTGAACGTATGTACGCTTGGCTTCATGTTCACCGCTACACACATGCAACCGGGGGCGAAGTCGTAAATCTTGTATTAATCCTTTAATGCTACATAAAGGCCTGGAAATATAATGCCGAAAATTACTTTGATATTCTTACAAATACTTAAATGAGCTGAACATCACAGTTCGCGTCATTATCCGTACACTGCGGGGTACTGTGGGATTTGTGCGTCACGTATTATAGTGCACACAACTCCGCAGAACACTCTGACACACACACACGATCTCGCAGCCATTATTGCTACTAGTAAGCTGTTGTGATCGATGCAAACGCTTATGAGTTTGCATTTAATTTAGTGACAAGGCATTCTTAATGCTACTTATTTGTTCCTCATCAGGGGAACTGCAGTGATGTACTGTAGTAAACACTGCAGCGGCACAACACTTAACCCAGCATTAGGCTGTTATTCTAATTAAGCCTGTGTTGCTTCTGTTGAACTGTCTGCCCCTCGCTGCTCCCTGGGAGGCGCTTTAGACCGTTCAACCAAACCCAGGTTGGAAATAGTCTTGTACTCCACCTTGAATGAGCTGTTGTAGTGGTATTTAGGGCAGGCGCTTGTTTGAGGTGTCTGAGGATACCAACATGTTCACATTTGACACCAACACGCAAACGCTCTGTATGAAGTGGGCTGTGCCGGTGGTGGTGGTGGTGGTGTCTGCGGTGGCGGCTGCAGACCTGGGTGTGAGACATTCCACATTCATTAGTGCATCTCAGGGAAGCACTCAGACAAATTGGTGTGATTGAGACAAATTCCGAAAGGAGTCACTAATGGTAGGAGCTCGGAGAAAAAGAATCTGCATAAGGAGAAGAATATTGTGCGAGAGGCCTGCTGGAATTGGGTCAGTTTGGGGATAGAAGCCAGCCTGGGTTCTTCATGACGGCTGGTATTTCTGTCAAAATGGTCTTTGGGCGTTTCGTTTTGAACCAGATTTTAACGAGCATTGTTTTAGAAGGCTAATTACTCCATTTGTGCTTTTTTCTCTCTGAATTTTAGTCTTGTTTTAAAGTAATTAATTGAAGTAGATGCTAAATTGACATTTGTCAGACAGCACCTCTGCCTCAGTGAAGAACTCATAAATGGGTGATGGCCAGGACATTACTCATTTATCATTTGTGCATAAGTGGAAGTGAAAATTTGTGCTGTTTTTTTTGTTCATGTTTCTTACAGCTTGTCTGCAATGTTCGGAATGTAATAGCATTTCTGTTTGGTTTTACGGGTAGCTGTTCCCCTGTGGAGGAATGATGGTAAACTGTGGCTCTGTTTCGCTCTGTGTAGTAAACACTTGTTGCAAAGCCACTTATCACCCTATCATGGCACGCCCCCTTACCTTTAAGCCTAATTACTTTTCAGGTGCTTTGGAAACGCAGCTTATAATTTTTGTTTATTCAGTCATCTGGTTTTCTCATTCTTGAGGTCGAAGTATCTCGCTCAACGGTACAACAGCTGGGCTATTGTTGCTTGCTGCGCTTGAATCATGAACCCTATGATGAGACACGCATTCTGAAACTCGGGCAGCTATCCATCAAACCCCGATGTGACTGAGGGGAAGGCTTTCCACTGGGGTGCAGAGGTCACCACCACGAAGTGGAGGCCAGGCTTTGGACCGCTGCGCTCGGTGTTTCCTCACTTTCCGTTTTGCTCATTGATGTGTTTTGGCAGCAGCCTGGCGGGAGCGTGCGCGTGTACACCTCGGCTCGCGGCGCGCCGGGGAGAGCGCACATGACCGCGCTGAGCAGATTGTTATTTTCCAGGTTATGGCCACATAAGTGGGGGAGTAACTGTAGAGCTGCGGTCAAGGAGGTGCTTCCCGCCTGTACCACGCAGTGCCGCGGGCTTCACTGGCTCCCTTCGCATTTTAGGAAGAATCCAGTTTATCTGAGAGTGCCTTCACTTCTCGGCTTTATTTTGGTGATGGGTGCCCCCACGATGATCAAGCAAGCCTTAATTTGTCTTCAAGTCCATGCAGAATTTTTCATAACATTTATCTGGTCTACACCATCCCATACAAGTTTTTAGCAGCTCATTTTGGGTCATTGTTGAAGGAGTATAATAAAGAAGACCTGCGCCATGAGCTAGAAGGAGTGGTTGCAGTAAGGTAAGTGTGTTAGCTCAGCCATTGGCTCTGCAAACCACTCAGCAGTCTGCTCTGAGTGCAGAGGTGTGTGTGTAGTAGACCCCTCTGCCCCCCCCCCCAGCTATGTCATTCTCTGGGGCTTTCTCTTCGCCGAACAATGGCATTAAGACATTTCATCAGCTTCTGGTGCCTTCGGGGACTCTCAACATTTGGGTGCTGAATTTTTAATTTTATTTTCAACTTTCTTCACTTGCGAAATCGGGCTGTCAGAGGCTCCGTGTATGCGTGCGCACGCTCTTGTGTGTAAGGGTGCTGTGTGCTCATCCATTCTTTGAATGAATGATTGGCTTTTAGAGGCGACACTGTAAATCCGGTGAAATCGGACCATAGGGGGGTTTGTGTACAAGTGTCAGTAGTAAATAGGAGATACTTTGGCCCCCAGCCTGAAGGTGTGTGCGCGGTCAGAGTCCTGATGTAACGTGTGCCTCTGCCGTCTAACCTACACTCGTCGTACGCGGATGCCGGATGCGGTCAGCACAGCCCAGGCAGATGGTCTGGCTTCCTTCACTCCTTCACTACGCTGTAGTTATATCTGAGTTGCTTGCATAGAGACCCTCCAAGGCCTAATTTGCAGCTCTGTTTGTACTTATTTTTCACTTGGCCTACTTTTTCCTAATGCAGTATGGGTTTTTTTTTTTGTTTTTAAATTCCTGTTTTGTGCTCTCTTTTCCCCCTTAGCTACAGTAGAGTGCTACAACCCCAGAACAAATGAATGGACGTACGTCGCTAAAATGAACGAACCACACTACGGCCACGCAGGGACGGTCTACGGCGGCTCCATGTACATTTCAGGTATGCAAAAGAGTGAGTGAGTGAGTGAGTGAGTGAGTGAGTGAGTGAGTGAGTGAGTGAGTGAAAGACAGAGAAAGCGTGAGCAGTGCCAACACGTATGTTGTCATGTGTACATTGTGTATTCGTATGCTTGCATCTCATTTTTCATTTTCAGCAGAAGACTAAATATACTCCACTGAAAATAGCTGTTCAATTATATCCAAATGACTAAATTTAAATGCAAGCTTTGATTGGCTCTTCCCCTTTCATTCTTGGATGATGACTATATTTAAAAATAGACTTCTGATGGCGGGTGAAATGGTGCATTTATAGCAGTTATACTTGTCCGTACCAGCAGTTACGGACTGCAATTACTAACGACTTGCTTAAATACAGCTAAAAACAGCCACTTCACTCATATTTAAATAGACCAGCTCTGCATATATTTAAATGACAGAAGTGGATAATGTTCTGTCACAAAAAGCTGCATGATCATCTCTGGATTTAAAGTACCTGCGAGTGAGTGTTGTCTGTAAGATACAGCGGAGTACCAGATCTGTGCGTCACCCTGACACACTGTCCCACTCCGCCTAGGGCTGGTATGAGCGCCCAGCCCAGAGTCTGTACGGCCCCCGTTGGCCGCACCCCGGCTCGCGCCGCCGCTCCCTGATGTCATTCTGGTGCCTGTGGCTCGTCTTTCTACATCCTCGCTGGAACACGTTAATGGGAGACGAGTATCTCTTTACCAAAGCAGCCTGTAGCGTTAAGTGCGCTTCCGCTGTTCCGCTGTACTGTAGTGCAGCACCCCCATGGTTGGTCTGCAGTGCGCCACTGTGGGAAAGAGACCGCTGTGCGCCTGCGTTGTCTGAAAGTACCGGTGAGACGTCTGGTACTCGCACCGGTACTGCCCGAAGCCCACTCGCAATCCTTACTGGCCCAAGTTACGACTCCCGCCTGCTAATTTTCTTCTCTTATTCGTCTGCAATGCTATAATAAGGCAATTCCCAGCACTACTGCACTTTTTCAGTATCAAAGTAACCAGGGGGAAAAAAAGATAATCTTAATAAATATTCAGGGCACGTTTTATTTGTTTAGCTATCGCTATTCTCCGAAGCAACTTAACATTTGTATTTAATTTATTGAATTAGCCAGCACTCATCTCTAAAGCGACTAAGACCGCTACAGTTGTGTTAAGACACCTACAGTTACTTATACATTTATAGAGCAGAGTGTTTTTACCGTGTAGGTTTTATTGAATTTTTAATAGCAAGGCCCTCACAGTACCAGGACTGCGCTTCCGATCGTGCGAGGCCGTGTTGCGGTAGGGTAAACATGCCTCGCTCCCAGTTTCTTCCTGCCAGGCTGTGCATGTTACCTTCTCCTTGGCTGCTGTGGGGGAGGCGGCTCCCATCAGGGTGCATCTGCCTGTAAAACTCCGCAATTTATCACCTTCAGCTATTGTTAGAACATGCTGACCCATTCATACCTCGGTTTGGTGAATTCTTATATTCCAACCACTGACGTGCTTTTTAACTTTTTTTTTTTTCTTTTTTCTATTTATTTATGAAACGGAGCTTTAGCACATTCTATTGTGTAGGTGTTTGTAACCCACGAGATTTAGCCGCTAAGCAATAATATTGTTTCTGATGTTTATTGATACGTTGATGTTATTACATCTTGGCAGAGGTATTAAAACTGCCGGTTCTCTGTGATTTCCTTTATTAGTCAGTTTTTCTGTGCTGCATTTTTTTTTTTTTTTTTTTAGAAGCTGCTTTTGTTTCTAGTACGCTCGGGGGAAATTGTCTCAGCATTACACAACAAATTTTTGGTTTGATTTACATGTGAGGTTTGCTCAGCGCAGTGGCGTCTCCATATTGGGATTCTGAGCTCAGCTTCATCCAAGTGTGGAAAACGCTTTCACATCAGTGATTATTTATGCACAGGTGAAGCGTCACAGACATCTGCAAATGGTTCACCATCAGGGTAAAGTCACAGAGCACTTATACACGGGGTCCTCATGTAATGAACGTTTGACTTACAAATTTTCGAGATACGCACGTTTTTCCGTCATCTTCGCTTCATTGCTTCATTTTCCAGCATTTGTCGGCGAGTGAATATTGCCTGCGTTTCTGAGTCCAGCCATTAGCTGGCAGTAAAGTGTTCCCAAACGGAGTAGGAGCGTGAGACCGCATTAATTCCAGTGTTGACAGCTGGTGTCTGATGTTTGTGTGTTCGTGGTCCATAGCGAGATGAGAAATGCGGCACATGTTTATGTAATCGGCCAACAGTCAGGGTTTTAGAAATTTCTGTATACTATTTTCATGTACAAGGGGGTGCGGTGGCGCAGTGGGTTGGACCGCAGTCCTGCTCTCCGGTGGGTCTGGGGTTCAAGTCCCGCTTGGGGTGCCTTGCGACGGACTGGCGTCCCGTCCTGGGTGTGTCCCCTTCCCCCTCTGGCCTTACGCCCTGTGTTGCCGGGTAGGCTCCGGTTCCCCGTGACCCCGTAAGGGACAAGCGGTTCAGAAAATGTGTGTGTGTGTATTTTCATGTACACTTTTAAATTTGTTTTAATGCAGCACAAAGTTGAGACTTTTAAAGGTTACGGCTTCTTTTTTTTAATTGTTATTTACTATAGCTGAGAGTTTTACAGAACCTATCTAGTATATAAAACTGAGGTACATTTGTTAAACTTTTATTGATTGTATAGATAAATCAAGCCAAGAGTAGCTAGATGCTGACAGATGTTATGTCGTTTCAAGTTGGTAAATGATAATAAAATGGAAAGTCCTTCAACAGACCAGTTTTCCCTGCCTCACACTCTGTTTCCAGGAGCAACTCTGCAACACATTTTCATTACTTTTAGCAGATGCTTTTCTCCAAATCGACTTCCAGTGAACTCTATAGTGTTATCAGCCCACACTTTATTCACCAAGGTTACATACACCGCTAGATACAACACTTACAATGGATCATTTTTCAGTGAAACACACACTCCATCACTCTCACACTCTGGGTGAGCCTAAATGCGTGGGTTTCCTCCCCCATGACATGCCAGACATGAAGAAAACATGCCAATTCCACACAGACTGAGCAGGGATCTAATCCACGTCCTCTCGCATTGCGAGAGAACAGCGCTACTCGCTGTGCCACCATGCCAGCAGTCATCTGAAGCACCGTAGGACACAGGGCAAGCAGTTAAATTATAAATGGAATAAATAAATACAAGTCATGCTGGAAATCTTTAATTCATTGTAGATTTATCCATGGCTTCCATATAAGTTATCATTAGAACATTTATACTCCTTATTAGTCTGCTTCATCCCACACTACATCTAATACGCATAGTAGTGACACTTTTTCTAATAACTTTCTGTGCTTAAATGACTGTATCAACCTTAATTAAATACTGTCTGAAATACACACTTCTCTTGCAGAAGCCAGGCGCAGCTGGTAGTATAGTGGGTTAGAGCTGATGCATTTGGATCCAAAGGTTGCAGGTTTGAATCCCACCTCCAGCTGTAATGCCCTTGAGCAAGGTACTTATCCTAAATTTCCTTGCTGTAAAAATGAATAAATAATTGTAAGTTGCTTTGGTGAAAATCATCAGCTAAACAAATTGATATAAGATATTGTAAAGTCGGTGTAAAAAGGGTTTCTGGTACAGAACCCTTATACAAGTTGGAAACGGTCTGTTATGGGGTTGTCCTTTGGCATTTTTGGGGGCAGCAGGATTAGTGTATTTATCAGCTTGTTTGCTCTCTCTTAAATTATGTGAAAATCACTTATTTACTTGCACATTGTTATTTAGTGCCACTGCTACTGGTTACAAAAAGCAGACGTGTGAGTATTTGTCATATTCTACATGAGCTAAACGAGCAGCCGTGCGCCACGCCTGCCACCTCAGATATGCTTACTGCTACACCGTTTTTAGCTGAAGACCCATTTTTCACACAGTGCCTCCTGTCCCTTGACACCAGAGCCATTACTGTACGCTGTCCTGCCAGCATTTCCGCACCCTGCTTTCTACCAGCCTTGCTAATCGCTGTAGTGCTTTTGCATGTATTCGCTTTAGCCCTCCGTCGCAGCGCAGTGATATTTCAGTGCTTCTACTGACCCGTACAGCACACTTTAAAGGAGTGTTTTACCGGTGGCTTGGACTGGAAACGGATGACTTGCTGTAACTCTACTTGACATATTCAGGAAAATGGTGTTTCGGCAACCGGTACGCAACTGGCATCGTCTCCTTGGGTTGCGATGACCTTGTTGCTCTGTTGAATACATTTTTTGGGCTCTCAAGATATTGCCGTGTCACGCTTACGTTCCACGTAGCTCGCTGTGCCGGCCTTATGATGAAGATGGTCGGCTGTGGCGGGTCTACAATAAGCTATCCCACCGGTTCTGTTGGACACGCGCTGAGACGCTGCCTTCGGGACGCTCTGTTCTTGTGGGTACGCCGAATGTACGGATCGGAAGAGACGACAGTATGGGCCGATCCATCGGCACGATGGCTAAAAATAAGCCTGTTGTGTTATATCATGGGGATTAATGTGCTTATGGAGGATCAGCAGCAGCCAGCTGGGGGTGGGGGGGTGGCTGCTCCATTCCGCATGCACTGCAGATCCTCACTGCACCTCATGCACTCCCGCCCCCTGCAAACACCGCCCTCCCAGACGCACGCCAGGATTTCATCTCTCCTTTTATTTTGAGCTGTCCCTGCAGACATGTCCTGTTTTTTTTTTTTTTTTTTTTTTCTTTTCTTTTTCCTTTCCCCTCTTTTCAGAACTGCCATGTACGCGTGTGTACGTGTGCGCAGCGTTTACTTTTTTTTCCCTGTACCTAGACTGTGTAGAGTAGCTTCAGTGGAAGCTAACTACTGTAGTATTCTGACATAGTGCACGTGTGTGTTATATTGTATTATATGGTGGTTCTGGGTGCCTCCACTATTTACAAAAAGCTGCTGCCTTTGGACCCAAAGGTTGCAGGTTCAAATGTCACCTATGGCTGTAGTACCCTTGACCAAGGTGCGGGTAAATGATTGTAAAAGTATCTTAACCATATAAGTTGCTTTGGAGAAAAGCATCAGCTAAATGAATAAATGTAATGTATTATAATAATAGAATTACTGTGGGCTGAAATTATGGTCCTTCTGCTTATTTCCACATTACAGTGACCTGTGTTTATTAGCTTTGCTTCTTTGGAGGGCTGTGTGTGTGAGAGAGAGAGAGAGATTGAGAGGAGTACTCTTGGAAGCTGTAATTACACTTAAAGCTAAGGTATGATACAGTCCTGTGAAAAAAGTGTTTTCAGTTGCATGTGGCTGAAATGTCTACAGTTTTGTCCCTCTGTCTGTCTTAAATGTATGCAAATGAAAATAAATGCATTAATATGACTACATTTTTCTCTGTTTTGTGTACAGGTGGGATCACTCATGACACTTTCCAAAAAGAACTGATGTGTTTTGACCCAGACACGGACAAGTGGACTCAGAAGGCCCCCATGACCACGGTGCGGGGGCTGCACTGCATGTGCACCGTGGGCGACCGCCTCTACGTCATCGGTGGCAACCACTTCAGGGGCACGAGCGACTACGACGACGTGCTGAGCTGCGAGTACTACTCGCCCGCACTGGACCTGTGGACGCCCATCGCTGCCATGCTGAGGGGCCAGAGCGATGTGGGCGTGGCAGTCTTTGAGAACAAGATCTACGTGGTGGGCGGCTACTCGTGGAACAACCGCTGCATGGTGGAGATCGTGCAGAAGTACGACCCGGACAAGGACGAGTGGCACAAGGTGTTCGACTTGCCCGAGTCGCTGGGCGGCATCCGGGCCTGCACCCTCACAGTGTTTCCCCCCGAGGACAACACGGGTTCGCCCTCCAGGGAGTCTCCCCTGTCAGCCCCCTGACCTTGGTGGGGCCCAGCATTTGCACTTCCCCTTCGGGAGTTTTCCGGGACTGTGCCCGGCAGGCATGGCAGCACACGGTCTTTCACCGAGAAGCCCGCTGGAGGTGGCGTTTAAAACTCACCGTCACACGCTCCACACAGCTTTGGATTCCACCTTTGCCTCTGCCAAATGCTCCAGGTCTCGAGTGCAGGTCGGTGGTTTCCCTTCGCTCCCGAGCCTCCTGCCTCCCGGGAGAACGTGCTTCTCACACTACACCCTTCAAACATGGCTGCTAAACTGGTCTCCGGTTTCTACTCTGCTGAGAATAATTCCCCATTTCTGCAAGGCCTCTGTAGCAGGAAATCCACTCCACATGTGAACAGCACGATGGACCCAGTTCTCCAGTTCTGTCATGAAACTGCAAAGTTGCCTAATCTTTTTATTTTTAATTTATTCTTTTCGGTGTTTTTTTTTTTAAAGCCAAAAACCTGTAAGTACATTGGAGGAGGGTGATGCAGGTGAGCCTTCCTGTGCAAAATGCACATGGAGTTTAATGGCGTTTAATTGGCCTCGTTCCTTCTGTCATTTTCTCTGTGAACCCTTTGGCCCAGGGGGGCCGTTGACACTCTGACCCAGCTCTAACTTTTTCATTTTATGAAATGTAGTATGTCTGCAATGTGCTTGGAGCAGTTGACCTGATGAAGTGGAGAATATTTTAATCTCAGGGGTTGGCCAGCACCACCCTCCCAACTACCTTTCCTGAACACTACGGTTTTGTTTGTTTCTGCATTAAAAAGAGATGGCGTTTTCTAAATTTAATAAACAAAATTTTGACAAACAAAAGCCTCTTTTCATTATTTGCCTTTGACTTTTTTGTATTTCATAGGACCTAGTACGGCATACCACCGCTAGCGTTCTTGCTGGAACATTTATTTATTTAACACACAGTTTTGCCCAAAGTGACTTTTGCTCAACGGTTTACCCTTTTATACAGCTGGGTCACTTTGTGCTGTGTTAATTCAGGGTAAGTACCTTGCCCAAGGGTACTGCAGCAGGAGGTGGGGAGTGATCTTGGGTCCTTCAAGTACAAAGCAGCAGCTCTCAGTGCTACACCACCTGCTTCCCCATCATTTCTCACTGTGGTCTCCTTGTCCTCCTTGCAGGTTAGAAGAATGTGCTAGAAAATCCCTAAAGCCCACAGTTCAGAGAAATGCAGCCCAAGCCTGGGAATTCCTTCCCCAGTCCCTCAGACTGCCCATGTAAGGATGGCTTGAGGTACCAGGTATGGCAGGCAGGTTCCTGGATGGCGCAGAAGTGACTTACGCTGAGCTCATTCGCATACGCAAATTACTGCGAATGATCGAGACGGAAGGGGGTTCCAACCCTGGGCTCCTCCCGATGGGGTCAAGTAAAAGCAGGCAGACGAGCGAGGCGGCGGCAGGAACGCATGCCAACGGGGAAACGGCGAGAGCCGAGCAATTACCGTCTTGCTGCTTCGACTTCTAGTAGTTTGACTGTATTAACTGTGTTTGTTTTTTAAATTTCCGGCGTTTTGCTTGCATGTCACACGTGTCATTTACGTGTTGTGAAATTTTACACAGCTGGGTTGGAAGCGTCTGCCTTCGTCAGCAGGGTCCTGCCGGCCGCTGCCGCGTGACCGCCTGCCCTGGCTCTCCGCTCTCCTCTCCTTGATCGCACCATATGCTCTCCGCACAGAAACATAAACGGTGCCTGGGGAGCGGCGCTGTCCCGTCTGCGACGGCGCTCGCCTTTTTAAGGTTAATTTCACAAGCATCCGGTCATTAGTGCAACAGATCGTTTGTCCCGTTTCGCTCAATTTGTTCGATGACGTGTTCTCCCGAAATCCAGCGCGGGATCGAGGTGTGCGGTTTGGAAATGAAAAGCATCGTTATCCGAGTATGATCTTCGTGTAGTGCTGCTGGAAAGTGTGTGAGCCCTGTGGGGATGGTCATTACTCTTCTTAAGAAGTAAAAAAAAAAAAATGTAAACTGTGTGTGTGTATATATAAAAAAATCAATCTTTAGTGTATACAGTGAATAATTATGATTTACACACCTAATTCTACTTACCTCTGGAAGGCAGTTGTCCCAGCTGTTGCCATGTCTTCCCGCAGTTCCGTTTGTGCACGGCTTCTTGTGCTCTGCCCCAGTGCATCCTGGGACTTCGCTGGGTTCAGCTGGTATTTCAGATGATCGGGCCGGAGGACAGAACCGCAGGTTCGACACCAGTCCGCTGTGACAGAAAACGGGTTTTGCTGCGAGCGCGGCTCACGTGGGCCACCCAGCGACGGGCGCCGTGTTCCAGCTGCGCGGACCTCATCGCCTTCCGGTGCAGCCGTTTCTCAAACAAACTGAGTCGAAGGGTTTGGCTCCAAGGTAACACACCTCCACAGCCCAGCGTGATTTTCAAGGGCTCTCTTATTTTACCCTGTTTGCACTGTGGGCCCCGGGATGCCCACTGGTCATAACAAGGCCCTTCATCTCAGAGCTCGTAAAACACGTGTAACTGCACCGCTGCGGTAAAAAAGGTAAAATATTTCTCCAGGAACGATTTCAGACCCAAAATATTTCACCTGTCAAGGACTGTAACTGAGCTGAGGGACCTCTGGAACGTAGTCAGCGGTGCGCAAGACCCCCTTTGTTTGCTTGGGTTTCCTCTGGGTGCTCTGGTTTCCTCTCACACTCCAAAGACATGTAAATTAACGGTAAGATTCTGAATGCAGCGCAAGAGGTTTGTTTATGTGAAGTGTGCCGCTTATCTGGTTTAGCCCATAGCTCTAAGGTTATTTTGAACACTGCAGCTTTTAAGGGAAGTATTGTGATTATCGCCTGAAACAAGAGCTCTGTACACATACAGGTTCTCCTCGATCTGTGACATATGTCGCTCGCGATGGTCGTCCGTTCAACTTTATTACATCCTGTTCCGTTCCGGACATTTGGTCGTAACGTCTAAAGGCGAGCGCTCCATCTGCTCTACGAACACGGGCCGCTCGCTCTGCCGCAAGGGAACGGAAGGAACGTTTCTCACGGGCTTAGTCGGCGTGTCTGTGAGCGACTCCGTTTTATTTCTAGGGACATTGTTTCACTGAAGCAGCTTTTTCCGTGCGATCCCCTTCAACTTGCTTTTCGGATAAAACGATGAGCGATCGGAAAACGGGGCGTTCCGGTGGCCCCCGAAAGGAAGGTGGAGAACAGCCCATCATACAAAGTAGTATTTGTGCCTATCAATTGTTCATATATAGTTTTTTGGGGGTGTGGTGGCGCAGCCGGCTTGGCTGGGGTCTGCTCTGTGGGGGGTCTGGAGTTTAAGTCCTGCTTGCGATGGACTGGCGTCCTGCCCAGGGTGTCCCCCCTCCCCCTCCAGCCTTGCGGCCTGTGTTGCCGGTTTAGGTGTTTTTTGTGTGTGTGTGTGTGTGTGTGTGGTGGTGTTCTTGACTTGGGACGGGGTTATCAGAGCAGAACCTTGTTGCAATCCCACAACCACCTGTAAATACGTCTGGAGAGCAACTACAGGGGGCTGAGGGACAGCGAAGAGAGGTCACACTGCGACCTTTAACCTAGGCGCCCGCAATAATATGGTAAAAATGAGCAAGAGGCAGGAAGCAGTACTCCTCTCGCTTACTGGGGTGGTTTTTACTTTGCGATGCCAAGTACCGCCGGCTGCCGCTCGGCCGCGCGCTCGGAAGCTCCCGGCACGGATGCGCTCCGGCGCTCTCGGTCACGTCACCCTGGCACGGCGGCGTGTGGCCGGCAGCCCGCGCCGGAACACCGAGGGCCCGTAGGAGGCGCCGGGAACGAGCCCGTAGCGGCCACCCGTCGTCCCTTTACGCGTTCGCGTTAACATCGGCGTAGTGCGCGTAGAGCCGTTGTTGCGTTGGGAAGCGGATCCCTGGAAACATTTTGCCTTTTGTCTTTCTTTATTTGAATTTACGCAGCAGGGCGACGGGAAGTTGTCGGCGCCGCCCCCGTTCCCTCAGCGTTCATCGCATCCCGTCAGCAGCCCCGAGAGGGACTCGCACCCGGCGAACACAGACGACCCTAGACGGGTGCTCAGCTGGAGTTCTCGAGCTTCTGTGACACGCGCAGGGCTAGAGGCAGCCCCCCCCCCCCCCCCCACACACACACTCAGTACGACCCCCGCGACACAGACACGTTTAACATGCAAATAGGTCAGACGGACGTGCGCCGAGATCAGGCCCTTTGTGTCCCCCCCCCCCCCCGGCTCAGCTGGCATTGAAGCAAAGGTCAGTGTTTCTCATTGTCTCTGAGCCTCGGGTTCCGGCTGGAGCCGCAGCGAGATGCGCGCGACTCCGGCTCAACCCTGACGGCTTCAGGCCGTATTTATAAGCGTGTTTCCAAATCCGTCCGTCAGTAGTGCTTTGATTCGTTTCCCCATGTATCACATTATTTATTTTTTTCTTACTGTATATTTTCATACAACCCTGCAATGGACTGGCATCCCGTCCAGGGTGTGCCCCCCCCCCCCCCTCAGTTTTCTGCCTAATGCTTCCGGAATAAGCTGCGGTTCACCACGACTCTGCTCAAGACTTGGATGGATGGATTTATCTCTGAAACTCACACTGTAAGTAAAAAATGTGAAAAATTCCTTTTGGTCAAATGCATAAAGTAAATCTTGCTAAACAAGTTCCATATTTGTTTCCCCTAGATCAATAAATAGGTGGGAAAACACAAGATCACAAGATCAAGTGTCTCATGTGGAAGTGTGCTTTACAGACAGTGTTCAGTTTACACGGAGATTAACACACACACACACACACACACACACACACACACAAGTATTTAAACTTACACTGTTATGCTCCAGGGGGCACAGTGGTGCAGCGGGTTTGACCGGGTCCTGCTCTCCGGTGGGTCTGGGGTTCGAGTCCCACTTGGAGTGCCTTGTGATGGACTGGCGTCCCGTCCTTGGTGTGTCCCCTCCCCCTCCGGCCTTGCGCCCTGTGTTACCGGGTGAGGCTCTGGTTTGCCACGACCTCACTTGGGATAAGCGGTTTTTGACTGTGTGTGCGTTATGCTCCGAGGTGGTAGTGAAACGTGGTAAAACACCAGCCTGGTTGCTGTGCAAACTCTTAAGTACAGGTTTAAATGCCCTTAGAATGGCACAGGAAAAGGCCTTTGGTCCATAAACTAATATTGGAATTTAAAAGTGGTTGCAAATCCTGAGAAATTCTGCTTGTCTAGAATTGTTCCTGTATTTCCATAATTTTCCTAATTATGCATTTTGCTACCTCAGCACTTTTTTTTTTTTGTCCTTTTGTCATCCGACAGATTGTTCGGTTTTGATGTTTGCGTTTTTATTTTTTTAATTTATTTCTTTTTCTTTTTTTTTTTTTAATTGAGTCCGTGGGGGTCAAGCAGATTTCCAGAAGCACTGATTTCAATGCAGAGAAATGGGTCAATAGCAGATTAATTTTAGGCCCAGCGCACTTAGTTTGCTGTGGAAATCGGGGAAGGGCTTTTTTTGCGCCTAACGATAATGCCGTGTTCTTAAACGAATATGTCTGTGAAACAATAGATGTGTTTTTCCCTGAAATAAAGAGAACCGTTCGGTGCCCGAACAGCCGGGCCCTCGACCGCCTGGGCTCCCCGTCCTATTTCCACCGCCAAGCCGCCATCATGTCGGTGGAAATACGCTCACGTTACTGTCACCTCCCTGGTTCAGGGTGTTACTGGACTGTCTGTCTATTATTGTCTGAACATAATGTACTGCCGTATATCACGCACAAAATATACTTGTGCATTGATATATATATGTAAATAAATTCATATATAAGTATAAATGGGGTGGCACAGCGAGTAGCGCTGCTGTCTCACAGCACATGGGTTCGATCTCCGCTCAGCCTGTGCGGGTTTCCTCCGGGTGCTCTGGTTTCCTCCCACAGTCCAAAGACATCTTGTTCCGGTTCCCCCGTAGTGTGTCAGTGACAGGGAGAGTGTGTGTTATTTATTCATCTGTAAAGTAATTGTAAATAACATATATTTAATCTGGAATCAGTGGGACAGAGCTGTTCACTGACGGGAGGATGCAGTGTAGCCCTGAACGTAACGTTACTGTACGATACCTTGTATTTATCATTCATGATTTTTACTCCTGTTTTCTTTCCTTATATTTCGGCATCGTTTTGTTTTTCTGGAGAATGCAGCAGCTGAAACTTTGAATGCGCTAGGACTTATGAGGCGTAACTTGTGAATAGAGTATCACCCACGTTACGGAACTGTCTTGGGAACAGCACGGTTCGCAATATGTGATGCTTAGTTTTGGATTATTAGCCACTATATACAGTTGAACCTATGAGCATTTGCAGTGTTGAACCATGGGATTTTTTTTTTTTTTTTAAAAAGATCAGAACCCGTGGCAGCTTTCCGGAGGTGGTAACCAAAGTCCTTCGCACTCCAGCTGCCCATCGAGAGGACGGAGACGAGCGGCCTGCCTACATTCATACGCACCCCTTCATATGAGGAGTATGAGGAGCGACAAGGAACGACACGTCGCATCAAGATCCGCGGCCCTCTGTCGGGGAAGCTGCGCTTCGAAGCTCTTGCTCTCTCGCCCGGCCTGCTCTTTGTCTTCCGCTGACCTGTAATTTTCAGGTTCCTGCAGCACAGTTCGATTTTTATTCTGCCCAGAATAAAATAGAGGTTCATGATTTCAGCAATAAATCAGTGCCTCTTTTATCGGTGCCCTTTGTGTGTGTGTGTGTGTGCATGTGCCCCCCCCCAAAAGTCTGTTTGTTGGTTGTGTGTGTCGGAGTTTAGCTGCTCGGAGCTCTTCAGCCCATGTGAGCCTCGTACTTCCGGGGACAGCGACGTACGTCAAGGCTTCGCTCTTGTCCAAGCGTCCCCGAAATGTGACGGCCCGTCAGTCCAAGGTCTTAACGGTGGTCCGCGTTGTTAATACGACGTGGTCCTTCCCGCACGTTCTCATACGCTCTTCCCCGTTCTGTGAAAGCATGATCCGAGCGTTGCTCCTACACGCCCCTTAATTTTAATGCAGATTGCCATCGATCGCATTTTCCTTCACCCGCTAGCGAGACGGCACGCGGGGCGCGACGGCAGGCGGCTTTTCGTGCGGCCGAAGGGACCGCGGAGGAGGGGTGTTAAGAGATTTATAGGAAAACCAGCGGGAGGGTCCGATGTACAATTTGTACCTCTCTGCCTCCAGCCCTCCTTCTATTGGCTCCTTCTCCGCCGTCATGTGGCATTTCTGGTAACCGTGGTTACGAGGCCCGTTCGCCGGACGGACTTGACGTCCTTTTCACGTTGCTCCCAATTCGTCTTCTGTTTGCTGAAATTGGGGAGAGATTCACTGGGCAGGCTTAAGTTTGCATTAAATTTAAAAAAAAAAAAATTAATTGGCTAAGCATATTTGTTTTGAGAAGAGGTTTGTCTTGAACCCAAGCGCTCTTCACTTCAAGTGCTGCTGGGGCTCTACTGGCCAGAGGCCCAATGACGCAGCTTTTTGTCTCTCCATTCAGTTCATCATGAGAAGTACTTTTTAAAAAAAAAAAAAAAAGAAAAAAATTGATTTGCCGTAACAAAAATGAGGAAAGACACATTCAGCGACACAAAACATAATTAAAATACACATTTACAGCATCTCATGTTTTGCTCAGAAAAGAATAAAGCCGATTACTAAAATACAAACTGATAATCCGACAAAAGCATAGTTATGGGCTTTAAAAAAATGCTCTTACTGTCGCTGCGTGCGGTTATTTAAAAATGCCTGCTCGCTTTTGTCGTCTGAATTAATAAACGCAAACAAAAAACATGAGTGCGGCAGAATTAAATATTATAACTAAGTATCCAGTAGAAACGCGGAATGAATAAGTGATTCTTTTGGTTTATTGAATTAATGTTGTTGCAGTTTAAGATGTTTTCTAAAGTCTGAGTGTTGGATGCGTGTGTGTGTGTGTGTGTGTGTGTGTGTGTGTGTGTGTGTGTGTGTGTGTGTGTGTGTGTTGACCTCCTGCGGTGGCACTCAGTCAGTCCCATGAGTCACTTGCGTGACGTCATGAGGTTTCACATTGTTCCTCGACGGCACGTTTGACCGCGACTCGTCCCGCAGCTGAAAATCCACGCGGCGAAGGGTCTCCGCCTTCCGCTCGGGTCTCGCTCTCCTAGGAGCCGGAAACCTCGGCCCTTCCGGAAAGTTCCTTCGGAGAAGGCCGTTACGAGCCGTGACGGCCGACGGACGGAAGAGCGCGATTCCGATCTGCCCTCCTTCGTTCGTCACCCTTGGCCGTCAACGGCTCTGCAAACACGTGAAGGAAAACGGCGTACCGTTCTGAGTTTACATGTTATATTTACCGCGTTCGCCTCGAGACACACCCGCTCTGCCTAAAATGTTTCACTCTCACTTCTTCCCCATAACAGTCGGGGTCCCGAGGCCTGCGGTGGGACGGCCGGCGGCTTCGTGCGCTGGTGTGGACGACCGACGGAGCACATCGTTGGTACGGTGAGGTCGTAAGACACCGATCTGCAAAGTGCGACTGGGGTAAAGTACCGTGCCCCGACTGACAGACCACGAGGCCAAGCGCTCGGTCTCAAACTAACGAAGCTGCTACACGAAAGATGGACTTCGACCATCTGGGAAACGGCATCGGGTGGGTGGACCTGCATGCGTGGCATGTTGGCCCGGGACTCGGGTGGGAATGAACATAAACGGTCACCTTCAGACCTTTAACAGGATATATAAGTAAATGATATGTGCATCTTGTCCAGTGTGGGGGTCACGGTGGTCTGGAGCCTATCCCAGAAGCACAGGGCTTTAAGCAGAATATACCAGGGCAGGATGGTGGTCCTTCAAACACAGGCAGAACATGTCAACTCCTTCAGTACTTTCTTATTAATAATATTAATATTATTATTTTATCTTTCCAATGGGGCTTCACTTTCTGTGTTGTACTAAGGGAGGGTCCTGGGGGGGGGGGGTGGGGGTGTAGTCGCGATGTCCCGTTAGGGTTAGGAGGTGTGTCACCCCTGTCTGACAGGTCCTCTAAGGGAACATGATGCTGTCTAATGATTTTTTTTTTAATTGTCTACCTTTGAATCTCATGTTTTGCCCCCCCATCCCATCCTATCTTTCACTTCTTTATTTTTTCTCCGATTTCTACATCACTGGGTCACGTGTTCTAGTTCTCTGTCAACAGAGCAGACTTCGCTTCCGGGGTAAAACCGTTAAACCCGAGTTTCCGGTTATAATTAACATTTGGGACGTTAACGTGATTGTAGGTTGGAGCTTCTCGGTATGTCGAAATACGGACTATTAAGTGTCGGTTCAGCCTGTGCTCAGTCGTACTGAAATCTTTCTGAGTCTCGTCAGTTTTATGAGTTTATTCTTAATAATTGAGTTTTTTGTAGTTTTGGTCTGGAGCCGCTGCCTTCGGACCCAAAGGTTGTAGGTTCAATTCCCCCCCCGCCAGCAGGGTACTTACCCCGAATTGCTCCAGTTGCATTACCCAACTGTGTAAATGGCTAAATAATGGTAGGCAGACTAACATTGTAAGTTGCTTTGGAGTAAATGTAAATGGCCTATGCTCGTAGTTCTCTTCGATTCACACACGGAGGACGTTGGGGACGAATTTTATACCGTCGGATAAAAGCCGACGCGAATGACGGCGCGTGGGTTCGTGCTTCCGCCGCCACCCGACTCGGACGACGGCTGCGATCGCTCCTCCGAAAAAAACACTTGCGCTCCCTCATTTATTCTCGCCGTTACGGTTCCGCTGTTACACTCTTGTTACCGTGTTCTGTATGTCGCTGCTGTTGCGACGGCACAAAAAAAAAAACACCATAAGTAATCCGTAAGACGGCAACGCGCCGCAGTTGTAATAACGGCTGAGGTGTTACATCAGGGCAGCGCAGCGGGAAACTTGCAACAGCATGAGCTCCGAATCGTGCTGGGTTATGAAGGGCGGAATTTTCAGACATGCCGCTCTTATTGGTATTACGTATAGTTGTGATGCTTAATGCAAGTGCAGGGGTTGCAGTGGCATAGCGGGTTTGGCTGGTTCCTGCTCTCCGGTGGGTCTGTGGTTCGAATCCCGCTTGGGGGGCCTTGCGATGGACTGGCGTCCCGTCCCGGGTGCGTCCCCTCCCCCTCCGGCCTTGCGCCCTGTGTTGCCGGGTTAGGCTTCGGTTTGCCATGACCCTACTTGGGTCAAGCGATTTCAACCTCTGCGTGTGTGCGTGTGTGCGCGCACGCACTTAATGCAAGCGCTGAAGCGGGATTTGAAATGGGATCAGAGCAGCGCGCATGGGCCGAGCGCCGATACAGGGGCGCGGCCGGTCGGTCTCGCCGCTCCGGTTCGAAAGAGCACAGCTCTCTGTCGGTCGCCGTCTTCACCCTGCTGGCGGAGCAGAAGGCCGCGTTTCCTTAAAGCAACGCTTTGGCAGCGTACCAAGGAAAGCGCCGCGCTCCACCGAACCGTTGATCTCCGCTCGGCTCCGTGTGCGCCGGCGACACGTGTAACGCTCTTTAATGCTCATTGAGGTTATGGGACCGCGTATCCAACAGTAGGGGAATTTTAATGAGCCCATTAAGGCTCGAGCAAGACATCGGCGCTCATACTTCACAGGACCGCTCCGTCTCGCATGACTTCGCCAGGGATTCCGGCGAAGGTTCGTCTCAGATCCGAACGCTCTTTCATTCCCCGGTTTGTTTGACTTGTTTTCAATAGCGCAGGCGTGTCCCAAAGCGGACGAGACGATCGTGGCCGTTGTCTTCCGGGTGCTGCGGCTCCCCTCCGATTCCCGCACCGCAAATCGTGGTGTGGGGCGTCGGGTGGTTCAGTTGGGAGCAGATTCTACGGCTGAACCGAGGTCAAGTGACAAGTACGGTGCCGGTGTCCTTGCAAACTTGCTGTAGAGCTGCATGAGGGCGCGACTCTGAGGATCCATTTGCCCATCCACCCACCCGTTCATCCGTCCACCCACCCATCCATCCATCCGTCCACCCATCCATCCATCCATCCGTCCACCCACCCATCCATCCATATATTCGTCCGTCCATCCATCCGTCCGTCCACCCATCCATCCATCCCACCCACCCATCCACCCACCCATCCATCTAGGTTCATAAGACCATGGGGTTGGGGTTGGGGTTGGGGTTGGGGTTGGGCTTGGGGGGGATGATCCATGTCCACCCAAAAATTCTGAACAGCGTTACTGTTATTCTCATGCAGTTTAATGACCCAGTGACTGTTGATCTGCTCCAACTCTTGTCAGTTTGCTATCAATATATGGACATGTCCAGTGTGTCGGCCGCATGCCTCCCCCCCCCCCCAGCGTGGCCCGTTTTTCGGCCAGCTCCCAGTTGGATAAACCCACGGTTCCTACAGACCGCTCTCCCACAAGGGCATTATGGGCATTACGGGTCTCCATGCCACCTGCAGCGCCCACAACTCTGTGGGCATTCAGGGTCCCGTCTGCACTCACGCTGCCACATCACACACGCTGGCGCCAGCCTGCTGGAATGTCTGATGTCATGTGTGTTAAATATTCACATACATCTGACTAGTTGGTTCCTAATAAATCATGCAGTTCCCACCAGATTCTAGGATGGACGTATAGTGCCATTTATTCAGATGTTAGAGCAGAAGACCTGTTATGACTATTTAGCAGCTTAAACTGTCTGTATAACTATTGAGCTAGTGATTATTGCGGAGTAAGTGTATGTGTGTGTGTTTCGTGGCCTGGTCACACAATTAGAACTGACAAAAACAATTTTTTTTATATCGCGTTCAACACCAACCACAATAACGGAATACAGCTCTTGAGGAAGGGAGAGTATGGTTTGTGGGGTTGGATGCTGTCGCTCCTCTTTTTGTTGGTGTGTATTGTGTTTAATGTGGTGGCATGGCGGTGCAGCGGGTAGTGCTGGTGCATCACAGCTGTGCTGAGCGATAGGACATAGGTTCGATACCCATTCAGTTTGTGTGGAGTTTATATGTTCTCCCTGCTGTTCGTGTGTATTTCCTCCAGGTGCTCTGGTTTCCACTCACAGTCCGAAGACACACATTTCAGGCGGTGACTCTGAACTGCGCTTAGTGTGTGTGTCTGTGTGTGCGCGAGAGTGAATGTGTGTGGGCACCCTGTGACGCAATGGTGGCCCATTCAGCGTGAACCCTCCCTCTAATCCTACGCTTCTGGGATAGGCTCCGATCCACCACGACCCTGAATTGGACACACAGTGACATTGAATGGATGGATGTATGTGATAATGGGGATTGTTAAAAGGTCCAATTTATGTTTTTGGGCGAAATGTGACTCCGGTTCACCGTGTTCGATTGCTAGCGAGACGAACGCTCCCTTTCGATCGCACCCCCCGTCGCGCAGCTCTTTCACCTGCTTTGGGTGCAGAACGTCTCAGCCGCTTTCCCACAGCGACCGCAGTGTGGGCCGCCGCCACAGCAGAGGATCCAAAGCCTCGAACCGTGAACACGTTATGCACGTAGCCGTATGAGGTCTCCTGCGAGTGGCCGAATCCAAATTGGACCAGCGCTGCTCTTTAATTGGACTCTGGACCTGTTAGTCTCTCGCTGCGTGGATGGGGAGGCGTCCTCAGACTGTGAAATACAAAGCGGGAGGTCGGGAGATGTCTTCCACCCCTCGCGTGACCTCGTTCTAATGAAATGACATCGGGTGGAATTAGGTTCGCAGCCCCACCAAGAAGGTGGCAGAAACACAGTAAGTTACCTTTTTTCGCTGCTCGTCGCTGCTCTCATCTCACCCCTCCCGGCACTTTTCGTTGGTCCTGTCGGCCGAAGACGGAACAGGGCAAAAAAGGCCGTTTTGTTGCGTCAACGCTTCTTTTTATCACCCTGTCTGAACACATCCAGTGTGTGTGCGTGCAAACAATGAGTCCACAACAGCATCTGTCACACATCTTATGGTGGTGTGCGTTGCGTGTGATGTCATGTGATGTGTGCAGTGACGTAGTGCGCGTGTGATGTATCGCTTTAGCCCTCGTTCCAAACATGGGCAGGAGGTGCAGGGAGGCCAGTATAGTTATTTCCTTTCCACAGAATGGAAATAGACGGTCGGCAGGAGACACCCCGTCAGGTGGATGGGTTTTTCTTCTGTTGCGTGGCAGGGAAATGCCGCAGCGGCGGAAACTGCAAGGAAGCTCTCCTGTGGTGATCGTGTTTACTGTAAGGCCTTTAGCAATCTGGGAGGAGCCAGAAGATGGCGGCGCGTCTCCCGGACTCTCAAACCCGCAACGAAAAGGGACCCTGTCCGAAAAGCCCTCGTGCCGCAAAGCTTTGGGATCTCCTGGCTCCCCCTCCGATCTGAGCGCAGAACGGGTCGGAAGCTCCCACCTGCCGTCCCTCATGGCTGAGCCAACATGCGCGCAAATATCTTACTATTGTTACTTAGTGTGTCGCGTGACTCTTAACTTCCTGAGCATTGATACAAACTAAGGTCACAAACTTCCTCATTATTCTAGATCTTACCAGGTGGTCTGGTGTAGCTCCTGGTCTCCTTTGTCTCAGCCTCTCTCGAGTGGTGTTCCGCAGGGCTCAGCGTTCGGTCCCGTACTCTTCTCCATCTATACCCCTTCTCCTGATTCTGGCCCTGCCTCTCCAGATGATGCAGAACGCCGCTGTACGAGTCGAGTTTAACTTGCCACAGCGTTCCCATGTGCCCCCCTCCCTCGTCTCACTTTGTTGACTTCCTGTAAGTTCAAGACTCTAGTTACGGCCTACAGTACCATCGATCGATCTGCCCCGCGATCCCTACGGGACCTGATCGTTCTACCCCCCAGCCAGACTGCTACGCTCCTCCATCTCTGTCCCCGCGGTGGTCCCACACGTAAGAGGTCCAAATCAAAAGCCTGAAGAGTCTTGCTTCTGGCTCCAACGTGGGGAAATGAGCAGCGGAGGCTCTCGCAAAATCTCCTTCGAACTCATGGTATGAGTTAGGGTTTTACTATAAACAAAAAATAAGCGCTATTAGATTTTCTCTAGAGTTTCGCTCACAGGTTAGATGTTTCTATGACATGAACATCAAACAAAAGAGAAGGTATGAAAGTACCAGTGTTCTGAGCTGCTGGTTCGCAGAGGAAGGGCGCGCGTTGCCCGTTCAAGAAGCGCAATAAGTGACTGTGGCGCGACCTCTTGTGGCCACGAGGTGAGATGCAGGGAGGAAGCGAGACGCTCCCAAATGATGAGAATCAAACTTAAAATCACTGCAACATCTGCGTTCCAGTGTTTTCCCTGCACTTGTCCTTGGCATGTTTAAAATTTAAAATTTTCCTTCTCCCTCTCGGAAGGTGTCCTGAAATTTCCGAAAACAGTCTATTAATGCATCCAGTTCGGCTGGATGGGATTTTCTCCCATGAAGTTACAAACTGATCATCCCAGATAATATAAAAAGATTTATATATTTCAAAGAATATTGATTCGACTTATATTTGTGTTTCCTTGACACATGGCTAATAATCATGGAAAAAGGGTCATATTTCAGTGTGGAGCAGGAGCCACTGATGTTTAAACTTATAGATCGTTCCTCTTCATAAAAAGAAATTCTTACAGTGAAATGTATATATCAAAATCAGCACAAATTCATCACACGCATGAGTGAAAACTGTGATACAACAGCAGTGGCAGTTTTAAAAGCCAGATTTTAACCAGAAATGATTAATCTACTCATAATCCATACCCTTGAGGCTGAGGACTGCTGGTTCTCTGCCAAAGACTGAATAATGGGTTTTTTTTTTTTTTTTAAATTGTTTTTTCAGTGTTTTGTCTACTCATGTAATTCTCACTGTAAAAGCGAGCGAATCACAGTACAGCGCTGTTCCTCGTACAGAATGAGTTACTAACACTAAGGCAGCCCCTACATCATGCGTACACTGCACAGTGTAACTGGTCCGTACACACGGCAGGTCATTTTGTTAACCTTAATCTGCAGCGTTACCCTGAATCTTCGATTAAAACCGGGTCCAAAATCAGAAATAATCCGCCGGCATCATTTATAGAGATACGTGAACATTGTTAACAATAGATGCGGATGGTGAATGATGAGCGCTCCTAGTACTTACAAATCAGCCCATTACCGTGACTATTTAATCACACTAAATGAGATTTTGAAAAAGATGTTGAATTATGAGGATCTGCTCAGTTCCACCTTGATCTCACTGGAGGCACTGAGAAGGTGGGACATGATGAATTCTTGATGGGGCCCAGAGAAGTGAAGTGCAGTGATTGCTTCCAGCAAGACGGCAGGAGTGACGGACGCTCTATGTGTGAGTGTGTGTTTGTCTGACTGCTGTCAGGGGGGCAGTTCCCGTCCGAGGCCAACATCCACACCCTCAGCGGCAGAAGGGCGACGCGCCCCTTGTTTAGACTGCAGAGCTGTGCGTCTCGCGCCTGTTCCGCATCGTCTGCGCAGATGGAGATAGGCAGACCTGGCGCGCTGCGCTCCTCGTTCTGCTGACGAGGGTGACGGCGTCCGACTACGTGCCCTGCGGGCCGGCCGGCGCAGCCCCCCGTGAACCTGCTGGCGCTTTCCAGAAAGCTGACTCACCTCTTGTTTCAGTCGACCGTGCGCGCGTTCTGCCCGAGGTCGGGGAGGTTCCTCCGTGGATCCTCCGGGCTCTCGGGTCAAGGGGTAACGGTGGTTAGAGCCAATGCCTTGCTGTCCGAACCCTGGGCCTCGATGCCCAGCCCTGATGCGGTACCCTGAAGTGATACAGTAAAAATTACCCTGCTGCTACCGGGGCTGGTTATAAGGTGTCTGACACCTCCATGCAAGAATCGGTCTGCCGCCACCTGGACTTCCATCTCTAAATTAATAAAGGTCCAGGTTTTGATTTTAGATATGTCTGCATGTCTGTCGTGAAGAAGGGAAAATAAAATTTCAAGTTATTTTTTATGTAATTGTTTATAGCGCACACGTGAACATTACATTTGCAAAGAACACAAATTTAAATTTTAACAGCTGAAATCAGACAGAAAAGTACACTTCAACAGTGGAAGGAACAGATATATACATTTTTTTACTGCGTACATTTCCGTATTATTCCATCGAACATGTTACCTGCAAACACACATTTGTGAGACCCGCTGCTGCGATGCGTCATACGTTGTTCGCATAATATAACAGGCAGCATATCTTCCGTTTTCTAATAAAATGGTCTCTAATGAAAATATGTTATTGATTTTTTTTTTTTTTCTCCAAGATAATTAATTTTTGTAATTTATTATCAAAATTTGGTACCTCTGCCCAGCCGTACAAGTGGGTGAATCGTTGCGAGCGGCAGCGGAAGTCACTTCGGAGAAAAGGCCGCGTAAATTGAATAAGTGAGCAAACGTTTGGACTTCCCATGAAACACAACCATGAGAATTTTATGAAGAATAAAGAATTTTTTTTTTGTTTTTTTTTACTCTATTAATGCATAAATAAGTGTAAGAAGCTTAATGCACAAACGTAAGATTGTGAGTTTCTTCTGAGAGCAGCATCAGCGTTAGTGTAACGCTTTCCAAGTCCATACCTGTGCTGTGTCGGTGCTGACACTGACCACGTTTACTGCCGGTACATGTCGTCTTCACAAGACGGTTTGTCCGGGACACCTTACACACCCTATACTGTAAGTACGGGTATATGCTGGAGAGCGCGGTACCATATACACCGAAATGACAGCGTCCCTCCCTCCCTCCCTCCCTCCCTAAGAGCTGCGCCTTCTTGGGATCCAAACCTGCAGCCCCCCGAAGGGCTGCGCAGCGGTCAGTAGCTTTCCTGGGTGATTCTCAAAGCCGCTCTTGGAATGGTGACATCAGCGGTGTGGAAATGAGGGGCTGTGTGACTTTGGAGGAGAAATTGCGAGCTGACTGAGAATAGCTCAGTGGAAAGTGTACGGGGGCAGCGTCACGGGGGGGGGTTCATTCCCTCTCGCTTACTCACTCGGAGAGCAAGTGCCAAATCCCCGAGCTGCTCGGAAACAAGAGCGCGAGGCTCTAGGCTTTTCTCCGCCAGCTTGGTCTTTGTCCCAGGCTTGTTCCCACACTCGTAGACGCTGAGAGCGGAAGGGTAGGGGGGGTTGGGAGAAGGCTCCCCGGGATCAGGGATCACCTAACCTCC
Organism: Scleropages formosus; assembly: GCF_900964775.1. Taxonomy (NCBI): domain Eukaryota; kingdom Metazoa; phylum Chordata; class Actinopteri; order Osteoglossiformes; family Osteoglossidae; genus Scleropages; species Scleropages formosus. The sequence goes on along the minus strand of NC_041818.1, from coordinate 10,639,064 downwards.
CGTGGCAGAAGGGGTGGAGGAGGAGCAGCGGAGACATGACATCAGCGGCGGACGGGGAGACGGGAGGCCGAGGAAGAAGACGGCATTGACGCGGCACGCGGGTCATGCGGGCCGCCGGAGACCGGCGGCGAGACGGGCAGACGCGAAGATTCGGCGTGTCCAACAGGTCTGGGCACGAGGAGCCGGGTGAAGCAGGCAGCTGGGAAAAGTGACGTAAAATAAGGGAGGAATGCATCCCCTAAAGGTTCAGAGCAAAGGACACATATCCTCTTCGCCAGGACGTGGGTAGCTAATGATTTATTCTTCGGTTTCCCCCGGAAACATCTCGAAGCTCTCAAAGAAGCCCGTGGTTTATAGATGAGCACCGAGCCTCGAGATTTTACTTAGGTGCCGGTGGAGCGGAGCGCAACGCGACGCGACTGAAGCTGTTACCAGCCGAAAGGTTAAGAAGGGCTCAGCAGTGCTGAGGAGAAGAGGGAATGAACTTGAGTTCACATAACGTTCCGGAATTTATTTGGACGACATCAGAGATGATCGAGAGCAACACGCGTCAAGGACAAGAGTCCCCCAGATTCGGACGTATTAACTGTCAGCCATTATTACCATTACCAGAGCGCCACTTCTCCTGTGTCGCAGCAGCAGATCCGCGCGTTTGGCAGGAAACGTGCGGTTTGGGCTCTTCCCCTTTCCGCCCCAGACGGACAGACCTGCGACATATCCCGACCCTCGTGTCACGCAGCAGTTACACGAGCGAGCATCAACACCGGTGTACGTTGACTCAAATACCGTTGGGCCGGCAAATAAGTAACCGAACATCGCTCGCTCGCCACAGCCGTGTCCAGGTCAGGGTCGTGGCGGGACATACGGTAAACGGCACCGTATGTTTTACTATATTCTGCTCTACTCTGAAAGCCCATGGTGTCGGCGTGGAAAACTTGAGCAACGACTGTCGAATGCCAGGAATTTTTACGGAGGTTTTAATTGCCACAGGTCACCTGACGTGCGAGAGACACGCGTTTACTCGCTCGCGGCAGGAGCGGTGGAACCTCAGATTTGGGCACTTATTTAATTTTCGACTAGTTTTTATTTTAAGATACGTGAAGAAAGTAATATGAGATGAGAAAACCCATTTGCGTGCCCTGCAGTAGCACTGGCCTAAGGTGCGCTGAATGGTGTGCGTGTGTGCGTGCCCGCCGCCCCATTAACGTTACGTGACTCCAGCCAGGCATACCTCACCTTAGTCCTCCAGGCACTGACTCTTCAGCACATGGACATTCAGTAAACTTTACTACATGGCAACGGTAAAACAAGTGTGAAACAGCGAATCGAAAGGAGAGAGTGAGTACACGAGCGGTGAGGTGGCGAACGGCTGTCGTCTCTCTAATGGTCACACACTCTCACCATATATGGGTGATGGAAATACATAAAAAGACCCGCACGCTTACATGGAATGTGTGTGATTCATGTGCTTTAGCCCAGTCGGCCCCTACTGAAACCGCAAAGAGAATCAGGGAAACACACACACACACACACACACACTCTCTCTCTCACTCAGTACTTATCTGCTGCTAGGAATTAGGCAGCTTTTAAGGCCGACAAAGTAACAGGCTCGAGCACGTCTGTGTACTGCGATGGGAGGACACGGCAAGACAGAGACATACCCACTTGGACACACACACACACAAAGCTCTGAGTGTGAGGCTATGAGACTATTGCCAAACTTGGACCCGGGGGGGGGGGGGGGGGGGGGGGGGTGGGATGACTGAGTGAATAAAAAATAGGGGTGTGTTGAAAGAGGGAGGGGAAGTGTGAGAGCGAATAAAAGGAAAGGCTTTGAGAAGAGTTGCTTAGAAAGAAGCACGAGATTTGACGCGGAGCAAAGAGGAACTCGAGGGAGGAGACCGGAGAAGATCAGAAGGTCCGAGGGACACCGACGGTCGGTGAGCTCAGGTAACAGCCCCTGCTTTCCGCCACTGTTTTCTCACTTTGTCTCGGGCGTTTACGCCTCCTGCTTTTCGCGCTCGGCGGTTGCTATGGCAACGGGCCCGCGAGGCCCTGAGCGGACTGTCGATGGAGCTCCTCGGCGCCGTGCGGTCTGCGCCACAAGTGCTTCCGTGACCCGCGGCGCGCTAACGGTCGCCTGCTCCGCTCACCCGAGGCGCGTTGGGCGAGGACGCGTTTGTCTCCATCAGTGCGGGTTCTCTCCGACACCTGCGGACGCCGTTTGCGATTGATCCCAGGGCCGAGCCCACGTCTCCGTGCTCCTCGTAGCGACGAAGCCAAGCTAACGGGCAGAGAAAGACCCTCTACCCCAGTTGGCGATTCCTGCTGCGAGATCACGATCGGCATTTTTGAAAGATTCGTTTAGTTAACAAGAGCAAAGGCTCGTATTTACAGCGATGCCTCACACTGAAATCTCAGCTGTATCTCACGGGCTCCCTAAAACGAAGGCGACTTCAGCAAGTTGATCTCGATATTGTCATTTGTAAAATGAAGAGTCATCCTGATCCGACTTTCTTAATATTTTGTGCGGCTGCAGAAAATCTCAATTGGCTCCGATGAGGGCACGCGTGAGACCACGCAGCTACGGCGTTTACGGAGGATGAGCCGAACCGAGTGCCGTACCTCGTTTTCGGCCTTCTGAGAACTTTTACTGCGATTCCTAAGTGTCCGCATTGGTTGTGCGCAGGTACGATGGCGACCCTCCTGCTGCGATCGCTGCTCCTGCTCACCCTGCTCCAGCGAAACTCGGCCAACCCCCTCGCAGCCCAGAAGGGGAACCCGGGCGACACCCCGCATCCCACGGGCCGCACGCGCATCATCTACCGCACGGTGGCCCCCGACGACGAGTACATATACGACGAAACGGATGAATCGGACCCCGTCCCGAGCCAAAGGCCCGCCCTGACCAGAGAGCTGAACCCAAAGCTCTGCGACTACGACCGCTGCCGGGACGAGCAGGTTCCCTGCGAGCTGCTGTCCGAGTCCTCGGGCTGCCTGTGCCCGGGGCTGAGCGGGCCTCGCGTGCCGCCGAACCCCCCCGAGCTGAGGAGCGTGGTGCGGGAGGGGTCCGCGGTGGTGGCGCGCTGGTGCTCCCCGGCCTCCGCCGTGCTTCACTACCGGGTCACGGTGCGGGGCGGCAGCCCCGCCACGTTCGGGGAGCGGTCGAGGAAGGGCGTGCTGGGTCAGGTGGAGCCGGGCGCTACGGTGTGCGTGGAGGCGCTGAATGCGGCGGGGTCCTCCGAGAAGTCGTGCCGCGCCTACGAGCCTCCGGAGGACGGCGACCTGGCCCTCAAGGCCGGGCTCACGGGGGGCGCTCTGTGCCTCCTGCTGCTCCTCTCGCTGGCCGCCGTCCTGCTGTGGAGACGCAAGGCTCGCCGGAAGGCCGAGTCCAGCAGCGAGGGCGTGGGAAACCCCTCGTACAGCAAGGACGGGACCATGTGAAGGGCGCGCGAGAAGCACGGACGCCGCAGCTGTCGGACCGGAGCGCCGCCGAGTAGGAGCAGAACGCTTAGGAAAGTAGAAGTCGCTAGGAGGTGACACACACTCGGCGCACGCCGTGGATGGCGGAGCAGTGTGTGCGCGCTTCTGAGAATCCCACGCCGATCTAACCACGAGGACGGTGACACTCTGAAGGTGGAAACAGGCGTGCGCATGTGTGAGCGTGTGTGCGTCAGGCTCGAACACGGGATCACAATGTAAGAACGGTGTTCATGGGTGATGGGGGTGCGCAAGGGCACGTGTGTGTCCGCACGTGGGGGCGGGGCGTCCACTCATGTGGTAACGCACAATAATACCGTGGCTCATCGTACCTGACGACACAGAGGGGACGGAATAGGGAGATGGGATTAGGTGTGTGTGCGGAACCCCGAGTACCCGTGTTACCGGGGTAACTGTGTACATAGGAAAGAGTTTGACAGACAGAGGAAATAGGCTTTAAATTAATCCGTAATTTATTGCATTTTAATTACTTGAGAAAATGGTATTGCTTTACACAGTTAATAGCGATTTTTGTGTCTAATATGTTTCTTGTGTTTGTCTGAAAGCGAAAACTGGAAAATTAATTTATAATCGAGGTTGTTAATATTATTTTCTTTACAGGGATCTTTACACTAAAACACCTAGACGGTTTGTGGGCACATACTGATTTTTATCGAGATGTTCTTTTTATTTCGTGACTTGGACATAGAGGTCTGGTGTAAATAGATAGAAATATTTTTATATAGTATATTTTGTAATGAAATAAGATGTGGATGCGTGCACTCGTTTAACCGCAATAATAAAGAGGAAAAAAAATCTTGTACTGTGCTGTTTTTTCCCCCCACAGAAATGCCATTATTCTGCTGTGACTAATTAGAGTGAAAAACGCTGTAATTCATTCCTTTTTCTGAGCCTCTTTCAGGGCAGGAACTCAGGGTCTCGGGGACCCCACCACCCCCACCCCCCATCTCTGTTCCACACTGTGATTCACACGATTCACAGAAAAAAACCTTATGCTGACTGTAGGGGCTCAGTGTGTGTGTGCCTTTTGTCCTGACCAGTCTGGTCCCGCACCTCTCCTCTATCCCATGGTGCTTTGCTCCAGTCACACTCCGCCACATGACTTTGTCCAGACTCATGCACAGCTGGCACACACCGTGCGCCGTACATAGAAATTCTCCTACACATTATCATCCGTGTATTTTCACGCTGCTACTAGTGTATTTCTGCTTAACCGATCATTTTATACGAAGCAGCCTGTGGTGTCGAGCCCATTTACAATATGATGGTGTGTTTTTGCTGTCAACAGTACAAGGTTGGGTCATAGCCCAGGGGTAGTACAATAACAGCGTGGAGTTTGGCTTGAACCACACATGGAACGGACAACAGGTGGAATAGCCATTACAGCCGCTGCCTTGCAGTCGAAGGTTGTAGGTTCAAATCCCATCAGCCCAAATACTGTTGAGCATGGTATTTAGGCTGAGCTGTTCCAGTATAAGGTACCAGAATGCAATTGCTGTAAGCAGATTAACGCTTTAAGGAGCCTAGAAGCAGATTAAAAAAAAATATAAAGGTGACATTGTTAGCTTTCAGTTAGTGCGCTTGTTTTACAAAATTAAAGTCTTACGAAATCCCAGTTAATTCGTCACATTCTTTACTCCGTAGCAAAGGATTTTATACATTACACTTTTTCTCCAGTTGCACACTGTATTTTAATGGATTTTAAGTGTGTTTTAAGTGTGTGTGTGTGTGTGTGTGATGAGCACTGAAACAAGGCACTTACCTTCAATTGCCACAGTAAAACTACCCAACTGTATAACGGGTAAATAAGTGTAAGAACCTTAACGTTGTAAGTCGCTTTGGGGAAAAGTATCAGCTAAAGGAGTAAATGTAAATGAATGTAAATTTAGTGTAACGCGCTGACAGTAAATATGACGTGATTTTACAAAGCAGTTCACCAGAATTTCAATGAGTCCAGTGGATTAACTGGGCATATACACTTCATATTAGTTCTTTCATGCAAATTGACCAGAAATATACATAAATACTCTAATAGTTAGAGCACAGATTTGATGTAGAGAAGCATGTTCGAACTGATGCGTTCGTGTTAATTGTATTAATGCTGGAACCAGTTTAAATACACAGCGCATTTTAGAGCAATTTAGCTTTTACTGACATTTCTGTTCAAGACTCCTGTTATATTTCATAATAATAATAATAATAATAATAATATGTATTGTCAGTCTGAGATAACTATCCCTTCCTACTCTCTCTGCTCATACTGCCTCTGTTACGTTAAGAAGGATACATTAATATTCCATCTGTCCAGTATCAATAACCCCTTGTCCAGTGGAGGGTCTCAGTGGTCTGGAGCCTATCCTGAAGCGTAAGGAGTGAGGTCGAATAGACCCTGGGTGGGACACCACTCCACCGGAGGGCAAACACTCACGCCCGGCAAATTTGACTCCCCGGCCGATCTGAAACACTGTTAGACTGTGGGAGGAAACGAGAGCACCTGGAGGAAAACCACACGAACAGCGGGAGAGCTGAAACTTCACATTTATACTGCGTTAACCATGAAGATATAGTTAGGCTTCTCATAGCTTGTTTTCATTTTAACTCAGTTTCAGTTTCAAAGAGTTTCTTTTGAGGGAGAACTCGACTCAGATGAGCATGTCAACATGTAGCAACAGGGCAGCAGAAAAGCTCTTCGTGGGAATTTGTCTTCTGTGGTTCTGGTCCATAACATTGGTTTTACAGCCACTGCTCCTGCACCATTCTGAAGTAATGTCCTGTTTCTGAAAATAACTGAACTGACTGGCTGGGCTGTCTCCGCATCACTGACTTGAGTTGCCTAAGAAGGCTTTTGTTAACACTTCCTATTTATTTTAATATTTAAAATTATATGATATCTGTGGTTATGTGATGTACGTGGGCCACGGTGACACAGCGAGTAGCACTGCTGTCTCACAGCACCTGGGTGGTGCGAGAAGATGTGGGTTCGATCCCCACTCAGTCTGTGTGGAGTTTGCATGTTCTCTGTGTGGCTTTCCTCTTGGTGCTCTGGTTTCCTCCCACACTCTAAAGACATGCTGTTCAGGTTCCCCCATAGTGTGTGAGGGACAGAGAGAGTGTGTTGCACTGATGTATGGGTGAGTGACACAGTGTAAGTAGTGTATCTAGCAGTGTAAGTTACCGCGGTGAATAAGGTGTGCGGGCTGACGACAATACATAGAGTTCATTGGAAGTCGCTTTGGAGGAAAGCATCTGCTAAATGAGGAAATGTAATGTCTGTGCATCAGCCTGTGATACGAGCCCCTAGAAATCTTCCCGAAGTTCGGCTGTGGTTGGAAAGAGAAGGGCCCCATGTTTACTGCAGTGTCACTTGGACTCCACCAGAGAGCGCCTGCATGCTGCTGACCCCGGGGGCTCAACGCTTCCTTCCTGGAGAGACGTGCGTTACCTGATTTTAAATTAAAACCATTTCTCTGGCTACATTGGTCTAACCTTCAGAGACTGATGCAATGGAGCTAGTATCCAAAACGGGATACCTGAAGAGCTCCATTTAGTATAAACATTTTCATATCGTCCAACATGATGTACCGTACAGCTCAATTTAATAGCATAAAACATTCAACTGATGTTTAGTGAACATGTGAAATGCTCCACACGTCGCGACTTCGTGGAAATACTTGACCTAACGCCAGCGGATTTTTGAGAGCAACGGTAACGTGATGGAAGTGGGGAAGAACACAAAGGCCGCGACTCGTCCATTGGCGCCAGGCGGACAGCGGGACGGAACCGGGTGTCCCCAGAGTCCTGCGGGGCCTTGAGCTGATCCATTCTGGCAGCGAGCAGAGTCGGCGTTACAGGACAACTTATACGGAAGTCACCAAAGTGCCGGACATCGACCAGGTGCCCAACTGGGCAGAATTTAAACGTCACACAGTTTCGGTTTGGATAGAAACCGGAAAGACGGAGACGCATCAACTACCTATATCAGAAATGTAATTATAGGAACACTCTCAGCCACAGGTGTTCGAGGACAGCAGCTGGTGAGCTGGTTAGCATTGCTCCTCTGTACTCAAAGGCCCCAGGTTCAAATCCCACTTCCTGCTCTCGCAACCTTGTTCAAGGTCCTTACCCTGAATTGCTGCAGTAGAAGTTACCCAGCTGTATAAATGGGTAAATCATAGTAAGTTGCTCTGGAGAGCACTGTCAGCCAATGACATAAATGTAGCAGATGACTTCCAGGGTAATTGTGAGAATGGAAGCAGCAGCAGCAGCATATGAAGAAATATGTGTGGAAGACCTTGTGAAGGCTGCATGCTGCCCAGACTAATGTATCACAGCAGGAATGGAATTTGGGCCTGCTGGGGGGGACAGAAAGACTTCGAACAGGTAATTCTGACACTTTAATGTGCTCAGAAAGGGCCAAGGAGGATCTCGAAGGAAGCGTAAGTGTGAGAACGGAGCCCAACTAAGAGCTTCGGCTGACACTTTTTTCCCTGTGAAGGAAGAACCTGAAGCGGTATGCTAGATTTCGAGCTCATGAATGCAAAGGGACCGGTCATTCGTGATTTGTCATGAAATTCAGTGAGTAAAAAGTCGGTGTGTGCCGGACTTGGCTCAGATCAACACTGGTGTTGTGCAGCGTGAAACACGAACTTGATGCGTTAGAAGAACGCAGGGGATTGTCACATCCAAAAGTGAAGCTAAGTCTCAGGGCGTTTTCTGCCCAGGGAGGAGGGCCGAACATGGGTCAACTAAGAAGAAACGTTTTATCCATGAAAGGTGACCATCTCGTTTGGGCTCCTGGTTCCTTCATGAAAAGAGAACCCGTGACTTTGTGTGTCGACTGTACGTTCACACGCGTGGGCCGTGGAGGGCCAGTCGGGGGTCCCGCTGTTCCGCCAGTCAACCAGTCCAGCAGGAGACAAGATCTGACGCTCAGTATCCTGAGCAGCTTTGCACTTCCAAGATTCTCAATGCTGAAAAACACGCAAGCGTGTCCATCAAGGAATCTGAACCCCCGCCTCCCCTTCTGGAAAGAAAAACAAACTTTCAACCTGATGGTTCACGGAAAGAAGGGAGAAGTCAAATGTCTCCACTTGGGACATGGGAAAGAAGGAAGGAGTCACTTATGGACATGGAATCCACGAAGTCCGGTTTCAAAGCGAGCTAAGAAACTAAGAACTTAATTGTAAATAGCTGGACTGTTGATGTGCATGTACACCTTTATTTTAAATTTGGGATTATTCTACTAACGGAGAGGGGGGCGCGGGGGCACGGGGGTGCAGCGGCGCAGGAGGAGGGTGCAGTGGCGCAGTGGGTTTGGCCTGGTCTTGCACTCTGGCGGGTCTGGGGTTTGAGTCCTGCATGGGGTGCCTTGTGATGGACTGGTGTTCCGTCCTGGGTGTGTCCCCTCGCGCCCTGTGTTGCCGGGTTAGGCTCCGATTTGCCACAACCCCGCTCAGGACAAGTGGCTTCAGTGTGTGTGTGTGTGTGTGTGTGTGTGTGTGTACTAATGGGTTGTTTATGGCCACTGTTGTTGCACTGTTTAGTACAGAAAATGCATATTTGTGCTGGAAGGGGCTTAAATGACATATTTCGTTTTAGATATTTGGAGTTTCGCCAACCAATAATGGGAAGACATGCAGCAATGATGAGTTGAGCAACAGTCTCATGCATGAAGTAACATAGACTTATATAATAGCTGTCAGTGAGGGTTTGAACAGATGACGTCTGTCTGATGACTGATGACCACTCTTGCACATTCATTTTTTCCCCATCACTCCATCAAATTCTGGTAAATGCACAACATCTATACGAGCTCTGTGATAATATATTTTGTGCCTGTAATTTAAGAGTAAAATACACTTTATTAATAGTGCTAAACTGTTATTATAATGTCCATCCATCCATCTTCCTCCGCTTATCCGGGACCGGGTCGCGGGGACAGTAGTCCAAGCAGAGTCCCCCAGACTTCCCTCTCCCTGCACACCTCCCCCAGCTCCTCTGGGGGAACCCCAAGGCGTTCCCAGGCCAGCCGGGAGACATAGTCTCTCCAACGTGTCCTGGGTCTGCCCCGAGGCCTCCTCCCAGTGGGACATGCCCGGAACACCTCACCAGGGAGGCGTCCAGGAGGCATCCGGAACAGGTACCCGAGCCACTTCAACTGGCTCCTCTCGATGCGGAGGCGCAGCGGCTCTACTCCGAGCTCCTCCCGGGTGACTGAGCTTCTCACCCTATCCCTAAGGGTGCGCCCAGCCACTCTGCGGAGGAAACTCATTTCTGCCGCTTGTATCCGCGATCTCATTCTTTCCGTCATGATCCAGAGTTCATGACCATAGGTGAGGGTAGGAACGTAGATCGACCAGTAAATTGAGAGCTTCGCCTTACGACTCAGCTCCTTCTTCACCACAACAGACCGGTACAATGACCGCATTACCGCAGACGCCGCACCGATCCGTCCGTCAACCTGCTGCTCCATTTTTCCCTCACTCGTGAACAAGACCCTGAGATACTTAAACTCCTCCACTTGAGGGAGCAACTCCCCCCTAACCCAGAGGAGGCAATCCACCTTTCTCCGACTGAGAACCATGGCCTCGGATTTGGAGATGCTGATTCTCATCCCCGCCGCTTCGCACTCGGCTGCAAACCTCTCCAGTGCATGCTGTAAGTCTTGATTCGATGCAGCCAACAGGACCACATCGTCCGCAAAAAGCAGAGACGAGATCCTGCGGCCACCAAAACAGACACCCTCCGTTCCCTGGCTGCGCCTAGAAATTCTGTCCATGAAGATAATGAACAGAATCGGTGACAAAGGACAGCCCTGGCGGAGTCCAACATGCACCGGGAACAGGTCTTACTTACTGCCGGCAATGCGAACCAAGCTCCTGCTCCGGTCATACAGGGAACGAACAGCCCGTAGCAGCGAGCCCTGAACCCCATAATCCCGAAGTACCCCCCACAGGATGCCACAAGGGACACGGTCAAATGCCTTCTCCAGGTCCACAAAACACATATGGACTGGTTGGGCAAACTCCCATGAACCCTCCAACACCCTAGCGAGGGTATAGAGCTGGTCCAGTGTTCCACGGCCAGGGCGAAATCCGCATTGCTCCTCCTGAATCCGACGTTCGACTATCGGTCGGATTCTCCTCTCCAGTACTCCGGCATAGACTTTCCCAGGGAGGCTAAGGAGTGTGATCCCCTATAGTTGGAACACAATCTCCGGTCCCCCTTCTTAAAAAGAGGGACCACCACCCCGGTCTGCCAGTCCAGAGGCACGGTTCCCGAGCTCCACGCAATGCTGCAGAGGCATGTCAGCCAAGACAGTCCCACAACATCCAGAGACTTGAGAAACTCGGGGCGGATCTGATCCACCCCCGGAGCCTTGTCACCGAGGAGTTTTTTGACTACCTCAGCAACTTCAGCCAGGGTAATGGACGAGTCCCCTTCCGAGTCCCCGGCCTCAGCTTCCTCTACGGAAGGCGTGTCGGAGGGATTGAGGAGATCCTCAAAGTCCTCCTTCCACCGCCCGAGGACATCCTCAGTTGAGGTCAGCAGTGCACCACTTCCACTGTAAACAGTGTTGGCGGAACACCGCTTCTCCCTTCTGAGTCGCCGGACAGTTTGCCAGAATCTCTTTGAGGCCGACCTAAAGTCTTCCTCCATGGCCTCACCGAACTCCTCCCAGGCCCGAGTTTTTGCTGCAGCAACTGCCAGAGCCGCGTTCCGTCTGGCCCGCCGGTACCCGTCAGCTGCTTCAGGAGTCCCATGAGCCAGCCAGGCTCGATAGAACTCCTTCTTCAGCTTGACGGCATCCGGTGTCCACCACCGTGTTCGGGGATTGCCGCCGCGACAGGCACCGGAGACTTGATGGCCGCAGCTCCGAACCGCCGCCCCGACAATGGAGGTGTGGAACATAGTCCATTCAGACTCAATGTCCCCCACCTCCCTCGGGACCTGGTTGAAGCTCTGTCGGAGGTGGGAATTGAAGACCTCTTTGACGGGGGCCTCCGCCAAACGTTCCCAACAGACTCTCACTATGCGTTTGGGCCTGCCAGGTCTGTCCAGTTTTTTCCCCCGCCATCGAATCCAACTCACCACCAGGTGGTGATCAGTTGACAGCTCAGCCCCTCTCTCCACCCGAGTGTCCAAGACATATGGCCGAAGGTCAGAAGAAACGACTACAAAGTCGATCATCGACCCCCCGACCTAGGGTGTCCTGGTGCGAAGTGCACTGATGGACACCCTTATGCATGAACATCGTTTTTTGTTATAGACAAACCGTGACTAGCAAAGAAATCCAATAACAACTCACCACTCGGGTTCAGATCAGGGAGGCCGTTCCCCCCAATCACGCCCCTCCAGGTGTCACTGTCGCTGCCCATGTGGGCGTTAAAGTCCCCCAGTAGAACGACAGAGTCCCCAGTGGGAGCACTTTGCAGCACGCCCCCCAGGGACTCTAAAAAGGCCGGGTACTCTACACTGCCGCTAGGCGCATAAGTACAAACAACAGTGAGAGACCGTTCCCTGACCCGAAGGCGCAAGGAGACGACCCTCTCGTTCACCGGGGTAGACTCCAACACATGGCGGCTGAACTGGGGGGCTATTAATAAGCCCACACCCGCCCGCCGCCTCTCACCCTGGGCAACGCCAGAATAGTGGAGAGTCTACCCTTGGTCGAGAAGAGTGGTTCCAGAACCAAAGCTGTGAGTGGAAGTGAGCCCGACTATATCTAGACGGTATCTCTCAACCTCCCGCACTAGCTCAGGCTCCTTCCCCGCCAGTGAGGTGACATTCCAAGTCCTAAAAGCCAGAGATGGTGCCCGAGGTTTGGGTCGGCCGGGCACTCGGCCCCGACCACCGCCCAAATCACAACGCACCGGCCCCTTACGGCCTCTCCGGCAGGTGGTGAGCCCACTGAAGAACGGCTCCACATCTTGGCTTCAGGCTGAGCCTGGCCAGGCCCCGTGGGCATAGACCTGGCAACCAGGCACTCGCATGCGAGCCCCCTCCCCGAGGCCTGGCTCCAGGGTGGGGCACTGGTGACCCCATATCGGGCGGGGTAAACAAGAACCTTGATTTAATAGTCATAAGGGGGTTTTGAACCGTGCTTTGTCTCGTCTGTCACCAAGGACCTGTTTGCCTTTGGAGACCCTACCAGGGGCATATAGCCCCAGGTAACATAGCTCCTGAGATCATTCAGGCACTCAAACCCCTCCACCACATTAAGGTGGCGGTTCGCGGAGGGGTATTATAATGTCTACCACCGTAATTTATAGCAGTATTTTGCTGTAAACAATCACGGTGAAGCACATTTCTTGTGTGTACACGTTCAGCTGCAACTGAAGGGGTTAAATGATCGGCAGTTTTGCTGCCATACGACCAAACAACCAAAACAATGAAAATACAGCAATTGTTTTTTTACGGTGGATCTACTGCACCCCGGTGCATCATCGCAGGATGCTCCCAGGCACATCTCAGCTGTGTTTTAAATACAAAGCCTATCCAGGCACTTTGGTGCACCTATTCTTGGTATGTGATCTGATACAAGCTTACTGGGCTGGGGTTTGTGCAACTGTTCAGAAAACCTATAATAAAAATGTTCCATTCCTACCCCTCTATTCTCCTGTTAAATCACAACCCAAATTCCTTTTTATGGAACGTAGGCTGAGTACTCCTACATACTTGGTAACGAAATATATTTCAGTGCTGAGGTCTGCACCTGAAGTTCCCTCTGCAAATATGTGGATGATGAAAGTGTTTAAATTTCTTCCTGCTGAAAAATTAACATTTTATCCGCATGACAATTCAGAGAAATTCCGGAATGTCTGCACATCCTTCTGGAACTTATTAGAAAGTATTACATGATCAAACTTGTGAAATATTGTAACTTTTTGACCTTGAGCCCTGGCGCTGTTTATGTGGACATATTTGCAGTTTCTTGGCGTACTCTGCCTGTATGTCGCCATCACGCTGTTCTTATTACAAAACTAATAAAAAGATTGGTCATGGAAGAAAAGAACTATGATGTTCACAGTAGCTCATGATAAAAGCATTTGGAAATCCCAGTGAGAAATAAAATGCTTTCTGCAATCAATATCTCTAGTATTTGTCACCTATGTAGGTAACAGTTTAAATTAAGAAAAAGGTAATGTGCGTATATTGTATATACACCTTTATTTATTTAGCAGATGCTTTTCTCCAAAGCAACTTCCAATGAACTCTATGTAGTGTCATCAGCCCACACACCTTATTCACCGTGGTGACTTACACTGCTAGATACACTACTTACACTGGGTCACTCATCCATACATCAGTGGAACACACACACTCTCTGTCACTCACACACTATGGGGGAACCTGAACAGCATGTCTTTGGACTGTGGGAGGAAACCAGAGCACCCGCAGGAAACCCACACAAGACACAAGAAGAACATGCAAACTCCACACAGACTGAGCGGGGATCGAACCCACATCCTCTCACACCACCCAGGCGCTGTGAGACAGCAGCATACATATCTATATATACATATATATCTATATATATGTATATATAGAGCAAAACGGTGATTGCATTGCTGAAGATTTCTGTAAAATGTCAGCTTAAGTTCTGTTGTTCATAAACACTTAACATTATACTTATCAACGCTACATAGTACTAATTTAAAACACACACACACACACACACACACACACACCATCTGAACCGCTTGTCCCATACGGGGTCGCAGGGAGCCGGAGCCTAACCCGGCAATACAGGGCGTAAGGACACACCCAGGACGGCACGCCAGTCCGTCGCAAGGCACCCCAAGCAGGACTTGAACCCTAGACCCACTGGAGAGCATTACCAGGGCCAACCCACTGCGCCACCGCACCCTCCTCAGTTTAAAACATAGCCATTCATTATTGAATTGGAGACACCATGCAACTGAACTACACCGAGGAGGATGTAAAAAGACTACGATTACATCCTTCGATCTGGAACAGCAGGTGGCGTAGTGGTTAGAGCTGCTGCCTTTGGATCAAAAGATGATAATTTTCAGTCTCATCTCCTGCTGCAGCCCTTGGGCAAGGTACTTACTCTAAATTGATCTGGTGAAATTACCCAGCTGTATAAATGGGTAAATAATTTCAGGGAGCTTAATGTTGCAAGTCACTTTCGAGAAAAGTGTCGCCGAAATGAATAAATGTAATCAGCTACAGGGCAGATTTCTTTTTAAAAGACAAAACTGATTTTTCATAACAAGGGATCATTTACATTCACATTTACATTTATTCATTTAGCAGATGCTTTTGTCCAAAGCGACGTACATCTCAGCAAAAGTACAATTTATGCATCACATAGGAGAAGGAGACATAGCTGCAGACGTGTAAGTCTCAAGCGAACCTAGTTTATTCCCTACCACTTGCTGCACCGAGGTTCATCGCTCGAGTAGGTGCATAAAACACATCATACGACAACAGGGATGAAATAAGTGAGTGCAAATCACTATGAGGTTCCATCACATTAGTGTAATTCATTCTACATTTTACTTCATGGCAAGTCAGTTGGCAGTGGGACCGAGAGATAGCGGAGGGCCTTTGACGGACCTGGGTGCTGTGCGGGCTCCAGCGCTGAGGAACAGCTCACCGTTCAGTAGCGCAAGTGTGGTTCTTCCTCATACCGTGGTGATTTAACAGCATCGTGGGTCAAAGGGTGAAAGACGGAGAAGCTCATATTTCCGAGATGGAAAGCTCACCACGCTTAGGTATCTTGGTGCATCAAAGAATATATTTTTAATTCTGTATATTTACAGAAGATTATGTTTATTATCCTGAGGGGCAAGGTGGTGCAGCGGGTTTGGCCGGGTCCTGCTCTCTGGTGGGTCTGGGATTCGAGTCCTTCTTGGGGTGCCTTGTGATGGACTGGTGTCCTGTCCTGGGTGTGTCCTCTCCTCCTACGGCCCCGCACCCTGTGTTGCCAGGTTAGGGTCCAGCTTGCAGCGGCTTCAGCCAGTGTGTGTGTATGTGTGTGTGTATATGTATATATATTATTAAACAGAGGTAGCAGTACCAAAAACAACAACTAGAGTGGTATTTTCAGGCCAGGAAGTTTTCCATTTATATTTTCTCCATGTAAATGAACAGGAACAGATTTCAGAATTAATTGCCTAAGTTGAAGGATGAGTGTTTGTTTGTTTTATCATTTACTACTGAAAACTAAGGGGAAACTGCAGTACTTTTTTGGCACCGGTTGCAAATACCTGAAAGTGTTTCTCGCCTCTCGTCCCTCCGAATTCTGGTGTTAAACCTCCAGAGCTGAGTTATGATTAAAAAAGATCTCTTGCATGAAATTTGCCTCCTGAAGGCCAGATAAACTGAAATATGAACCTGGCAAATACTGTTACGTTTTTGAACAACAGCGCAGTTGACACCGAGCTGTCAAGGCTGATTTATCGGACTTGTGAGCGGAAAACGCCGTTTGCCTTATTCGCCACCTGAGGAGTAAACAACTGGATTACGAGCTGACCTAAAATCAGATTTTGTCATGTACGACCGAGGCTTGAATTGAACCATTCATTAACCCAACAGAAGCACTACAGACATGAGTTCTGCGATGTAATACGAGGGCACCATACCCCCCGCCACCAGCACAGACCGAAGCCACGTTAGCAGAACACTTGATTACTGAGTGAAAATCTGAAAACCTATGAGCTTTGTCATAAAGTACAAAAAGGAGCATGAACTTCATGAAAGCACAATAACAGGTATTGATAGCAATGAGGCAGGCAATAAAAAGCCTGGGCGGACAGCCACACAGAACCAGGTTTGATCTCCAACCAAGTTCCCTGAGAGCTGCACACATCTGTTTAGAATAGAAAAATGAGCACGAAAGCAGTGCTGGGCCTTCGCGTGGATCAGGAACGCAGGGGGTCGGATGCTCATAATGAGGTGTCAGTACAGCTTACCCTTCGCCCAGGGCTTTCCTAACAGCACACTTTAGGACAATGGTGTCTTTGGCAATAATGCAGTGAAATCTGCAGTTGTACTCAAAATTCCTGTAAGTGCAGTATTGCAGTAAGTGTGCCATTGCAATGGGTTTAATTACAAAGCAGCATTGTGCTGCTGAGGCAGGTTTAAAGCTGTGACCGTTGTGATGGGAAGGATTGGGCTGATCTCTGAAAACAGCATGACAAATATATAGTGTTGGCAATGTAGCGGGGGTGGTGGTGTGGCGGCGTGGCGCAGCGGGTTTGACCTGTGCCTGCTCTCTGGTGGGTCTGGGGTTCAAGTCCTGCTTAGGATGCCTTGCAATGGACTGGTGTCCCATCCTGGGTGTGTCCCCTCCTCTCCAGCCCTGTGCTGCTGGATTAGGCTCCAGCTCACTGTGACCCCATGTGGGACAAGTGGCTTCAGCCAGTGTGTGTGTCCACTGTAGGGGGGGAAATGTGCACAAAATGTGAGCTGTCAGGAGCACTGTTAAAAACCAGCACCTTGTATTCTAAATGAAATATCACAAATACTTCTCTGGGGTCAGCAAGAGAAGGTAACTGATTACCTACCAGGATACCCAAAACAGAGCTCTGCAAGCCTCTGTAATTTACTGCTATGTTACATAGCAGTGATGTTAGCAAATTTGAACATGAAACAACACCTGGGCAATGCAGAAATCTTAAAATATGGTTTCCAGCCAATAGTTGAAATGCAGATGACTGCAGTGATGCACAGTTACAGCAGCTGTCTCTCCAGGGATGGAAGTAGAAGGGAAGCACAGAGGTGTCAGCAGGCGTCTCCTTGAGAATTTCACAGTATCCCTGACGCTTCTGAAAGGTCTGTCTTGAACGGTGTAATACGTTCCCTCAGCGGTATATTGAGAGTTTTATCAAGTGTCTAGTGTTTCCACATTTGATGATTTACTCGCGAAAGTAGATGTTTGTGTAGCGAGCTCTGAGATTCTTACGGCAAAAGCATTAGCTGCTGGTGCTTGTGAACCACAGAATATCCAAATAGTTTAGAGGAAAATTAAGAGAATAATTATCATTTTATAAAAAAACTAAACATTTTAATAGCTGCTACTTTGCTAGTTACTCTGCACCGCCTTCCTCGTGACAGTGGTTGGGTTGGGTCCGCTAGCTGAAAGAACCTAGGAAGTACAGTGTATCACAAGCACTTCTGTTTCTTGGCAGAATGTGCAATTTTTTCATCAAAACTGGCTAAAACGAGCAGACATGCTCATGCATGGGAGGAATTCTATTTTTGTTTGAGAAACAACAAGCAGGGATATCTTTACACACACACACACACACACACACACACACACACACACACACACCATCTGAAGCCACTTGTCCTAAGCAGGGTTGCGGTAAACCGGAGTCTAACCCAGCAACACAGGGTGTAGGGGACAGGATGCCAGACTGCCACAAGGTACTCCAAGCAGGACTTGAACCCCAGACCCACCAGAGAGCAGGACCCAGCCAAACCCACTGTGCCACCATACCCCCTGGATATCTCTACCGTGGTTTTAAAACAGCGTGACCTATCCATTAAGTGATTTTAAAGGAGTGTGACACAGGGTTACGTTTAAGACGGAATGACAGCGAATTGTGATGCAGTGCATGATGCAGAAAAGGGGGTGTATGGTGGCGTTGTGGGTTTGGCTGGGTCCTGCTCTCTGGTGGGTCTGGGGTTTGAGTCCTGCTTGGGGTGCTTTGCGATGGACTGGTGTCCTGTCCTGGGTGTGTCCTCTCCCCCCTCCAGCCTCGTGCCCCTGTGTTGCTGGGTTAGGCTCTGGCTCGCCGTGACCCCGCTTGGGACAAGTGGTTTCAGACAGTGTGTGTGTGTGTGTGTGTGTGTGTGTGTGTGTGTGTGTGTGTGTGATGCATCGTATGTATATAACCAAGGTGGTGAATGGAAAGCAGTAAACAAAGGCCCTCACATGTAAAGCCCGTACTGTGGTCCCAGAGTACAGGAAGGGACTTTCCTCTGTGCTATGGGCTGTGGAGTACCCGTGTTGGCGGACGCAGACGCATCCCGCAGTACAAGCAGACGGTGACACACTCGGATCGAGTTTCAACCCCCTGGAGTTATGGTGCACTTTAATTACAGCATGCGAGTTTACTCCAGAAAAAGGCTGGAGCACCTGATCCTGCATGAAAAACAGGCCCTTTCAGGCAGTGGCAAACAAATTTAAGGCCTTAAATATAAGTGGTTATGTGTACCTCTGATGCATACTGTGGTGCTCCAGCGCAGATTCGACAAAACAATTGTATTCAATGGTTCATGCTTGTGTAAGCAGACAGTGTAGGTAGTGCATTAATAACTAAATATGATTATTTAAAATAAGGCAGGTCAAACCATTGTAGCAGAGCTTTTTTACCTTGTAATACAGAGATACACTGATACATTATACCTCCAAGGTAATTAAGTGGAAATAATGGAGTTGTAGGAAACTGCGGTTAAGGACACAAGCTTGAAACTTGTTGGTTCAAGTTCATGGAGGTGTTCTTGACAAGGAACTTATCCTAAACTGTTACAATAGATTGGCCAGCTGTGTAGATAAGTAATGCTTTGAATTACTTTACGTAGAACTGACAGCTTATCAAAGAAATAATAGAAAGAATTAATGTATAATGGAACAAGCATGCCAGTTTTGACAAAGTTGTCACACTAGAAACTGTTACCTTCTCACTGATAACCAACAGTATGCTGTATGTTCTCAAAAAGATTTTTGGTGCCACACAATTTAATGGACTGTCTGTGAAATGGAGACAGTTGTAGATGATTATCCATGCTTCATTTGCTTGTATAATGGGATAGATGGGAGGACAGTAGATTTAAGATGGAATTTCACAGTTGGTTGCAGGGTCCATGAACCAGAATGTAAGAATTCATCAGTGCAAACATGAGCTCCTATGCGCATTAACAGGGTTGTATAATAATTTACTCACATTCATTCCAAGAACGGAACACAAATGTGTTATTGTCATTCTCTCTGTTCACTTTGAAGCACTTCTTCTTTATTGTGAAAAATGATTTTGACATCTACAATATTTACTCCGTGACAGTGTTTATATCTGTATCATGGCCATCTTGCAAAAATATTGGAAAACCTGACTGTATGACTTCATTCATTAATGGTTTGGATTAAATGTGCAATAGCCAAGTGGCCCAAACCAGTAGACAAGGGATCAGTGACCCAGGACAACACACAAGAGACCAATGACTTAAAAAAGAGGAAAAGCCCAAAACCATAGACCACCAGACAACAAACCAATGACCTGGACCAGTACACAAGAGACTAGTGACCTAGAAGAGCAGACAAAAGACCAATAACCTAGAACACTAGAGAATAAGCAAATGACCTAGACCAGTGCAGAAGAGACCAGTGAGCTAGAAGAGTAAAGAAAAGACCAGCGACCTCAACTCCTAGGCAGCACACCAATGGTGTAGACTGGTACACAAGAGGCCAGTGGTAAAAGACAAGTTCAGAAGAAACCAGTGACACAGAAGCGTAGATAAGAGACCAGCACCCTGGACCACTGGACAACAAACCAATGAAGTAGACCAGCACACGGGAGACCTGCGACACTGACCAGTAGAAGACAGCAGTGATCCAGACAAGTACACGTGAGGCATTTGGCCTAGACCAACAGACAGGAGACCGGCGACCGAGATGACTGCACAAGAGACCTTTCACCCAGACCAGTAGGCAAGAGAGCAGTGACCCAGATCAAGAGGCTGGTGAGACAGCCACTGGTGCAAGACAGAGAGCTTGCTGGCTGAGTCAGTGCTGCCCATAAGGAAAAGTCCACACCGGAACGAGCGACAGGGTGGGGCAGAGTCCATCGCAGGGCATAAGCGGGCTGTGGAGGAGGAGGACACAAAACAAACAGTGAAACCTCAAACCACACAAAGACGTTCACTCCACCCACTCAGACACAGTCACCCCAGCCAACTGAACCCTGAGCTGTTTGGCTGCCCCACATGGCTTCATGGGCTCAGCCAATTGTACCCAATTGTTATTTACCCCGGCGCTGACTTCAGGACTACGTCACAACCCAGCAAAGCGGTCGAGTTCAATGAAACTACTGTCTGTTGCACTGTTGTTAAGGTTGACTCAGATTTGGGGTGCAATGTTATTTTTGCTTCCCGACTTGTTTCCCTTGAGATATTTGACTAACACAAAATCATATTTGCTTAAATGTGTTATTCAGTGCATGCAGTTATGCTCTCTGATGTTTTTTTTAATCATTACATCTTTAAATATTTTTATTTCTTATTTCCTATATATACTATTATTTTTCTTTAAATATTATTTAGTTATTGCAGTTTTCCTCATTCTGGTGTACGTATAAGTTTTCCTCCATCATCACACATTTAAGTTAAAGTCTGTGCTAAATACTGAAGTTTGTATTATATTATTTTATATACACTTCCCATTTATGTTTATCAGTATAAATGTCAGATAAAAAGGTATTAAAATGCCATTTCAGATTTAAAGTTGAATCACTGACTGGTATCCAGTTTGGATTCCTCAAATGTGTGTTAAAAAATATTTTTTTTCAATTCTCTCTGTAACAAGTGCTTTTGATTCAGGGTTGGCTTTATAAATTGTCAAACCTAGGCAATTGCCTAGGATCACAAAATTTGGGGGGCAACAAATTTTGCTGCTAAAATAAAAAGATAAATTGTAGTCTTAGAAAAAACTAATAAAAAAAGTTGCTCAATAATAAAAAGTTTCAACAGAAAATTAAAGAAGATCTGTTGCTTTATACATCACGTAAACATCCTATGAGGAATCATTGCCGTGTCTCTTCAAAATGCTGCAAGTTTTTAGGTAACGTTTTCGATTAAACGAACTGCCGTACTGAACTTGAATCTTGAAAATTAGCTGAGTTTTCAGCCCGTTATGAGTCGTTAAACTATAAATTTGTTTACTGTACATATCATTCACATACTTTATCATAAATAATTACATAGGAAATAACATTAATAAATTATAATTATTTTTTCCTTGTAGGGGGTGCGGTGGCGCAGTGGGTTGGACCACAATCCTGCTTTCCGGTGGGTCTGGGGGTTCGAGTCCCGCTTGGGGTGCCTTGCGATGGACTGGCGTCCCGTCCTGGGTATGTCCCCTCCCCCTCAGGCCTTACACCCTGTGTTACCGGGTAGGCTCCGGTTCCCTGCGACCCTGTATGGGACGAGTGGTTCTGAAAGTGTGTGTGTGTGTGTGTGTGTGTGTGTGTGTGTGTGTGTGTGTGTGTGTGTATTTTTTCCTTCTTCATTCTGTGTGTATCTAAAATAAAATTAATTTTGTTATATTATTACATATGTATGTTTTCTTTTCGGAAGGGTGCGGTGGCGCAGTGGGTTGGACCACAGTCCTGCTCTCCGGTGGGTCTGGGGTTTGAGTCCTGCTTGGGGTGCCTTGCGGTGGACTGGCGTCCCGTCCTGGGTGTGTCCCCTCTGGCCTTATGCCCTGTGTTACCGGGTAGGCTCCAATTCCCTGTGACCCTATATGGGACAAGTGGTTCTGAAAGTGTGTGTGCGTGCGTGCGTGTGTTTTCTTTCCTTAATTTGGAGATAGAAATCTAAGAGATGGTGGAAGGATAGTTACCCTGAGATGCCGACCAGCCCTGGTCACAGCTGTACACAGTTCATGGGCTTAGTCTCTAGATATATGGGCACTGTCATCAATCACTAGTTATTATTCTGGACTGTATTCATTCCAGTGTGCACTGGACAACACAACATTGATTCACCTCTCCAGAGGTCCGTCTTCACTGTGCAAGTGACCAGTCGAAAGGACAAACACAATGCACGGAATGGCACCGGGTTCCTACTGTCCTCCGGGAGTCCAACCCCCCGCAGGTTTGCATCTCAATTGCAGTGGCATGTCAAAAATCAGTGTGATGTGTCTGCTGTCCAGCGACCTACCAGTTAACAGCGCTGTGGAATCCTGGTACTGCAATGCACTTATGGGGGCACGAGAAGTCAAACTAAGAGAACAGGCAGGGGCAAGCCATGCAGTTGGTGTGCATGTGTGTGTGTGTGCATGCGGGACTTGGCGGTGGATGGCGCCGTACGAGAGTCAGAACGAAAGGAGCGCCTGTGAACTCTGTCCAGAGCAGTACCGTCATTTCCTTAGTGACTGAAAACAAACATTCTCACTTTCACAGAGGAAGTGACTCAACCACAGCATTCTCTCCCACTTTCCCTGCTTTTAATAGGTTGATCGAAGCAAATTCCTGCTCATCGGAAATACGTAACTGCCCTGTCCCACTCTCAGCTCGTGAAAGCAAAGTCTTAGCTGGCATTATTCTGATGGTTTAGTATAATCAATAGAGTAATAAATATCTACAGAAAAGGGGATAAAGACACAAATCCCACATGGGTCACTCCGAAACCCAATGCTGATTGAAGGCGGAAGGGATTTATGGTGAGTGCTGAATGGCATGTACACCATACTATGGGAAATTTGCCACCTTTCATTTATACTGCTGAGTAACTTTTACTGGGGCAGTTACCCCAGTTATCAGGGTAAGTACCTTGCTCAAGAGTATTACTGCAGAAGAGGGGATTCAAACCACTAGTCTCTGACCAGACCACGTAAGCAGCAGCGCTAACCAGTACACTGGCTGCTGGGTAGAAAAAGTTACCAGTTTCTCCAAAAAGTCTGCGGTACAACTGTGTCACCAAGACTGAGGTGTATATTTCTGTGATTTGGTCAGTACAAACACCCCTCAACTTACGCAAATAGGCTGTTCTTTTCAACGCCAGACATTGGGAATAATGAAAAGGGCAGAAAATATGTGAAAAAAGCAGTACACTAAGGAGAGGGGATTCGGTCACGGCTCAAAACACGCGGGAACTGGGAAAATGCGGCTTCCTGCCTTGTCTGGTTACGCCAACTTGCGGTTAACGTGTTTCAGATGTTTCGCGTAAAATAAAAGCGCTATCTGTAAAGAATGTGTATGCTGGGAATTTTTTCGGTAAATCCGGATTTACGTCAATAAAATTTACGTGGGGTGTCTATATATTTAGGATGGGATGGGATAGGATATGAATATGAATAGGATAGGACAGAACGAGGGAGAATGAGTTTTATTGGCCAAGTGTGCTGATACACACAAGGAACCTGCTGTGGTTCTTGATACTTTCAGTGCTCCTAGGATAGGATGGGAAGGGATGGAATATTAATAGAACAAGATAATATAGAATAGTATGGCTTGGAATATTAATAGGATAGGATAATCACACACACAATGTGTACAACCACTTGTCCCAAGCAGCATTGCAGTGAACCAGAGCCTAACCTGGCAACACAGGGTGGAGGGGACACATCCTGGGTGGGACGCCAGTCCGCCACAAGGCCCCCCAAGCGGGACTCGAACCCCAGACCCACCACAGAGCAGGCTTCAGCCAAACCAGCTGGGCCACCGCACCCCCCCCAGATAGGCTCATACTTCACTTTATTAATCCCTGCAGGGAATTCCACTCGCAGCAGCTCAACATGACCCATAATAACAAGGTGCATAGTTTATACTCAAACTAATGAATAACAAATGGCAACCAAACAAATCCATCCATCCATCATAAACATCTTGTCCTGGGATGCCAGTCCATCAAGGTAGTTAGGAATCAAATATTAATTAAACACTAATAACTTAGTGTCCCAGCTGGCCAGATAGAGAGGGGCCCAGACCATAGGAGCTCAGTGTGGTCACACACACATGTGAGGACACTTTGGGACTGACCGAACAAGGAAAGGGACACGTCCCCTACCGTCACGCTCTCAATGGTTCCCAGAAATCCTGTCTGCGCAATATTGTTTTGCAGGGGGAATGTCACGGTCCCACGCGCTGACTTTTGAGGGTACGAACCTGAGCTCAGGCTGAGGGCCTCGAGCAGCTGATCCGCAGCGTGCAGCGGTGGTCTTCCAGGGAGGGACCCGCGCAGCTGTGCCATCCCAACCCGGGCCATACCACCCTCCCCCGCTGGAGGAGGAGGGCGGAGCGTCGGGGCCGGGACCGGGGCGAGCGCGACAACGAGGCCGCTTTTTAGGCGCGTTCCCGCCGCGCTCTGGCGGCTCTCCAGTCCGTGGTGCTGCGGCGCGCTGCCGAGGTTTCCTCCCGCTTTCCCAGGCTCTCAGATAAGTTCGCGCACTGCAGCCATCCAGGCATCAGCGTGGAGAGACGGGGCCGCGCAACAAGGAGAGTCGCATTCCCGCTTTTTTTTTGCAACCTACTGCCCCCCCCCCCCAGCCCTCCTTACTGACTGGCCGCGTTCGAGGGATTTTAAATGAAGTTTTAGTAATAGTTCCCAAACTTTGGCATAAACTATGTGGCGAGGCGCGACTTAGTTGCCGTTAGTTTTCCACGCAGAAGAAGGAAACGTCGTCGTCAGAAAAGCCTCGCTTACTTCTCTTCTGTCGGGTTGTTTGTTCGCTTGGCGCGCGCGTGTGTGTCAGAGCGGAGCGCGCGGGCAGGCTGCGCTCGAGCCGTGGCGGCGCGTGACGGCGGAGGCACAGACGCGGACAAGACCGGACCGGACAGCACGCAGGACAGCAGCGCGGCGGTGGGCCACTTCCCCGGCAGACCACCGGTCAAGGATGCCAGCATGTCCCCTGTGAGCATCTCCCGTCTCCTCCTCGTGTGCCTCGCCCTCCACAGACTGGCCGTGACCGTGGCCGTGGGTACTATTGGCACCGGCGCGGGCGCGGGTCGCGAGCGCTTCCGAGTGGTCATCTCGCCACTCATCTGCAGGAGGACGTGCGCGAAGGGACGCTGCCACGACACGTGCGAGCAGGTGAACAACACGACGCTGGTGGGCGAGAACGGCCGCGTGACGGACACGCTCACGGGACGCGGCTTCAAAGTGGGTGAGTAGTAGTGGTGGTGCGCGCGGCGCGGCTCGCGACGCCAGCCACCCGCTCCGGCCCGGAGGATTGATGGCGGGAGTGTGCTTGAAATTCCTGCTGCTGCTCTAAAATTGGCCCACGCGTGGCAGATCTGATAATAAGTACATGATTTAATAAACAGAAAAAAACTGTAATACACGTAAAAAGAGGCTTCACGGAGACCCCCCACTGTGCGCGCGCACATCATCCCCACTGAATTACAGTTTAATAGAGAGAGAGTTTTGCCCCCCCACGCCACGATGCCCGACTAGATCTTACTGGCAGGTACTGAGGTAAAAAACGTATGAAACATATTAGTGGGGACGCACAGGCTTTTCTTTCTTTCTTTCTTTCTTTCTATCTGTGCTTTAGTTTGAATAAACATGTATTTTTGTCTTCTATAATTCCTGTTGACAACTTTCACTTGGTAGCGCCACAAAGTATTTGTGGACATTTCATTTGGCCTGTAAAAAGTTCACTGAAAATAAACGCTTTAACACTTTAAGCCCTTTGTTTGACAGTTGATGAGAAGGGTAGAAACCAGGGGCCCTAACAGCTTATCGCTTATTAGTTAGTGGGAGCAAGAATATTATTATCAATACAAGTCTGGCAGTTATTCCCAAGTACCAGGTGGACACATATTGTTTATTTCAGGACCCCCCCCCCCCCCAACCTCCCCGTTATCCCTCTCTTATAAAGATCGAATTTGAACCTCTTAGTAATCGATAGTGTGATTTCATGAGTTTCCCAGCGCTAACGAGATGGGAAGTGTGGGGCAGTACAGTGCTGTCGTTTTACCCTCAGAACGTGGTATCTTTGAAGGCCAGGTGAGAAGCGGGACGGCCGTGTGTTTCTCGGTGCTCCGGTGCGCCAAGGCTGCGGGAACCTGACTGCAGCTGGAAGAGAGATCCTTTAATTGTCCCACATAGCCTTTTCTGTGTTTATATATATTTATAATTATATTTAACATAAATCTTTCATAGCGTTGTGTGTATTATATATTGTATACGTTGTTGCCAGAACCTGGCCTGTGTACTGCACTGCCTTGTCTGTTGTATTTATCTTTTTTACGCACACCCTATGTTTTATGGGGCACGGAGGTCCGAAGAGAAACGAAATTTCCTTCTGTATGTGCAACTCACCTGTAGGCAGGACGACGATAAAGTTCACCTTGACTTAATTCCTGCTGGAGGAGGACGACTCGCCGACGCGTCTGCGTTCCTCGTCGTGTCGGCCGAGTTCCTCACGTTGTCTGAGGGCCGTGACTTTGCTCCCTTCGCGCGGTACGAGACGCGGCGCGGTGCCGCCCGGTCTGCCCCTGCTTTCCCCCTGGCCTGGGTTCGAGGCAGCGTTGCACAAGCTCGTTCGCTGACAACGAGAGGAAAAACAAGCAGGGCCCTGTTGTTGTGTCTGCTAAAGCGACATCTTTTCAAAGGCTCGGAATAGGATACGATGTGGAAACAAGAACAAGATTCCTTTTCATTAAAACAGAACCGTTCGCTCGTTTTCTCATTCGTTTCGGTTCTAACCTTCACTCCGTTTTGTCGTGGAATTTGGAAAATATGTATTTTTTTTCCACTTCCTTTAATTATGGCGCAGACGCTCCGTTTCTCTTTTCGGCACGGAATAGAACAGAAATCGGATGGTGGCGCAAACGGAGTGTATGAGCTATAAAGCTACAGTAGCAGTGGAATGTGTACGAAAGCTGGGATTTGGCGTCCGAGGCTCACGCGACGGACGTCTGAGAAACTGGCCAGAGCGTTTATCGCATTTCGACAAACCTGAACAGCCAAACAGAGGAAATGCACGCTGGCCTCAACTCTTTCTTCGCACTCGGAGTGCTTTAGAAAGCAGTACGCCCATTCGGGACAGTTTGTGAGTGTGTGTCCTGTTTGACAGGGCATTTGAAGCTACATGTTGTTTTGCACTAGCAAGAGCTTAACACTTTAAATTTCAGACCTGGGGAACTTTGATGCCTGTCCCATCAGAAAAGAATTTGTGCCTGGGGCATCAGATTTGTGTGTGTGTGTCTGCATCTCCTTGTTTTTAACAGGTGGTGAATCCCAGATAAGAGGTTGTCTTCAGTTCATATGTACGGTAATGAGAAATATAGCCTAGACACACATACTAATATTTTTCCCCCTTAGAAACCTTTGTATAGAGACTCACTCAACATGGGCCCTTCTGATCATTACTTAAGGATGGATATATTATTGTTCTGTATCTGCTGATGCCAAGTAGTAGAACCAGGTCACATGGACACACACTTTCTGAACCGCTTGTCCCATACGGGGAACTGGAGCCCACCCGGCAGCTCAGGGCATAGGGCCGGAGGGGGAGGGGACACACCCAGGACGGGATGCCAGTCCGCTGCAAGGCACCCCAAGCGGGACTTGAACCCCAGACCCACCAGGGAGAATGACCCGGTCCAACCCACTGCGCCACCGCACTCCCTTGTCAGGGGTACATCGAAATGTAATATATAGGACATGCACCCTCACCGTGTTGCTTTCATGAGCTTGTATGAGACCCACTGAGCCTCTTGAACTGTTTCCGTCCCCTTTCCACTTGTATGGTAAAGTTGTTATTGAATTGTTATTGTTGAATTTTTTCAGTCCTCTAGAAGGAAGAGCGTCGGGCTCGGTCCCGTCTGTGGAAAGCGGCCTCGGCGAGGCGCTGGGTGCGCTGCGTGTAAAAAGGACAATTAAGCTGAAGAACAGACGATTAAGTATCGAACACCATGTTCGTCACATAATTGTGCCCCTGGAGTCACTGTAAACAGAAATGGTCGTAGCGGTTGGTGCGCTGCCATCTCTTTGGGGGCTCAGGGCCTTGTGAATGTGATCCTTTTGAGGGATGGTGGAAAGTGCTGTGTAATTTTTTTGTCTGCTGTTGTGCGTATATGCGTCAGGAGTGGGGGAGTGTGGTTTTTTGGAGCGATCGGAGGGAGTGGTTGCTCCCTTATTGACTCCAAACTTGCATTCCACTCTTCCCGAATAGATAATAAGTAAATTATACAACAACCATTGACTTTTCTGAGGAGGGCGTTGTTTTGATGGTCAGGGGAATGCCCTTTAAACGTGGCAGGTTTACTTTGTACCCTTTTCTTTCAGTCATTTACTTTCCGTAACACGGTGAAACACTTTGTGTAACTACGGTATATTTTCCCGGGCACATGCTTCGTCAGCCTCCTCTTTTTGTGTGACGTGCACTTGTAGGGCTGCTGACACTGGTTAAATCTGCATCCACATTATTGACAGATGGCAGCTGATCTCCCTAAAAGCCCAGCTGATCTCCCAGGTCTGGCCCACGTTGTTCCGGGAGAGACACCCTCGGCTGGCCTCCCTGAATTTGCGTACCGTGAAGCCGTATTGCACTTACGGTCGTCACCTAACAGGTAGGCGAGGCTTCGCTTTGGAGTTCTTTCTGCCACGCTTTTACCGTGCCCGGGTTACCTGAGGTGTACGAGGGCGTCGGAGCGACCGATTCATCGACGCTATTCAGCGTTGACACAATTGCCTTCTGGTGGGTCATACTTCTGCGTCCTCCATAAACTTTAGTCTAGTGCAGTATCACCTTCATGGATAAGGAAATTTCTCCTCCCAGTTTTGAAAAATAGAAACGAATTGTTGAAAGAAATTGTACTGTAGACAATACCGTTTACAGTAATACCTCACTCTACGTTGTTTCGTGTTGCGTTGATTTTGACTTTACGTCGGTTTTTTGTTAAATATATAGGAAAAATACAATTCGTCTTCAGTTGGCTGACGCAACTTTATGTTGGTCAGCCGAAAATATTAAAAATTGTTAAAAATTTAAAAATCACTTAAAAACAATAAAAAAGTGTAAAATCAACACACACACACACACACACACACACACACTTTCTTAACCGCTTGTCCCATACAGGGTCGCGGGGAGCCAGAGCGTGGCCCGGCAACTCGGGGCATCAGTCCGGAGGGGGAGGGGACACACCCAGGACGGGACGCAAGTCCATCACAAGGCACCCCAAGCGGGGCTCAAACCCCAGACCCACGGAAGAGCAGGACTCGGTCCAACCCACTGCACCACCACACCCCTGTGTAAAATCAAATAAAAATAAATGTTAAAATATATAAAATAATATATTGTAATCTATAAAATCAATTAAAAGCTTAAAAATATTGTCTTATTTACCTGCCATTTTTTTGCATTTTTTTTTCTTTACTTTAGCATTAATTGAAGTGTATACACTTGAGAATGCTTATTAGGGGTTTATAGGAGGTCTAAATCGGTTTTTTAGGGGTTATTTCATTTTCCGTCGTTTTTTGACTTAAGTCATGCACTTTGGAACCAATTAATGATGTAGGGCAAGGTATTACTGTACAGGTGGATCTTACTGGGTTATTCTTGCCATTCATAGTGAAAGCTGGGTTTTTATCACACAACATGGTGAAACTGGTAAATATTTGCTGTAGGGCCGGCGTACCTGCAGTGTTGTGTTAGTATGAAGGAGGCTGGTATTTTGAAAAAAGGCTCTGGGTTATGTTTGTCAGCAGAAGCTCTATCCCGTAAGCGTTGTGGACGTTGCGGGTTTGCTCTGGCACCGGGCGTCCCCACGCGTGCACCGAACGCAATGCCAGGGGATTATACATCATCAGAGGTACTTTGTGATTTTTGCATTATTATTCTACCTGTGTGGAGTTTGTGTATTTCATGGTTTTGCTGGTTTTACCCCCTTTGAGTAAAAACTGCATCTCTCTGGTTTTGAAACCTCTCTCCTTGCTTCACTGTTTTATTTTGTGCTCGTTTATTGGCTCACATTGCTCTCCAAACCTTGCTCGTGTCACCGAGTCTCTTTAAATGAAACTGCATAGCGTGGAAATTGGCTCCGTTTGTTACTGGTGCTCAAAGCTGTGGAATAAAGTGAAGTTATGGGTTGTTTGGGAAGGGAACTTGACCTTTGTGATGACATGTTTGAAGCTACCAGTTGAGTCACACTGGGCCTACTAGGGTGTTTGTTTATATATAGAAAAACAAACACACACACACACACACACACAAGAACGTCCTTGTTTGCCAAACGCGTATGGGTAAGCAGGAGGAAGAGAGCGGGCTGGACAGAGCAGGAGCCTGGAACCTGGGGTCTTGAACTTTGTACAAATGCCAGCCAGCAGAGAGAGTCTTCCGAGCTGGAAAATACAGTAGCGGTGACTGCCAGGTGCAAGTGACACTTGTTTACTTCGGAAAGAGCCCTGGGGCAGCGAGCAGTAATTCCTAGGGCTGCTGACGTTGGATAAATCTGCAGCTGCATTATTGACAATAACGTTGTGAGCCCACTGCACCCTTGAGGAAATTCAGGCTGTCCGTGTCCCACGGTGAGATTTGGTTACATTGTCACATTACACACTGCGTAATGTGTGTTAACGTATGACCTTCTTGAAATCGTTTGGATTCTTTCACATGCTGTGACAATTTATCATCTCCCCGCTTGCTTCTTCTGCGCTTCAGTGAATAAGAACAGTGAGGGTAAAAGCAGGGTGCCAGGTGCAGAGCATTCTGAGACAAAGCATGAGGAGTCAGAACAAAGATACTTAACATAAATCATTAGTGTTGCACACACTCTCTTTAGTTCTCCTTGCAGACAGGCCAGATTTTAAGGCGAGGGCTCATCCTTTCGACGAGTGACAGCCTGGCGTTATCGGCGCTAAGCAGGTGCAGGTATCCGTCCCAAGGCCGCATCAAGGAGAGGTGCTGAGCTCCCCTTGGCATGGCATCTCCAGCAGCCAGCTGCTACTGGAACCGTGGGTAGCTGCACATGCAAGTTGGCCAGCATCCACCCGGACACCGTTGGTGCGGTGAAACTGACCGTGGCTGTGGGGACACAATGGACGCCTCTGGGACCGTGGATGGCGGCTTGCCAGATGCCTTGCGGTTATTGACAGATTGGACATCTGTGGAGTGCGCGGTGGAACAGGAGCTGCAGCCGGTTCTTGAATGACTCCTTCTGGCAATGGGTACTGTGAAAGGTTTCAAGATCTGGAAGCTGTGAAGATTTGGAGCGATTCGGATCAGGATTACTGCGCCTGCTTTGGACAACGGTACTGGATGTAGGCGATGGCCTTGCTTGAGTCCAGACAAGGTCTATAAACTATGGCTGTGGCTGTGTTCTCCACCTTGGGCGAGGTGGTCGGTAGACAGACCAAAGCAGTCTGACATCAGACGAGGTGTCGGGTACAAATGCACAGAAGCGAACAGAATGTCTCAATGAATGTTTCCTAAAACAATTCATGCATCTCCCAGCTGAGCACGCAGTCCTCATACGCCCTCAAGCTCCCAACACCCTTGGCTCAAATGACTTTCGAGACATCACGGCTAAACAGGCCTCTGTGTCACCTGCCAGGTCGACCTCTCACATTTGCTGCCGTGTTGAGACTTCATTTTAGTATCTCTAAATAGCACAGAGAAACCATTGTCTCCACAAGCAAATAGTTTTTTTTTTTAAAGAAAAGCTACAATAAAGAAGTTGGATCGAAAGGAATGCAATGCGATATTTGTTCTGTTCAGCATGCATTATGGGCGCATCTTGGCCTTATCACAGGAGACCGCGTGCATGATGTCATAGGTTGTGTGGTGTCCCTTGACATTGTGGCTTGCGTAGCCTCGCATTTGTACACTGCCTTGGCTGCCGTGAAAAGCCTTGCTGGCACACGCACTATTAAAAGCTGTAACTGTACCTTTTCAAATGGCTTTCTGGGGTCAGCTTTGGACGGCTCTGGATGTGACGGTACCGTGCGGCTCTCGGATGGTCGTTGGTGGTGAAAAGGGATTTTCCTTTGTTTTCGTGAACGTGCTATTAAAGAAGGAGAGTTACAATTACTAATTGATTGTTTCGCCAACGCCTTTGTTCAGTGTGGTTTATAATGTTTATTCATTTCTTCAATGGGACCTTTTGCAGAAGCTGTTCAGGTTAAGTGACTTGCTCAAGTGTACAACAGCAGGGACCCAAACTGGAAACACCGAGATTATAAATATGTCCTTAATTACTGTTTACTTGTTTCAGTCCACCTGCAGTCTATTTCCATACCTAGGGGAACAAAGCCTGTTTGTTCTAAGGCTTTCTGGTCACACTGGGCGAGTGACACAGTTAAAACTTGTAACATTCATCTCTTCTGTTGGATTGAAGCCCCTTACAAGGCGAACATTCATCCAGCTGCTTAATATCCCATAAATTTATCTTTGAAAGTCGTCGGGAGAAAAATGTACATGTTGTTGGACGTTACTGTTGACAGGTATTCGTGTTTCATAACTTACAGTAAGTGGGCTTTGCAGCCCCATGTTTACAGTAAGAGTGGCTTTGGTTGACTGGACAGATCAGATAATGGGAAGACAATATGATGTATTGTGCAGGAATTATAAATGATACCGAATTTAAATTCTGGTGAACAGTGGGAAAGCCCTACTTTAAATGCTCATCTAGCAACCGCCGTATGTACCTCGACAAAGGTTTTATTGAAGTACCAAAGGGTTCCCAGGTCCCAGGAGGAGCCTTGCTGCTGAGGAACAGTCCTTGTTCTGAACAGCACTAAGAAGAACATCATGCAACATAAATTGAGTAGCTTCGATGAAAGCGTCTTTGGTGTTATGACATTTCTTTGGGTTCCAGATCTCAAAGTTGGCTGAAGAGAATTTAACTTATGAAGCCAGTTTGCCAGATTTAGAGTCTATGTACCCTGTTGTTCCTCTTATTGATTTATGTTGTTCATAACATAGACTATAAAAAACATAAAACTAGGATACATAAAACTGGTGACACTTAGTAGTTGTACTATAGGCTTAATGGATTTTGAAGACTTCTGGAATCGGTAGCTGGAAACCCTTTAAAGTAAGTGAACATTTTGCTGGAGCAGAAGTTCAGGAAGGTGGCTATAAAAGGCTTGTGCTGGATTTTATGGAGCAACAGGAACGTGACTCTGGTTCCTGGCAGAGAGAGGGAGGAGAAGTAGAAGATGACCCAAACCCCGAGGGAACTATGGGGAAACACATTTCCCTTCCCTAGGGTAGGACGAAAGGAGAGACCGTTAACCTGCGGCGAACGTCCTGCTGCGCTTGGCCGTGCCGCACCAGACGTGGTCTGTCGTCAGTTCGGTTCGGTTTCCTTTTCTGGAACTAGTGAGGACCCCCAGGGTTCGACTGTCCTTCTCTGATGACTTCAGGGTGGCGATCACCAAAGGGGCTCCGCTGACTCCTCCGAACATCCTTAGTGCTGCTGCGATACAGACCACGTGCGGTCTTTCGGGAAAACGTGCTGTACGGACGACGGAACGAAAGCGTTAACGATCGCTACAGTATACCTTAGACACCTGAAGTTATCTCAGTCATTGATTTCAACAGCAAGATATGTTACTGTAGCTCTCGGTAAAATCAAAACAGCAGGGTACCCTTGAACAACAGTTCATCATAATCCAACAACACACTGGTACCTGAAAGGAGTTGGAGTCAATGTGGAGTCCCTTGTTATACATCCTGGCAACACAAATGCACTTATACATTTAAATGCAGTTTTTTGAAGCGTACAAGTGGACCTTGACTTGACGTGTGGTTTCCTTCCGACAGCATCGTTGCGAATAGACTTTGTTGTGTTGCAGAGTGGCTTATAAATGATTAATGTGCACGAATGCCACATTGTATAGTGGGCTTTGCTATGGTTTTTTTCACTCATTACACAGATGATTCACGTTAAAGTGATACCAATATAGAATGATAATGTAAATACAATTACCGTATCAAAATGTCATGCTGCTCCATTATTTCCTCTTTCATGCCTAAATCTGTTTGCTTGTATGTGCCACCAGGAGACTCAAATTTTTGCTGGCGAGCCGCTGTGTGAAAAGCAGCTTGAAAGGAATCCCAGGCTGTTCTGTAAATATGTTTAGATAAAATACAGTCTCTGATAGAGACGCTAACTGAGTCCATAAGAAATATGTTCCCTTGCAGAAGTGCTGATGCAGCTGATGCTGTTGTGCAACAGGTGGAGCGGTCGTCATCAGACGATGCCTGACCAGACCTTTGGATTCGAAAATCCCTCCCGATATCATGCGCAAGCGATCCTTTCTCGGCAAGCCCTTTGAAAGGCATTACGCTAGCAGCGAACGCTGGGCCGTATGTGTGTGTTTTTCCGTAGATACGCCGTTAATGTGCTTGTGACCCTTGGCGGAAATAACTCCAGGTATCTCGCGTAGGCACCAAATGTGCGGCTGCTTGAGTGGAAAGGATTACAGTGCAGCGCGTCCCTGCGGCTGCATGTACGTTTTACCGGGCGTGGTAGAAGAAAATAGAAGTGCCGCTTTACTGCCTGAAGCCCTCATCCAGTCGGCAGGAGTTCATTTGTTCCGATGAGCATCGCGTAAGCCTTCGTAAGCGCGGGACGCGTGCGGCGTAGGAACCGAACATGTGACTAATGTAGGTATAACGCAGTAAAGTCACCCCACGGACACGTGTGTCTCTGTGCGTTCAAAAACCGTGCCTTCGAACGTGCGTGTCTGTACTGAAAGAGTCTGACTGTTTGTCAGGTTTGGACCCGGTTCGGAGCCGCTGCTTCGTTCAGCTGAGATCCCCAGGACACGTTTAACTACCGTGCTCTTTAAATGCCTTCTTTCCATTCAACTGAGACTCTGTCAAAGGGGGGTCTGTCTGAGCTCTTTTTACGGGGCGCAGAGCGAGTCGAGGCCTCCGGGGCTGCGCCGACTCGACGGAAGCTAGGCGGCCCCCTCCCAGCAGCGCTCCGCCATTAGCGCCAACGTGAAGAGGTAGGTAAATACCACCCGGCAAGTCCGGGCAGCTGGGGAGGCGGCTCAGCTCCACACTCGGAGCTGATGACAGTCATTACCCAATTGTGACTAATCAAAGCGGGGCGGTGCGTGTGGGAGTGTGCGAGGGGGCAGGCCCCGAGCCTAGACCGCCGCGCTAACAAGGCAGGATTACGGCCCAGACGTAGCAACAGCGCACCCGTTTCAGAGCAGGATGACGCGCTGGATACCGTGAACGCGTAGGAATGTGAGAGTTTTGCATGGAGATGTTCCTTCCCTCTGCCCGGCACATTCCGGAGGCATACGTTGTGACTCCGCGGCGGCGTCGGGAGCGGCTCAGGGAGGGGGGTAGGGGGTTGATGGCCGCAGGTGCGTGTGAACGTGGGCCAAGCCC
Organism: Scleropages formosus; assembly: GCF_900964775.1. NCBI lineage: Eukaryota > Metazoa > Chordata > Actinopteri > Osteoglossiformes > Osteoglossidae > Scleropages > Scleropages formosus. Next base: position 10,603,507 of record NC_041818.1, on the reverse strand, counting down.
CCCTTACCCTCGCGGGGTCTCGTCAGGAGAGAAGCGCCAGCTTGGTGACGCTCCCCTCTCGCTGGCTTCTTGTGGTTACGACACACTTGTTCGTTTGTTTTCTGGAGAGCAAATCTTCGTGTTGCCTGTAGGATGCTGCCAAAATTCACGTTTATTAATATGTCTAGTTGTTGTTTTTCCCGTTGCAGGTAGTCCTCGGCTTACAGCGGGGTTCCTTTCCGATGACCTCGTCGTGAGTCGACTTCTTTGCCAATCACAAACTCCCTTTATGCGGTATCATATAAACCGTGAGGACCACGCATGATTGCTGCGCAGTGTAATGGGGGTTTCTTATATTTTTTTCGCCACTTTCGCACACTATTCATGCTTAAATTATGCTGATATAGAATAATAGAGTAATATAGGGTATTACATTTTCACGCTTCACTCATTTCTGAATTGATTTTCTTTCTTTTTTGTCCATCCTACGCCGTCAGAGCATTTTAAAGATGTTTTTGCTAGCTATCTATTGGAGATGAAAGTAAATGGAGTGGAATCACAATGTAAGCATCCTGTGCACAAAACAACGTTTTCGTACCGAACGCACAACCTTCAACAGACGCAGCGGTTGAGTCGGTAACAGATATGGCGCGTTGGGGCAGTGCGTTGTACAGTAATTGGAGCTGCCATCGTTAGGCGTCCTGACCAAACGTGGGCAAAATTGTATAACAAGGTTGACGGGACGGCCATCGAAAGTCTGGATCGTTGCAAGTTGCTTACGTCGTACGTTGAGGACCAGCTCCGTTATTCTGGGAAGTGTAAGTGTCAGGCTGTGGTTGTGCGTATGAGCAAATGCTTTCTGTTCCTTTCCATCTGAGCTTAGTGTCTGTTGGGCACTCGCACCTCCTGCTGAAGGAGGTTGTTGAGCCCCTGTTTTTGGATACCTTTCAACAAAAGAGAGACGGGATGGGGTGGTGCTGGGTAAGTGGGCCTTTACATACATTACGCATGATTGCTGGGTGTGGCCAGGGGTTTGAGCTAATATTTCCTCCATAAAATGTAATTTTTTCCAGAATTCCAATTCATAGCTGACATTTTTATCCAAAGCAAATTAAACTGCACCATCCCTACAGTTAGGAATTCTTCTGAAAGCAGGACACCAGAGCCTCTTTTGCTGGAGCTGGACAATTGGTTGTGTAGTGCTTAGAGCTGTTTCCTTTGGACCCTAAGGTCACAGGTTTGAATCCTACCTCCAGCTGTAGTACCCTTGAACAAGTTGCTCTAGTAAAATTACCCTGGTAGTAATTGTAACTCACTTTGGAGAGAAGCATCAGCTGTGTACCAGTCTCTGCTGTTGGCATTTCAGCAGCAGCCTTAAACCAGCAGATGTGGAGTTAAAAAGTGATGAATTCGTACCTCCTCTACCCTTATCTTCCCATGCTCAATGTATGAGATGCACGCATTCTCCCAAGTGCCCCGTGCACCAGGCAGGCAGGCAGCCGTGAAAGGAATCGCTGGTAGGTACCGTCAGCAGGGACTATCCTGAGCCGCGGAGTCGACTCCTTCAAAGCCCCACAGCGAGCGCTGGCGGCGCGGAGAACCGCAGTGCCCTAATTGGAAGGCCGGCACACAGTAATTATATAACGGTCAAAAATATGCCGGCTCATTAAAAATCGCTGTTGAAGTGTATATTAAAGCCGGCCCGAAAGTACCGGCTTGCCAGCAGTACAGCTCTTTCCCGGAGCCTCTGCAAATGTGGCGATCATAGGGGTGGTTGACGGCACGATGCCAGGGCCCTGGTAGCCCACTGCTGGGGGGGGGGGTGGTTGGTGGCCCAGGCCCTTTCTGGGGTGTGGACCTTACTGATCTAAGGAGACACTTTTCCCCTCTCGAGTCACTCGGCCAGCGCTGGTGAAGTTTAAAGCGAACTTCTCTCGCACGCCATTTAAAGAAAGTCAGTATTCTAGTACACGGTCGGGGTGATTGTTCGAGCGTGCCGCCTTTGATCTGCGCAGGGGTCTGCTTCCCCCGCGGTTCGGTCTGCAGGAAATCGCTGCGAAAGTGACTTGCACGCTCAAAAATGCGTTGGCCCGTGTCTGTCTGTTGCTTCGCGCCGTCCTTACCGAAGGCGTTCCTCCGTGCCGCGCGAACGCGTCTCGTAATTTCCGTCAACGTTTGCGTGACGCGTGTCCGTAGGGCCCGTCTATCTGCGTTTTAGTTTTAGAGCCGCGGCTGAGCCGAGGCCACGGTCGCATGGAGACGGAAAATGAAAAGCACGAGCTTCGCTCGATCGGGAATCTGGGAAAGGAATAAGAAGCTGACAGGCGCCGAAGGCTTTCTCTCTCCGCGCGCCCCCTTTCGTGGCTCCACGGGACAAGTGTTTCCTCTCCTGGCTGCAGCCTCCGCTCAGGGGAAATGCCTCTCCTGTGCCCATCCTTAGAGTTCGACCCTGGCATCGGCAGGATGCAGATCTTAAACTAATTTGCTGCCACGTAAAACACAGCAGGGGGAGTTGCTCTGCTTAATATTTCGCCCTTGATTTCACTGCTCTGTAATGTTGCGTTGGACGCTGGGTAAGCGGAAAAATATCCGCAGTATTAGTATTTTGGTGAAAATTATTAAGCATAGTGTCTGACTTACCCTCACGTTTTAGCTTTGTCATTTTAGAACAGATCCCTTATCAGGATGTGATTTCGTGTATCACTCAGGATTGATATATCTGTGGGAAACTGTAGTTTTCCCCTTTGGAATGAAAATGGGATGGAATCGATAACGTCCGTGTATTTGTGGCTGTCCATCTTGGGTTGTTTGGTTCGCTCCCATGAAATCAACGGCACTTTCTTAATTAGACGCCAAGATGTATTATTTTTATGAGCTGTAAGTTGCTGGTGAGTGCAGCATTTGCAGTGTTAACCAGCTGCTTTGTACGCGCAGTCCAGTCTTGGTCTTTCCGAGATGTAAAAGAGAAAGAAGCGCAGTTGATGACGGAAAGTAGCGCACGTGTCTTGTGCGCTCTCTCCCCAGTGGTTTCTCCATCCCTTGTGTGATTAGGGAATGCAGAAAGCATGTGAGCTCCAGTCCATTAAACTCGCACCCGAGCCTGTGGGCCCAATAGGAGAAACAGATGAGGGGCCGACCGTGGCCGGTGGGACGTCTTCATCTCGGTGGGCAGCTTCCGGCCCGCCGCCGCCCTTGGGGCTGAGCTGCCAAATGACAGGTGTGGGGCGAGCGTGCCGACGGGGACCGCTGATGTTGACCGCTGGACCGTGTGGCCCTAAGTCCCATCACATCTGTCAGCTGCTTCTACGGTTGAAACCCCTGTAAAGTGAGTCAGCTTGAGTCAGAACCTAATTTGAGTGGCGCTGCTGTGGTCCCATGTGCCGTTTAAGTCAAACGGGGCTGTGACAGCATGGAAACAGTCATCACAGGGTATGGGGGGATGCGCCGGGGGTACGGCTGCAACGCACTGCCTCTTTAAGAGGTCCCTTTTCCTACGGATGAAAGTCGGCTATCGTGCACAGTCCTTCCGCTCTTTCTTCACAGTTGTACCTGACTGGTGCTGGTGCGGTAGCGGTGCTGCTGGGAGGGGGTCGTACACGCTTACGCACACTTCCCCGGACTCACTGCTCTCCCTTTTTCTCTCGTGCCCCGCTCGTTCTTCGACAAACCCCATTCCTTCATCCCTCCTGTCATTTCCTTGTCTTTCTTTGTTTCCCTCTTTTTCTCCACTCCATCCTCCTCTTCGTTCCTCGGTTCCTCTGCAGCTCTACGGGCCGCTCGGGTGTTTTCTCTGCAAACAACGGGGCCGTTCTGCCCCCGTGCCGTGCCAGAGATCCACCCATTTCGCTCTCCAGCCTGCAATCGCGGTCCCTCGAGGGGAGGCCCCTCATTCCAGCGCCGCTTCGGCCCTCGACTGCCTGGCCCGGCCTGGCCTTGCTCTAATGTGACACATTTGTGGTTTGTCATCACTGCGGGGGAGACGCACCGCGTGCTTCGGGCACCACTTAAATAGCAGCGAGCCCCCACAGTCTTTACAGTGCACACTCTTGCTTACAGTAAACGCACAAGGCTGCGTGTCCTTACAATCATGCTATAATCATACACTGGAAAAAAAAAAAGAATGACGCTTGTGGGCAGTATCCCTGCCTTAAGAACTCCTGACTGTAGGGCACTAAGAGCGTGCAGGTTAGAAGTGTTTTGTCTGTGGTCTGTGGGGCCCATCCAAGGTCTGGTGTTACTGATCCTGAAGGATAGCGTTGAGGAAGATTGCGAAGTGAGCGCAAGTCCGAGCACCGTGTCCCTTTGTGCTCAGGGTGGGCGCCGCGTGTGTGCACTATGAAAAATTTTAGCTTTGCTCTCAGTGCTCTCACTCGCTTTTGTTAACCGCCCGTCCGCGATGAGGTCACTGTGGTCTGGAGCCTATCCCGGAAACGGAGCAAATGTTAATAGCGCTCACGCGTACGCTTTTACTTGCGTCGTCTCGGGTTTGACTCGGTCGAGTCCCAACGTGAAAAAAACGCTGCGCCGTTGTGCCTCCCGTTATTTATATTTAATCATGTGACTTGAGTTGAAGGCAAGAACAATTTCTGATCGTCGTTTGGCTCATACTTACATTATAGAGAAACGCGGCAGAAATGAGGCAGAAGAGGTGAGGAGGGAGAGCGATGCCGCCCGAATGGAGAGGAGCGCGCCCGGAGGGAGGAAATGAGCTTCCGGGAACGGCGAAAGACGAGGGAGAGGTGAACGGAAGTGGGGGTCGCCCCCCTGCCCATCACCCAGATATTATCCACGTGCTAAACATGCTGGATGATTGATTTATCAAGCACGTGAGCATAAAATCCAAGATAGATTATTAAAAGAATGACTTTATTCCACTTCTCTAAGAATGGTTGTGGTTGAGTCACAGTGCGGTGTAGGAGCAGTATGGCCTCTGTTTTTACTCTCTGTCTAGCCTGTGTCACCAGTATTGTAAAGAACACCTTCTAATGCGTCTGACACATTACCATGCTTCTACTGTAAAAGCCTGGAAGGTGAAAAATGTGCAGGTGCCAGTAAATAAACAAGGGAATGTTTGCTAGCGGGACAGTAAATACAGTTGTCTCCAGCTTGTCTCCAGATGACGTACCGATTGAATTTTTGTTCACACCGCAGTGATTAATTGCAAGCCTACAATAACACTGGCGACACACATGACAAGTTCATAATTGCTTCAGTCTGTCTTTGGTTGTCAGCATGACATGACGAACAAAGCAGCAGAAAGACGGCACGCCATCCAAACCCTCGGTGGATTCCTCACGCTTGCGAGCAATTGAATCCCGTGGCAGTGATTTTTTTTGTGTGTGTGTGTGTGTGTGTGTGTGTGTTAAAAACACCTGACAGCTGCGATCTAGAGGTGTCAGCACGCTACCGAAGAGCCATCGCTGCCACGGCGGTCTGAGGGGCCTCCTTGCTGTGTCCCCTCATCCTGGTGGACATTACCGTCCAGAAGCACAGGCAGATTTGTTCCCTGCGAAGTACGGGCTCATCTGGAGAGCCTGACTTCTGCACTGAAAGGATTTAAGAACGGAATGACCTGGGGGTATGAGCCACCGCCCTCTCGTCTCGTTGCCCAGAACAACCAAACACTCAGACTGAGCCATCTGGCTGAATCTTCCGTTACTGTCAGACACAACATTTACAGATAGGCACAGATGTATTTCGTAGGCACATGTTGCTTTGTTTACCGCTGTAGTAGTGGGTAGGTTAGTGATAGTCTGGATTGAGCTGTCTGCGTTCCTATAAAAGTTCACGTAGCACCTGTCAAAACAGCAGAAATCCCCTTTTTTTGTGTTTCACCGTCACGTCTTATAGAGCATTCACTGTGCGGTGCCATGTGGACCGTCTGCTTACAGTGCACCGTTTTGAGGAAGCATCTTTGTCCCCAATTTGGTGACAGTCCTTTGATTTCAAAGTGCGTGTGTGTAATTTTTTTTTTTTTTTGTTTAAATAAACAACACTCTTTAATGACACACACAATCTCTGCAACCGCTTGTCCCGAGCAGGGTCGCGGCGAGCCGGAGCCTAACCCGACACCACAATTAATTTTTCCCTCCATGTCTTGTGCTCACTTTGTTTCTTCAAAGCTTGCAAAGCTTGTCCGGTATGTCTGTGTCCAGTTTTTTTCTTTATTGCTCGGTTCTAAGAAAATCCAGCTTTGCTGAATTGTCGAGTATTAGCACTCAGAGTGGGATGGTGTCGAGGGGCCTCCCCTCGTACAACTTGGCTCCTTTTCTGCTACACAGCTGCACTGAATTCTCGTACCGCTAAAACCCCTGTGCGGAGACACCCATATAGGATATAAGTCTTTACTCACTCACTCTCCACTTGTCCTAATGAAGGGTGGCGGTGGTCTGGAGCTTATCCCAACCCATCGGGTACTATGCTAGAGAGGGTACGCCCTGGACGGGATGCCAATCCATCATAGGGTATCCACACATTCATTCACTTACACAAACAAATGCTAAAGGTAGTTTAGAGTCATCAGTTCACCTGAGACACGTCTTCGGTCTCTGGGAGGAAGCGGGAAAATGCGCATTTCACACAGGCTCGAACCTACGTCCAATGGTGCAACCCGCATACTCTTTTTTTTTTTTTTTTTTTTTTGTATGAAAAATCTGACATTTTTGGAATCATATCGCTTTATCGAGAGTAAACTGACACGTGCTTTCAAATGTCCCTCGTACCCACCCCTTCTCTTTGTTTTTACAGTAGTGTGTCCCCACATGTGCATGAACGGGGGGGTGTGCACCCCGCACGGCCCCTGTCTGTGCCCCCCCGGATTCACGGGCCGATTGTGCCAATTTCCACTGCACCAGACTCACGAGGCGCAGTCTGCGCGGGGCGGCCAGCTGCCCATCTACCCCTTGCCATCGGTGCCTGCTGGCCAGAACCCGAGGGACCAGCCCGGTCCACCCCGGCCAATGACCCAGACCCACTCTGTCTTCAGGCTGCCCCTGACGCCGGGGACCGGGCATCATTCCTCGGAAGGTAATGCATCCTTTCATTATTCATTATTCCAAAGCACGTGGCTCAAGGTGCATATGGTGATAAATATGTAACATATTATGTACTGTTCAGACAAGTACAAATGTGGCTTTCACGGCTTAATTTACATGTGTGAAAGCTGAGCTCATCCCCCGTGCGAACCGCATAAAGCAGTTGGGGTTTTGAAACTTGTCTGATGTTGCCTTTGTTATGTCTTTCTGCGACGTGATTTTCATCTGTTTTTCTTATGTTTGCTTTGCCCTCTTGCTAGGCTGCGGAAGGAAAAAGCTGACAGAACGTTTAGCCGTGACTTGTGTCGATGTAACTTAAAGCGCTCAAGTCACCGCTGCGACTTAGTTCTGTGATTATAAGATGCACGGTACAAGTCGCTTCTTAATTGATCGACTTTCGTGAATCATTAATGCATTAACCTCAGAACGAACGTTCACTCAGAATTTTCTCAGAAAGCTGCAGAGATTAAATTTATATGACCGTATTAACGCTATCAGCTGGCAATACGATACTGAGACACCTTCGCTTTCCTACTTTTGCCAGAATGTGTTCACTTCTAATGAAATGATTTGTTAGAAATTATACGCAGCAGACACCAAACGTGTAAATATTTATCACCTGAGTGAGCTGCTCAGCGCGGTCCTTTTGTCCCAGGTGACACTTTGCGTGCTGAGGCTCGGAGCTCCGAACTATTTTCAGCCCACCGAGGGAAGGATGGACTTGTGGGACAAGTTGTGCTGATGTGCTTTTTCTGTCCTACCATCCACCTTGGAGTACCACACCGTCGCCAGTCGTGGGCGCGTAGCTGTCCTGCACCGTGACTTTTTCATTGCTGCTACTGTAAGCGAGGAACTGTTGCGTTTAACCGAGTCGGTCACTGTCACTCAGAAGGAGAATCCTGCTCCTCTCTGTCAGTAAACCGGATTGCCACTATGGGTTATTTATGTTCACGCCAGCTCAGAATTTCGAAAAAATAAACCAAATCTACTCTATGTCTGGCAGACAGATGTTCCGTCAGTTGAACACGTTCCATCTAGTCTACGGTCGGTCAGTTTTGTCTGCATGCAGTTTTGCGATTTCAAGTGCAGACGTCAGGAGCTCCTTTCGGGTCCGTTTTCCTCCATCCTCTGTGCCCTCCTGCCTCTCCCCGTTTGCAGTGCAGCTTAACGTTCGTGTTCATCATGATCCGGACACCTCCGTCGTCATCCATCCTTTCGACCAATCGGAGGCCAAGCCCGTCCTGAAACCAGGACCCCGCCCACTGCCCCAAACCCAAAAACCCCGGGGGCGGTGCTTCCAGGAGACCACACCCAAACAAGCTGTGAGTCCAAACATAGCAAGAAGCAATTAATAAAATTGTCAGGATCTCCGTCAGGATTCTCGATTATTCCAGGCTTTTTTCATGTGGCATCACAGCATCTGCTCTCTCCTGTTTGCTTTGCTAACAGCTTTACTCTGAGATTATATGTCCCGGAATTCACTCCTTACGTTATACTGTACTTTGAGGTTTTTTTCCAAAGCTCGCTGCTTTCTTGCGCTCATAAAGATGCGGTGGTATTGTTTTGGTGTAAGCTAAATGTATTTCCATGTACTATACTAATCATAACTGGCAGAAACCTCTTTTCACTGCCGCGCCAGTGCATGCAGTATATTATTTTGCGTCCTGTAATTCAAGCAACCCTGCGATTCTTCTGGGTGTATGTTTGTAAAATTACATTATAACATAATTTTAATTGTGCAGAACTAACTCTGGCACAAAGTGCCATTTTAAGGGGGAAGACAAAAAATCAGTCATAAGCACTGGATTTCAGAAGCAGCTAACGCTTAGCTGAGCTCGCGCTGGCAAAGGTGGGATTGCACTCGGTAAAGACGTCACGAAATCAGTGCTCCTGTTTGCCCGCTCCTCCATTCCAGTGCAGCAGTAACCCCCTGCCTGGACTCACCAACCAGGAGGACTGCTGTGGCAGCGTGGGCAAATCCTGGGGGCAAAACAAATGTCATAAATGCCCCAAGCTTCCAGGTGAGTAGTGATGTTGGCAAAGCAATACTTGATGCTTGTTTTCTTTTTCTTTTTTTTTTTTTTTTTGTTGTTATTGTCCATGGCTGCAGCGATTTCAAAGCTCGGTGCCCTTTCCATAACACACTTCAGATGACGCTCTCGTGGATAAGTAAACAGCCCGTCCTGTGAATATGCACTTTCAGCTTTCCCTCATCTCCCAGTGTCTGAGCCAGGAGGGGAAGCACAGCAGTACAGCCCCGAATCCGGCTCCGAATCCAGCTCCGAATCCGGCTCCGTGCACCGAGTAGCTTCTGAGTTCAGAAAAAAAAAAATACCGGACGGGAATTGCTTCAAGTTTGGAAACTTGGCTTCAAACTCTGATTATTTTTCCCTTTTTGCTCTGCTGCACTTCATTTCTCAGTCAGGATGTGCAGCTGTTTGAACCACAAATAGCTCCGAGTTCTTCAGCAGTCTGGTACAAGAAATCTTGGGCACGAATGTTTTTCATGCCGGCACTGTCCCGGCACCGTCCGCTTCAGCAGCTGGTTTCAGGAACCGATAAGCCGAAGCGTCTCGCTGATATATCAGATCAATATGGCGGTAGTTGAGTAGATCAGTTGCAGTACTGCAATTTCATGAGTCTCTAAAGGTTTCTCTCTTGCTAACCCTTGCAGACCCTGGGGTCCACAAACTGTCCATCATCGAGGACTATGGCTCCACTTGCCCACAGGGCTATAAAAGGCTCAACAGCACACACTGCCAAGGTAACCAGCAAGATGGGCCCAGCAGCGTAGCCCATCACTTCTCCTGTGTGAGTCTTAGAATTTACTAGCGCGGTAGTGAGACATCTGCGCTCGGAAGTGCGCAGATCCATTTTCCTGTTCTGCCGTTTTGTTTACAATGCATTTTTTTTTGTTGATTGAAATATGCTTCCTTATACACTGGGCCCTCACGTTACAAACACAACTAGAAGTCTGTCTATAAGTTGATTTGTGCATGAATACAAAATCACTTTCACTGCTAATCCGCAATTAATGAAGGTTTAACGATGCAGATGTCCCTCGACTTGCTCATAAACTAGGTTCTGTGTAAATCCCAGCTAAATCTATGGAGGATAACAAAATACCCACTAAGACTTTTATGATAAACTCCACAACATCATATTTAAAACTTAATTAAAATGACTGAAAAAGTCATGTTTGTCTTCTTACCATTTGTTAGCACCTATTCACGTTTGGCTTTCTCTGTCTACGCAATCCGAAGGTTAATAATACAGACATCCCCTATTTATGGGTTATGTTCTATCAAATATATATATAACTATAATACATTAAGGGGGGCGCAGTGGCTTGGACCGGGTCCTGCTCTCCGGTGAGTCTGGGGTTCGAGTCCCGCTTCGGGTGCCTTGTGACGGACTGGTGTCCCGTCCTGGGTGTGTCCCCTCCACCCTTATGCCCTGTGTTGCCGGGTTAGGCTCCGGCTCCCCGCGACCCTACTTGGGACAAGCGGTTCAGACAATGCATGTGTGTGTGTATAATACATTAAATTATTTATTTCAAGACTAGCTTCATATTTATTAACTTTGAGCAACATTAAAATTAAACACATTTTGCCTCCACAACGTGCTATTTGGTCCCAGTTGTGGACCGTTTTATCCCACGTAAATGATTTACACGATAAGTCAAAACCTCATCATACTGATACTGGTCGCACAGGAATACCACACATGAGTTGTAGATACTAAGCATCCCATTCTCTTTGTGCGCTCTTTGCTGCCAACTATTGACTGGGCTCATAAATCCCGAAATTTTAGATATGTGAGTAAAAAATGAATATCTGAAGAAAATTAGATTGAGTTAAAAAAAAAAAAAAACTGGAAAATGTTGGTATCTTTGAAAATTAATATCAAATTCATAACACAAGGAGCCAGTATAATGGCAGCTGAGGTCACACATGTGTTTTATAGGCTTCCTTTTGTAACGACACCCGGCTTCTCTTTTAGGCTGCATTTCCCAGTCCCGCTCTCTGAACGTACACAAGAGAACCGTACAAAATTTATATCAAATGGCAACGACTACAAAGGCGCCCGTCAGGAATCTTTGTAAGGAAATCCTGTGCATAGGAAATATAGCAGATGTTCATTACAGGAAAAATTTCTGTGATCTTTATAGGCTTTGTCCAGTGGTTCTATGGGTTCTGCAGCCTGGAAGGTGCTGGAACAGTATTCAGCGATTCAGTGTTTGTGACGAGTCAAGAGACTTGAGGTCTCACCCACAGCCCTTTTTTTCTCTCCCCCCACCCCTCTTTCTCTGTTCTTCTCTCTCTCCCTTTGTCTGTCTATTTCGAATTGGCCTCCCAAAGACATAAACGAGTGCACCATGCAGGGCGTATGCCAGAACGGCGAGTGCTTGAACACGCAGGGCAGCTTTCGGTGTGCCTGCAAGCCCGGCTACCTGCTGGAGTGGACACGATGCGTGGGTGAGCGCTTCGTACTTCGAGGACACGTTGTGTTTGTCATCACAGCTCCGTGACTTTGTGAAATCTTCTGCTTTAATCCATTTCCTTAAATCCAGGTAAGCCCTGCCAAGTAAAATCTGCGCTGTGCAACTGTAATGATCTTTGGTTTTCATTACTGTTTGTTTCTTCTCTTCCCAATCCCTCTTCCTCCCATAAACTGCTCCGCTTTCCTGTTCTTACCTTATTGTCCATTTCACACTCCCTGACTCAATGGCCCCTCACCTTCTCCTTTTCTCCATCCCTGTCCCCCGCAGAGCAGCCAGGGGAGCTGGGACCATGTTTCCGCATGGTGGCCGACGGGGGTGAGTGCGAGCACGCCCTGCCCACCATGCTGTCAAAGGAGATGTGCTGCTGCACAGTCGGCAAGGCGTGGGGCAGCGGGTGCGAGAGGTGCCCGCAGGATGGGACAGGTGAGGATTGCCAGTGCAACATTCCTTTGCAACCATCTGATTATCACTACATGAGGGCATGTGTCCCATTACAGATCTGCATGCGCTCTTTTCGGAATGACACGGTGCAGCGCTCTCAAAAGCTTTGTGAATAAATTAATTTAGTTTGCACAATATACTGACGTGTTTCAGCTGAATGCCTCCTTGCTCCCATCAGGCTGCACTGATGTACAGTTTTTGAAATGTGTGACAGATTACGATGTCCTCCCTATTTTACACACTGATAACAGAATGGAGACCAGCCTGGGGTCTTGAATCAGTCAACATGTCTAGGATGGATGACGACAGAGACGCACATTTATTGCAACGAGAGGCTTCATACATTTAAAAACCATACATTGTCTCAATGTCTTCAGATTGTTCCTTTTAATTATTAATTTTGTAATCGGTTTGTTTTGTACTACTTGTTCCTTGTGCTATCGTTGCTATTACCGTCATCAGTACGATCAATGTAGTGCCCATCTCTGATTTATATGATGTGTACTGGTCTCTCTTCTATAGCTCAGTAACCACCTTTCCATGCTCAAATATTGCCTTTAAAATGCCACTTTTGCAAGGAGCTTTCAGCTGAAAAAGCCGGTGTTGTTGAGAACATGCTGCCGACAATGACACAATCCCACTTCTGCCACCAGCCTCCTTCAGTAAGATTTGTCCTGCTGGGAAGGGTTACATCGTGCAGAGCTACCGGGAGACGCTGTCCTTCCAGCCCCACACGCTAGAACAAGGTGGGCCTGGCTGCCGCAGCACTGACGGGCCTGCCGGCACTTTTCTCGCAAGATGTTTAGCCAAGGGATGTCCCCAGCAAAGGCGATTTCTGCACTGGTTTTAACAACTCCCTAGAGACTGTATATAAGCTAGAACAGGGACATAGACCTGTCTTGTGAGCCTGCATATGCGCAACAGGAAATATTTCAAATGGGTATGGTTACGAAGAACCAGAGCACCATGATGCTGACACTTTGGCCCCAACACACAAAGTGGCTGTGTTGGAGGGAGCTCATTTGGGTCGTGTCGTTCTTGGCCGGAGAGAGAACACACTGGGCTGTCGGTGAAAGCCTACCAGAGGCATTATGATGTTCAGCTACAAGGAACAAAAAGCCCTATTGTACCTTTCTGAGGTTTGAAATGTGATTCTTTCTACTAGATGTGTACCATCTGACGTTTAGCAAAAAGAGTCTCTCGTCATGTTCAAAATGTCCTCCCGGGTTGAGTCTCACAGTTCACACAGCAGGCAGCATCAGGACCAGAGATACAGACCTCTGTACTGCAGCACTGACAGTTAAAATGTTTTTTCCTTCTGCTTTTCTTTCAGAAGTAAAGTTCCCACCGGTAAGTTGCTTTCAAGCTGCAATATGCGACCCTGCTTCTGCACAGTCAAGTAGAGGTGTGATGTTGATTGTCCACAAAGCCACTATGTTTGTATGGATTTAAAAAAACGACCAAATACTTGCACGAGTAATGCACTGTGTCCACAGTGTTGCATCACTTAGCTATTTGGTTTCTTATGATAACCAAATTTTTACCCTATACGTTGCACTGCAAATGAATTGTTAATGCATTTAAACGAATATTCGGTCACAGCAACTGTCATTTTCAGCTGCTCTGTTTGAAGGCATTTTTTCATAACTTTTTCTTCATGTTTGTCCAGTTGAAATGTTTCTATGTTGCAATGTGAAGCGTTGCACTTCCTGTGTGTGCACACGTTGTGGTAAGACATGTTAGAGGTATGTGTTGGGTCTCCACAGCTGGAGCCTGAGGCTGAAGAGGTGACCACTGAGACCCCAACCGACAGCCCACCTGTACCTCAGTTTCCAGGTATAGTGCCTTCATTTGCATTTGTACCGCATAATGCGAATTTATGGACGGGCAAGAAGTTCACGAAAAAAGTTGGTCTGAAAGAGATGTATTTTGAGACCATTCTTGAATGTTCAGAGGGATTCAGCAGTTCTGAGGGAGAGAGGGAGCTCATTTCACCTCAACAACGGCGAAACAAAGAAAATGTTGACTTTCCCCTCACTACCTCCAGTCTGATGTTGAGATACTTGTGATCCTGCTTAAAAGTTGGAGGGCAAGGTGTGTGGCCATCAAAGTAGGGTGCTAAGACTTTACAGGAAAGGTGTCGTATAGGGCCTCCAGCATGCTGGATACAGTAGTCAGAGGAGGAAGGCCATAAAGGCTGTTACTGAAGAGGAAGAGAGGTCATGTACGTGACCGTAAGCAGTGCTCCAGTATAGAAGTACATGGATGCAGACTGGGGTCTGATGAGCCTTGGTCGAGTGTCTCGTGAAAGACTCAAAACACCCAGTGACCACAGGTTACATCACAAATGAAGCGACATGGCGCATCACAAGATGTGAGCATGCAATAAATGCGGTAGGGTTTCTGCACGCTGATGGGCTTTAATAGATTGGGGTTCGCATTGTTGAACAGTTTTCTGGGTTACACAAGTTATACTACCAGCTGTAAAATATGTCAGACTTCATGAAGCTTTATGCTAAGAAAATTTCTAATGATAACAGCATTCACTGATCTGTGTTCTAAGGTATGGCTTCGTCCAAAAAGCCTCACAAGAAGAACAATGACCTTCTTTTGTTCATTGTTACTGTTGGACTGGAGGAATGATGCTAAGAAGCTTATGGAAGGTCACTCATCTTCTAAGGCCAGGAGTTCACTCCAGTCCAGGAACCAAACCTCCAAACATTCAGGCCTTTCTTCTGGAGCGTTGATATGGACATTTGCGTTTTGTTCCCCTCTCTCTTTTAGTGATCAGGGCAAAACCAACGCCTCCCCCCATCGTGGAGGTCCCACCGGAGAGGAGCTACAGCCCCCTGGAGGTGGGGGAAACGCAACCACCACGTGAGTGCCAGCGCTGTAGAGGGAAAGCAGGCTAACAGTAGCCCTACCAGCAGAGTCTCCATGCCAGAGCTCAGCGACAGCCTGTCCTGTCCTCCTCTCCTGCCCCAGGAACAGACGAGTGCCGGCAAAACAGGAACATCTGTGGGCACGGCGAGTGCATCAACGGACTGGGTGGCTTCAGCTGCCACTGCTACAGCGGGTACCGCCCTCACAGCCAGAGGAAGAGCTGCGTGGGTGAGGAGCTCTGATCTGCACACGAACTGTGCTGCTCAGCAGCCAGCCTGAATGGAGCTATGATGTATGGATGAGTGACCCTTTGTAAGCAGTGTGTCTAGCAGTGTAAGTCACCATGGTGAATAAGGTGTGTGGGCTGATGACGCTACATAAAGTTTATTGGAAGTCGCTTCGGAGAAAAGCATCTGGTAAATAAATAAATGTAAATGTAGAGCCCTTGGTTACACTGGAATTTTACACACGGCCCTAGAAAAAGAGTGTCTTGTAGAGTTTTTCTGTTCACAGCCTTCATATAGTTTCACAAATGTAAAGGTGAAATATCATCTTTGCTGGATTTTGGGAAATGTCATATTATATTCAGCTGAATTTGAACATATGGTACATACAGTACATAATATATATGTGTGTGTGTGAGTGTGTGTGGCTATTTGTTTTGTCCATCTGGGAAATGTTTACTTAAAATTGAGCAAGCTGAGCTGTTTCTGCTGAAGAATTTGCTATTGACCTTAATTATCCCTTTGATGATGGCTATAGTCAAATAAATATCACTGGGTCATAACATCAGTAAGCTACAATTAGGGAGTCAGGAAAAATTATGCTGTAGAAACCACAGGGTTTTTTTCTCACAACTAAAACTGTGTGTATACAATAGTGAAGTTCTTCTTAGAAAGGCTGTAGTTATGATTTTTACTTTTTTGTTTTGAAAACATTTTTTTTTAAATATTAAAATGTTTCTTATTTGTTAGGGACACTGTTGAAGATTACACACACACACACACACATTTTCAGAACCGCTTGTCCCATGTGGGGTCACGGGGAACCGGAGCCAACCCGGTAACACACGGCATAAGGCTGGAGGGGGAGGGGAGACACCC
Source organism: Scleropages formosus (assembly GCF_900964775.1). Lineage (NCBI taxonomy): Eukaryota > Metazoa > Chordata > Actinopteri > Osteoglossiformes > Osteoglossidae > Scleropages > Scleropages formosus. The sequence continues at coordinate 10,587,563 of NC_041818.1, read as the reverse complement.
AGGACGGGACGCCAGTCCATCGCAAGGCACCCCAAGCAAGACTTGAACCCCAGACCCACTGGAGAGCGGGACTGCGGTCCAATCCACTGCGCCACCGCACCCCCAAGATTACATCTGTGTTAATTTACATTTCCAAAATACATTTATTCATTGAACTGATACCTTTTTTACCTTCCTTTCATTCCGAATCAGCTTGCAATGCCAAACTACCTACAATGATTTACTCATTTGTACAGCTGGGTCATTTTTACCCAAGGAATTTAGGAAAAGTACCTTGATCAAGGGTGCTACAGCAGGAGTGGAGTTTGAACCTGGGTCCTTCGAGCGCAAAGACGACAGCTCTAACTACTATTCTTGTAAACTTTAAAGCTACGTTGACAGGAGGAAGCTTTCCAACGTGTTTGACTAGATTTCCCCTGCAAAATGATATGTGTGTGTGACGTAGCTGATCTGCCCCAGGAGGACCAATGTGCTTGACATGATCCTTTATGGAACATAATCTCATCCCCTCATATCCATTTCCTGTCCAGATGACAACGAGTGTGAGTTGGACCCATGTGGTCCAGGAAAGGGGATTTGCATCAACACTGCGGGCTCGTACAGATGCCACTGTAACCATGGATTTCAGCAACAGGTCCTCCTGGGAAAGCTCACATGTGTAGGTGAGTGATGGACTGACCATTAGTTTGCCACTGCCCTAGACCTATGCTTGACCCCAGGTGAGCTGGATTAATCCTGGAATGGCTTCCAAACAGGATTTACTTTAGCGAAGGAGGCCTGAGATAAAATGCGAGTGTAACTCCATTCGTATGTCGAGCCGAATTCTTGATTCTGCCTTGAGAACCTGTTGTCATCCTAAACATTGCACCGCTGACCGTTTTCTTGTTTTTTCCTTAACGTTGAGCAAAAGTTACTTTGCCTACTGACATTTTCATATGTAAAAGAAAAGCTGACATTGTTAAAAGAACATAAGTCCTAACTACACAGTGATAAGAAAGTACTTTGATTTTGAGCCCTCTCAGTACCAGTTCTAATGCTGTAGTCAGACATTGGTGTGCACCATGGTCCACAGAATGACCCAAATCTGTGTGTGTATTAGATATAAATGAATGTGCCAAGCCACACATCTGTGGAGAGGGGGGTCACTGTGTCAACCTGCCAGGGACATACAGGTGTCAGTGCAAGGAGGGCTACGGAAGCGCGTCGCAGCGACAACCGGTTTGTGAAGGTGAGAAACTTGCCGTTGGATTTCAGAGGTATTTCACTGGCATGTTTTTCACGTACACCTGTCGCTCATGTTAGACCCAAGTTATGAATTTTCGAAGACGCAAATATTTCCGTGTTTCTTTTTCTGAAATTTCTGTTGCGAATTGAAAACGCCCTGCATTTCTGCTTGCTGCCTTTGGCAGTAAAACGCACTCCGAGGGGGGCCAGAAGGAGGAAATGGAGAGAGGGCAGTGCGATGAGGAGGAGGGTTCGCAGCATTGTGCAACTTTTCCAAACAGATTTCTCTGTGTGTGTGTGTGTGTGTGTGTGTGTGTGTGTGTGTTGTTTTTTTCTTTATTTTTTTTTTAAATTATTTATTATAGCTATGCAGGGGGTGCGGTGGCGCAGTGGGTTGGACCGGGTCCTGCTCTCTGGTGGGTCTGGGGTTCGAGTCCCACTTGGGGTGCCTTGCAACGGACTGGCGTCCCGTCCTGGGTGTGTCCCCTCCCCCTCCGGCCTTATGCCCTGAGCTGCCGGGTTAGGCTCCGGTTCCCTGCGACCCCGTATGGGACAAGTGGTTCAGAAAATGTGTGTGTGTGTGTGTGTGTGTGTGTGTGTGTGTGTGTGTGTGTGTGTGTGTGTGTGTGTGTGTGTATTATAGCTATACCTGAGCCTTTTTACAGGAACTACCCCGCAAACAAATAGAGGTACAGGATTTGGATTAAACAACGGAAAGACCTCAGAAATGTATTAACAGGGAGTAAGGCCACCCTTTGCCTTCAGAAAAACTTCAGTCCTTTTGGGAATGCCGTCATAAAAGTCCTGAACTCCGTGCGGTGGGGTGTTGCACCATTCTTCACGAAGAAAAGCCTCCGCATCTTTAAGGGATAAAGGAGGTAGAAATCTACTTTTACACTCTGCTCTTCTGAACTTTCCATCAAGTTTCAGTGATTTTTACTGGTGACTGGGGTGGCCACAGAAACCATTCGACTTCATCCTGGTGTTGATGAAACTTTTCATCCGGGAAAATTGGAACACCGCGAGAGAACGGTGCTTTCATCATAGGGTGCACCTGGTCCTGTAAAGTGGCCTCATATTTCTTGGTTGTTATACAAACATAGAGAGCAGTCATTGGACCTAATGACTCAGGTGGATCCCCCACCATGTTAAACAGCTGGGGACAAATACTGTGGGTTGAACTCATCCTTTGGCTTTCTTCAAATGTAAACCTGTTCAGAAGTAGGAAATAGGGTGAACGATGACTCATCAGACCGCATTACTTTTTTCCGTTGCTCGGGGAACCAGGTTTCGTGCTCCGTACATCAGGTTGTGTGTCTTTGTGCGCTGGTTTCTGAATGGCAGCCCTGCTATAAATTCCAGCTTTGTGAAGATCGTGACATTCAGTTTTTGTTGAGACTGAATGTCAGAGGTGCTGATTCATTTCTGTGGTCATTTTTGTGGCATTTAGCAACTATTCTGTGAAATATCCTCCTGTCCCTCTCAGTGAGCTTCGACATGCAGCCACCGTTCCTCTTTACTGATGTAGTTTGTCCGTGTTTCGCATATGCTCTCGTTATTTTTGACACTCTTCCCCTTGACGCATGAAATAATTTTGCAGTTTTTTGACCATTGTACCGACTGCTTGCCCTTTTTGAAATGGCGTTTGTTGCCTCACGTTTCTTTGGAACCTCATATATCAAAGTGCTAATTGTCAGACCTCTTTCATAGCTGACACATAGTGCTAACTGGCAGTCATCGTACCGTGACTCACCTTTGCAGCAGCGTTTGTAATTGTGACTTATTTTTTTTTCGTGTGGTGTTTCCCCTTCACGTGTCAGTTGTTACATTTTTATGTGAGCATGTTCTCCAACTCACTGCCCTTTCCTAACTCCATGTGGCTTCTGAAGTGCATACAGAACACCAAGCGGTCTCTATGTGTAAAGCACAACTCAACGCACTGAATAGGAGATGAACATTGCATCTTTTTATATTCGGTTATTAAACCTCATTTTACGTTTTCTTGTTAATAAGAAACAATAAAATAAATTATCGTCCTCACTGCGGGCTGGGGGGTGGCAGTTGGTTTGACCGGGTCCTGCTCTCCGGTGGGTCTGGGGTTCGAGTCCCGCTTGGGGTGCCTTGCGACGGACTGGCGTCCCGTCCTGGGTGCGTCCCCTCCCCCTCCAGCCCTTCGCCCTGCGTTGCCGGGTTAGGCTCCGGTTCGCCGCAACCCCGTACGGGACAAGCGGTTTCAGACAGTGCGTGTGTGTGTATGTGTGTCCTCCCCGTAGTGTTTCCTGCCTCCCTGATGATTCAAGAATAGAGGAACATTGCAGACCCTACACTGGATGAGCTGTTCATGAAAATATAATAAGCGAACAAGTCTTACAGGGGATTTTTTTTTAATTTTAGCTTTTTCAGATGTTTTTAACATAACCTAATACATAAATAAATCGAGGGATTAATATCACTTGTTAAAATTTGATGAATTGTGACATAGGGGGTGTACAAATAATTCCAAGTTATGAACAGACTTTTGATCTCAGTACAAGTGTGCTTTGATATTTGCTTGGTGCTGGAAAAAAAAATTGCCTTCCTTAAGCAAAGAGCCCAGCATGTATGTGTGCATTTTGTGTGTCATTTAATGTATCATGAGTGTGTGGGTGTTTCTCTCTGCATGTCTTATTGATTAGACACTTTTTGTGAAATTCCATCACAAGGATAGTGGCTAGCAAGCAATCTGCCTTCTCAGGAAGTTTCATAAAACGTAAGATTATTTTTATTGATTTGGGTTGTCTTATGAAAGCGAATGGACTTTTTCTAGGTAGCTTTTTATTTTTCGAAAAACATTCCTTTTACTTGGTCCTGTTTCCTTTCAGACATAGACGAGTGCCTGGACCCCAACGCATGTCCCAATGAGCAGTGTGAGAACACGCAGGGTTCCTACGAGTGCGTGCCCTGTCAGCCTGGACACCAGGCCCGCGTCGGTGTCTGCTATGGTGAGTATTTTCTTTCCCAGTGTCTCATTATAGCCCCTTCCCACCCTGCGCTCTTTCTTTCTCAGTTTCTCAGGATACCCCCTTCTTCCCTGTGCCATCTCCCCGCCAGTTTCCTGGCAGTCTGCCCCCTCTTACAGTGATTCACTCTACACCCGCAGCATTAGCCAGGGGTCCCTCCAGCACTCGGAAAGTTGACATTCTCCCAGCTTTGTGTGCCCCACCTACTTTCCCTCTTCTGTTCCCACTCCATAGCTAAATATTTTCTCCCGGTACAATAATACTTACTCAGACTGTTTTCACAGCTGATATGAATAGCCCACATTGTATGTCACACAATGTCCCACGTTACTTAGCTGCTGGAGACACCTGCTGATCACCATCAGTTAAGCTGCTGCCGAATGCAAAAATGACAGGAACGTGTGATATGGATGTCGTGACTAAAAATGCAGAAATTAATGGAAAGCTCACGTGACTTTTTTCTGATGTTAATCTACCTTTTTTCCAGTTAAGAGCAAACAACTGGCTTAACTTGCAGTGAAGCTCAAATCTTGCCTAATGGATTGTTTAGGGTAGCGTGTAAACTGGCTAGATTGGGGGTCTTCATGGTTCGAGACGCCTTCTTTGGTTTACACGCCCAACAGCTTGTCTGGAGTCTGCTTACATAAGTATAAGCATACATAAGACCTCCTCCTTCTTCTTCTATGACTTGTACATTGTGTAAAATATGTTCCATTAGATGAATATAACTGTAACCATGGTATTTATTTTTGCTTCCTAGTAAGATGTGGGTACGCTGTTTGCCGTTGTTTTGAGTTCACATCCTTAGAGGTGGCAGATGATATAACGTAAGTTCATGGCACGGTTCAGAGATGGTCCGAAAGAGATGCATTTTGAGCTTGCTTTTTGAATACTTAAACTGATTAAGCAGCTCTGATGGAGAGAGACGGAGTTTATTCCATCACCTTGGAGCCAAAACTGTGAACCTTTGGGCTTTTGATTTTGGACTACTTGCGCATAGGACTGTCAGACAGCAAATTGTGGAGGAGGGGAGTGGTCTTTGTGGGCTTTAGAGATTGATCAAGTCCTGTTGGTATCGTATGCAAATCTTTTGACAGTCTTGTAGGTTCTAACCAGAGTCTTGAACTTGATATGGGCAGCAACAGGAAGTCAATGGAGAAAAAAGAGAAGGGGAGATACATGGGAATGCTTCAGCAAACACAACTTGTGCTGTAGCATTCTGTATCAGTTGGAGAGGCTTCGTGATGTTGGCCAGAAGACCAGACAGGAGGGAGTTGCAGTAGTGCGAGAGGGATATCCCCATGGCCTGGACTAAAAGCTACAAAAAAAAAATATGTCATGAGATGACAGCAAAACTTCTGGATGTTTTACAGGAGGGGTAATTTAACCTGTGGGCTGTGCCTCTCCAGGTGAGGTGCAAAGGAGATGTAGTGGAGCTGTGATGTACCTCCCAGAAAATTTGTTTTCATTGGTTCATTGATTTATTTGGGGAAGGGAGGTGTTTACTTTCAGGTGAAATGAAGCTAAGAAACAGCAGTGATAGCACAGGCAATGACAGACCCAAAGGAAATGGTATAGATGGAGAAAAGGAAGGGACCCAGCAGCGGGCCCTGCAGAACACCAGCCGAGAGAGATTGAAGGGAAGGCAGGGTGCCGTGCCAAACCACCTTGTAACATCAACCTGATCTGTGTTTTTGAATTTGATTCCACGCTGTCCTGTTCAGAAACATAGATTCTGGCGGTTGGCAGTATCATATGCTGCAGTCTAATGAGAGGTCAACTGGAATGAGGACCAAGGAACAGGAGGTTGCTTTAGTCGACTGGAGAGCTCGACACACTGCAAGGAAGGCAGTCTCAGTGGAATGCTCAGTTTTGAATCCAGACTGATTACTGTCAAAGAGACCATTCTGGCCAAGCTGGTTATAGGGTTATAAATGTGACACATTTAGATTTGTGCCATTCCAGCAACGTGGAGTTTGAATTTGTCCTCACGGAGTGTATTAGACAGCCATGGGCTGGAGATGGGATGTGCTTGTCTGGATGGAAGATAGCAGACAGAATCACAAGTGCAGGATAGAGAGGAAAGGAGGACAATGGTTGTATCATTTAAGGAGAAATGGGAGAGTTTTGTGGTAGATGGGAGGGTGGTTAGGATAGCAGAAGAAAGGAAAGACGGCAGGAGGGATTTTAACTTGGGGGGAAAGTGTAAAAGGGTGCAGAGGAGGATCATGGGGTAGGAGTGGTAATGGGGTGGGGGGTTTAAGACAATGAACAAGTGATCAGAAACATGAAGTGGAGTAACTGACAGGACTCATTCCTCCAGATATTGACGAGTGCCAGGAACAAGACATTTGTCCCAACGGTCGCTGTGAGAACCTGCAGGGCACCTACCGCTGCCTGTGCAATGAAGGCTTTGTGCCCGAGCCCAACAGCAAGGGCTGCAGAGGTGAGTAATGCCATCATGCACATCTTTTTTTTCTTTTACATGAGTTTTTATGTTAATTTAGTTTTTGCACCAGCTTAGCCCTAAAAACTTTTATCTGCTCAGCAAATACTTATCTAGAGGGACCTAATAACTTTGTTTGCAGTCACACAGATGGGTATTTTCCATTGATTCAGTGGAAAAGACAATGTTTACCATACTGTGAATGCACTACAAATCATATTGCACTATTCCTTCTTAAATACCTCTAATGCACAGTTATTATGTAAGTACTTGTATTGTATAGTTAACTGTTTATAGTATATGTATATTTGCACTAATTTCAGATTATCGACTTAGTAAATTAGTTATGTAGGTCTAAAAGCTGTCCTTAGGTCTAGTGTTGCATGTTTATATTTATGCTTATTTTACACAGCACCGTGGTCCTGCGAGACACGACATTTCGTCCCACTGTATGTCCACACATGTAGTGGAATGACAATAAAGCTTGACTTGACTTGACTGCTGGTTACTTTGTCAATGATCTTGGTTTTGTTCTTTGTCCTTAAAGCACACACACACACACACACACTTTCTGAACCGCTTGTCCCATACGGGGTCGCGGGGAACCGGAGCCTACCCAGCAATTCAGGGCGTAAGGCTGGAGGGAGAGGGGACACACCCAGGACGGGACGCCAGTCCGTTGCAAGGCACCCCAAGCGGGGCTTGAACTCCAGACCCACTGGAGAGCAGGACCTGGTCCAACCCACTGCGCCACCACACCCCCTGTCCTTAAAGTACTTATATGCAATTGACAAGTCGTCTTGGATAAAAATCAGCGTAAATGCAGAATCAAGTGCTTCTAGTGCAACAGTGGTAGGTCCTCTCTTAGAACTTTAACCTCTACTGAGGGATTTAAACGTTTTTGGTGGAATTATGTTAACTTTAGTTGACAGGTCAATGGGCCATTAGGTTCCTGAGGGTCTGTATTAGTTTAATTAGATGGGTTTCAGGAGGAAGCCTCTGGCAGTCCTGCCTCCGGTTTGTGTTCAGCCTGTCAACTACCTCAACTTCATGAGATTGTTTTGTCAGAAAATCAGATTTAATGACTCAGCTGTAGCACCGCTGGTGTTTAATAACAAAGCAGTTGAAATTCATGAAGTTCCCTTTGTGCAGCCTGTCAGTTGTGGTGATGAACCAAGACTGTTGAAATGCCACACACTGTATATCCCCACGAAAGGCTTCTCATAGTTTTATGGAGAGATTGCGTGTGTTCACAGCTCTGCGTGTTTCTTTCCCAGACATCGATGAGTGCGAGGATGACCGGCTGTGTGCAAATGGGCACTGCGTGAACACCGAGGGCTCCTTCCTGTGCCAGTGCTATCCGGGGTATCAGCCCACTCAGGAAGGCAGCCACTGTGAAGGTCAGCCACCTTGAAAAAAACTGGAAAAAAAAATTGTAGCTGTTTTAGACAGTTGTTCAAGCTGTCATTTGTTTACAATTGTGATTTAGTAGTTGTTACTGAGCCCCATACACAGCTGAGCAGTTGATTTTGGCAGTTCAACTTGTGTATCGTTCTCGTGGGTACGGCAGCAGGACCCTTTTTTCGGACCTGTACGAGCAGGTCCTGCTCCATGTTCATGTCCAGCCGCCCTGCTTACTGTAATTCCTTTTTGTGCCTTTGTACAACGTTTGAAATATATTTATCCAGTGAAGAATTTAGCACTTGTGTTATGCGTTTCCTTCAGACACAAATGAATGTGAGAAACATAATTTCTGCCAGAGGGGACACTGCATAAACACAATGGGATCGTATCGTTGTGAATGTCAGAAGGGCTTCCAGCTGATCAACGGGAGACGCTGCCAAGGTACCGTCCTCCTAGACTCACGTGGCTTCTGTTCCTGTGATGTTTGCCTCGCTTTGTAGGCTGGAAGTGCCGGAAACACGTCTACGTTTAGAAGAGGGTGTGTTTGAAGCCCTCCTAACTATTGAGGAGACGACGTGCGCTCGGTGTGCCGCTAGCCCTTGTGTTTCCCTCAACAGACATTGACGAGTGTGCCGAGGACAGGGGCCTGTGTCAGCCTGGTGGAGTGTGTGAGAACCAGCAGGGCACCTACGTCTGCGTGTGTGGCGAGGGCTACGTGAACTCGGACGACGACCACAGCTGCGAGAGTATGCCGTTCTCCCGTTTTGCGTTCCCGTCCTGTGCTCCTTCCTTACTGTTCAATACTTCAGTCCGGTCATACACCACCCCGCATTCCTTTTCTTACACTCCAATTCGTCAATTCTGTTCTGTGTTCCCATCCTCCATTGCTGTTCCCACTCAATAAAATCCCACAGCACCGTTCTATCCTTCCATCTCACAGTTCAGCCCTGTAGCCCTGTCCTCTTCCGTCCTGTATGGTTCTGTCATCTTGTTCTTTTCTGCAGTTACTTCTTGCACTTTCAGTGTCCAGTCTTTACCTCTAGAATGTTCTCCCCGGCGCTCTTCTTCCGAGCCATCTATTAATGCTCAGAATGTATTTCCGCTTGTGTCTTTGTGCGGGGGTGCACGGAAAGACATCAGTATTGGCTGTTTTCCTGACTCTGCACTTCACTCATGGTTCTGTCCTGCTGCAGAGGTTGAGGTTGATGTGGAAGATAAGAAGGAATGCTACCTGAACCTGGATGACACAGTGTTCTGCGACAGCGTGCTGGCCACCAACGTCACCAAGCAGGAATGCTGCTGCTCCATTGGCGTGGGATGGGGGGACCAGTGCGAGATCTTCCCTTGTCCCGTATACAGCTCTGGTACTGCCAGTAGTTCCTATCCTGCAGTGACCTTCACAATGCAAACTCTAGGGCCAAAGTCTGTTCTGAGGAACACCTCTGACATATAGCCTACCCCTTGTACTCCTAGTTCCTGAGCTTTTAAGTCCAAGCTGCTTTTTCTGCAGTGTCCTCGTGTTCTCCTGTGGTCCATGAAGGAGTAATGCTAAACTTTGCTACAACAAACTTCGCTATAAATGATCATTTTGATAGGAGGAGTAAACCTCAGATGTTTGCTCCATTTGCCCAACTTAGCCATACGTGCAAACGGCCCATATTTATAAGAGCTTCACGTTAAGTCAATAAGTGCCTCCTGAAGGACACAACAGCAGGGCCTCTCCAACTATATGTACTTTTTGCTACCCTTTGAAGGGGGTGTTTTGCAGCAGCACGTCAGGTTTGCTTCTTATCTGTCTGGGCTCTTGTGTGTTTCCTTGCAGCAGAGTTTAGCTCCCTGTGTCCCAGCGGCCGAGGGTTCTACTATGAGCACAGCATGATGGCCTACGGCTTGCCTGTACATAGGGGTAAGGCCAGCAGAGCAAGTCTGACAAAGCATTAAAAAATGCAAAAAAAAGTTTACACTCTACCAAGGGTTTATTTTGTATTCAGTGTGATATATAAGTAATGTATTTAGTATTTAACTTTTCCCCATTTCTCAAATGATAAATATTTGATCTAGCGGAGTCTGGAACTGCCGTCAGCCTGTTTATTTTGCTGTCGACTGTGGAGAGGGTCAGACTCTCCTTCATTGCACGCATTCCACATCCATGTCGCCCTTTCTCAGACATTGACGAGTGCGTGCTCTTCGCCGATGAGATCTGCAAGGAAGGCCGCTGCATGAACACCCAGCCAGGCTACGAGTGCTACTGTCAGCAAGGCTTCTACTATGACAGCAACCTACTCGAATGCATCGGTAAGCTGTCTGTCTCCACCCTGTACCACCGCAGGCCTTCTGGGCACAGAAGAGTCGCACGCTGATCAGTCACACACTCTCCCATACTGTTTTGCTGTAATGTTGTGTAGTTTTTGTCTACTCTTCTTTTTCTGGGCGGTGCAGCAGCGCCGTAGTTGTTTCACACGCCATCAGTGTCTTGGCAAACTCGAACATTGAGAGTTTGCTGCAGCCTGTGCTATGGAAGACATGAATACACACCTCTGCAGAGCTCTGTAAAGGACTGGCATCTCACCCGGGATATACCGTGCCTCACCCTGTTCCGTTCGGATTCGTTCTGGAACACGGCCATCCTTCAACAGACAAGCAGTAGTACTTTTTTTTTTTAACATAGGCGTATCTTATAGTTATTGGTTATCTTATTGATACTGAATGAATGGATGAACGATACTACAAAGGTATTAAAAATATGGAAGCTCTTATAAAGCAAATAGGTCTTAGGTGTAACTACTTTTTTCAAGGATACTGGTGCAAAAAAATGAGGAAGGACATCCCATGACTAACAAACTTACTTAGTATCAATAGAGAGATATTTACCGGAAAAAAGTTGATTGTTTGCCCGAAACTGGTCTGGTAAAGACTGAATAGCGAACCTCTTCCCAATGTGCAACGATTACAGCAAATACGGTGCACCGAAAGAGAACAGCTCAGCATAAATGTTGTTCACTTTGTGTTTTGCTCACTCAGATGTAGATGAATGCCACGACAAGTCGCTTTGCACTAATGGGCGATGCGTGAACACCCGAGGTTCGTTCTACTGTGTGTGCAACCCTCCCTGGACTCCTGACACCTCGAAAAAGAAGTGTGTGGTGCCCACGTTCACAGGTTGGTGTGATGGCTCTGCGAGTTCCCTTGGCAAGGAACCGTGAGAAGTGCAGATATTGTAAGACTTGGCTCTTCTTTCGCATGCAGTCTTTTTCTTGTTAACACCTCTAATGTGCGTTTTGAGTTGATGTCTGCTTTGTTGCCCACAGCGGTACCTCGCCGTAGGGTCTTGTCCCAGCAGCGTCACCTTCCCCCGCAACAATATGACACAGCTAAGAACGCGCATTACGAAAACAAAAACAAATTCAAAAGCTGAAAGCTAAGTTTGCGTGTTCTCCAGGCTGTAACATAGATTTCCTCCAGGCCCTCTGATTTCCTCCCGCAGTCCAGAGATGTGTTTCAGATGAACCGGTGACTCTGAATTTCCAGCAGTGTGTGATTGCACAAGACGAAGTGAATTGTGTGAACGACTGCCCTGCAATGCAGTGGCATCCCGTCCAGACTGGACGTTACCTGGCCTACTGGTCCGGGCTTCTGGAACTGTCTGTGGACCAGCACAAACAGTTATTGATCATGGAAGAATGCATGTGATGTAGTAGCAAGAGAAAACGTGCATTTTATCGCTTGAGGACAAAATGATATTTTTCTTTTATGCCAGTGCTACTAAATAAACTTTGTTGTCGCTTAAATTTGTATCACCATTCTCATGGAAACCTTCCACATTGGAAAGTTTGCTTTTTTTATGTTCTCTGCCCAACAAAACTGAAATACTCACCCGTGAGCCTCTCAGAAGCCTCGCAACCAAAGCTTCATTAGTGTGAATTTGGAGTAGCTTCCGGCAACATTTAAAACCGCCTGGCTCATGGAATTTACCCAAGCTGGACATCCTTTTCTCTGCAGAATGTTTTCATTCTCTGGAGGAAGAAACACACTGGTTGTCTAATCAGTGTTACGAAAGCTCTTGCCTTCGAGGCAGTGGGATCGGCACACGGGAGGGCAAAACATGCCTCGTACAGAACTGGCAACAACCTGGGGTTGAAATGTGCTCTGCAATTTTCTGCCGTGGCATTTTCCGTCTGTTATAATTTACAAAAAGATGAAAACCTCTGACTTGGGTAGTGTTTTTCTCTTTGCGGTGAAGTTAGATTTAAAAACAACAAAAAAATGTCTATGACAGAGCCTTTCAGGAGAAAATGCAAGTCAGAACAGTTTGGGTTTCCATGCTGTCTTTAATATTGACTTTTTAGATATGTTGTCACCGCCTTCAAAAACTCAAACTGCTCTCCCCAGGCCACACAGTCTTCTCTAAAATGGCACCATGTAGAGGCACCATTTAGGACCTCACCAGTAGGTTTGTTGTGGTTCAGGTGTGGATGAGTGTCAGGACCCTGCCAACTGTAGAAATGGCCGTTGCGTGAACACACTGGCATCTTACTACTGCATCTGCACCCCACCCTGGACCCTGGCCACGGACCGCAACAGCTGCATTCCCCCAGAGGAGCAAGGAGGTAAGAGGGGTCAATGGTCAAGCTATCAGTGGGAGATGGAATTAATTTGCCCCGGTGAGACAATCCACCCCTAGTTGGTAGGTATTATTAATTTGCAAATAAGAACCAAATGATGACTGATTTGAAAGCATGCAGTATTCATACTGCTAAAATGTACTGTTGTAATATTCACACTGTTAATATGCACTGATGCAGGAAATGCTTTAGACAAGTCTTTCCAAAACGCAGTCATGAGAAAAAGTAAGTAAACTCCCGGGAAACTTTTTTTTTTTTCTTCTTCTTCTTTTCTTTCTTTTTTAATATATTAAGATATCTGACCCTCATTTAAATGCTGTCAGTGAGTTGGGGCGACCATATTTAATAGATAACACTGGTAATGTGTACTTTGGCATTTTTTTCACTGAACAGAGATGAGAAACTTACTTTGGCTTCATAAGCGTATTGCTGCGAAGGAATGTACCATGTCAACGGAGCTGTAAGAGGACCTAAGAAATTTTAGATGCCCATGTGTGAAGGATAGTGTATTAAACCCTTTCAAAGTATTTACAGGTCCATCGTTGTGCTGTACCAACCATGATTTACAAATGAGAAACGTACCTCATTACTGGCAATCTAAAAGCAGGCCATCCCACTGCTGAGCAGCCCATTCACTGAGCAAAAGGTAGTCCAGGATGTCTCCGAGAACTCCCGCGTGACATCACTCTTGGTCTTCAGCGGGAGGTCAGGAGGAAAGAAGCCTCTGTTTAAAAAAAATAAAAGCACATCCAAAGTTTATTGGGTTCAGAATGTGACTTCTGGAGCAACACGGATGTGCTTCTGTTGAATAAATAATTGCAAAGTACAAATTTCTCGCATCATCGTCATGGTCATCTGAATCAGATGTGATGCTGGAAATTTCATGCATTAAAAATATGTAAAATAACAAAACTTTCAGACAGGATGCATTATATGATCCTGAAGATGGATATACACTTGTGCTTCGTTTTTCTGCAGCATAAACCACACGTAGCTCAACAGAAAGTAACTCCGCTGTATAGGAGCAAGCAATTTCAGAAGGAGTTCAGGTGGAAGGGAAGCCTTGGGGAGCAAGTGGAAGATTTATTTTCAGATCTGGTTTTGCACAGAAAGGATCTCCAGTAGCGTGTCTGTTATTGGCTGGAATAACCTAATACAACAGTCATCCGGTAGCATGGTGTTCAACACTTAACCACATATGTTCTGCTGATTGTGCAGATGAATGATCAGCAAGGGTTGAGAAGAAGTACCAGGTTAGGAAGTCAAGGCGGATATCAGAGTAACTGCTTCTGTTGATGTTTTCCGTGTGAGAGAGCAGCAGGTGGTTACATGTGAAGAAGAACGATTACAGGCTCTTGATGTCCATAATGCATTTTTGAAGTCCTGCCTCACAAGCCTATTCCATCTGGACCAGTCATTTCTCCTTTTGACCTTGGCTTCAACAAATGTCAAACTGAGAACTGGAAGATCTCCAGTAATGACCAGTTGTAGCTTTACTCCAGCTACGTGCTCCCAGCCAGCTCTCAATGCCGATGACCTCATCTCCTCCGTAGCTCTTTGAGCCCCGTGGACACTATTTACAAAGTGAACCTTTGGCGAGGGTTTTGACTTGATCAGAGGGCTCTGTTGACTGTTGTTCTGTAACCGATTTCTGTGGTGATCCTTACAGATGTGAATGAATGCCAGGACCCTTCGTACTGTAAGAATGGAGTGTGTCTCAACACGCCTGGCTCCTTTCACTGTATTTGCACTCAGCCTCTCACCTTCAGTGCGGCGCTGAAACAGTGCGTCTATGACGGTGGGTATAACCAATTGCTGCTCAGCGTCTCTCAGGCTTAAGAGCTCAGGCTCAGCCGTTTGCCTGCCCTCTTGCTGTTCCTCATTAACGCCCGCCCCCCTCTTCCGTCCCAGTACATGCCATCCGCTTGTCAGGACACGTTACAAAGCCCCTTTGCGTTTGTCGTGTCTTCGGGATTGGGATGTAACGGTCGCCTACAAGCTTCTCCTTCTTGTCCCCCCCGCCACCCTCGGCAGAGTGTCCATGGAGGCACGGGCCAGAGTTGACTTGTCGGTTTGTTTGGCTGTCAGGGAAGCCTTACGAAGCATAGCGGGACCCGAGCAAGGAGATGGAGGAGTGGTGTGGGGTGTTGCGCTGGCTGGCACCGTCTCCGTCATGGCTTTAACACAGTTTGTGTAGGCGTGGGGTGGGTGGGCGGGTGGGTGAGGGTTTGGGTTCTTCGAGCCCCTGCGGCGCGGCGATTCGTTCAGTGGGCTAGCATGGCTTGCACAGCAACAAGGAACAGCAAAGCCTTTGCTGTTGCGTCTCTCTCAAGGGAAACGTGTGCTTGTGCACGTGTCTGTGAGCGTCTCGGGGCAAATACGAGAAAATGAGAGTAACCGCATTTTTCCTCCTTAATTCTCTCATTCTCTTTTGCCCATGTCTCTTAAATGGGAATGTGACCTTTTTTTTTTCTCCCTGTCTGTCGTAAATTTGGTCTGTGTGTTCAAAACGCTGTCTTTAAAGCTGGCATTCAGTATAAAATTTCACCTGTTGTCCTAATTATGGAAAAACTGATGAGCGTGTTCATGAACAAAGTAGGCTTTGTGCAAATTATTGTACAGCAGAACAGTAGTTTCCTTTATTTCATTTACTGATCAGCTAGGTGAGGAAAAACTTTGATTTACTTTTGCAGTAATCTACAGGCTCGGAACTGGCCTGAGCGGAAAGAGGGCTTTGCGTTTAAAAGAGGTTTTTCACCTCAAAGATCTACTGAGACCGATTACACCGAGGGTGTTGAGCTTCAAATGTGCTCCAGTCCAGGTAAAGGAAGGGTAAGCAGGGTATTTCCAGGCAACATGAAGCAGTTCTAAATTCGTTTTGTGTTTGTCCTCCCTCCAAAAGGTTCTATGAGATGCACCACTCGTACGCACGACTCTGCGATCGGATCAGTGCTGCTCAGCAGAGCAATGCTGGGAAAATAATAACATGACAATGCTTCATAATTAGGGGCTTACGAAGCAGAAGCTGCGAGTGTATTAGTTAGCGCTCCCGCCTTCAGCCCCGAAGCTTACAGGTTCGAGTCTGTCTTCCAGCCATAGTTCTTATTATGAAAATTACCTACCGTTATGAATGGGTGAATAATTGTAAGTAGCTTCACGTCATAAGTGGCTTTGGAGAAAAGTGTCTGCTAAATGAGTAAATGTAAAAATGAATAAGAAAAGTGTGCAACTTTCTATAGCGGTGCACTGATAGTATCTGTTCCTTGTACCTTATATGTCGAATTAGTTTATTGCGCCGCAGTGTTTTTTCTGTCTCCTTGCCAATTAAAATAAGTACTTAGTTTGCTAAGGCCCTTTACTGTTCAACTAAATATGTTGCATTGTTCATACAGAATGTGGCTTTTAAGGGGATTAAAATGCGAGGAAAAAAGCTTAAACAGTTTTTCAGTGTAGACTTTAAGAAATGCAGCCCACGCGCTTATTTTTTACACAAACGTTCACCAGGAAGGTGAAAAAGAAAAGTGAAACTACAAAGGAAGAGTTTATACGGGTAAAACATGTACGTGCCGCAGGTGAAATGTTTACGTTCATTTATATTTATTCATTTATCAGATGCTTTTGTCCAAAGCGACGTGCATCTCGGCAAAAGTACAATTTATGCATTACATTAAGAGAAAGACACATGTGACTCTCAAGTAAACCTAGTTTGTTACCCACCACTTGCTGCACCGATGTTCATCATTCAAGTAGGTGCATAAAACCCAGGATAGACAAATCCCGATACCCTCCCACCAATTTTTTTTTTTACAAATATCATAAGATACATAAGATTCATATTTACATTTATGTATTTAGCAGACGCTTTTCTCCAAAGCCACTTCCGATAGATACTACGTAGTGTTATGAGCCCACACGCCTTATTCACCACGGTGAGGAATGTTCAGCTGTTGAAGGGATTTTAGACTCGTCGGTTGACTGTCGTTCCACTTCTAGTCCAGGCCAATTGTATTGGCACCTTTAACAATCACAAAGTGCTGTAATTGCATGTTGTTGTGTTTTTTATTGTTCCAACTGAGTTCTGAGTCGTTCGGCTTTTCCATAGCAGCTGAGTCAAGGGGTCAGATGTAGGACAGCCGCCACTGTCTAGCTTCCGTTGTCTGGAGGGACCGTTGCGCCAACGATGTGGCGGCCCTGTGGCTGACTTGTTTGTCTGCTTCTCTTTGTTTTCCCTCCTCCGCCCGTCCGCAGACCGGACTGCTGCCCATAAGGACATCTGCTTCCTCCAGGTGGACGAGGACCTCATCTGCAGCATGCCCCGCAACGGCCACATGGTGACCTACTCCGAGTGCTGCTGCCACTATGGGCGTGGCTGGGGGCCCGAGTGCCGCACCTGTCCCCAGAGAAACTCAGGTCTGGATTCTTCTTTGTACCGCTGTTTCATTAGACCTTGTTGCATCTGTTTTTCTAAATGGCACCGAGCTGTTTCCTACACCCGTGTGTACATTTACCTGCAGGTACAACGATGTACGTTAACACCAGCCAAGGAGAGAATTGTGTCTTTTTTTTCTTCTCCGCTCATCCAGTTGTGCACGTTTTGTGCACACTGCGCTGACCGCTGTCAAAAGGCTTTAGTTCAGCAGCTCAGCTCCTCTTCACAGCCGCTGACATCGAATGAATGGCATTTAGTCGCCAGTACAGCGAGTTTAGAGACGCGTGGCGATGGGTCACCGGGGGAAAGTACACCTGTCCTTATCCTGCTCTCAGCACCGGCTCGTCCTCGTGGGTGAAGAGAGCTTTCCAGTCAGCCATAAGTCCCAGTCTCCTCTCTGATCTGGAAAGATTGTGGATTTTTGATGCAAAAGTACTTTTTCCTTGACAAGCTGTGTAACTGTATGTTTCAGCACAGCCTGCGCTGCCAGCAGAGTATCTTTAGCTTTTTCGTTGCAAATAAAAAAGCCACATAAATGGCATAACCCACATCTAGCTGACGCTTTCCTCCGAATCAACTTACAATCATTGACCTGTTTTTACAGACAGGTAATTTTACTGGAGCAATTTAGGGAAAGTACCTTGCTCAAGGCTACTACAGCCAGAGCTGAGATTCAGACCTTTGACTTTTGGGTCTAAAGGCAGCAGCTCTAACCACTACACTACCAGCTGCAGAGTTCTTTGTTGGCTGAAGACTGTAGAAACTACCTGTCTGGTAGAGCCTGCTGTAGGGCTGGAGCTACCCCACATAATTTTCTGACACTTCTCAGTCTGCTATTGTTCTTTTTGCCAACGAAATGACTGTAGGAAGGCGGTCCGCGTGGGTACAAAGAGGGGTGTCCGTTTCTTTGGGACGAGGATTAAATAGTTTTTGGGTGCACCTCTTTGGCCACTCGGTCACCGTTGTGTCACCGAGAGCGGCGTTTGCCGAGCTCACGCCTCACAATAGAGTGGCTCAACGTCCGGGGCCCCCAGGACTGCTGTCCACCTGCTCACAGCCTGCTTTTCCACTCCTCCTCAGTGATGTTCAGCCGACTCTGCGAGATGCACCTGGACACAGAGTCTGATGGTGAAGCTGACTTCCTTGTTGCGCTTGCCAACTACAAGCCCGGTAAGAATACCCTGTCTGAATCCTTTGTCTTACATAAAACAGGTGCCCTTACGTGTGAACTGTTTTCCGCTGTATCAGTTTTCTCACATAACACCTTATCGACTGTACTTCATGCATAACATGGTACACAGCTGCACCGCTGCATGGATTCAATACGTAATCATCTACGTTTTATTTGCTCTCTTTTATCCCATTCACCTGTCTGCTATGCGTCATTTCCGCCGTGTTATAGCCCGCTTTTCCGTGTGTCTCAGGAGGAGACAGCTCAGAGGAAGATTCGGACGAGTGCAGCTGCGCAAACGGTCGCTGCGTGCGCTCCTACCTGGGCACCATGTGCGAGTGTAACCCCGGCTTCCGCCTGGACCACTCACGAACCCGCTGCCAAGGTACAGCAAGAGGGGCTTGCAGTGAATCAGAGCTTTGGAGCACATTTATGGTCACCCCTGCACCTTCTCACGAGTGACGCACTTTAACGCATATTCTGTGGACGATGTCATCGTTCACCTGCTTTTGTGGATGTCATGAGCACGTACGTAAATGTCCAGTGCTGATATAATACAATAGAATAAAGTCTTCACAGTATAAAGGTCGTATCTGACCTTTCGCTCATGTGAAAGAAACAGGGAAGGAGGACAGATGGCTGTTTATTGGCATCAGCGGCAATACTGTGTACCATGCCGTCAGCGGCAATGTTAGTGTGTGTCATAAGAGTGCCGTAAGTGAGTCCACCTGGGGTCCAGCTTTGTACAAAATGTTTCATTTAAATAGTTTAACTGATGCAACCAGCACTTTCCTTTATTTTACACATTGCACTGGCTTCTCAACTTATGAATAAAGCTCTGAAAGGAGTTTTTGGGGACTTTGTTACCATAGTTACCATTAAGCAACAATCAATAGTAAAAAATACAATTGGCTCTTGGTTTGTTGCAGTTATGTAAAAACCTTACATACAGTTGCAATAGATTAAAAAATACCCATTTTGACATTGTTTATTTTGAGCTAGTTCCAATTTAAAATAATTAAAAATTTTGAAAATAAAAATGTCAGCTCCACAAACTCCTGATGGGTGATCAGTTTATCCCATATGCTTGTACACCACGTGCCAGCTTCTCTCCGGGCTCGTTATTATGTCCATTTGTCGTACTTGTCATAACAGTGGTCGTCCCTCGAGCTCTGTAAGAGTCACGAGTGCTGTGGAGCACAAACACACGTGGAGCTGGACACACGGAGTTGAGTTACGACGCCCCACGCTGCTGCTCTCTTTCAGAGCCCTTTACTGCCATCTACTCGGCTGGAAGTGGAAGCACAGCTTGTGTGGGCTCTGCTGCAAACTGAACTGTCACAAAATAGCTTTAAAAAAAGCACAGTTAATGCGTACAAATCAGCTTTGAAAACTTGTACAGGTGGTCCCCGATTTACCATGGTTCGACTTGCGATTTTTTTTCGACTTTACGATGGTGAGCTGGCGATAAGACATTCAGTAGAAACCGTATGTTGAATTTTTTTCGATTCCAAAGCAACTTATAATGTTAGGCTAGTTCACAATTTTTACCCGTTTATACAGCTGGGTAATTTTTTTTGCTGGAGCGATTTAGAGTAAGTACCTTCCTCAGGGGTGTTGCAGTTGAAGGTGGGATTCAACCCTGCAACTTCTAGGACCAAAGGCGGCAACTCTAACCACCATGGTTCCAGCCGACCCGTTGGACATATCTGAGATCCGTCTACTATATAAAGTCGGTATTTGACAGTACGTTGGAGGAATTTTGTATGGTTTATGTTTAAATATCTGAGTACTTCTCAGGCCTTGGTGTGAATATTATAGAAATGTTCATACAGATATAAAACCAGGTGGACATTTTTGTCCAGGTTTCATTCCATCCTCTCTCTTCCTCTGCCAGATGTCAATGAGTGTGCTGAACTGGACCTACGGAAGAGCTGCAAGAACTCCCGCTGTGTCAACACCCTTGGCTCGTACAAGTGTGTCTGCCTTGCCGGCTTCGTCCCCTCACGCCGGCCCAACCTCTGCATCCGTCCACGTGCCTTTTAGCAGCACCCTGGGCCGTTACTCTGTCTGAGGTGCAGCTATGACCCTTGTTGGCCATTCCCGCTCCTTTCCTCTCTGCCGGTCCTCTCCATTGTGGCGCAAAGTGAAGCATTTTTCACCAAAGTTGCTTTTCAGACCTAAGATGGGATCTTCTAAGACAGGACAATGTGTTTTTTTTTTTTTAAATTTATTATTACTATTTCTGACAAGCCTTGCCAACCTTGCAGTTGAGTGGTCGTACATGGGAGACCAAGAAACAAGCAAATCAAGCTGAACTGTCCCCATAAGACTTCATATCACTTCATTACTGCTGGTCGTCTTTCCTTCTTATGTTGTTCTGTCTGTTTCGTTTTCACTCCAGTTTCTCATACGAGTGAGAGTTCCTGCTGTCTACCTGCAGTGGACAGTTGTTTCCCTTTTTGATGTCTGACCTCAGAGATAACCAAAAATCAGCCCTTTTTTGTCACAGATCCACACTCCGTCGGCTCATACTAAACGTCAGCAGTGCCGCAACCTCACCATTACCGAATGGCAGTTATTTGATGTTTTGAAGCTTCAGATGTTTTTCAGAAATATTCACCAAAAAGAGGTGATATATGTGAACCTTCTGTTACAAAGCACTTTAGAAGGGCTTGCAACCCTTAAAGTGCAAGCTTTTCTAAGAAATAAACATTTTCAAGAAAATATTACATTTATTGTCTCTTTGGCTGAAAATCCTTCTATCTAATTGGGGTATACTGTCAGTCTCCCTGCGCCTAGCATGACCTTTATTCCTCATCACCATCGAATCTTTCACCAAATTCAGGGTTATGTGCCGATTAGAAGTGTTCACAGCCCCCCTTCTTGGAAATCTTCACATTTCATTGCCATTTATGTTGATGAGTGGCAAAAAAAAACTCTTAAATGCATCATGCTTCCATGCTGTGGCACAGCATAAATTGGAAAAAGTTCAAGGAGGGTGGATACTTTTTATTGCATACAATAAATGAATAAAGGTTCATGCATAAATTAACCTTAAAATAAAAAAAATTCTAATTTAAAATAAATGTAAAATTTATTAAAAGGTAGAAAGTAGTGCTGAAAAATATGAAATAATTAAACTATTCTAAATTCAAAATTAAAGTATAGAAATGGGCAAGATTTCACTGCTATTTGCATTCATTCATTCAACTGATGCTTTTTTTCCCCAAAGTGATTTACAATGTTAATCTACCTACAATCATTTACCCAATTATAGAGGCGGTTCATTTTACCAGAGCAATTTAGAGTAAGTACCTTGTTCATGGGCACAAAAGCCACAGGTAAGATTCAAACTTGCAGCCTTTGGTCAAAAGGCATCAGCACAAACCCCTACACTTACCAGCTTTCACCCCCTAATGGGCCCTTCTTTTGAAATCCATGGCCTTTTCTGCATGAGGCAAAAACAAAAATTCTCTGCTTAAGTTGTCCTGGGGAAAGTGGATGCCCAAGTTTGGACCCAAAGCAACAGATGAGGTTTAGCAGGTGGTTGTGAGAAGTTTCCCCTAATAGCATTCAAAAACTTGGGTCTTAAAACATCTGCCAAGCTGGACAGTGTAACCTGTACATTCTGGGCTATAGGCAGCTTTGACATTTTAACACTTTAACACAGTGGACCTTAAAGCGATGAGATCCAAGCCTACAGTAACAGTTGTTTTAAAATGACAAACACTGACACCGATGATTCTGTATGTCAGTGTGATCCTAGGATTTCAGTACATCATTTCGAAATGAGGGATATACAGCAGACATGTACGATCACCATGGTAAATATGTCTTCAGGCACAATTTCCCTTTGGGGGCTTGAGCACAGAGAGTGTCGCTGGGGGGCCAATTAACAGGTATAAGACTCAGGGAACATCCTACTGCACCTGGGGAAAGACTCGCCAGTTAGAGGACAGATAATGAAGGTAGAGTGGAGGGGCTTTTCTCTGCTTGTCGCCATGCTTGTTTTTCATCGTGCTCAAACTGACACATTTCCAGCATTATACCTCGTTTCCGCTCACCGGGAGGCAAATCACATCGTATGGAAATGCTCTCCTTTCCTTCTTCAGCAGTGAGACAAGAGAGCTGTTTGTCTGGCAAAACCAAGCTCATGTCTAGCTGCTTTTCCAGTTTTCAAATTGGAGCAAAAATGTTGTATTCAAATTTCATACAATCACACATTGAAAACTTTAAGATCAAATTAAATGGGTTGTTAGTGGAAGAAATTGTCCAACAGTAACTTCGCACTTCCAGTTTTTTGTCATATGCAGATATCGTGTATGGCAAGACATCGGTGCAGGCAAAATAGTATGATTTCAGTTTTTTCCAATGTAGAGTTAAACAGTGCAGTTTTGAAGAGCCATTAAGTCAGTATTTATGCTTAATTGGTCTCTAAAGTATGGTTTGGTCTCCATATAGTACCTGGCAAAAAAACTCCAACCTGACAGAGCATCTTGGGCACCAACTAGAAAGTGGAACATAAAACAGAGCTTTTAAGATTTAATCTTAAAAATTTAACTGAAAACCTTCACTACCATGAATGAATGAATGAATGAATTAATATTAATGGAAGAAACTCTTAATTCCCAAGGGAAAGCCCACTTGGTTGCAGAATTCCATCTGGCTGGAATTTCCCTTTAGGAATAATGAAGAATGAATTCATTCATTCATCTACCAGATCACAATACCACCAGCCTCCTTCCCAAAATTGTTTTTATGAGAACTGAAGCATGCATTAAAGTCTAAGCGCTATTAAAATTCACAGAGACAATTCATAATCAATATGTGTCACCAAGGAGGTGTGGTGGCACAGTGGGTTGGACTGGGTCCTGCTCTCCAGTGGGTCTGGGGTTCGAGTCCCGCTTGGGGTGCCTTGCAACGGACTGGCGTCCTGTTCTGGGTGTGTCCCCTCCCCCTTATGCCCTGGGTTGCCAGGTTAGGCTCCCCTTCCCTGTGACCCCATATGGGACAAGTGGTTCAGAAAGTGTGTGTGTCACCATTTACATTTGGTAAAATAGTGTGGAGGCTCAAATTCACTGAAAGAGGAGGTAACAGGCCCATTAAAAGCATGCAGATATTGCAAAGTTCCTGTTCACACTGTAGATGAACACTACGTGCAAAAGCCTGTTGTGATGAATATCAGTGGAACAGGAGATCACAGTCTATTTCCTGCAGCACTACTGTTGGGGGGGGTTCAGTAATGATGACCCAGTGGAAAAGCCTAATTATGACAAATCAGGAATAATGTGACTCTGGAAAAGCTTAAGCAGAGACCATGTGTCTTGCTGTTTTTTTGGCAGATAACTGCAGTATTAAGACCAGCCGCTGAAGAGAAAACCTAAAACATGTCCCATCTTGTCATCAGCAACTCAAGGTCGCATGAAAGCCATAAAGACGCTTGTCAAAATTGCCAAGAAGCTGTCAAATGGTCAACATTTGTTTAGTAACAACACATTTAAAACATAAATATGAATTACATGAGGTTAAACAAAATATAGTTAGAAATCCAGTGTAGATGAGTGTTCATTCTAGTTGGAAATCAGTGTTGTTCCATTCAGTTGTGCTCCTTTTCTGACCACTCCCTGTATCCTCCAGCATAGTTTTGAGCGCTGAAATAAAAACGAACAGCGGTCAACGGTTTACATCTATTGTCTACCACACAAAAATGCTGACAAAGGAACTCCAGCCTGCCCCCAATTGTACCGCAAAGAATTTTCACCCAAAGTAACTGAATAAAAGCTCTTCAGGTTACAACAGTTCCCTGTCACGTGATCTCAGTTGTAATTTTGACAAATGAAAATACGCTTCTGCAAAGACTGCTGGAAAGTCGAACCCTGACTAGCAACACCAATGACAGCAATCCGAAGAGCATCACCAATACACAAACACCAGCGTATCTCTCTCTTTCTTTCTGCTGTACGCCGTTTCGAAGAAGGATTTTTTAAACATACTTTTTGAACCCAAGGGCACAGGCCTTCTCCAAGGCAACCGCTCCACGACGGCCCATCTGACAGTGAAACACCAGGTGTGGAGCATCCAGGGCGGGTTTCTGAACCCCGAACTTGGCCTTGAAGGCATCTGGGTCCAGGGAGAGATCTTTCTCTACACATTCCACTGTGGAAAGGAGGAGAGGAGGATCACACACACTGAGCTCAAGCCGTGCCCATGCAAGGAGCCGTGACACCTCTGAACCCTACTTGCGTCTACATGTGGGTAAAGGCTCACGCACACGTAGACGCAAGTAGAGTTGGAGTTCCGTTGGAGTTCCGTCGGAGTTATCCCAAAGGAAGAGCCTTTACACACACATGCAGACACCTGTAGAGTTTCTCCAACCCGAACTGCAGGCTCACCTGGAATGTTGATGGAGCCCGGGATCTTTCCTCGGTCCACCTCCGCTTGGGATCGGACGTCAACGAGCAGCAGGTCCGAGCTGTTCTCCAGGAGAGCCTTGAGCTCGCTGTACGAGATGGTCGAGTCTGGACCCACAAATGAACACATAATTAAAAGCCACCATGATTTAAAGGGCACTGCACGTCTCTGGCTGCGTATAATAAACGTGCACGTGCACCAATGTATAGTAAGTACAGCGGAAGAATTTCGGAAGGGCTGTAAGGGTGCAAGGACACGGAAAACGACATGATGATGTAGGGGAGTAATAAGAGCGCGTGTGGCCTTTCCGAAAAAGTGCACGCGATTGTGCCGATCATCATGCTACCTGTCTCTACCTGCCTCCTCGATCGGCCGATTATAAGTGTAATTGCTTTGCTCATCAGCCGTATCTGCAGCTTTTGCCAACTTTGTAACAGCATGGATAAATAACATCATTATTAAACGCCATCATCATCTGTAATGTAACTATTTGTTATTCATGTGTGCCTATACGTCTCGATCCACGCGCTAGTGTACCTACCTGTTGAACCCATGGCTGGTCGCGCGTATGTTTGGTACAGATCTCCTGCGAGCGTCCCGGCAAAGATCGCGCTGTAAACAAAGCGCTGCTGGCGCCGCGTTATATAACCGAGTCAGGTCGGTCTGCGAGGTGAGCGCCCGAGGGGCTTCCTGCTGAGAATCTTCGCGACACACCCACACGGCTGTGAACCAATCAGCTTCGAGACGTTGTTTACGCAAACGATGAGGCCACGCCCACTCGGAATATGAAATCGCGGAAGGCGAGTATAGATTAATACTTGAGGTAATATCGAATTGTGAGAACTGTGCGAAACGCTATGGTTCTCCAACCTTCGCACACACAGACTAGTGTCACTGGTTAAATGACATTTTTGGAGGACCCATATCTTTTGATAAGGTGGTTTTTTAAGCCTGAAAAAGATGTTAGCTTGAGATGACATTTTTTCAATACACGTCGTCGCCGACGTCGTCGGGCTTCAAAAACCTACATGTGTCATTCTGACTGTTTTTAAAAAACGAGCTTCTGCTCCTGCTCATTTTGTTATAAGAAATCTTACAATGTCCAACGAGAATCATTGTTTGAACAGAAACGGAACGGGGAGAGACGAGAGGACTTTGGTTACTTCTATGCAACCAAATGGCATTGCAGAGTGTCTGAGAAAATCGACACGTAGCTACATAATGTTACTCAGCACAACACAGAATCTAGATGCCTGCTTAATACGCCACATCATCATGCATAAAAGCATAAATGATATTACGAAAAGTGTCGAGTCATGCTTACTTGAATGTTCTTAGCGACCGACATCCATACCTGGCTTGCACACTTTCGCTCTTCCCGTTTAACTTGTTTCAGCGGACCGCGTTTAAAGGGGATGGTTTCATCATACCACCGTTTTTTTTTTCCAAGCTAAAATGCAAAGATGACAATTCATAATTACTCATCATTTGTACACGACGCAAAGCGTTTGTGTTTGATGCGGCGCATGCGGCGCTCGTGCTGTAACTTAAGTGCACCGCTTGTAACCCGCACCAGTCTGGTGCATCAGGGCATCTTTTTCTAATGTTTTCTGCCCGCTCGCCCGTTTGCGCAATTTCACATTAGTGGCCTCAGTTCCTGACTCTGGGTTTCAGGTTTCTTGGTCACAAATTGACAAATTTCACAAATTAACCTTGGTACTCAAACTGGTAGGCCAACACATTTTTTTTTTTTAAAACAAAAAAAAGTGCAGCACTCCGGCACCAGTTATATAAATATATCAGTTATTATAAGTGATGATAATGAAATATATCGGATTTTATTGAGAGCTTTTTAAGATTACATTTCCTGTCACTTCTATGTACAGTAGTTATAGTGCAACGTGTGCTGGACAAATGACCATAACTTGTGACTGTACTATGTATGTGTCTGACAGCCGCGCTTGGCCTGCCGCCTCTCTCGGTCTTTGTCCCAAAGACACTTTTATGACCGACTTCTGGAGACAAAATGAATATGTACTAAGAGAATGCTGTTAAATGAAAAATGTAAATGTCACGCAAACTACACTACATACAATACTGTATTATACAATACTCGTACACTGTACTGCGGGGGAAATCCCACTGTGGCAATTATTTAAGTATTAGCGAGAAAACCTGTGTAAAAATCCTATTCTTTTTCCTTTACAACTATTCGGTCGTTACGCTAAAATGAACTAGGTTTTGCAGCCGTGTTAATAGTAAAACAGCTTGCAGACTCTTTAATACGTGGGCGTCGTCGTCGCGCCACTTCCCGCCTTTTTCTCGCCCTTCCTGTGAACGCTTACGTTCGAAGGTGTCGGGAAAGGGGTTTGTAACACTGTAACACAGCGTTGAGTTCGTCATAAAATCGCTCCAGAGTAAACGCAGCTTGGCCTTGGACCCCCTTCTGGGTCATTGTGTGTGTGTCTGTCGAGTGTTTAAAGCGCTGCGATACATTTAAAGTCGCGAGCCGTTACGTTACGCCGCCGCGCCGCAGCTCGCCTCGAGACGGGCGCGTGGACAGCATGGACACGTACAGGGAATACTGCCGTACTCTGAGGTACCGCACTTTTACCGCAACGCAAGTGCTTTTTACATCCGCGGTACAGACCATAGCATAGTACAGCTCCAAGTTAAAGTGTTACACTACAGTACGAGTACCGCGCAGCGAGGGGAGCGCGAATGTTTCTCTGGAAAATTAATTTAGAGGTCAACGATTAACTTTATCCTCAAAGGAGGTTTGACACGTAAGTCAACCGTGTATTTGTGAAAGGAGCCCAGGCAGGTAGGTGTGGGTTCGAGGTCACAAGAAGGGAAACTTAATGTGAAAAGTCTTTTGTATAGTTCAGTGTAAATATATATGTCATATACAGTACCTATGGACCATGCCATGGTATGTACAGGATTAATGGTATGGGGCGGTAATGATAATAATTGTTATGCATATGATAGAGTTTTATAGCTACTTGTGTGATGTACATATGGTGGAAAGTAAGAAACTAACTGTACATTTATTTATTAGCAGACACTTTTCTCCAAAGCAACTTCCAATGAACTCTATGTAGTGTTATGAGCCCACACACCTTATTCACCACGGTGACTTACACTGCAAGATACACTACTTACAATGGGTCAGCCATCCATACATCAGTGGAACACACTCTCTCCCTGTCACTCACACGCTATGGGTGAACCTGAACAGAATGCCTTTGGATTGTGGGAGGAAACCAGAGCACCTGGAGGAAACCCATATAGACAGGGGGAGAACATGCAAACTCCACACAGACTGAGTGGGGATCAAAATCACTTCCTCTCACACCACCCAGGTGCTGTGAAACAGCAGCGCTACTCACTGTGCCACCGTGCCGCCCTGTACATAACTGTTATGCATCTGTAGCCGCATCTAAGTGTCTCTTTCTGCTAATATAATTAAAGCTTCTGCTAAATGAATAAATTTAAATATTATTATTTGCTCTATTATTAACTGAGTAATAATAGTTATCAAGGGCTGCAGGCAGCACGGTGGCACAGCGAGTAGCACTGCTATCTCACAGTGCCTTGGTGATGTGAAAGGACATGGGTTTGATCCCTGCTGAGTATTTGTGAAGTTTGAACGTTCTCCCCATGTCTGTATGGGTTCCCTCTGGGTGCTCTGGTTTCCTCCCACACTCCAAAGACATGCTGCTCAGGGTCACCCATAGTGTGTGAGGGACAGAGAGAGTGTGTGTGTTCCAGTGATGTATGGATGAGTGACCCAGTGTAAGTAGTGTATCTAGCAGTGTAAGTCACCACGGTGAATAAGGTGTGTGGGCTGATAACACTACATAGAGTTCATTGGAAGTTGCTTCGGAGAAAAGTGTCTGCTAAGTAAGTAAATGTAAGTGTGTATATGTGGAGGAGTGTTTGTGGTTACAGATCGGGTAAATGAAGATTACATGAATGTTAAAAGTATGTGATCTCCAGCAGTGTGTTGGAACTGTTGGGTAAGAAATCTGGTATTAAGATGTTCGTGTAAAAAGTTTGTTGGACGTGTGTGACGTTTAATAGCTCTAAAGTGTTGAATGAAGTAAGCAATTCTTGTTTTTTTCTGAAGTATTTGATAGTTTAATATTTTATAATTTATAATCCCTATTTTAACTGATGAATGTTTTTATTATTAATTGATACTGTGATGATTTTATTGAGAAATGTGCAGATGTGTATTTGTGTTTTAACTAGATTAAATTAAGTAAAGGGAAGAAATACATTTACTTTTAATACATATTGTCATTTCAGAAGGCTTGTACGATAGTGTACATGATATGTGTACACCACTGTGATAATTACCACTTAGATTCATTTAATCGCTCTTAATAATATAGTAATTATATAGAGTCCCACTTACTGGCTCGAGATTTAAACTTGGACTCCTTTGGCACCAGTGACGCCCAGCGTGTCGTGACCAATCAGTGGACTTGGTCTGATATGTCATGCGTATCACCCAGCAGGACATGAAGAACTCCACACTGCGACACATCATGCTTCTGTTGTAATGAACAAGCTCAAAGAACATTCTTTGTCAAAAAAGCATGGGAGACCAACAGAGATTCATGTTGTCCTACTGTACCTCAGGCATCAGGTGGCGTGGCATTTAGGGTTTTCAGATACCAAACTGAGGACGTTGCTTTTGATACAGTAAGAACACCCATCTGTAGTAGTGGTTAAATCACTGTACAGTTGATTAACATTTTAAGTTGTCTTTGTCAAAGCAGCCAGCAAAAAAAAGGCTAGTAATAATTGGCCAATGCTACATTAGTTGTCCAGCTGAAAACTCTGTGCTCTGCCTGCGGTCTTGTTTCCTCAGCATCCCTGAATGGGTGGCATCGTTGCTCTGTGCTGCATCCAGGGAGAAAAGTGATAGAGCCCGGCGGAAGAAGGCCTATAAACTCATACAGTCGAGACTGGTATACACTCCCTCACTCTTACTTTCTTGCTACTCGATTTAACAAGTTGCATCTTTCCTCGCGTGTGGACAGCATTTACATTTATGCATGTGGTAGATACTTTTCTCCAAAGCAACACAGAATTCAAGAGTAGACAAAATTGCATTTCACAACAAAGGACTTAGATACAATTAGAAGATTAAGCAGCATAGAGATAGTAAAATATGTAGATAAAAATAACAGATGGTAAAGGTCTAACTCACCAAAATTGTCAAGATCTTGTAAATGGATCTGAAAGATGGGTTTTGAGGCCTCTCTGAAAAGCTGGAAGGGAATTAGCAGTTCTGAGGGACAGAGTGGCTTCATTCCCCCGCATCGGAGCCAGGACTGAGAAGTGACAGACTGTCATTTTTTACCCCTTCTTAGTGGGACCACCAAGTTGTTGTATTGAAATCTAAAAGCTCTGCTCACATCTGGAAAAACCCCACCGTTGCCTCCCACCCCAGGGAGCTGTAAGTGACATTTACATTTAATTCATTTAGCATTCGCTTTTCTCCAAATTGACCTACAACTCAAAGTAAACAAACGTGCATTTCTCCAACACGCAAAGACGTGCGATTCTCAAGGAACAGTCACTTCGTCCAATACCACCATTTTTGCTGGCGCACGTTACAGGAATAACTTGAAATAGTTCTGATGATGAGTCTCTGGATCAAAATCAGCTCTTGGTCCCAATTAAGGTGTCACATCCCACGGGGTCACTGCCCCTCCTGGTCAGAGGCGGCGCCACTCAGTGCCGCTAGCTAACGCTTACCTATCACCTCACAGTCTCGTAGGACATGGAGGTATAAAAGGAGCCAGCGGAGCAGAACTAGTCGCGGATTCTTAATCAGCAGTTCTCTTGTGCTTCGTTGGCGATTGGTAGTCTCTTGTTCCCTCAGTTTGTTTCCTAGGTGTGCATGTTCCAGTCCCGAGTGCCCGTCCCGTCAGTTCCTGCCTCTTGTTCTTCAGTCCTGGTCCATCGTTCCTGTCCGGTATTTCGTCACGTCTCAGGGTTGCGGTCAGACTCACAGATTAGCGTTTCACTGTTCACCGTAGTTCCAACACCGTGTGTGTTTCCTGGTCTCGTGTTTCTTGTTTCACTTCCACCGAGTGTCTTACAATACTCACCGTACACGTCTAACCTCACACTGCACGTGAAGTCATTATATATTTCGTCTGTGTTTGGACGTAATAGCAACGCGCGTCCGTGTCGGACTCCCGTCCGGACGCTACAGAAGAATCCGCCCGCTAATATGACTTCAGCGGAATGGCGTGAGCTGGCGGATCTGACAGAGGCGAACCAAGAACGACTCCTGGTTTGCACAAACGCCGCTAGCCGCCTCACAGATCAGTTGGAGCAGTTGACACGACTCCTCAGTCACGGTGGGCGGGGCGCCGATCCGACCAGTTCGCAAACGCATGATGATTGGCGGACATGTCTTTTTGATCGTCTTTATGCTTCCTCGGGTCCTCGCGCGGAGCCCACGAGCCCTGTGCAGACCAATGGGATCAGCGCTACTGAGCAGCTGTCCGTTCCCTTCCAGGAGGCTTTGCAAGGTAGCAGAGGTGAGAACCAGAATTACACAGAATACTCAATCCCCAGTCCAGCCTCTCTGTTCCCAGGGCCCTACTCTCCTGAGTCACCCCCTAGCCCAGACAGAAAGACAGAGAGACAGTTCTTCCCCAGCACCAGGAGTTTTCAGGTGCGTTCCTGGTCTCCAGTGGAGAAGACATCCAGCCCCCGATTGTCAAGACCACTCTCTCAGGAGTTCTCGCCGGATTACCGGAGCAACTCCGGGTCCAGCCGGACCCCGACGCCGCCAGGGCAGCAGGTGCCCTACAGCCCTGTGGACAATGAGCCGGCTCAAGCACGCAACCTTGTCAGCTGTGCAGGGCTCGAAGAACAGTGCGTCAGACAGGGAATAATACGACTCAGTAACGGGCGTTTGACAGAGGAGGAAAGGAGGCGCCGTTTTCTGCAACGCTTGTGCTTTTACTGTGGAGCTGCGGATCACGTGCAGGTTTCCTGTCCAGTGCGGCCACCCCGTGGATCCCCACGGACCGACTTACTGGTGAGTGATGTATCTCTCCATACCTCCCTGTTGACATTACCAGTTACAGTATCCTGGGGTTTCCAGCAGCAGCAGACGAAAGCTATGGTAGACAGTGGCGCTGCAGGGAATTTCATGGATCATGATATGGCCGCGTCCTGGGGCTTGCCCTGTGCCCGATGCCCCAAACCCCTGGCTGTTAAAGCTATTGATGGCGCTCCAATCGGGTCGGGGCGTGTAGAGCAGCGCACAGAGCCCGTTACTATGCAGGTAGGGCCACTCCATAAGGAACAGATATGGTTCTATCTGATTAAGTCCCCTGATAACCCCATTATTTTGGGATATCCATGGTTATGCACCCATGACCCTATTATCTCTTGGAGGGAGGGGAAACTGCTGTCTTGGGGACAGCAGTGTCCCGAACACCTGGAGACATCTTGTAACTCCACATCCATAGAGAGCCCTAATGCAGATCTGCCCCTGCAGCTTCCAAGGGAGTATGCAGATCTAGTGGCGGTGTTTAGCAAACACAAGGCTGCAGAACTGCCCCCTCATAGACCTTGGGATTGTGCTATAGATCTTTTTTCGGGCACTACACCCCCTAGGGGGCGGGTATACCCTCTTTCTCAACCTGAACATCAGGCAATGGAGGCTTATGTAACGGAGGCACTAGAAGCCGGATTCATCCGGCCGTCTACCTCTCCAGCTTCCGCTGGCTTTTTCTTTGTTGAGAAAAAGGACGGGGGTTTGCGCCCCTGTATTGATTATCGGGGGCTAAATGCCATTACTGTGAAGTACCCGCACCCCTTGCCTCTTATCACGTCGGCCCTCGAACAGGTTTCTGGTGCTACCATCTTTACGAAACTGGACCTCAGGAGCGCATATAACCTGATTCGCGTTAGGGAAGGGGATGAGTGGAAGACCGCTTTTAGCACCGCCCTCGGCCATTATGAGTACCTGGTCATGCCTTTTGGCCTGGCGAATGCACCTTCCGTATTCCAGGCTTTTGTTAATGAAGTACTCAGAGAGCTAATTAATCGCTCAGTATTAGTGTATCTGGATGATATCCTGATCTTTTCTCGGTCCCGTGAGGAGCATATTGGACATGTCAGGGAGGTGTTGCAAAAGCTGGCAGCACATAAGCTGTACGTGAAAGGGGAGAAGTGCCAGTTCCATGTGCACTCTGTGGATTTCCTGGGGTACATCCTAACACCCAACGGGGTCACGATGGATCCACAGAAGGTCTCGGCAGTTCTGTCATGGCCCCAGCCAAAGACAGTAAAGGACCTGCAACGGTTCCTAGGTTTTGCGAATTTCTATAGGCGCTTCATAAGGAACTTCAGTTCCGTTGCAGCCCCGTTGACTGCCCTGTTAAAAGGAGCCCCTAGGCGCCTGACCTGGACTCCTGAGGCGAGTCAGGCCTTTGAAGACCTAAAGAAGCGTTTTACTTCTGCCCCAATCCTGAAGCACCCTGATCCCAAACTGCCCTTTATTGTGGAAGTTGATGCTTCTGAGGCCGGGGTAGGGGCAGTGCTCTCACAGCGCCAGGGAAGTCCCCTGAAGCTCTATCCATGTGCGTATTTCTCACACAAGATGTCGCCTACTGAACAGAATTATGATGTAGGAAACAGGGAGCTCTTAGCCATAAAGATGGCCTTGGAAGAGTGGAGACATTGGTTAGAGGGGGCTACGCACCCATTCTTAGTGTTAACTGATCACCGGAACCTGGAGTATCTGCAGAAGGCAAAGAGGCTCAATTCCAGACAGGCGCGGTGGGCCATGTTCTTCACCAGGTTCCGTTTCACGGTGACCTATCGTCCTGGCTCCAAGAACGGCAAGGCCGATGCCCTGTCCCGTTTGTTCGAGGTATCGCCTCAGCTCTCCCCACCAGACACCATCTTGTCCCCGACGCAGTTTGTGGCTCCTATCCGTTGGGCTTTATTGGACGATATCCAAGCAGCCCAACGTCAAGAACCCGGTCCCAACGAGCAGCCCCAAGACAAAGAATACGTCCCGTCCACTGTTCGGTCCGAGCTCCTGCACTGGGCCCATGATGGTCCAAGTACAGGACACCCAGGGGTCAACCGAACCTTGAAGCTTCTCGCTGAACGCTTCTGGTGGCCATCCATGAAACAGGACGTACGAGACTTCGTCCTTGCCTGCACCACATGTGCCCAGGCCAAGGTCCCACGACAGCTGCCAGCAGGGCTTTTAGAGCCACTCCCGATTCCCAACCGTCCATGGTCCCATATAGCGGTGGACTTCCTTACTGATCTTCCGTGTTCTGATGGAAACACCACCATATTGGTCGTCATAGATCGCTTTTCCAAGGCCTGTCGACTGATTCCTCTGAAAGGTCTACCTACAGCCCTGGAGACCGCGGAACTGCTGTTCCAACATGTCTTCCGGCTGTATGGCCTGCCAGAGGATGTCGTCTCGGACAGGGGACCCCAGTTCACCTCAAGGGTCTGGAAGGCCTTCTTTGCCCGCTTAGGAGTCTCAGTCAGCCTCTCCTCTGGTTATCATCCACAGTCTAATGGGCAAGTGGAACGCCTCAACCAGGAGGTTGGACGTTACCTGCGGAGTTACTGTGCTCAGAATCAAGCGGATTGGAGCAGATACCTCCCCTGGGCAGAGTACGCCCAGAACTCCCTGGTCCATTCGTCCACAAACTTAACTCCTTTCCAGTGTGTGCTCGGTTACCAGCCTCCGCTGTTCCCGTGGACGATGGAGACCAGTGGGTTGCCAGCTGTGGACGACTGGTACAAGAGGAGTGAGTCGGTGTGGGAATCCGCACATGTCCGTCTCCAGGAGGTGGTATCCAACCAAAAGGAGAAGGCCGACAAAAGGCGTAGGACTGTATTGTACCAGCCAGGGCAGAGAGTATGGTTGTCCACCCAGGATCTCAAACTGCATTTGCCCTCGAGGAAGCTTGCCCCCCGTTTCATCGGCCCCTTCAAGATCCTGAAGAGGATCAACCCGGTTTCTTACCGTCTTCAGTTGCCCTCGCATTATCGTATCTGTCCCACGTTTCATGTTTCGCGCCTCAAGCCCCATTGTGTTTCCGCCCTGCAGAGCCCAGCAGTCTCTCCACCTCCACCGTTGGATGTGGATGGTTCTCCTGCCTACTCCGTCAGGGCCCTCCTGGACTCCAAACGGAGACGGGGTACGCTGTACTATCTGGTCGACTGGGAGGGCTATGGGCCGGAGGAGCAGTCTTGGGTACCAGCACGGGACATCTTGGACCCAGCTCTTATTGAGGACTTCCATGAGTGTCATCCAGATCGGCCTGCTCCGCGACGGCGGGGGCGACCGCCTACCCGCCGGCGTTCTGCGGCTGGAGCCGCCCCTGGAGGGGGGGGTACTGTCACATCCCACGGGGTCACTGCCCCTCCTGGTCAGAGGCGGCGCCACTCAGTGCCGCTAGCTAACGCTTACCTATCACCTCACAGTCTCGTAGGACATGGAGGTATAAAAGGAGCCAGCGGAGCAGAACTAGTCGCGGATTCTTAATCAGCAGTTCTCTTGTGCTTCGTTGGCGATTGGTAGTCTCTTGTTCCCTCAGTTTGTTTCCTAGGTGTGCATGTTCCAGTCCCGAGTGCCCGTCCCGTCAGTTCCTGCCTCTTGTTCTTCAGTCCTGGTCCATCGTTCCTGTCCGGTATTTCGTCACGTCTCAGGGTTGCGGTCAGACTCACAGATTAGCGTTTCACTGTTCACCGTAGTTCCAACACCGTGTGTGTTTCCTGGTCTCGTGTTTCTTGTTTCACTTCCACCGAGTGTCTTACAATACTCACCGTACACGTCTAACCTCACACTGCACGTGAAGTCATTATATATTTCGTCTGTGTTTGGACGTAATAGCAACGCGCGTCCGTGTCGGACTCCCGTCCGGACGCTACATAAGGAAGTCGGGGGCCAACTGTAACGTAATTTGCCTTAGCCAAAGGTGTCAGCTAAGTTAATTTTTTTTAACCCTTTTTTACCATCTTTCCCCTAGTTCCTCCATAAGGTTGGCTGCAGTGAAGATGTACAGATCCGGCCCACGTACGTGTTCCCCCCGGCACTGAAACAGCTGGTGCGCACTGTGTTTCCACAGGACATCTGTGACTACCCAGATCCCAGCAATGAAAAGGTAGGACCACAAGTGCTGCTGTCACTCTGTCATGGCTCTTATGCAAGTGTTGCAGAACAGTATTTCAGCCCTACAGTTGTGTACTACTGCACTCCTTAAAGGTAAACTGTTGTTCTGTGACACTTAAATGTAAATATTTCTTAGTTACCCTAATAGTCCACTGTAGTATTCCAAGTGACAAAAGCTTATGTTTGTATTCTTACGTTTTATCCCAATTTCTGTTCTAGGTGGTTGTTGTCACTTTAGAAGATCTCAGTGCAGTACCTCTCTAAGAAATTAAATGTATGGAGCAACTGTTTCTGATGACGATGCCAAGAGTTCTTTTTGATGCTTATGGTATATTGTAAAACTGTTTTGTTTAGAGCTTGGTTTGATATTTTTCACGTAATTTTTAACGTAGAGAAGTTGTGTTTGGTTGGAGTAAAATGTTTAAATTCACGAAAACAATAGGTCAGGTTTTTTCACAGGTGCCCAAGTTCATGTACATATATCTTCTGTTGTCCTGTGAGATCCATGCGTGTTCTTGTGACGTTACACAATACAAAAATCTCAGAAAACAGCAGCGTCTTCATACCTGTCAGGCCCCCACCAGCGGATCCATCAGCAACACCGGGTGCCACCTCATTTACATACCGATAAAAGGCCGGCCCGGAAGCTCTCCCATCGCTGAACCTCTGCAAGGAGCAACCGCCGTCCTCAATCGAGAGTGTCCCTAGCCTTCGCGTTTGTTTTGGATTTCCTGACCTGTGCCTGTATCCCGACTACGAGTCTGTGTTTCCCTCCTGTACGACATTCGCTCATCGCTTGTCCCCGGAATCATTAAAAACCCGGAACCTGAGCTCCGCGCTTGTGTCCGTTCCGTCCTTGCCAGCACACCGCCATGACAATACCAATGTATAAAATGCATATGTATAAACTAAAACTTCTGTATTTTGCTCTTCTTATAGCACCCTGTATAATTGAAAAAGTCATATTTGCAATGAGTCATGTCAAACCCCTGTTCTTTAATGGATATCATCATTGGTCGTAATGATTTTTGTGTTTTTCTTGTAGAGATTGTGTTATTTTGGACAATGTGCTACAGTCTGCTGTAGTCTGAGAAGTATTTATTTCAACTAGTTATTTTTGTAAATTAAATAAGATTAAGAGTAAATGGGAAGCCTTCATCACCGTGCCCATTTGTTGGGAAAATCATGGCATACATACAGTTCTGGGGTCATAAAATAGGAAATAACGTCACTGTCTGTGAACCACCAATGTAAAATGGCAATAACAAGATAGTGGAAGGAGCACGGCAATGGCTGAAATGACAATTAAAACTGTTTGTTTCATTATTCTTGTTATTTCTTTGCTTGTGCTCAGAGGTTTCTTCAGGACGACTTCTCTTAGGTAGATTCATCACCATAACAAGCTTTTTTCATTTGAAAAATATGGCTCGGACTATGGTTCAGCTGAGATTCAGCTTTTCATTTTCAAATGACATTAAAAGCAATGAACTAAATGAAACTGAGGGAAAAACAGAAGTGCTTTTTCTCCGCAGACTCCTATTACTTTGTGCCGCAAGCCTTTAAATGCGTTTTTACTGCCATCTATCGGCTGGCTGCGTAAAAACGGGTCGTTTTAGCGCCTTCTTCATTTGACCTTTCTGAAGGTGTACAGCCTGTATACAGTGTATAGCGCCCAAACTTTGAAAAAGCACATCTCTTGTGCAATAAATTTTTAACAAAGGGAATGAGCTCAAGAAGGTCGAATCGAGATAATTTAATACTGTATTCTTACTGTAGTACTTTACATTTTGTACACGCGGCACACAACGCACAAAGAAATGGGATCCACCTATTTTTATTTTGTCATTTGTGGAACTTTGAATAACTCACCGTTGAACTTATAACTTTGTTCTTATAAGTAAGAAAAAAACGTGTTAAACTTTGTGTGATTAATCTTAATTATAGCAGATGAGTGAAGGATGGATTACAAACGCAAATCATAAATGTATCCCTCACCGATTACATACTTTTCTAGTCTTTTTACGCCCCCTTGTGGAACTGTCAAATATCACGTCCAAACGGCGGCACGGTGCTGTACGTGTGAAAGATACAGCAACACAATATCCTTAAAAATATTCAGTAGAAATGATCCTGTAAAAAATGAGAAAGGCTAAAACAAAATAGGTATAGTTTCTGTGAGGTGAAAGAAAGAGACGATCGTGTATTTAGTTTTAAATGGATACGTACATCATGTGTTTTCGGCTTCTCGTAATGAATTTTATTAAGGAAAACTAAAAAAACATATTTAGAGTGCTTTGCTGTACCGAATTATTATTATTATTATTATTATTATTATTATTATTATTAATGTTTTTGGCATTAATTTAAAATGCAATTTGCGTGTATCATCCACTTACTGTTCCTAAGCGGGATGGCGATACACTTCCTGCAGTTACCTATTGTGCTGACATTTAAAACCGGAAGAGTCGGAACACGTAAAAATACCTGACAACGTAAGATTTTTTTGTGACCATGTGATTCTGCGCGTACAGTACGTTTCAAAGCGGCGATAGCGGTGATCTGATTGGTTGGTTTCAGGTTCACATCCGGAATGGGCGGGACGTAAAGGCCGGTCGCCATTGCGGCTCAAACGCCTGCAGTAGCGCAGTTGCACCGGGCCGTTTTGTCCACTACGTCTCATTGTTTCACACAAGGATCCCACAGCTGCCTCCTCTGGGCGCGAGGCTCGTCACAGCAGGCGGGCGGCGCGAGCGGCACCAACAGGGAGAGCAGCGGAGAAACAGAAAAATGTCAGGACTCGTGTCCGTCGATTATGAAGTGTTCGGCCAAGTGCAAGGTGGGATTCATATAATAATTAATAATTTCAGATATGTAATTGTTATTTGAATAATAGAAATCGCACTATGATTATTTATGGGTGTCAGGTGCTTTTTTTTATGTGTGCATTACTGTGACTTGCTTGGTAGGGTAGATTTAGCAAAATTTAACGAGGAATTTTGTGCACTGCTGGGATTTACACTCTGTTTACAGTGTTTTCTTACACGTTACAGATTGCAAATCCGTACAGATTACACACACACAGTGTAGTGTTAGGGACCGTACGTGTAATATGACCCCAGGGCCACGTGCGCCAAAACAGAGACCCTATTAGGGCATGACTTTATTCACCTAACTGCCTTAAAGGTTAACATACTCAATTAAAAAGAATTTAAGAAGACTGCACAAATGTTGTTTACAGACTATATACTGCTTTACATGTGTCAATTTATAGTAGTGGAGCGTTTTATTTTACTTGCACCTGTTACCTCTCTGCGCAGTTTATGGCTGGATGTACTGTTCTACATCATCACGTATTCGGTCACCATGACAACCCGGTAGGACGCGTACTGGTTCAAGGCATTAAAGCTGGAGCTGAAGGACTCTGGTCTGAATCCTCATTCTTGCTGAAGGGCCTTAGACCAGGCATTTACACTGGATTTAAAATGTAAAAACTGCTGCGGAAGTATTTATAAATATATGTATATTTTCATATAGCTGATAACTAGCAGAATAACAGTCTCCTTTTGGGGCAGCAGGTGGCGCGGTGGTTAGCGCTACCACCCCTGGACTCAGAGAACTCAGATTTGAGTCACACCCCCTGCTGTAGTACCCTTGATCAAGGTACTTATCCTGAATTGCCGCAGTAAAAATTATCCAGCTGTGTAAATAGGTGAATCATCATTTAATGTTGTAAATCACTTTGGAGAAAAGTGTCGGCTGAATAAATTAAATACATGTAAATAATGACAGTTTGGTTTAGTATAAAAACCTGACATTACAGGTCTCGTTGCACAAACGCACCAGCAAAATAATGATCGATGTTACCATTATTGCTGTTGAGAAAAAAAACTGTAACAAATTTGGGGTTGAGATGTGCAGTGTGAATTTTTTATGTAATCAAAGGGTAATTCAGGATGCCCCCCTTTCCTGTAAAAGGTATCACTCTGCATCTGTAGCCCATATTCTGTTGAACCATTCAGGTCATCTTCAGCTGTCATGCCAGTATATACTAATACGGAAAGATGTGTACAAATGGACTTTTCCATTTCGATGACACATGTCCAAGGTAAATCTTGAAGCTTGGTGCAGCCAACTTGGTAGAGCCATTGCTTCAACTGAAACACATGTGGGAGGAAACCAGAGCACCAGGAAACCCACACAAACATGGGGAGACCATGCAAGCTCTGCACAGACCGGTGCCGGATTTCGACGCAGATGCCAGCCCACCCCCCATGACCTGTGTTGACCCACGTTGTCTGCCGCACCATCATGCCGCTCATTTTTACCACCAAATCATCATCAGTAAAAGCACGGTTAATAATTGAGGCATTTCTCAGTCTCACATTCTGTAAAAATCTCATATTAAAACTGATTTAAAATTGTTTTAAAATGATAGAATACAATGTGATGGACTGGTGTTCCATCCATGGTGCACCCTGTCTGGCCGTGTGCCCTGTGCTGTTGATATAGGCTCCGGACAACCGTGACCCTCACGCGGATAAGCAGTAAATGAGGGAGTGAGAGTAAAATCACTGAAAAAACATTACTCAGTAATTCAGTTCTGACTGTTGACTGATTCACATGCATTTCTCTTCTTGTCTCGTCTTGCCTCTTCTAACTACTGCTATTAGAGTCACCGGCATTCTAGCAGTAAACAATGCAAAAATGAGTGGAATTAAAGTGGTCCCATAACCCAGATCAGTATTGATGTGCTTTACTGACATTTACCACATGGCTCCATAAATACATGTTTTGTTCACTCCTTTGCCAGCAAATTTGAGAAAATAAAAAGAAATGGTTCATATCTTTGAAAAATTGTAGCTTGGATATTCAATGCTCAAGAAACGTGTATGAAGCTCCTTGTGGTGATTTGCCCATTTATACAGCAGGGTAAATTTTACTGAAGCAATTCAGGTTTAGCACTGTGTTTCGCTCAGGGATATTACAGGAGGAGCAAGAATTTGAACCGGGGTCCTTCTGTTAGTAAGCAATGGCTCTAGGATGTGATGAACGAATGCAATTTCACGTCGCTTTGCAGCACCCCAACCTATCAGGATAGCGGTGTCATCGTCCTTTAGCGGAACAACGCTCCTCACACCTCACAGCCCGTTTGTGTTTCTCCGCTTTTCTTTCTGCAGGAGTTTTCTTCCGAAAGGTCAGTGGCTCTATGCCCTCGTTCCGAGTGAGGTCTCTATCATGTGTTTAGCTTGGGGCTGCAGAAGTCCTCGAGATCCTTGAGGGGCTGCAGGATAGGCTATTTCTACTCAGACTCACCTCTTAGTTCCTATTCTGAAGTGACTAACCAGATGGGAGGTCTCAACGCCCGCTTCACGTCTCATTCAGGTACTACTTAAAATATATAATGCAATAAATCAGAAGGCCAGAGTTGTGCACCCAACGTTTACAATCACCGAGGTAGGAGACTGATGGCCTGTGACACCCCAACTGGCAGATCTTAACCTCTGAATTGCTTTGGATGGAAATATCTGCTAAACGTGCATAATGTGAATACTTGTCAGTAGTAAACGCACTGCTTTACTTCAAGAAACGCGGATTTATATTCAGGCCACTTCGCATCCGTACCTGCACGGTACAGTTTTTCACCTTGCTTTCTTTTGTATGCTCACCCATCTCTCCCAGTACACAGAGCAAGAGGCGACCAAACTGAGGCTGGTGGGCTGGGTGCGAAACACCATGCGGGACACTGTGGAGGGCCAGATCCAAGGCCCAAAGGAAGCTGTGGAGAAGATGTGAGTATGCGACGCTAATTGTGTTACGATCCGAAAGTTATGGCGGTGATTCTAAATACCGCTGACGAAAGTAATTTTTGGGCGGCACAGTGGCGCAGCGGGGGAGCGCTGCCGCCTCACAGTGCCTTGGCTGTTCTGGGTAAGGTTCAAGTCCAGCTCGGTCCGTGTGGAGTTTGCATGTTCTCCCTGTGTCTTCATGGGTTTCCCCTGGGTCCTCTGGTTTCCTCCCGCAGTCCGAAGACATGCGGCTCGGGTGAACCGGCTGCTCTAAATTGAGTGCGAGAGATAGACTGATGTCCTATCCAGGGTGCATCCAGTGATTCTGGGATAGGCTCTGGACCCCCATGACCCTGATTCTATTGTACCAGATTTCTGAATATTGCCTTAATTTGCTGAAGTGGTCTGTGGTGATCTGTTGCCGCAACATAGGTAGTGTGGAAGCGTGTGAAGGTGTTTTTCAGCACTAGGGGGAGCAACTTCTCAAAAAATACCATGGCTCATCGTAACGTGTCGGGGTCGTGCGGGGAAGGAGACAGAGGGGGGAACGGGGGGACAGGGAACTGGTAGACTGTGGGGGAGCTTCGTGCGTGGAGGGTCGGGGTCGTGGGCATCTTGGGACACACTGTGTCATCGGCTCCTCCGTCTCTCTCTCTCTCTCTCTCACTGGCTGGTCCGGGGGAAGAAATAGAGGTTGCGATCGGCTCCGGCTGCTGTTGGCCCATCCCCGGCTCCGCCCCCTCTTTCGAGCACCCCGGCGTGCTACACGTGTGTTTGTAGAAATGCGAGAATGATCACGGTACTCCACACCGCGAGACACAAATCACTGCGGTACACACATAGTGATGGACAGCACTGTACACCGTATATACTGCATGGAGCCCTGCGGGAACTTTTATGCCACACAGCACATCATGGAAGGCGTTCCTCCAGCCGGACGCGTCCCCGGAGCAGGTTAAGTGAAGTGTCGTGCCAAGAGGGTACTCCTCACAGGAGACCACCACAGCTTATAAGTCCACGTCCTTAACCTTTCCAGTTTCTCCACTATTTGGTACCTACTGGTCTGTTTCTGCTCACAGTTCGCTGTGGACCTTACAAAGCTGTCACTTCGGCAGCAGGCGGTTTATTGCCGAAGCGAGTGGACTGAGGGCCGAAAGTCTACAGGTTCGGGTCCCTGGGGGCTCCTGTTGCACCGTTGGGGAAGGTGAAATGATGCACGCTTAATAAGACTTGACTGAGAAGTTTCAAGTCCATTAGCTTTATGTTCCTTGATAGAATTTTTGGCAAAATATTAAATCAGAGATGGGTTAGTGTTACAAAATGGATGCGCTAAGGAAAACCGGTCTTTTATTTATTTCTTTCTTTTTTGCATTTTTTCACCAGCCGGTTTTTTTTTAGCCCTCCG
The DNA here is from genome assembly GCF_900964775.1 of Scleropages formosus. Lineage (NCBI taxonomy): Eukaryota > Metazoa > Chordata > Actinopteri > Osteoglossiformes > Osteoglossidae > Scleropages > Scleropages formosus. Next base: position 10,544,469 of record NC_041818.1, on the reverse strand, counting down.
CCGCCTTGTCGCAGGACATCGCAAGGAGAGGGTGCAAAAGAAGTGACCCATTTCTCCCAACGCGGGTTCGCATCCATCCCCCAGCGAAGCTGCGTTCACGCACAAGTACGCATGCAGAGATTTGTTTTTCTCTTTCGGCAGGGATTTTGCACGGATTCCTCTTTAATGCAGTCAATGATTTGTAAGTTGACTCCAGCGAAACTCGAAAACGTATGCGAGCGCGTCCACCTGTACCCTCCCGGTGATCCGCGAACGCCTCGACGTTGGTGTCCGTCCCCTATCCGCCGGTCACATCGGGTCATTCCGCCGCGGTCTTTCCCGGTGTCCTGGTTTGAGCCGCGTTCCGATCGATTGTTCACAAAGTTCCCAAACTGGAGCAGCCGCGGTCCTTGAGAGCGCTCTCGGGAAGGACGGGGAGAAGAGGAGGGAGACGGGGGGGAGAGGAGGCACCACAAATAGGCCATCCAAGTGAGATGGTGTGGGGGGAAAAAAACTGGTGGAGAAGTATAAATATCTTTAGTAGGTCACGAGCTGAAGAATAGTCCTGCTGAAGGTGGGTGGAGAGTGTCACACAGGCCTTCTCTGGGATTAATGACCATGTGCGAGGTGGATCTCGCGCAAGTCTGAGTTGTTTGATTAATTAAATCTGCCGTTTGTAATCTACACTTCTCTGCTCGTTTGAGACGGATGTTGCCTGAGGTGTGTTTCGCACCTCTCCGTCACACACATATGCACACACACACGCTGAAACGGCCCGTCCCAAGTGGGGTCACGGCGAGCCGGAGCCTGAGCCGGAGCCTAACCCGGGAACACAGGGCTTAGGGCTGGGGGGGAGGGGACGCACCCAGGACGGGACGCCAGTCCATCACAAGGCACCACAAGCAGGACTGAAACCCCAGAGCCACCGTAGAGCAGGCACGGGTCAAACCCGCTGCGCCACCGCGTCCCCCATCGTCTGTCATATAGCGATCAGCCAAAACTGTACCCCACAGAGTGCCTCTAGATTTCATTCTGTCCAGCATGACAGCTTTGCAAACTCGCGTGCTGTTCGCAAGTGAAATGTATGAAAGTTAATATGCGTAAATGTAAAAAATGGAAAATTCTTCCGTTGAGACCTTGCAGTCGTTTCCTTCGAATGTCTGCTGACGAAACATGGCAAAAAAGTCACTTTCTGTTTCTCCAGGAAGAACTGGCTGAGAAGCACAGGAAGCCCCATGTCCCGTATCGACAAGGCCACGTTCAACAATGAGCGTGCGGTCTCTGCGCTGGAGTTCTCCTCTTTCACCACGAGATACTGACACGTCGATGCCTCTGTTAGCGGCGCTTACGCTCGCCCCGGCAGTTCTGCACACGAACAAAACGGTTTTGGCGCTTTCTCAGGGGCGCAGTGGAGGAGAGCACGTGGCAAGAAATGTCTCCTATGCATAGAATAATTTTAATAAAAGCGCTCTGTGCCGTTTAGAAAGCTTTACTCCAAAAGCGATGTCACTGTAGATCGAGATTGTGTATTTATTCAATTGCAATGAAATAAACAAGCTAAAAAAACAAGAAGGACGTTGTGTTTTCATTGGACGAAGTACACGAGCAATTTCACAGAGAATTTAAATTATGGCCAAAACTGAATAATAGATTTGTTTTGAAATATTATCATTATTCAGAACCAACTACCAGATACCCATAATTGAAGAGAAGATGAGCTAGGGGGAAAAAAAAATGCCTGGATCCTCTTGTCCAGGTCTTTTTAGGATGATGTGTGTGCACCAGCGTTAGCTGTGAGCGTTTGTTTTCTCAACATTAAAATAGACTCCTAATCGTGGTCTGGACTCTTCGTGTTGTGCGTTCGTAGGTTTCGGTTACCTTGTGAAGGGGAACACTGAATGGAACTCCCAGACCTGCGTGTATCAGACGAGTTACGCTGACACTGGAAGCCAGTTTGTCACAAGTCAGATGTATGGATTAGAGAAACATAGTTTGTACAATGAAGTTCTGGAACAGAAATCTTTTTTATAAAGGACACGCTGAGTATTGATTTGGCATTTGGCATCAGATCAGAATCTTTTTTCTAATGGGCTGCGTGTGGTGTATGGATTAAAGCTGCCGATTTGCAATTTGAAGGCCTCCGGTTGAAATGCCACCTGCTCCAGTACGCCTGGCAAGGTGCGCATCATAAAATGGCTGTAGTAAAATTTACCTGGCTGTATAAATTGAGTGGGGGGCGTGGTGGCGGCACAGTGGGTTGGACCAGGTCCTGCTCTCCGGTGGGTCTGGGGTTCGAGTCCCTGCTGGGGGTGCCTTGCGGCAAACTGGCGTCCTGTCCTGGGTGTGTCCCCTCCAGCCTTACGCCCTGTGTTGCCAGGTTAGGCTCTGGCTCCCTGCGACCCCGAATGGGACAAGCGGTTCAGAAAATGTGTGCGTGTGTATAAATTGATAAATCAGTGCAAGCCACTTTAGAGAAAGGCATCAGCTAAAGGAATACTTTTTTTAAGTGAGAGGAAGTGATATAAGGTGGTCGGTCAGTCGGCAGCTTGCGGAGGGTTTGCTTAAGCAGAAAGGATAGAACTGCGATGGAGACTGACATCCAGACCCACCCAGTTCCAGCCTCTCGCCACAGGTTTCTGTCCAGTGTGTGCTGGATACTGACTGGTGGGCCATGTATGGGGGGTTAGTACAAACTGCTGCAATCTGCAGAAAGCAGGCCTATGTAAGCAGTGTGAGGGCCAGAGCCCAGCTGCCTGGCTTGCTGATACCCTGTGCTCAGCTCTTTCCCTTTGTCATGGTGGATTGAGGTTGGGCGCTGTTTTAGAAAGCAGGGTTGCCTGTTGACTGGGAACTTAGCTGGGATGGAGACTGGAATGGGCGGGGCGGGACATAGGCCGTGCTAAACATCGGTCAGATGCTCGGTTTTGTTTGGTGAAAGCTGTGGAATCCAAATCGGGGGTTAAAAAAAAGGATGTGTGAGTGTTTTTTTTTTTTTCCATATGGAGTGTTGTAGTTGTTCAACCAACATTTTTGGTGGCTGGTTGATTGTTGATGGGGACAACCCATGTGGGACAGCTGGTAGCGTAGTGGTTAGCGCGACTGCCTTCGGACCCAAAGGTTGCAATCCTCATGTCTGGCTGTGGTACCCTTGAGCAAGGTACTTACCCTAAATTGCTCCAGTAAAATAACCCAGCTCTAAAAATGGGTAAATAATTGTAGGTCGACTACCACTGTAAGTCGCTTTGGAGAAAAGCATCAGCTAAATTAATAAATGTAAATGGGTGTAATGGACAAGCTGATCTTGTGTCAAATGCATCCTGATGCATTCCAGTCATTGATTGTGTGGGGTCAAGTCAAAAGAGAAATCATAGTATATATAATTCTTCAACATTCAGCTGTCAATTAAAGTGCTTTATTTCAGGCAATTTGCATCATTAAAGGCCAACCTAGCAATGGTGTCTCCAGCTTTCTTTTGCATGTTAAAATTTGCGGTGCACTTCTCCCGCAAAGTGTTCTTCAACCGTTGTGCGATCATTAGTCCCGCTAATATGCTGAAATGGACAAAGAGAGGTCGTGATGATGCATCTGGAAGCAAATGGTCTACTTTAAAATTCTGCAGTAAATTATTCAGCCATATTAATGTACATAACTGTACATACAGTAGGCTACTTAATAATGGTAACATTAATAAGATTATATTAATTATTCAAGCTGACAAAAAGCAATGTGATAATGTATTTACACAAGACATTTTAAAGGGTGCAACAGAGTTTTCGCATGCATTTCTGCCAGCTGAACTACAACATGCAAACCACACTGCAGTAAAGTGTCCATAAGAGTTTACAGATGGGTTATACTCTTCAGCTACATTCTTATGCTGCTGTTTTTCACTAAGTGCAGGACAGTGTTTTGCTCATAATCTGTACTTTTATTGTTCATGCTTACATTTGCATATATTCATTTAGCAGATGTTTATTTCCAAAGTGATGTATATCTCATAGAAAATACAATGTATGTATTACATTAACAGAAAGAGAGACCTGGATGCAGATACGTGATTCTAAAGCACAGTTCATTTATTACTTTCCACCACATACACCAATGTACATCACACAAATAGCTGCATAATTTATCCAAATAATCAATAATTTACATTCATTTATTCAGCAGATGCTTTTCTCCAAAGCAACTTCCAATGAACTCTATGTGGTGTTATCAGCCCACACACCTTATTCACCGCAGTGACTTGCACTGCTAGATACACTACTTACAATGGGTCACTCATCCATACAGCAATGGAACACACTCTCTCTGTCACTCACATGCTATGGGGGAACCTGAACAGCATGTCTTTGGGCTGTGGGAGGAAACCAGAGCACCCACAGAAAACATGCAGACTCCACACAGACCGAGCAGGGATCAAACCCATGTCCTCTCGCACCACCCACATGATTGGAAACAGAAACGCTACTTGCTGTGCCACCCAATTTCTAATCACCATTTTTTAAAAAACATTTACATCACATGAGTAGCTGCATTAAGTTTATGAACTGTTTATACAACAATTGTTAATGTAATACTGTGATTGAAAAACTGGTCAAAAATATTTCTGGCTACATGTACCAGTATTTTTAAATAACTTAATGGCATCTATATCTATTGACTCTGATAAACTGTATTGTTTCAAACCAACCGCCAGCAGCACAGTCATCTTTTTTGACTACAATAGGCCAGTGTACATTGAACTAAGCACAAATCTTGTAACAGTTGTGTCCAACCTTTGCTGGCCAAGAGCTGCACATATAAAATCACAGTAAGTGATTCACTGAATCACTTGTAAACATTAAAAAGTGTTGTTATTTAACTGGAGGGGGGCATGGTGGCACAGTGGTGCACTGGGTTTGACCAGGACCTGCTCTCTGGTGGGTCTGGGGTTCGAGTCCTGCTTGGGGTGCCTTGTGATGGACTGGCATCCCATCCTGAGTGTGTCCCTTCCCCCTTCAGCCTTGGACCCTGTGCTGCTGGGTTAGGCTCTGGGTCCTTATGACTCCACGTGGGATAAGCAGCTTCGGATGGTGTGTTATTTAAGTGTATTTTATTTAGGTATGAGCTGTGTGTCATGAATGAAATACAATGTGATTCAATTAAATCGATAGTATTTATGGAAGATAGATATTAAGAATTTTCCAGATGTTCCTGTGGGCCTCACGCTGCCTTTGTGGAGCACATTGGACACCCCGGTATCAGAACATGTCGGAGTGACTGTACTCTACATCACATTTTGTCTGGTACATGCAGATTTAAAAGCCCATTTCAGCTGTATACCTTTTCTCAGAACGATCTGCCAATTCACGTAATCATATTTAAGACTTTTTTTTAAAGTCACCCGACATGAACAAATCCGGACTTAGCAGGCCGCGTCTGTTTAGGATTCACAACGCCGAGCGCTGGAATTATTAGCCAGCAATTTGGCCCTTCGAATGCAGTGACCACAGAACATTTTAGTTCATGTCACGCTGAAGCAGCCTTTTAAATACACTGCACATATTCCAACGGTGACATTCGCCAAGATGTACTTTGTAATGTGCAACGGCACAACCGGACAAAACCGGCTCTTTCTACGCACCGGACATAATTATTGTATCACAAGTGATGGATGAACTAATGTATTCTCTTATATTGGATCTTGTCATGCTGGGACATATTCTAACTGGCTGACTGACAGATTTACCTTTATTTCAAGGCGACCCACAACAGCTGAGGGAAGAGGGCACGGGGAGGCGTAAAATTGCATTGCTTATGTATGCGATGGCGGATCCGCGTCTCGCACCACGGTCGGGAAATGGGTGTGAACTGCAGCTATGAGTCAGTGAGCAGAGGGAACAGCGAAGTGCCGTGTCCCCGTCTGAACAAGGCACGCTGCGCATCTGAAAGCCTCTGCTTTTCTCGATAATCAGGTAAAGCGTGGCGTGGGCGCGTAGACTGGCGGGTTTGGAAGTTTGTCAGCCGAGATGGAGACGTCCAAAGAAGGCCGGACCCTGGTAATGGGACGGTGAGACCAATGTGGGTAAATCCATCAAGGACTTCAAAGCATGGTGGTAACAGCACGGTACACTGCCCCAGGGCTGCTTGAAGGATGTGCCTTGAAAGCGTCACCCCCCCCCAGCAACACTGTGCTCTGTGGTACAGCTGTGGTGATGTGCTGTGATCCTGCAAAGAGGATGCTGCATGGGTTTGTACAGCTGTGTGTGTCTGTGTGTGTGTGTGTCAGGGGAGCCTAACAGAGCTCCATAACTGCAGTCCATTATTATGTCATCTTTCTAAGCAATGCTAAGGTGGAGCCACATGAAATAAGGTGGAAAAAGAAGGTTCGGTTCAGTTAAAACAGTAATTAATAATTATTTTTATTATAACATGAGAAATGTTTTTTGTTCCGGTTGTTACTCCAGTTTGGGATGCTGGAATATTTGCGAAGGCCCTTTACCTTTGCTGCATCTTATAAACACAATATGAATGGAAACCTGTATTTTTTGGATCACTAGTAGTAGCATCTTCCTTTATCCATTTATTCACCCTTATATGGAACAAGAGTGTTTATAACCTTAAAAAACAACTGAAAGACTGGATGTATTACCAGTGGTGTGTGAGCCTCATCATGAGTGTAGGACTGATCTTGTATCACGGGTAAATCAAAACGACAACACGGCAGAAGCGATTTAATTTGGTAAAGCAAAGAGCTTGAGTTTTGTTTAAGTGAAATTATGAAAAATTTAAGAAACCAAAAGCCAAGTGTGAAGTGAGAAATTTAAGAAACCAAGTGTGAAGTGAGTCGGACTGCGACTGGTGTCCAGGTCACCAACACATCTCGTCAGACTTAGAGGTCGGAACACTCGGACACAGCTGGTGAACCGTTGCTGGCTGTTTTTAACGTACAAACACAATCAATGAATATGAGATATAGGTCGCTTTGGAGAAAAGCGTCTGCTAAATAAATAAATGTAAATATATATGATGAATGCAGGATGTCTCGATCGATGACGATGTGTTCGGTAGCCTGAGCTGAGGTAGCAGGGCAGTGGGCAGTGACTAGACTCTGACACACACACACACACACACACACACACACACACAGAGGAGAGTGAAGTGAGTGGGCGCCGCGGTGCTCATTCATCCCTTCCATCCCCAGCGGAGAGGAGCGGAGCCCCGAGCGGGGAAGCGGCACACACGGTCACCGAGAGCCCGCGTTTCCTCTCCCCGCCTCATTTCACCGCCACACAGTCACAGTGGATGGTCAGGAATACACCGCGTGTTGCATCGTCCACCGCGCGAGGAAGGGGAGCACGCGCATGATACGACGGACTCACGCGGTTTATTATTCAAAACGGGGTGTTTTTCGTTTTGTTCTTCAACACAAGTGAAAAATATCTGGCTCCCCAGGACCAAATTCGTTGGAAATCAACCCCTCCAAAACAAAGCCGCGAAAACAAGCGGCGGACCGCTAGCGCCGCTATCGAGAGGTAAGCGCTCGCCACCCGAAATGCGTAGAAAGACCTCATCTGGGAGCTCTCCATCAGGGCTCGCGGCGCGCCGTGTGATTTGGCGACACTCGGCTCTGGTGCTGTGTGATAGGCTGTGTGCGGCGAACAGAGCGGTTCCCGCGCCGTGATCACGCCGTCTGCACGCTCCCGCTTTGTCCCTGTCGACCGCCCGTTTCTCCAGGTAACGAGACGCATCAGTCGGTCGCTCTCCGGATGGCGTTCAGCGGCACGACACGACACGAGTTCGCTTTCCTATGAGTTCTTGACTTAACATTAGAAAAATATGAGTGGGACGTAAATCCAAGCGAAGAATAAACACACGAAAGCAGCGGATGGTGGCTGCGCGCGCTCGGACCGTGACTGACTGTCCCTTCGCGTTCCCCCGCGCGCCCGACCCTGCTGCTGCGCGTGGAGGAGCTCGTTGAGGCGACTCGGGTGAGCGGCTAACTGGTTAGCAGCGCATGCTGAGGGGCCATTCTGGACCTGTAACGCCTGGAGCCGCCGCAGGCGTCTATACTAGAGTGTTATTAGCACAGCCACGCGTCTCTTGCTGCGTACGCATTGAAGCTTCGCGGTCCGTGTAAAAAGAACACCTCGCGTGCGGAGATGCTCGTCAGCTTGTGTCCGTCGGTGCCGAGACTGATCACTGATCAGTCTGATGGAGCGCGCAGACAAAAGCGGACGCACAGCGCGCGCTGGACTCGGCCTCACTCACGCACACCGTCTCTCACGCTCAGTTTGTGTCCGCGAACAGGTAATAAATCACCTGTTCAGGTAACACACTCCCACATGGCCGCGGGAATGTGTGTGAGGTGTTAATTTAGGTAGGATTAGGAAAGAAAGGCTTCATCCGTGGCACACTCGCTCGCGGTGTTTGTCCAGGCTGGAGACACACACTTCTCCTCAGACACAGGCAAGAGCTTTGCACACACAGCACTGCTGCTGTTTCGCAGTTTTCCTCTCACCTAATAAAAATTGCAGCCCATTAGGTTTTTTTATTAATTTGGCTGAGACCTTTTGGTCAAGTCCGCTTGCGCTGTGTTAGATCATCAGTTTTACAATGATTTACAGCAAGGTATTGGTGCTGTATCAATTCAGGGACACTCTACTCTACGGTACCTTGATGAAGGAAGGGGAGTGGGATTCGAACCCGAGGACCTTCGGATGCTAAAGGAACAGATTTAAACAGGACGCTACTAGCAGCCCCAGTAAGTATTCTTCTAATAGGTTCTTTTACTACCCAGCAATGTCTCCCTCATTTGATGGACACAGTTCCTCCCTTGTGTGGGAAGAGTGAAATTAAGTTTCTCAGACCGGTACTTGAAAGTCTGTGCCAGGAAGAGTTATGTAAAGGAAAAGGGAAATAACCTGTGTAGGTGAAAAATCATAAAATCACTGTTATTTGTCATTATGAGGTAGCAAAAGATGGTTTTTGCAGAGCTGGCAGAGCTTTAACTGATCATTTTTTTTTTATTTCACATTTAGATGTCCGTCTCAAACATTTGTAGTATCGAATACAGTATAGTTGTTTGTTATGAGTGCGGTGAGGCCCTTGATATTTGGGGGAAATGGGTTTACTTTTTGACGGTGTAGTCAGCTGCAAGTAGCGCTTTGAGTGAAAACATAGTACAGTGTGTTGTGATTCAAAAATAGATGGAAAAACATTTGTCTGTCTAGATGAGGATTTAAAAATGAGCACATTTGCTTGTGTTGTAATCATTAGGGAGTTACAATGAACACAGAAGTGCTAGCCTTTTGTACATATATGGGGATAAGTCAGAAGGTATCCACACTAATTAATTAGTATTTGAGCAGAATTTAATTTTACTTTTTGACTTACCCTCATTTTGATCAGCCAGGAGCTCTTGACGGAAGCCCTCAAATGAACGATGTCAGCTTTAACATGCTCACTGCTATTAGTTACCCTATACATGCTGCAGGTCACATGTTGTGAGGCTTATTGAGGGAATGCCATGCATCTTGGTGGTAGCAGAGGAACCCTCCCCCTAGGTGGTGCTGGTGCAGAAAATACAAGCATTGACTTGACTAATTTCCCTCACTGCATCCCCTTTCCAAAATGTGTCTATAGCGTTGTATAATTATTTTTCCACGGAAGGCACCGCATAAAAACATCTCCAATGAAAGTAAGAAACAAACTAGAATCAAAAGAGTAGATATAGTACTGCTCGGAACATATTACAACGAGCTTTTTGCGTGCGTGTTGGAAGATTCATTAAATGAGCAATGTTCTTCATCTGAAAATGGAGTGCCTTTACTGATTTCATTTGCATAGCATGTAATTTTTAACTACCCTAACCCTAATCCATTTAATCATGTGTTTGGTGCGTTTGGATGAAGGGGTTGTCCTATGCATAAGCCCTTTCCTCCTTCACACAGCAATCCAATGAATGTGGCAGTGTGCTTGAGGAAGCTGCCTTTAGAAAAAACTATTGGGGTTGTCAAGGGGATTGTCCTTCCTTGGTTATCCCAGTAATTTGAATTAGCTCAGGAGCAAACATGCTTCTGAGGGCACATTTGCGTATGAGGGCCGTGATTCACATCTGTATCGGCAACACTGCCATTATGAACCCTGAAAGCAAAAGTCGGATGCTGGTGATGAAAACAGAGCACTCTGCTGGTTTCTATGGGACCTGGCAGACCACCAGGCCTGTTAAGCCCTGGGGGAGATGCTGAATTATAGCCTTTTCAGTTTTCAGCCTGCTGAGGAGCAAGAATTTTGGATGCACTGTCGCATCTTTGTATTATGGCGTCTTTTCACATACACATTAATATTGGCTAATGTGGCAGATATTTCTTTCTGATCTTTGTATAAATTGGGACCTTACTGAGTATTAATTAGCCCCTGGTGTGGCTCTGCTTGTATGATTTAATTTTTTTTGTCTCTCCCTGAATCCCCACACTTGTCACATGATCCCTGGTGGCTGTGCTTATGTAATGTTGAAAGGAACTATGTCCTTCTCCACTGTAGTACAGCAGGTGGTTTGGGGGGCACGACACCATGTTAGACCATGGGAGCAGATCACGGTACTGAATGTGGTCTTTTTTAGCCTCTGCTGCGCATGTATTGGAGGTCATTCCAGCATCCCCGATGCGACTGCCACTTATCCCACTGTGCTGTTTTAAAGGCAAGACTCCATTTTTGGTTGGATGCTGCAGCCGGTGAATTTGCAGGGAGTCCCCTGGGTACACTTGGTTCTAACCCTAGGGGCCAGTGTAGACAGCAGATGAATGTGAAAACCAGGGTAGGTGTTAATCCAATATTCATTAATCCACATTTTTCATTTGTGCTTTGCTGATACCCTTACCTGCAACTTAGTTTTTTATTTCTTTTCCAATTCAGACATTCTGTAGCAGATTCATTGAAGAGAGTTAGTTTCATCAGACAATTCTACATTCAGTTAAACACACTTTTGTTGCACACTGAGAATTAAGTGAAGTTTTTCAGGCCCATTTCCAGATACTTTCCTGACTTCTAAATTTCTAAAACCCTTTTTATCCAATATATGCACAAACACCTTATGTTCTATGGCAGCTGTTGATGCAGTTTTTTTCTTTGGTCAGTCTTTACCATGCCCTCCCAGCTGTATTTTTTTCTTGGAGAATGTGACAGTGTTGTCCACTTTACCACTGCTCATTCTACTACTGACTCTGACCCAAACATAAGACTGCACTAAATGACTTCTCAACACAACAACCTAGAAATGAACAATTGCTGTTATATTGATTTTATACTGTGTAGTGAGAGGAATTTCAAGAGAATTTGTGACCTGATCCTGGGTGAATGAGTAGTTACTGATAATAGAAGGATGGACCAAAAATGGAAAAGAGGCATCTAAGTGAACAAAGGAAAGCAGGACTCTGGAAAGATGTCCCCCATGTCATGGGGTCTGGCTGTCAGAGCTATTGAGGTCATAGCTGATGAGTGCCCGGAGGAGGCCTGGCTGCTGGATATGGGCCCCACATGCTCTGTTTGACCAGCTTGAGTTAGAAAACTGGACAGAAGGGACCAAACAAAGAGGGAGGGGACAATACAGAGTCAAATTATCATCAATACGTAGAGTAGAGAGGAGAGGAGGGATGGTGTCTGTGCCTGTGTGCCAGCTAGGGGAGTCCCTTGTCTGACCACCAAAGGACAAGGCTACTGGCTATCAATAATACTGCATAGTTTATACCCACTTGACTCTCTGTGCGTGCGTGCGTGCGTGCTAGTCAGCAGGGACTCGGGTCTCATGAATGTGACAGTTTGAGCACAGGTGTGTGTTGACCACCCACTGAGAGCCCCAAGAGCCCCAAGCACTGTTGACTCAACCCTCATCCACACTTGGACCAGACACAAATCACACATTTTATGGGGTAGGGCTGCTGTTCCCTTGCTAACACCGTAAGAGTCTCAGTTTCTCTCTGCTTCACTGATTTTCAGATAAGCATGCCTCATACCACCTACAGCTGTGAGACAAAACGTGTATCAGGGTGTGTAAAACACCTACAGCGAACTTGGTCTGAGTGGCCATTTTACGACTGCTAGACTTCCACTCTGCCGGTTATTTATTACATCTTCACATCCTGGTGTGTGGTAGGTTTCTCTGAGTTAACAAATTGTGGCTATTGCTTTTGTTCAGTCTTTCTCCTTTATAGTAACATCCTATTTAAGATTTACCCTGACATGAGTGCTCTTTGAATGCATGAGTGATTACAAATTTTTCCTTGACACACACAGGACATTTTAATGGGTGTTCACCCAAATTGCTTAAGCTGTCTGCTGAACTGTAGTGTGAATTATAATGCCATGTGGAGTTGTGGAGTTTTGCTGCCTTATCTACTTGGGGCCTGATAAAACCAGCTAGGACCATGCATCGGTGGGCCAGCAACTGCACCGCTTTCCCAGACATTCATGTTCATGCGGTGAATGTGGCACCGCAGTTGTTCAGAAAGCCCCGGGGTCCTGCTGACTGGGGACCGGCAACACTGCTCCTATGTTTCGGTTCCTGGAGGCACACATGTGACATAGATATGCAGCCACGCGTGTTTGAGGCAACTGATGGGGTTTCCGTGTTTGTCTAGACAGACAATGCTATGTCTGTGCCCCCGGCGCAGCTCTGCAGAAGACCATCCCAGTTCTCATCCTCTGCTGTGTGGCCCCTCATTCTTTCCTTGACTGTTTCCCTCCAGTGTGAGTGGCTTCCATGTGTGGAGCTGAGGGCCCTGGACTATTTATCTCTGAGCAGCGTAGGTGGTTCATTGCTCTGTGTGTGTTAGAGAGAAAATGGGAAAGTGTGAATGTTTGCCTGTGTGTGAGAATGAGATAATGAAACCCATCCAGTGCAGACTTGAAACTGATGAAATATTGTTTCTCTGTACCTATGTAGATAGTTTAGCTTTGGATCTAATACGTGATCAGAAGTAGGTTCAGGGACTGTCAGGGAGATCCAGCAGTCTGTTCTAGCACCAGTGTTCCTCCAGGCAGACCTCTGCAGAGACTGGTGTGCACAAGGCATGTGTCCTTTGTTATTTTTGTCGAAGGTCATAGGGCAAAGTGAAGATGTCTAGGACATACCATGACAGAACAAAACTGCTTTATAACTTTGTCCTTTTTTAACAATAGTCCTTATTTTTCCCTTTTAACAAAGATATTGACCAGTAGGGCATTTCAAGTTCTGCCAGAAAAATGAAAATTACTTAAACTGTTTGCTGGTACATACCCAGGTAAAGGTCAGGTCTATATCTCCACTTATTCTATGTAAGTAATGTTTAATGTGGATCATTTTTGTACATTTTCACTCAAAGTAATTTGCCTAAGACAGTGATGTGTTCAAGGACAGTGGTGCAGTTATTCCTCTAGGCCAGATACCATGACAAAGATCTCACACACACACACACACACACATTTTCAGAACCGCTTGTCCCATACAAGGTCGCAGAGAACCAGAGCCTACCCGGTAACACAGGGTGAAGGCCGGAGGGGACACACCCAGGATGGGACACCAGTCTGTCGCAAGGCACCCCAAGCGGGACTCGAACCCCAGACCCACCGGAGAGCAGGACCATGGTCCAACCCACTGCACCACCGCACTTTCTGAGCCCCTTGTCCCATATGGGGTTGCGGGGAGCCGGAGCCTAACCCGGCAACTCAGGGCGTAAGGCTGGAGGGGGAGGGGGGGACACCCAGGACAGGACGCCAGTCCATCGCAAGGCATCCCAAGCAGGACTTGAACCCCAGACCCACCGGAGAGCAGGACCCAGGCCAACCTACTGCGCCACCACGCCCCCTGCTCACAACCAAACCAAACATTTGTTCTTTAATTTGAATGGAAGGTCAGCTAATTACTCCAAAAGATTACTGCTAAAGGAGCAGTCATTTTCTCACACACACACACACACACACACACACATTTTCTGAACTGCTTGTCCCATACGGGGTCGCAGGGAACCAGAGCCTAACCCAGCAACTCAGGGCGTAAGGCTGGAGGGGGAGGGGGCACACCCAGGACGGGACGCCAGTCTGTCGCAAGGCACCCCAAGCAGGACTTTGAACTCCAGACCCACCGGAGAGCAGGACCCAGGCCAACCCACTGCGCCACCATGCCCCCTGCTCACAATCAAACCAAACATTTGTTCTTTAATTTGAATGGAAGGTCAGCGAATTACTCCAAAAAATTACTGCTAAAGGAGCAGTCATTTTCAGCCTGACAAAATTGAGTGTTAAATTGGTCCAGTCCTTACTTTTCTAATGGAATTAGGGTTCAATGCTGTGGCTAGAGCTCAACAAAGACTCGTGTGTAAATAGTGCCCAAAGGCACATCACAGCCTTTGCATTACCCCTCAGTCTTGCTGGATCTTCCCCAGTTCCACTCGTCATCTGCCCATTACTACCCCAGGGAACCATGGGTAAGGGGCATGAGAAGTGAACAGGTCGATGTAGTTGGACAACAAAGGAACTGAAGACAATGATTTTCCCTGTTCCCCCATGGTTTCTAAACTGGTTGTGATTTAGTGTGGCTATGACGTTGTTTCTCTTTTACACCTTTCCCTATTGTGTTTTCCCCAGCCTACCTCATGTGAGCTTGGCAATGACCACGCTTAACTTTCGCCATACATATCAAAGTTATTAATATTTTGTTCCTTTGGCCTATTGTGGAGCGAGCAATTAGGTACATCCCATCTTCCTGCTTCAGTATTGAAATATGCCTGTTTATGACTGGCATAAAACAGAGAGCTTTGGTGGGATCCCTGTTCATTGAGCCTCAGTACTGAGCCTGCTGCCTTACAACCCACTCACCATTACACAACTGCTGTGTGGAAGCAGCTTCATATAGTACCTTTCTGCTTTTCTTATTGTAGCCCTGGACACCACCTGTCTGTTTTTCTTAGAGGATTCAGATTACACTTTTTGCTGGATGTCTGTTATTTGTCTAGTTTCGGTGGTGGTTTTGCCTCCTGCTTTCCTTCCCTCTTGTTTTTTTTATACATTTTCTTTTCTGCAGATCCATATGAAGTGGCTTCACTCATGTGGAGTGGCTGATAGTGGTGATATTGGTTAAGACATGTGCGTGTATATGTTGCAGTCAGGTTTTAAATGACATTTGTCCTGGTTTAGTGCCACACAGTAGTGCTATTGATCCCTGTAGACTGCTGTGCAGGTGGTGTGTTGCTGCTGCACAGAAAAATGCACCCTGTTCTCTACCTGTCTGCCGGTGTCCAATTTCATTCTTACCATTCTCAAAGATTTTCAGTTGACAAGCCCTTTAAGCTCCTGGAAAAGTAGGTTTTTCTGCTCTGTTATATTCATTGTCATTTATTGATGTTGCAATGTAATATGTCCCTTTTCTTTCTAGCATTTGGCATCTTTAAAGAAAGTGGTCTTGCATTTGTCCTCTGGGTTTTAAAAAAAAAAAAATTCAGTTGATCAGAGTTTTGATGATGATGATGATGATGATGATAATAATAATAATAATAATAATAATAATAATAATACACATCTTGTCCTGAGAGTCAAGAAGTCCCAAGATGATAAATTTTTAAATAAACCATTGATAAAACATTTGCTTTTGTTACTATTAAATGAAACTGTTTAATTAAAGTGTTGGGTTAAAATTCTTTTGTGTAGAATGTATGTTTCTCCCCAGTTGGTTTAATTATCATAATTCTTACACAGAATTGTTTGAAACTGGGAACTACTGAAATATTTTCAGCTGTAATTGTATATCCTGAACCAGCTGTTTTTAACAAATAAACCCATGAAGGGAAAAGTTTTCCAGAAATAAGACTTCTATGCTGGAAAGATGTGACAATATATTTTTTGTATTTCACCTTAAACTTGTAACCATCACATTACTAAAAATACAAAGTTAATTACAAATAAACCTTCACAATATTGAGTCAAAATTTTGGATTGTTATGACAAGATTAAGCTTCTTGGATTATGCTAGGGCATCTACTGCCATGATTGGCTATGTATATGTGCAGTGTACAGTGTTTTATTTAATATACATGTACATTTGTGTAAATTGGATAAATAATCCAGTTTATGCTTGTGATACATTGGCAAAACTCAATGGTAAAAATCTTGCCACAGGTTAGATGAACTACCCTCTTTGCTGGCAACATGAGCGCCGTCTCCCCCACTGACTTCGACAGCCTTGAGATCCAGCAGCAGTACAACGACATCAACAACCGCTGGGACCTGGCAGCAGAGGCCGACTGGGACAATGAGAACAGTTCGGCACGCCTCTTCGAGCGCTCGCGCATCAAGGCCCTTGCAGGTAGGGCTTCTTCCTCTTCATCCATCTATCTCATCTCATCCACCCCTTTGCCTGCTGCCCTCTCCTTCTCTTTTCCTTTTTGCCCTCAATTAACTCAGATTGCCTGATTAATGTATTTACCAGCAGACAAGGGTGCTGTGGGTACCACAGCAGTTGCAGTTACAGTAACATTTTTACATGTTCTGTACATTGAACTTTATGTTCTGTACATTTTCTCATATTCTGATCGCTTGGCAGCTTCCCATAACAAGAGGTGTGTACATGACCAGTGTTGTAACAATGACACATCATTTTTAGATGACAGGAGGTTCAGTGTGCTCTTTATCATTATTATTTTGTTGTAAGAGACACAGAAACTCTGCATTGGAGATGTAGTTATTGATTGATAGATATACTTTATTGATCCCATAAGGGAAATTATTATGTTACAGCAGCAGAACACAAGTCAGATAAATACTTGCAATAAATATTTAAAAAAACATATAAAACAAATGGAAAAATACAAGTTAAAAATACAAGATAAAAATATATGTGCAATTATGTATACTGTTGGAAAAATAAAAGTATATTAAATTAAATTAAAGATAACAGAGGAAATATTATTTCTATTGTAAGGCTTTTGTCCAGTGACTTGCAGTTTTACACATTTCTACACCTGAAGGTTTTGATGGAGCAGTTCAGTTTCTTGCTGTGGTTTAGTATGGTATATAGCCTTCATCGTACTTGAGCGGGTTCAGGTGATGTAGTGTTTTGTTGTACCCTAGTCTTTTTGTTTTTCATGCAGTGACTGAAGGCAAGCTGGCAGGGTGGCAGGGTATCTTGACTGAAGTGTGTTGATGGCTGTCTTCACACTTTTTCTTTTGCATCACTAAAGCTTCTGTCTGCGGCCCTGTTTTCTCTTCTGTGAACTGTCTGCTATACCTGCCTGTGCGCTTCACTTCTCTCTTTTTGTCCCTGTCTATACGTAGACCCAACTTTTCTGAAATGTGACCAGAATGGCCTGCAAAATTTCTTTTCAAATATACATCAAATGATATTTCATTTATAGTAGTATAATTTTTTTTGTATTTTTTCAAACACATCACATTGTTACTCTTGACATAAGGATGCTTGGCACTAACTGAAATTATTCATTTTATTCATATGATTGAATTTATTTTCTCCTCTCTGTGAAATTGTGTTTTTTAACTCAAACTTGCATACATCTATATAAATCCAGTGTTTTTCTATAGATGATGATCTGTCTGCTGAAATATGCAGTAGAATAGTTTGTAGGAGAGTCTGTGAAGGAGTTTTTGTTATTATTTTAATGGTTTTTTGCAGGTTTTTAACAACAGTATGAATAATTACAGAGAAAACTGAAAATGTGAACTTCAGATCTAGAGCTCCCTTTTTAAATTTGGCTGCAATAGCCATGAGATTCCAGCAGAGGGAAGCAGCAAATAATGACAAACTTATTTAATTACATAATGACAAAAATGAAAGAAAGGTTTACTTTTATTCATTTAGCTCACCCTTTAACACTAAGTCACTTTAGAGAAATCTACTTATTTACCCATTTATACAACTGGGTAGTTTTACTGGAATAATTCAGGGTGAGTATGTTGCTCAAGGGTGCCACAGCTGGAAGAGAGACTTGAACCTATGACCTTTGGGTCCAAAGGCAGCAGCTCTAACTGGAATTTTCTGGGATTTTTAATATATACTTTATATATGTATAGTAAACACTCAAAATAAGTGTTTCTCAGTACAGCCTTTGACAAAAATATATTTTTTCTCTATTTCTTCAGCAATAGTTTCAACCCTATTGTATGGATAAAATACAATATTATTATCACAGAATTAGTAACTCTTAAGTCCTTGTATGTCTGCATTTAATAACCACATCTGGATGATCCCTATGTAACAGGTGAAGCAAATCCTCACGATTATTACATCTATTTATGAAATAATAGTATGTAGCTGATTTTTATGAAAGCAGAATAAAATAGACCTGTTGAAGTCTACTCTAGTATGTCTTTCCTGAAATGTGCAGTACCAGATAAATACAGATAAGTACTAAAAGTGGAACTGGCTTTTCAGTTTGTCATGTACCAACAGATAAGTACTAGATAAATCTTAAATTATGTCTGATTACAGCTCAGACATTTTACTCAGCTTTATAGCTTTATGTGCCACTTACTTTCAGTTCACCTGTCAGATTTCCTGTTGTGAGTGAAAGTGTGTGTATGTTTGCCTTGTGATGGACTGATGTTTTGTCCAGGGTGTAGCCTTCTTTACACCCTGTATTTCTGGAATGAACTCCAGACTTCTGTGATCCTCCATTGGATAAGTAGTTGTTAATAATGAACAAATAAAATTTGATTGGGAACAAGAAAGCTCAGAAGTGAAGGGTAGAAATTTTCTGTTCTAATGGCCACAGTTTTTTGTTTTGTTGCATGTGGCAGATATGCTTTACACAGAGAATGAATGGTGAGCGGTTTCAAGATGCTTTAATCAATGTTGCAAACTTCCTGAACTGGATTTACCTGTGAGAAAGGTGGGTTGGTGCTCTGGCTTTGAGGCTGCCACCACATACGTGACAGCTGAATAAACAGGTCTTTAATGCTAAGTAAGTGATACGTGTGCTGTGTGATGTCACTGTGAGGCAACGGGTAACACTGGTGCCTCACAGTGAATGGGCTGTAGGTTTGGATTCTAAACCAGCTCAGTCTGAGAAGAGTTTGTATGCTTGCATTTCACTGTGGGTTTCCTCTAACATTCCACTGCCATGTTTTAGTGTCTGAGAATTTCTGTATGTTACTTTACTCTGTTGTGTAAATGGGTAGGTACTGGTAAGTAATTTGTGTGTAGTGTATCTTGCATTATATGTCTTGGGTGCCTTGGGCAAAGGCATGAGCTAAATAAATAACAATAATTGTGGGAAGGTAACAGCAAAGAAGACTTTGGTGTCTTTGCTGTGCTCTGAACTGCCTTTGAAAAGAAAAAAAAACAGATCTGTTTACCATGTTCGCTGTGAGTCATCTCGAATGTGGAGCATTCAGTAATGACTCATGATAAATAATGGTTAATAATGGTAATGGATGGAGCTCTGGTGCTGAGCAAAATGTCAAGCAATGTAGTGGTCTTGGGGTGGGTCTGATAGCAGGGTCCAGATTCACTATGATGGGAGATTTACAATGCTAATCCATGGGCTAGAAAGCTATGCAGATGTTTGCATTGTGGAAGTTCAAACAGATATATCCAACCATTGTTTACAGCTTGTTCAGTGGACAACAGTTGCATGGCGTGGTGTGGTGTGTGTTACACCCCCTTATTATCTGGGATGATATCTGAGGACAAGCAGGGGCTTGAAGTGCACATTTTTTTCTCTGCAGTGCTATTATCCCTGTGGGCCCAGGTGTGCTGATGGAGCCTCCTGTGGCAGCTCTGTTCCTCCCTCAACCTCCCCCCCATACTTTCCACCTCTCCCTTGTCTCTATGTTTCCCTTTCCTTGTGAAAGGGCAGACAGCTTCCAGGAAACTTGGAAGCTTCCTTATTTTTGGGAAATACACAAGAGAATATGGAATGATAAATGTTCCTGCCACGTGTATCAAAAATACTTTCAATGCTGTAAATCAGTTCAGTAAATACAGCATACATTGTGTTTTACCTAGTAATTTCCTATAATCATCACCTGTTTCTTCCTGCCCAGTGGAATTGCCTGATGCTACCAGTTAACGTTGTCTTGTCACCTTCTATTCCCATTTTCTCTCCCATTTTTCTCCTAGTAGAAGCCCTTCTTGTCTGCCTACGTGCTCCAATTCATCAGTCTTCGTACAATAAGTGTTGCAGCCTGCCCATTCAACTTGTTTTGTTCCTCTCATCCGTCCAAAGCTGCATTACAAATCCTGAACTGTGTTTACTTAAGGCAGTATAGTTGGCCTTTTCCATCCCCTTGTACCCCAAAACATCTACAGTAGATTCTTGAATAGATGCATGTGCTGGTCTCAGGTAGAATGACTGTAAGGGTGTATAAAAATACTGCAAGTTTTGCTGAGAGTCTGTGTGACGCATTATACCCTGACATTCCAGCTAGTTGCTGATGAAATTTTCATACTGGTTGTGTTTGCATGTGAAAACTGGTTATGGTGAGTATCAGATGTGTGGATTAGATAGATGTTTCATGTTCACTGAGTTAATGTGGAGAGCACTTCTGCAACTTTAGAAACTATGTATACCAGTGCTCACTTTGTCTTGGTTTGCCCTTTGAGAAAGTCGATTTAACTGCAGCTGACCAGAAATAGCAGGTTGGTTGTGTTTGAGAACATCCCCAGACTCTTGCTCCCACAGTGCGGAAGCATGTGGGAGTCCTGAGATTGCTGAGGTGTTTTTCACATGCTTCTTGGGGTATCTACATCCAAAACCAGGGCTCTTCAACTAGCTCTTCAAGTCCGACTCATAAATGATTTTCATCCAGCCTTTAAGCTGATTTTGAACATTAAACCCTATGCATTTATTCCTGCAAAAAAAAAACAAAAAAAAAAAAAAAATGCTGTCTTGATCAAAAATGCACCCAGTTAAAACTCTTCCAATAAGTAAATGCCTTTTCTGCTTTTTCCTGCCTCTTGTCAGATCCTACTTGGGTTTTTGTGACGCTCAAAGTTTAAGATAAACTTTTGAGATTTCGCCTCTTTGCTAGTTAGCAAATTTCTCAACAATGAAGAAGATGATAAAAATATAGTTTAATAACGATTGGATTGATGTTGAAACAAAACCAATGTGTTTTGTCCGTAATGAGGTCTGGCTCCAGCTCCCCGCCACTCTGCATGGGACAAGCGGTTTCAGATGGTGTGTGTGTGTGTGTGTGTGTGTATGTGTGTGTGTATGTGTGTGTGTGTGTGTGTGTGTGTGTGTGTTCCTCCCCTACAAGTAGCCAACTCCATCAGCGTCTGTGGGTTGCTTTTACTTCATATGAACCCAACTTTACAGCTATTGCTAAGCCAAGTAAGTGCAATTTTTGTCATTACAAGACAACTGGGGAGATGTTTACGTAAATAAGGTAAATCAGAGGTAAAGAAAAAGAATGTATCCTCTTCCCTCATCCTCAATCATCTTTGCTTCAGTCTCCCTTCTCCTGGCCCTTTACCCCTCTTCCTTGTTTTCCATACTTCCTGTGCAGTTCTTAACACTTCCCCACGTTCCAGTCTGCATGTCCCGTGTTTGTCCTTTCTGTGTTGCTGTCCTTGCCTGTGAAATAGGCTTTCCCACTGAATTGCACAGTTTTTATCAGACTTGGTAAAGTGGTGCCAAATGTTCAGTAAGCCCTGCTGTTTTTTGGAGGGTTGACCCTCATTTCCTGTGAGTAAAGCAGTGCTGAGGAATTGTCTGCATCAGAGTTACAGATTTTTCTGTTTGACTTACATTGTTTCTATGATGTTGTCTAAAATATTATCTGCTGTGCACTTCTGAAGTACACTTAAGATGACAGTTAAAGCCCTGCTTTCTCTGCGGATGCTGTTCATAATAACACTTAAAGGTTGATTAGTGCTTTTTAGAAAACTCTGCCGTGTACCCAAATGTTTTGGAGATGGTTTCCGAAATGCAAACTGCAAATTCACAGTTTTCACTTAATCACCGCCATGTTCAGCAACTCTGATTAAAGTGCAAACCCTGAAAAATGAAGCGTATTCTTTGTGATGTCATATTGTGCATATTATTAAGGAAATTTGTTGTGGAGGAGTGCTGAATCTTGATCTAACGAATTATGAGGCTGATACAGAAGTGGTGACTGTAAGCTGATTTGTACAGCAGGGCTCTCAAACTCAGCTTGTGTGCCGAGTGCTCTGTGAAGTCCAGCTACTTCAAGCACACTCGCTCCAGGAGAACCAGGTATCGTCTGTGTTTCCGTCCACCTGGTGGCGCCATTGTCAGTTTCATTAATAAAGCCTTTGGGCCAATTTGTTCAGCAGCATGTGCACAGCAGCACCATTCCTGCCCCATTCACTTGGACTGTTTTGTTCTTGATCGCAAGGTTGTTGGCTCCAGCTAGTGTGTGTGCGTAGCTGCTGTAGTAGGAACCTGTGATGCTGGACTCACTGTCATTTGGAGACAGTAAGCAATTGCATCCAGTCGCTGCATGCACTGAACTCTTTGTAATAGAGTTAATTAGTACAATAGGGTTTGTAAGATGTACACACAAATTTACTCATTTAACAGGTGCTTTTGTCAAAAGCAACATGCATCTCGAAGCAATACAAAAAACTGATTATATGAACAGGTGAGGTTTGGATGTAGACACGTGTTTCTTGAGTACACTCTATTTGCCACATACCACTATTTGAACCAGTATAAATTGCACGCAAAGGTGCATAATTACTTTCCATAATCAAACAAATTATTAAACTTTAAACACAACAAATACGTACCTGTTTATCAAGCATTTACAAGATCAGTAGAGAGGAGAGTGCGAAAGAGGTGAGTTTTGAGACCCTTCTTAAATGTATTGAGAGATTCAGCAGTTCCGAGTGAGAGGGGGAGGTCATTCCACCACATGAGACCCAGAACCAAAAACCTTTCTGCTTTTGATTTTGGACCTCTTATGCGTGGGATCACCAAGTGGACAGAGGTGAAGGAGTGTAGCAGTCTGGTCGAAGTGTAGCGAGAGATCAGGCCTTGTAGATATAGGGGAGCAGATCCATTGGTGGTTTTGCAGGCTGGAACCAGGGTTTTGAATTTGATATGGGCAGCTATAGGGAGCCAGTGCAGAAAGACAAGTAGGGGGAATGCATGGGAACATTTCGGCAGGTCAGACATGACTCCTCCAGACTGGTGCTCTGTTTGTAACCCAGGGACAAATTGAGGCTTTGTGGAAATTCCAGCCCATTATTGTTGACCATGGTTTTGCTTTCTGCTGCTGTCTTTGCTATGTGTGATGACTGACAGTTTCACTCATGCAGCTGAGCTCGGTGCGAGGACTGGATCTGCAGGGCTGTTACACAGGCACTGCGACAGGCCACATCTACAAGTCACAGCTGCGTTCCTACTGCTGAAGCATCTGCATGGTTTGCAGAGACTTCCTTCCTGCCTCAACGACTTTTTTTTCCTCTTCTTTTTTTTTTTTTAAATCTCCTGCAGAAAAGTAGAAAAAAGGGTGTAAAAGAAACAAAAATATTTGCCACCACCATCTCAGTGCAGATTGCACCACACCCTTTCCCATGGAATTTACTAAAAGTGGAACTGGCCTTTCAATTTGCCATGTACCAACACCTTTTGTAGTGGTACTGCCCTGCCCCGCCCCTGCCCCCCTGAGCAAGCACACCTTATGGTACTGTTCCCTCTCTCGGAGCAAGAAAGGAAGATCTGTTTGCACAGCAGGCCAACTGGGGGGGGCACCTCTCTGGGTGTATTCAAACAAGGTGTGTGTGTGTGTGCGCGCGCACGCGTGCGCATATGTGTCTGTGTGTAGTTGGTTTTGGAGGCAGGGCAGAGCCAGTCTGTGTGGGAGAGAGGACTTGTGGCTTTTGCCGTGGCCGTGAGGAGAAAAAAGTGGCCGTAGCTTCAAGGATCGAGGGAAAAGGGGAGAGGAGGAATCACTGGAAACACTCATTCCTGGTGGAAGTCAAGGCACTTTTTTCCTTGTAGAAACCAGCTTCCCATTTTTCTGGAAAGAGAAGAGGACCGAGGAAAAGAAGAGATACAAAAAGGAGGGAAACTTTAAGGCCGAGCAGAATGGCATTGTGGCAGCTTTTTTTGATGAGGTAAGGATAGAAGAACCTCACAGCTGAACTCCTGTGGAACAACAAGTGAAGCAACACTCTAGCCTGGACTGGAGTTTGACTTTATTTGACCAGGAAGAGCTTCTTTCTCCCCCCTCTTTGCTCAGGCATACAGAAATGGCCAGCTAAGAGTCCAGGATATCAGAAGGGCCAAGTTCTGTACCTGGAGATCTAGGTGTAAAAGAAGTTATAGAAGTGATAGAGCTGGGCAAGGTGAGGTGTGCGCCAGAAGCTGTAAAATAGGCATGGAGCTGGAGCGCAGAGCCAGCGAGTCCTGCCTGTCCCCGGCTGCCTTCGTCAACCAGGCCCAGTACTCTAACATCCTAGAGGGGAGATTCAAGCAGTTGCAAGGTGAGTACGCCCACAGGGAACTTGGATCTCCTGCGTTTTGTCTTCGCTCTCGCACAACTTTGGCAAAGCGGGCTTTGAAGTGCTGGAGTCGGATCGAAAGGGTGAAGCGAAGCAGCTCTTGTACAGACCCCAACTGGCAGGGAGGCGTAGCTCCTTCAGCACGTTAACAAGCAGTAGATCTAGTTACGTGTACTAACAGACTGAACTGGCTAATCTGCAGTGGATGTGGTGTGTCTCTTCAGCTAGTGTGCTTTCCTGTGCATCATGTTCTATTTTTGTCCTTTCTAACATCGTTCTGCTCTAGGCAGTATAATCGTTGTCTTTGATTAATTAGTCTGTGATGATGAGAAGATTGAGGAGATTATCGTATCACTTGTGAAAATACCACTGTAATTGTCAAGTGCTATAAACCCAGGTGGACTGTTTCACTACTGATGAAGTGTATTTTTGCCTATTTGTGGTTTTTCTTTCTAGCAGTCCAGTGAAAAGGGTTTGTGTCACTCTGACACTGCAGAACCCATTGTGACCTGGAGCACCATGTGTCTGTCTGTTTTTGTCTCTGTGTTTTAGCCATTTCATGTGCATGTTTATGAAAACTAGTACCATAAAGTGGTTCAGGGAAGTGGCCTGAATGTGTATGTTGTCTTACGTGTGTTTCGCCCCGGTCATCACGTGTCTTTCCTTTGCATGGTCAGTCCATTTTTAAAGCTTAATTTCTTTTCTTTTGTCTCAAAGGGTGCTGACAGTCTCAGATTTACATAGACTAATGTATTTGCTGATATGTAGTTCTTAATAAATTATCATTTTTATCTATGTGTAACTTGTTATAACTTGTAGAAACAAAGTGGCAGATTTGTGTTATATTGTTAGTTTTACCTTAAAACATTAGTCAGTCCACTAAATGTCCATCTGTGTGAAATGTAAAGCACTTCTGAACAAGGGCCTTGGCTGGTCCACATAACAAAAGCATGATTAACAATCATGGACGAATTGTGCTTTTTCTGATTTCATTTTGTTCTAATTTTCATTTGTGATTTCTCTAGGAGACATGCTTTAAAAAGTTCTGTTGATTTCCACACAAGTCTGTGTTTTTTGCCTTTTGCCACTAAACCAGTTTGATAAATTGGTGGTTTCTGCTAGCCTTGGACAGGCCAGTCCCAGCTCCGTTGATAGCACTCGCCTAATATCAGTGCATATGGTAACAGAGCTTGGTTTACTTTTAGGTGAGTCACACATTTAGGGGATTGGTCAATACCTAGCACCTCTGTGTTGTGAAACTGGATATCATCTTCAGCAAGAAATTGCCCTGTGTGGGCAGGGTTAGATACCGGAACAGGCCAGGGTTCGGGGGGGGGGGGGGGGGCGTACATACCAGAGTTTCTGCTTTTGATATTGATTTTTGTGCCACATTCTTGGTCCCCTCCCAAGATGACAGAGAAGATAGCCTCATGTACAGAAACCACAGATATGTTTTTCTCTTTGCCTAGGGGCTTAACGTTTGTGTATTTGACTTCTGTTCCAATCAAGTTACTAGTAAAATGATGAGGTGCAGGATGTTTGTGTTTGTGTGCGCGCGCACGTGCATGTACACTTGAAGCCCCTGGAGCAGGTGAGGTATTTTGGTTTTTGCCATGTTGCAGTGTGTGTTTGTTGCAAAGGTGTTGTGAGAAACTGGAAAAGTGGACTAGCCAGTCCAACTGCTCCTGGCCAATTCCTTCTCTCTGTGTGTTTGTGCGTGTGTACTCATGCGCGTGTGATAACCACACTTTGCGTAATCCAGCAGTGTCCCGCAGACCTCCACCTCTGTCTTAGCACACAGTCAGGCTGAAGAATGCTCTAGGTGCCAACCAGTAGCATCAGATGTTGAGTTAATTATCAGACGCTTGTACATTCGCACACTACCACTTTTACATTGGTAAGTGGGTTGGGATTTTATTACAGTAACTTGGTGAGATCCACTTAAGGATGCAACAGGAGGGTCACTCCTGGAACTTCAACCCTCACTCCTGCGTTTTCAAACTACCAAATAACTCCGTGACCTGCTGTCACCCGAAACGGCAGCCTGTCCTGGTAAATGTTTTTAGTCCCTTCTCCCAGGGACTCGGTCTCTCTCCCTTGTGACCCGTCCACAACACACAGCTTTCTTTCCATAGGAGAATTCAAGCTTCTCAGCTTGAAACACAGCAAAACTGCTGTACTGGACAGGGACATCTTAAAGTAGCTGTCATACCTTCAAGCAGTGTTTTCCTAGGATGCGTTTTATTGCTAAGGGTTAGTTTACTCAGTGATAATGCAGTGCTGTAAAGCTATCGCTTACATATACGAAGGTGTTTTTTTTAATGTTTAATAGATTTTTGACTCTATTTGAAGAGTGCTTTGTCCTAGGCAATTCTGAAACAGATTTTGTATTCCTGAAGTGTCTTTGTGCACATAACATGTTTGGAGTGTGCTAGTATGTCTAGTTCACAATTATACATTTATTTATTTAGCAGACTCATTTCTCCAAAGCAACTTCCAACGAACTCTATGTAGTGTTATCAGCCCACACACCTTATTCACCAAGGTGACTTAGACTGTTAGATACACTACTTGCACTGGGTCACTCATCCATACATCAGTGGAACACATTCTCTCTGTCATTCACACACTATGGGTGAACCTGAACAGCATGTCTTTGGACTGTGGGAGGAAACCCACGCAGATGCAGGGAGAACAAGCAAACTCCACACAGACTGAGCAGGGATCAAACCTACCTCCTCTCACACCACCCAGGTGCTGTGAGACAGCAGCGTTACTCGCTGTGCCACCGTGCCACTCAAACTCTTGTATGGAAAGGTCTCTGTCAGCTTTTCACTGTTTTACTGACCTGGCAGCAGGGTCATGTGGAATAAGTCAGATCCTTGGGGTCATTTCACAGGTGTGAAAGTCACAGCAGCAGTGAGACGCAGTACCACTGGTCACCAGTAGAAGAGCAGTATTAACTGTCTAGGTGATGAAAGTCATAGAGCGCCTGTACTGTGACCTCTGTCTGGTTTTCCTTATTCAGGGCTTCAAGGTAAGGAAAACTAGTGTACAGTACATCTGGGGCACCGTGTTAACCCTCCTCTTTCTCTTAGTACTTGTTGGTTTGTTTTCCATTTCTGGCACGCCATGCTAATTGAAATACATGTCATATATTCAACAATATATGTTCAGCTTTTTCTTCCTGGTTTGAAGACCTCACACAGTTGCATGGTGTTTTTTTGTCTGATTGCCAAATGAGCTTTGGTTGTTCTCCTTTGTGCGGTTCTACTACAGTCACCAGCTCAAAGTTTGCATAGTATCTCTTTCACCCTCAAATTTGAGACATGCTACAGATGCTCTGTTCTGTTTCACTTTTTGTTGAGGGTGTAATAATGGAGCCCATCTTGAATAGTCCACAGATGTGATTTCTCAGACTTTCTTGTGGGAGGTGGCATTGCAATGGTAGAAGGTCAGTGTAAGCATAATGTCTGTACTGTGTGTCTCTTGCTGTCCTGTCCCCATGTGAGCCGCTCAGCCCTGTTATCAGTGCAAACAGCAAAGAAAGGAGATAAGCTGGGAGTGTGCGGGTGAAAATCAGGTCTTCGGTCATCGTCCCTCAGTTCAGTGCATTCTCTGATACAAGTCCAGCCCTCAGTTTGTCATATTCTTTTGCTAATATACAAATGTATTTGTAGTTTTTTTTGTTATTACTGGCATTTGCCTTATTTTTATTCCAATTTTTGCTGTTATGCCGTCACTCAGTTTGGGATCCAAGTCCTTTGGTGGAAGCCTGTCCCAGTTTACTCACCGAGAATCATAATTATGACAAAGAACAGAGGCGCAGCTTTTCCTATAGCATCACCCTTGGTGTTAGCCCTGGCTGGAATTCTACAGTATGCCATTCCATGAATGAGCTTATCTAGCTAGGTGCGGGACTTGTCCCAAAGTTGAGTTTATTTGCATTCATTGCTCACATTCCCTCTGCTTTATGAAACTGAGTGTATCAGTGGATGCTTGACTTGCCATGCGATATTTGTACATTGAGTAGATGGCATGAAGTTATGGCAGAAGCAAGATAAGAGATTAAAGCACTGGATTTAGAAGCCAAAGTTTGTGCTTGAATATTTTCAGTTCATGCATTCTAGTGTACAAATGTTAGCCGTGCGCAACTGGACTTAAGGTGTGTAGGATGATTCAGGTAAAAGTGTCCGCAGTGCAGTTTGACTGAGTTCAGCGGAGTGGAGTTGCGCTTTTCTGTGGTGCTTTGTAGTATAGTATTTGGCTCTGCTTATGTTTCAGTTCAGGTATGTGATCATTAGGTCAAATGACGTGTTTGCACATGTCCGTAATTGAAGCAAAGGGTAAAACCTGCAGAACGATCCACTGCTATTCAAGGGCCGTCTGGCGCTTTTGTGCTTGGGCTGTGATTGTTTGCACTTACTGTAACACTTACTCGATGGTTGTATATCCATTATCCATTCATGTTGACCTCCTGGTTTCTCTCGGAGGATGTTTAGCCTCCTGTCTGTTCACCCATCTATGGCTCCACCTGACCACACCTCACTTCACCTTACCTCCACTCACTGCTCTTGACCCTCAGTGGTTCTGCTGTGAAGCCAGGACACTGGGCTGCTGTTCAATAGTCCTGCATAACTGTGGATCATCCTGTAGAATTTCCACAGTATTAGATTTAAGGATTTAAGTCTTTGTGTACTTTTAGCTTGAATTTGACACTTTTTTTTTTGAAGCAACAGTGTTAAAGTTAAAAAAAAAAAAACCTCACAGCTTTTTTGTAATTTTTGTCCCAATACAGTAAATTGTATAGATAAACTTGGCCAAGAAAAATCTATTTTATTTATTAATGTGTGACAGATTATGAATATTTGTATTGCTGAGATTGTGTGTGTGGCTTTGTGCATGATCATATGACAGATGTAATTTATAATTTTGCACGTGTTTACTATGTGTTTTTGATTGTCGAAGGAAACTCAGTTGTGCTCAGCAGTTACATACACACCACTGGCTGTGAAACTACAGCCTGCGTGGTAGCTATGACATACGGGAGGAGTTGCACCCCACCGGAAGGAAACTCTTTTCAAGAGTACTTGTATAATCAAGGGTTCCCTGCCTTGCTGGAACTGTATTTCTTTTAAAGACCACCACACTATAGTTAGTAAATACTTTGCTTGTTTGCGTGTTTCTGTGTGAGATGGTAATGTGCCTCTGTGGCAAGTGATGGTAATGACCGCTGCTGGGGAACGGCAGGGTGGAGAATATAGCTCCCAGACAAGATTAGGCCTCGATTAGAGCCTTGATTAGAGGTATGCTCCCAAAGTCCTGCTGTGAAATGGTTTCCATGGCATGAAGGATAAACAAACATTGGTATTTGGCTTATTTTAACTGAATTTTGGTGTATACATACACACCTGCTGTTTTGCGATTGCATAACTTTATGCCAGCGTGTTCCATTCAGATCAGAGAGGAGTGTTGCTGTTGGACATACACCGGTGGCATGGTGGACACGAAAACACACTTTCTGCCTCGGTGCTTCCTACCGTAGTTGCTATAGGGTGTGGTTATCACTGTAATTTTAGGATTTGCAAGGTTTTTCATGAAATACCACCGTTTCATAGCAGACGTAGGTAAGGATTGAATGAAATAATTAAAATGAAGTCTGTATGATTATAGGCCTCAGCTTGTCCTTGTGTTCATGATTTTTATGTTAGTTTTCCTGGAATTATCACATCACACATACAAACAACCCACTGTTATTAAGGTCCTGTTTGTTGCATTGCTCTGTGTATACAATTTCTGTAACATCTAGCAGGTATTCAGAAAATCCCTCAGCAGTGCAGCCAAATCAAGACAAACCAGTTTCTTACAGTAGTGTGAAATGCCAGTAAACCCCAGCAGTCCGGTATCAGCATTCCTCCCCCACCCCCTCACCATCTCCACCTGTTTTCTGTTTGCTTTATATGTAGTATTCCCTAGAAACGTGTAAGAAACACACTTTAGTTATTTATCTAAAAACTTATCCGCTGTACTCTTTTTGGCTTCACACAGCCTAAAAGCTGTTTACACCTGTTAGCACCTGGTATTTCAGAAGCAGAACATCCCACAGTGTGCATATCTGTCACTATCACAGTAGGCATCGTGGCACGGTCTTCTGATAAGCTACTGTGGCCTTTAGCAGCTGATGAACACACTTTGTTTGGGAAATACTGTGGCATGATGTTGGGTACCTTGTTGTGGCACAGATGATACAATGTTCCTCTCATGATCTCTGTACATGCTGGAATGTTCAGCCCAAGGTGAAACCAAAGATGTACCATTTGGGTACACCTGAGATATTAATTTCTAAAGTTTTGGTTAAACTGAGATTGTTTTTGGATTATTTTTAAAAGTAGGGGTGCGGTGGCGCAGTGGGTTGGACCGCAGTCCTGCTCTCCGGTGGGTCTGGGGTTCGAATCCCGCTTGGGGTGCCTTGCGGCGGACTGGCGTCCCGTCCTGGGTGTGTCCCCTACCCCTCCGGCCTTATGCCCTGTGTTGCCGGGTAGGCTCCGGTTCCCCGTGACCCCGTCAGGGACAAGCGGTTCTGAAAATGTGTGTGTGTGTGTGTGTGTGTATTTTTAAAAGTTTACAAGTTTTTTGATTTACGTGCTCCCTCAAATGACTGCATGAATGTACTATTTGATCAACAGCGCACATGCTGGTTTTGTTTTAAGTGTCAAGGTGATGAGCTGTCACAGAAGTGGCAAAGTGGTGGAACACCTACACTTACTAGCAAGGTTGTAGGTTTAATGTCTGGGACAACACTTCCAAGGCCTCGATGTGCTAAGACAGATCTGAGCTGCGTTTTTTGCTCGTCACAACCAGGAATCCTGACCTGTTGAATAGGCTTCCACCCTTCTGTGGAGGCATGGTTCAAATGGGCCATGGTTTATAGTCTGGTCTCTGAGATGCCTGCTGGTTTTCTGGTTAACAGCCAAAATGGTCTTTGCTTCCCTGTACAGCTTCATGCTAAGTGTGAAAGAGCCATAGATGTTGTTGTCATGGATGTGGACCAGATTTGAACCCATCAGCAACTCCCTGCTCCCTGGGCAGTCAGCGAGACAGTTTAAAGAGTAGAGTCTCTTGTCAGCTTGCAAGGAGGCCCAGGCAGCGATGACTATCAGGGTAAACAGAGTGGAAGCTGCTGTTGTGCCAACAAGGTACAAGGTCCTTGGACGTGAGGACATGTCTGAGTTCTGAAGCCCTGTTGTATGCAGCCCATGTTTGTGTTTACAGTGAAAGTTTCCCATTTCCTTGTGGTTACGGACAGCAGGCACAAGTCATTCAGGACTCCAGTCATCTTTGACTGTGAATGTCTGTGTTTCTCATGTTGCATGAATTCAGCAACAACCCCACTTCTACATAGGAAAACAGTCCCTTTGGGGAGAAAAGCAGCAACAGAGCACATTACCGACTGACGCTTTGTCCCAGTTCCCCGTTCCTCAGTTGCCTGTACTCAGGACTCATTTGTGATGGTCACAGAGCATTTTGCTGATAAGTGAAACCTTTGGAATGACTGTACTCTTCAGTTCACTGCTAGACTGCCTTCTCTGCCAGACTTGGAACTGTATGACTGGATTTGTCTACCATGTGTAAGTGTAGGTGACTGGCTATATCCTGCATAAGTGGGCTGGGAAGAGTCCATTTTTCCAAGTCTGGGTTTCAGCAGTCTAGAGTGTGGCCTGGAGTCATGGGGTACGCACACACACCACAATTTAGAATCACAAACTGACTTCAACCCACTTGTCTTTGGACTGTGAGAGGTAACTGGAGCACCCAGAGAAAACCCACTTAAACTCGGGGAGAACAAGTAAACAGTCACATAGATTGAACCTACACGTAAGGCTCAGATACTGTGAATCAGCTGCACTACCTGCTCTGCCACTGTGCCAACAGGCAGGACAGTTTCACTAAATAATAACAAACACTGTATTTCTGCTTCAGTTTTACAAAAAAAAAAACAAACCTTTTTGATCCCATGATCTTATGAGGGATCATCATGGATTTTTGGCTATAGGTGTCATTGAAGGGATATCTCAGTTGGAACTGACACTGGGTGCTAGAGTGCCTGGCATGGTATGTGAGAGGGAGACTGTGTGGACGTCTTCCTGCCAGTTGACCTTCAGTGACCTCTTCATCATGTGTTGATGTGGGAGGGGGAAGTGCCTCACAGTCAGTTGG
This sequence comes from Scleropages formosus, assembly GCF_900964775.1. Classification (NCBI taxonomy): domain Eukaryota; kingdom Metazoa; phylum Chordata; class Actinopteri; order Osteoglossiformes; family Osteoglossidae; genus Scleropages; species Scleropages formosus. The sequence continues at coordinate 10,511,828 of NC_041818.1, read as the reverse complement.
TTATCTGGAGCTCTACCTCAGGCCTGGTGCTGTCACAACATGACCAGCCTTACCTGGAATGTTCCAGCTCTTCATCTTACCTGACACCCTGACTTCCCCGATTCAGTTAACTACACGGTAAAATACTTTACTTCAGGTGTTCCTGCATGTTTGTTTGATAACGCCTCATAATTTAATGCATGGCAGGATGTGGTGCTAGTGAGCAGGAGCTGGATGTGGTGCCATAAACCCAGAAAAGTGTAATTTTACAAACCGTGGTGCATGTTTCAGTCTGAGACTTCTGAGCATAAAGCAAATGAGGTGTGCAGTCTTGATGCAAACATTGAGAATGTCATTAAAAATAAATGGGTAAAATCCTAATAAGAATATACAGTAGATATAAGTTCTTTGTATTTTTTTTAAATCTGATTTTAACTTCATAACATAAAACTTTTTAGTGAATTGCCTTTTGTCAGAAGGATTATCCATACAAAGACAGGCATGCACACAAAATGATATTACTTGAAGGACTTTACCTGCTGTGGTTCTGTAACATTGAGCTGCGATTAGAGAGGAGGGATTTCTGCATTTTGAATGTTTCTGGGCTCAAGAGGTATTTTGTCATGTGGATGGAATGGTGTGGCACACTGACCATACTTGAGTATGGTCACTTTTTTTTTTTTTTTTTTTTAGTTTGGAACACAATGTCATTTGGAATGTGAGTCCTCCAAATGTGCAGGGAGACCTGCCCTTTCTCTGGTCTGCAGATCTGTATGAAACTACCCAGCAGGCAGTGGGGCAGAGGTGCTAGCTATTGCAGGGTTCTTCTTACCCACAGCTTATATTCTGGAAGGAGATGCTTCTTGTGAGTAATGGATCTCCCCTTGAGAATGAAGTAAAGATTCTCCAACCACAACCTTTTACCTGCAGCTGTGATACAGTACACCCATTAGTCACATAGCTAGTAGTTTGGTCTGTGAAATCACACTGTTCATCGAATCCCAGTTGTGTGGGGATAATTCACTAGATTTTGCCAGAAAACAGCCAGTTTGACACCACTGAGGGACAAAAATCTTTTGGGTTTGAGATTCCAGGTGTGTATTTCTGTTCCAAAATATATGATGCAAGGAGGTATATTGAATAAAATACCCACGGGGGAGTAAATGACCACATAATGGAAAAAGACTCTGCTATATTGCTTGTTGTATGAAGAAAGGTTATATATTTGCATAAGCTGTTGTGGTAATTTTTAATTGTAAAGGACCCTGTTATATGAGGTCCGAGTGTATTTGCTTACAGGTTTCCTGTAGAAGCCCTGCAGTTGCATGTGATCTGGACATCATGTAAGTCCAAACTCTGCAGAAGTTTTGTGTTTGGTGTACTACTTTTTTTTTTTTTAAACTCAAAGTTGCCTGTAAGTATTGCGTATGGCCATCAGGGGTGTAGCATTTTTGCAACGTTATAGGAAAATTGCAATAATGGTTTGTTCTTGCTTGTCTGCATTTGCTCAGGATGCAGTCCTCCTCATTTGGAGCAGTTCTGTGAGACCCTGTAGAGCATTAATATTTGATAAATGTCTCATTATACCCAGTCGTCATCTCAGTTGCTTCCTTTTCACACCTGAACATATAGACTGGCACAGAAAGTGTTATTGCTTATCTGATACTTACTGTTCAAAAAACTCCCTCTTCTTTCTGACCTGTTTCAATCTGCGTGTGTGTGTGCGCGTTTGTGCGCTCACATCCGTAGGTGACAGCATGGACCAGTTATGCATTACGCTACAGTGTCAAATGTACTTCATAAACAAAAGTAATACTTTCAGGAAATCACTTGTACAAATATTTTAGAAATGCAGAGCACTGCGAGACGTGTGCGTAATGTAAAGCTTCTGTGACAGTATGTTTTACAGGCTGGTGGAAGGTGGTGCAGTTCCTCAGGAAAGGATTCACAGTATTCTGCTGATTTGAGGATTGGGCTTTCTGCATGTTCTCTTTGCCCCAGTGCAAACTGTCTCCCTCCAAAATTTTGGTGTGACTCTGTCTCTGAACCTGGAGAAACACAACAGCTTTTCACTGTGGGTGCGTATTTGTTTGGCTGTGCGTCTGCTGAACATACCTGGAACGAGTGTGACCAGACGTGGCCTCCTTTCAAATGGCTTTCTGGCTCTGGCTGCTGTCCTTTGCCAAGAGAGTGGACGGTACAGGGGTGACAGATCAAAGGGACCCAGGAGAATTCCACCCCTTTTGCCTGCCCTGTTGCTGGTTTCGCTATGTCTTTCTTTGTCAGCAAACCGATTAAATCAAGTTCCTTCCCAGTTTTAACCTTCTGGTTCCAAGAAGGTCATTTTTAGATAGACCTTTTAGCGACTTGAAAGTTAACTTGCACACACACACACACTCTTTCTGAACCGCTTGTCCCATACGGGGTCGCGGGGAGCCGGAGCCTAACCCGGCAACTCAGGGCGTAAGGCTGGAGGGGGAGGGGACACACCCAGGACAGGACGCCAGTCCGTCTCAAGGCACCCCAAGCAGGACTTAAACCCCAGACCTACCAGAGAGCAGGACCCGGTCCAACCCACTGCACCACTGCACCCTCTGCAGTTAATTTATATTGCAAAGTAAAAATAATATAAAATCGCAAAACATTGTTGATAGCATAGGCCAAACGGAGTCATTTTAAAGACATGGTAACAGCAGAATGCGCAAAGTAACATGGCAGGCACACATAGTTGCTTGGGAAGTCTGTGTTTGTCATAATTATAACTGAGGACATACGGCTCTGTGTAGCATTTTTAGTACAGCTCAGAAGTTGTCTCACGATAGTAGGCTACAGTTCAGTTTTCACTCTTGAAATGACAAACACACCTTTACCACTGCATTATATGAAGGATGATGCAAAGTTGAGGCAGTGTGGTTTTAAGAGTGTGGTAATCGGGGCAGCTGTAAAAATTAAAGGTTATGTGTAATTTAAATTACACCCCTGGTGCTCTTGTTTGTTCAGCACCTCCACTAGTGACAGCAGAGAATTTGTATTGCAAATCAGTCCTATTTTTGCACACAGATGAGCAGGGTGTGATTTCAGTGTGTCTCCCACTTACTGTCTGGATGTTTTTTCAAAGCTCAAACCACGCTTCCACTGTTACACACTGTCCTTGACTAGTCTGGTAGAAACCAAATAATTTAACGGTGCAAAAATATATAGGCAATATTTTCTTGTTTTCATATTGTCAGTTTTTTTCCTCCTCCAAATGGCTATAAATTGTATCTGTAAAATATAAAAATATTTTCATTGACAAGTGTTTTATTTGGTCATGCTTGATTTGTGAGATAGTGATGTCACTCTTTTTGGTATCAGACTCTGTATGTTAACTTATTTTGAAAATGTTTCCCCTAAACCGGATGCATCTGTAACTGAGAGGTTTTTTTACCATGACAGGCCTTTGTTGTACCAGTTACAACTGAAAGTGTCATGTGGTTTTGCTGCTGGAAGGTAACACATCTGGCTGCACATTGCATTAGATAGCCTTGATGTCAGCTGAGATACTCATAAGTGCTCTTTATTAATTTCACTTAAGCAAAATGCTCCTGTATGGTCAGTAGTGTTCTTATTAGAAATGGCTCCATTTTAACATTCAATGTATACAATTAGAAAATTCAGTTTCAAGAATTACAGTGTGTGTTAATGGTGTAGGATGAAACTAGGTAGAAAAGATGAGTGGAGTGTCCTGGTGGTTTTCTGATATGCCAGTTCAGATGAAACGACATAGATACTTGTTTTAAGACTGTTGGAGATGAATAACCAGAAATCTAGTGAACTGAGTTCTGGCTTTTTTTTTTTTTTTTGGTCCCATTGTGTTTTATGCAATTTATTTACTTGACATTTACATTGAAGCTTATACATTTTTTTTTCTGTTTTTCCCTGTCTCTCCTAGAGAGTTTACAACAAAATGAAATCAGTTGTTTTACATTTACAGGAGACTAATTTTATTTCCATCTTCTGACTTTTGTGTCCATTGAAGCAGAGTCTTTAGCATAGCTGTTAAAGTTATTCCTGGGCAGCTGGGCATGAAGATGATCTGCCCAAAAACAGTCTTGCATGCCAAAACCACAAGCCCTACACAACTTCCAGGAATTCCATTTATGTCTTTATGTCCTATGTCCTTTCCACAGTGTTGTCTTTGAGACCAATACATCCTAGAACCATTAGGATGAGTATAAACTGTGCTGAAAAGATCTAACAGTTACTCCTGAAGATAACTACCACTCCAGATGCACTTTGCCTTGGAGTGGGGTCATGGGTTACTGCTGGAGGGAGTTGGGGGTTCAAGCTTACGATGAAGTTTTGGTGACTTTAATTGACTTGTATGGCTGGAGAAGACATGTTTGTCATTAGGATGGTAAGGAAAACATTTGAAACTTCTTGTGAATCACCGGGGGTCCACGAGAAGGGGCAGCGTGTGATTTGCCCTACAGGCACATTCCTTTCATTCGTGTTTCTGAACATGTGTGTGTTTTATTTAGAGGCCTGAAAGTGCTGCACTTCAGAAAGTACTAGTGGTGTGAGGAGGCAGGCAGCGACATCCCGGTCCAAGTCTATAGCACAGGCACATGTGATGAACATAACTGAGATATTTTGTTTCAGGGTGTTTTCTGGCAAAACTGGTTCTGAGTGCTGTAGTAGATCAAGGGTCATATGATACATGTGTAAAATAGAATGTAAGTTTTTAGGTAATGATGCAGCAGTCCTTGTGTAACCCTTTGACCACCGATTTGCATGAAATGTCAACTTGTCATTTATTATTCTTGGCATGCATGCTTTCAAAGGGAAAGGAGATTCAAGTCCTACATTTTTAGACTGTCTTCATGTGAAACCATTAAGTATTAACTACAATCCACAACCTCCTGTGGGTTTTTAAAAATTTACGGGTCCTTGCCTTATGGGACACAGCCCAGCTTTTGTTTCTCAGTGTTACCTTTATAACTAAGCCTTGCAAGTAAGTAACTCATCAGACTATTAACTTCACTGCATTAACTTTTCATCTTCAGGCAGGAATGCAGTTGCTAATAATTCCATTAGAAGCAGCTGGACTGTAATTGAACTATAGTGAAGCACAGGAGTTACTTGTGCTCTAATAATAATTTTGTGGGCTGTTTGTACAACAGCTACCACTGTCCATGGTAAGAATGATGGTTGCTGCCACAAATGAAGCAAAGGAGACCCTAATGTGGGTCTTCAGGTTGTTTCTTCGCTGTTTGTTCTTTCGGAGCCATTAGTCATTCAGCTTAAGAAGCCTTGATAAATCTTTCAGACTGACCATTTAATTTTTGTTCAACCATAACTTCGACAAAGATCTTTGCAGCTCGTACATAGGCTTGCTGTTACGTTTTCTTTCTTCATCTGCTTCTCTGTAATGCTATGTGACCATGCTGTCACAGCCATTCTTATTCTTGTTAAGTGAGTGAGAAATATGTTGCTTAAAAACAAGGCATTCACTCACAATCTCTCACACACACACACACACACACATTTTCAGAACCGCTTGTCCCATACGGGGTCACGGAGCCTAGCCGGCAACACAGGGCGTAAGGCCGGAGGGGGAGGGGGCACACCCAGGACGGGACGCCAGTCCGTCGCAAGGCACCCCAAGCGGGACTTGAACCCCAGACCCTCCGGAGAGCAGGACTGTGGTCCAACCCACTGCGCCACCGCACCCCTGTTCACTCACAATCAATAACTACTTATCTTAAAACTGGGTTCTGGTGAGGCAGAGCCTATTCCAGAAGCATACGGTGCTAGTCAAGGCAGGGTACACCCCGGGTGAGATACTACATCAAAGTGTTGAAACAGGGCAGTTATGTTAAAATAATGAGTGTTGCAGTTTAGATGAATGCTACAAAGTATAGACTGCACAAAAATACAACTTCCTCTGTGGAGGGTGGAGAAATACTGGATTACCGTAATACAGATTACCTACAGGGGAAATGTGTGGTTGATTTCTGTCCTCTCCCTCAGGCAGAAAAGGAAGTTAGCTAATTAAGGCACGTTGCAATTCTTACAGGGTTCCATTACCTGTTTGATTGTGTCTCTTGCCAGCATAGTGTTTGAATTAAAATACCAGGTATCCGTGATATCATTATTTGGCCTAAACAAATTGTAAAGAGTATAGACCCCCGAGGTCACAGCAATTGGCTGTTTGTCCCCTGTGATTACTCCTACAGTCTGTGTACAGAGCCATCCCTCTACACTTGTGAAATTAGCTCTTGCACCAAAGCCCATGTCATATAAGATCCATCTCATGATGTTTCTGTTTACATTACATTTATTTTGCAGACACTTTTCTCCAAAGCAACTTCCAATGAACTCTGTGTAGTGTTATCAGCCCATACACCTTATTCACTAAGTTGACTTGCACTGCTAGATACACTACTTACAGTGAGTTACTCATCCATACATCAGTGGAACACACTCTCTCTGTTACTCACACATTATGGGTGAACCTGAACAGCACATCTTTGGACTGTGGGAGGAAACCGGAGCACCCAGAGGAAACCCACGCAGACACGGGGAGACGATGCAAACTCCACACAGACTGAGCAGGGATTGAACCCATGTCATCTCACACCACCCAGGCGCTGTGAGACAGCAGCGGTACTCACTGTCCCACTGTGCTGCCACTGTTTGTACTCAAAGGTTTATTATCAAGAGTTTGAACCATTGTTCTGCAAAACTATGTTAGAAATGTAAAGAATGCATACGTAAATTTATGACGCGTTATATGCTGTCTCTAACCAAACTTGCCTCACTTCACATGTTCAGATGAACGTGAGGCCGTGCAGAAGAAGACCTTCACCAAATGGGTTAATTCCCACCTGGGTCGTGTCACCTGCCGTATCGGAGACCTTTACACTGACCTGCGCGATGGCCGCATGCTCATCCGTCTGCTGGAGGTCCTGTCGGGGGAGCAATTGGTCGGTAAAGTTTGTGTGGCTGTCTCACTCTGTTGATTGTTGCCTGACCCCATCATGCCTTCACTCTATTTCCCCATGCATGTTTTTGAATCTCCCATTCATTCTTGGCTGTCCTGCAAATAGAAAAGCTCAAGTTTCTGCATTATTCTATCTATCTATCTATCTATCTATCTATCTATCTATCTATCTATCTATCTATCTATCTATCACAGTCTTCTGTGTCTTGGCTGTGGAGACAACTACTTGGCAGCACTTCCATCACCTTTCTTCCTTTTCCGCTCTGTGTTCTGAAACAAAAGCCAACAAAATGAGCTTTTTGTGTGTTTTTATGCGTCTGACTGTCTGTGTCAGTGTGTATCCTCCAAATCAGTCTTTACCCCATCTCACTCCCCAGCCCAGGCCGACCAAGGGCCGTATGCGGATTCACTGCCTGGAGAATGTGGACAAGGCACTGCAGTTTCTTAAAGAGCAGAAGGTCCACCTGGAGAACATGGGCTCCCATGACATCGTTGATGGCAACCACCGTCTCACCCTTGGCCTCATCTGGACCATCATCCTTCGCTTCCAGGTAATACCAAAAAATCTACCAGCAGGACATTTTTGACATCCGTATAGACATTTTGCATCTATTTATCAGTACTGGTAGCAAATTCTACTGTGGTCTTTGTCATGTAAATGGAGTTTTTTGTTGGGGGGAAAAGAGAAAGTAATTCCCCTTCACATGTTTAGATCCAAGACATCAGTGTAGAGACAGAAGACAACAAGGAGAAGAAATCAGCCAAAGATGCTCTTTTGCTGTGGTGTCAGATGAAGACTGCTGGGTAAGACAGATGTAATGGGCCAGACTTTCATTGAAATTCATTTAATAATTCAGGGAACATTGGAAATTTAAATTCAGAAATTACTTCTGGTTTGGACTGCTTATGTAAGTGCTAGAACAAAATGTTTGTAATTGTGTCTAACACTAAATTAGATGCTTGTTAAACTGTTGATCATATTACTTTCAGCAGCAACTCAAAATTGTTTCTGTAGAAGTAAACCTATTAAGTTTAGCTGTGGTGGAGTACTTGCCATCACCAGTACAAACTGCAGAATAGCTTTCACTTCTGACGAACCTTGTCTGCAGGTACCCTAATGTCCACGTGCACAACTTCACTACGAGCTGGAGAGATGGCCTGGCTTTCAATGCCATTGTGCACAAACACAGGTGACCCTGATGATTGCTAGGTTTTGAGTATTGTTGGTGTGTGTGTGTGTGTGTGTGTGTGTGTGTGTGTGTGTGTGTATTTAGTAGGAGGAGGAGAATGGAAAGGAATGACTAGTTCTTAGAATGTAAATAATAAAGTTCAGGAAGTGAAAGAAAATACTCTATATTTATTCTCGTATAAGTTGATCTGTTTCCTTTTTCTGATTCTATTTGGGGGGGGGCCCAGTGGGTTGGACCAGGCCCTGCACACCGGTGGGTCTGGGGCTCGAGTCCTGCTTGGGGTGCCTTGTAACAGATTGGCGTCCTGTCCTGGGTGTGTCCCCTCCCCCTCCAGCCTTACGCCCTGTGTTGCCGGGTTAGGCTCTGGCTCCCCGCGACCCCATATGGGACAAGCAGTTCAGACAGTGTGTGTGTGTGTGTGTGTGTGTGTGTGTGTGTGAGATAGAGAGATTCTATTCTGGCTAGTTAGTAGTTTGAACACACTTTTACTACTGTTTCTGCTGTTGCATATGTCAGGAACAGAAAAGCTGAAGCAAGCAGCATCTAGATATTGAAAAATTAGCCATGTACATTTATGCAATTAACACTGAGCAGAGCATGTCCTCACATTCATTCATTCTCCTATGAGAGTACCTTTGTCTTTATTTACAAATCCGTTCCTGCGTCTACAGTCTAAGGATGTACGCAACCAGTGCTTGCTGGACAAGGCGGCTGCTGAAAGAATGACCTAGAAAACTGAAATATAACACATTATTTTTGCAAAAGTCAGAGCAGAGACCTACAGGGCTTCCCCTTGTGGTTGGTGACATAATTGCCACACCATCAGGAAATCTCTTTATTCATTCCACTGATTCCTTCTGTTAATTAAATTAGACAGTCTTGATGTCAGTCAGATTTAGTCTAATTGCATATATCTGTCAGTCTGAGAATGCAAGAAATCAGGGAAAACCCTGGGCTTCACGTATGAGCTGGGTATAGTGTAGTATTGGAATAATGGCCAGATGCTGAATGTAAATTCATGCTAATTATTAGGAGACTTGCTCATAGTCTTCCTTCCTACCCCTCAGACCAGACCTAATAGAGTTTGACACCCTAAAGAGGTCCAATGCCCACTATAACCTCCAGAACGCTTTCAATGTGGCTGAGAAGGAGCTGGGCCTCACCAAGCTGCTGGATCCTGAGGGTGAGTCTGGCATCAGTCATGTATACGGAACCCCTTCTTCCTCATGTAGTCTGAGACTCCATTGCAGTCAGTTAAATCTGTGTCAACTCAGTGTTTGTTATTAGCACTATAAGCAAACAATTACCTGTCAAAGTAGATGAAAACAAGAGAAACAACGGAAATTACAATAAAAAACAAACAGTTGTGATGGTCATTAAACTGGGCTCATAGTACTTTTGTGACTTATGACACTACATTACCACTAATAGGACTACTGTAAACAGAAAAACCTTTGTCTTAGTCTGATAGACTCTCAGATATCCTCTGAATTTGTCAAAGAGATTCATAGTCCATGAAACCAGGTCTTCTAATCATAAACTGGTTGCTGCTACCTTTCAGAGCGTGCGATGTTGCCATGTTCTTCCATGCTGGAGAACTGGCTCTGTGTGTACTGCTAGAGGTGTACACTGTTGGGTGTGTGTCTAGCTGCGTAGCAGGACTCTGCAGGAGTATGTGTGGTGCATACCTCTCTGTGAAACGAGTCCAGCGTGGCAGTGGGGAGCAAACCACCTTCAGGACACCCACAGATTCAGTCAAAAGACTTATGAGAATTCAGCCTGTGTGCAGGGCACTGCAGGTGCATCCACAGAACGACATGTTCTGAGGAATTATGCATGCTGAGTGACAGTGGGAGTGTAGGGAGGTGCCACCCAAAGGGCAAAATAGGCTAATAGGCTAACAGGCTAGAAGATGCAGGAACTGATGGAATCAGCCATGTTTTGAAGTGTTAGCTTCGTTAGAGGACAGGAGAACAAACGGCAAGAAAAACAAAGGCGTAATTTGTGGGTATATCTTGCTGCTCCTTCACAGACGTTAACGTTGACCAACCGGATGAGAAGTCCATTATCACTTATGTGGCCACTTACTATCACTACTTCTCCAAGATGAAGGCTCTGGCAGTAGAGGGCAAGAGGATTGGCAAGGTGAGGTTTGGTCACATACTTTCCTAAGTGTGCAATGGTAGCATCCCATTGTGATACATGAACTGCATCCTTTTTGGTTTTTACTGTTTGCTAGGTGCTGGATTATGCAATCGAAGCTGAGCAGCTCGTCGATAAGTACGAGACCCTGGCATCAGAGCTTCTTCAGTGGATAGAGCAGACCATCCACACCCTTAATGATCGACAGCTGGCTAACTCATTGAGCGGCGTCCAGAACCAGCTGCAGGCTTTCAACACCTACCGCACGGTGGAGAAGCCCCCCAAGTGAGGCTCAGGGGAGGATGTGGAGGATACTGATAGATAAAGAAGAAAACCTCCAGGGTTGTGGAGAATGTAGTGGATTATGTAGCAGTGTCAGAGGTTACTGAGGACTGCTGTGGTTGTTTGTGCATGGAACAGGTTCACTGAGAAAGGAAACCTGGAGGTCCTACTGTTTACCATCCAGAGCAAGATGAGAGCCAACAACCAGAAGGTGTACATGCCCAAAGAAGGCAAACTTATCTCCGATATTAACAAGGTATTAGCAGCTCCCTGCACATGAACAACTATTGAGCTATGAAAATCTGCAGGCTTCCGTGGTTGGTGTCTACTGACTGGAGGTTTTGTTCTTCTGGATTAAACCGCGTCATGTGGGACATTGGTTCCAACGTTTCGCTTCTCTTGTAGGAAGCGTCGTCAGGGTGCGGCCATATCTTGTAGAGGTTAGATGTGAAATGGAGTGTTTGATGAGGGTGGGTGTATTTATGGGTGGGAACAGGGTCGGAGGTCGTAGCGGGTGGTCCACAAGGTTTATCGTAAATTGACCCATACAAATCGGTACCTCCACGCAGCCTCCCACCACCACCCGGCTCAGAAGAACGCAGTCGTGAACACCCTGATCATGAGGGATCCGACTGAGCAATGAAGGTTCCTGGAAGGAGGAAAAACAGACACTTCTGAAAGCGAACACAGCGAACGGTTATGAGCGCAACCAGATCTTAAACATCATTCGCCGACACGAAAACCGAAAAACCTCAGATAATACGAAACATACAATGATCGAACCAGCCAGAATTGCCTACCTCCCATACGTAAAAGGCACCACCGACAAAATAAGTAAACTACTCATAAAGCACGGTATCAAAACTTTCACCACCGGTTCCACTACAAAAAGACTACTCGGCACAGTTAAAGATAACCTGCCATTGAAGACCAGCGGAATGTACCAAATACCCTGCAGCTGTGGAAAAACATACATCGGCCAGACAGGTCAACTTATCTCTACACGTCTCCAAGAACACATAAGAGCCACGAGGAACAATAACATCGACTCAGCAGTGGCCGAACATTCACTGCAGACCGGTCATGAGATCCACTTTGAGGAGACCACAGTGCTCGCACCTGCTCCTGGATACAGAAGCTGCATAGTGAGGGAGGCAATCGAGATAGAGAAGCACCCCGACAATTTCAATCGGAAGGAGGGCTTCAAACTATCAAGTGCCTGGACACCTCTAATTTCAGGTCTTCGCACCAGTCCTACAACGACTTGACCGCCTCTTATTAACACTCAGTTCGGTGAGCCGTCCTGTAATACGAAGGAAACAGCGCAAAGGGAAAACACAGCAGGGGCACCACCTATTAGGACCACCCGCTACGACCTCCTACCCCGTTCCCGCCCATAAATACACCCACCCTCGTCAAACACTCCATTTCACATCTAACCTCTACAAGATGTGGCCGCATCCTGATGATGCTTCCTACAAGAGAAGCGAAATGTTGGAACCAATGTCCCACATGTCACGGTTTAATCCAGAAGAACAAAACCTCCAGTCAACTATTGAGCTGTTCCCATAAAAATCATGGTGTCAGTGTTCCCTGCGGATATTCAGTAAAAATACTATCGCACACCTTATTATATTATCATTTCTTTATCCGAAACCTTTGTCCAAGGTAACTTGCAATGTTAGTTTTCTATACTAAGCTACTTAAAAATGTAGTCACTTATGGAGTTACTCACTCATTTACTCATTTCTATGGAGAGGGTATTCTTTCAACAATCCTTCAGATTAAGGGTGTTCCTTAAAAGTACTGTAACAGGTGCAGAATTCAGTCTTGAGTCCTTCGATTGCTAAGTAACAGTTTATCTACTGTGTCACCAGGTGCTCTAGACAACTTAGTAGTTAAAGCTGGGTGTGTAGAGAGTGTAAGCGTGTGTAGTACTCGCACTGAAACTGGCATCCTGGGAATGGGAGAGATGCTGGTTTAATGTGTTTGGTACAGCTGGTAACCACAGGTTGGTTACTGTGAAAGAAGGAATTGGGAAAGAGTTCTATGGGTGTCAAGGTCCTGAAGCCATAATCTTATCGACTCACAGGCATGGGAACGACTGGAGAAGGCAGAGCATGAGCGAGAGCTGGCACTTCGCAACGAGCTGATTCGCCAAGAGAAGCTGGAGATGTTGGCAGCACGCTTTGACCGCAAAGCTGCCATGAGGGAAACATGGCTGAGTGAAAACCAGCGCCTTGTCTCCCAGGTATCTACCTTCTGTTTCAGTCCCTTACATGGTCATCAATGAGTGTCTAATATACATTAGGATGAGTAAGGACATAATGAATAGAATAAATTGATGGTATCTTTGGAGTATGCATTTGAAATGAGAATGAATGACAAAAATATGGCAAATCTGTATTTATCACAGAATCAGGAATATCATAGATAAAGCAGGATCTTCTTGGTAACATGAGCTCATGTAGGTAGTACACACATTAATCGCCTTATAACCACATTAATTACAGCAGTTTGTTCCTGAATGGTTAGGGACTGAGGATTTGACTTCTGTTATAACAGATGTGATTCCATTTCAGGCAGGAATGTTGTGATAACGTAACAATAATTGTCCACATTGGAACTGCCATGAGCAGAGGTTTCACACATTCGACCCTGCAGGATAACTTTGGTCTGGATCTGGGCGCTGTGGAGGCAGCCACTCGCAAGCATGAGGCCATTGAAACGGATATTGGAGCATACAGTGAGCGTGTGGCAGCTGTGGAGGCAGTGGCTCGGGAGCTGGAGGTAGAGGGCTACCATGACGTGCGGCGGGTGCTAGCACGCCGTGACAATGTGCTGCGTCTCTGGGAGTACCTACGGGAACTGCTGGCAGCACGCCGTGAGCGCCTCAATGCTCACCGGGACCTGCAGCGGCTGTTGCAGGAGATGAGCTATATCATGGACTGGATGAGAGACATGAAGGTACAGAGATCTAGCTGTGCGCCCTGGGAGACTAAGCACACTGGGCTCATCAGAATCTCAAATAAGGAAGGTTTTAATTTTCACTTTTCAGTGACTATATCAGACCAAAACAATCTCATAAGATTATAACACTATGCGGTATATCAGTGAATAATGTAACAGTATGTAATGTGTATACAGCTTTTGTTGCTTTGCTTTTATAACTCTTCTGTAGATACTGCAATGGTGTCACATAGCATTCTTTGCATAAGCATTTTTCAGTTTGTGTACTGCTAATAAAAATATGATTAATTGGTTTCAAACTGTCCAGTCTGTTTTGCCAAACACGTTGGGCAAATAGTTCAGTATATACTGAGTGGGGACTAAATCCCCCCCTTCCTCTGTAGTGAATTTGTTCATTGTTAGTTAAAGCCCTTGCTCTGCCTTTCCCAGGGCCGTTTGCAGTCTCAGGACAATGGGAAGCATCTGCACGATGTGGAGGATCTGCTGCAGACCCACACCCTGGTGGAGGCTGACATCTCTGCCCAAGCCGAGGCTGTCCGTGGGGTACAAGCTGCAGCCCAGCGCTTCACCAGCAGTGAGCCGAGTGAGTGGCACTGATATACTGTACTCATTGGTGCTGATACAGTGATACATGCACTGGGTTACACAACATTCTAAACACAGTGATAGTGACATACAGGTGCATACAGACACTGATACATAAACACCAACACATATACACTGATACACAGCACAGCAGTACTCAAATTAATAAAAATGCCGACACACTGGTGAAGACACTTGTAGAGCACAAACTGATATTGATACACAGTTACACTGATGCTGACACACACTCGCTTTCCTCTTAGACTACAAGCCATGCGAGCCTGCACTGGTCAGCGAAAAGGCGACCTGTTTGGGACAGGCCTATGAGCAGCTGGGCCAGCTGGCAGCAGAGCGGCGGTCACGTCTGGAGGACTCACGACGCCTCTGGCAGTTCCTGTGGGAGCTGGGTGAGGAGGCAGCCTGGATGCGAGAGCAGGAGCAAATCCTGGCAAGCAGCGACTGTGGCAGAGACCTCAGCTCAGCCTTGCATCTGCTAAGCAAACACGAAGCCTTTCGTGATGAGATGTCTGCCCGCTATGGGCCCCTCAGCAACAGCATTGCTGCTGGAGAGGCCCTTGTAGAGGAGGGCCACTTTGGGGCTCAGGAGGTTGAAGATAGGATCCGGGATGTTCGTGCACAGTGGACACACCTGGAGGAGGTAGGAACAAGCTAACAGGGACCTTGGGCTACATATTGGGATCTCAAATCACTGTTACTCTTCAATATAAAATTATAAAAATGGTCTCTGATCTCCATGTTTCTTCTTAGTCCTACTTTCTTTAATCTTTCAACCTGTCCTTTTGAAAACCCAAGAGGTTAAACTGGATGTTTGGTGTGCGTCCATACATGCTGGCTCTCTCATCTGTCTCTCTCATTCTCAGACCTCAAAGCAAAGACAACAGCTCCTTCAGGAGGCAGTAGCTCTGCATCAGTTCCAGACGGACGCCAATGACATGGAAGCCTGGATCATGGAGGCTTTGCGCCGGGTGTCTAGTCAGGAAGTGGGGCATGACGAGTTCTCCACCCAGACGCTGGCCCGCAAGCAGCGCGAGGTGGAGGAAGAGATCCAGAGCCATCGCACACTGATCGACTCACTACATGAGCAGGCACTGGCCCTGCCTCCAGCCCACGCACACTCCCCACAGGTGAGTAAAGATGTTTCTGTGGGGTCTGAGCCCTAGTAATCTACGTCATGTTACCTTTCTGTACAGTATTCTGCCAGTCATTGTCTTCTGGTCTTTCATGATTTTCCTTAAGCTTAACATTTCCTTTCCCTGGTATATCTTTGTGAGCTTTGTGTTTTAATCCTCCTGTCCTCCTCCTGTTCCATGCTTGTTCCAGGTGGAGGGGCGGCTGCCAGCTATTGAGCAACGCTACGAGGAATTGGAGGCCCTGTCAGCGGCACGGCGGCAGGCACTGGAGGGTGCACTAGCCCTGTACCGCATGTTCAGTAAGGCTAATGCCTGCCAACTGTGGATCGGGGAGAAGGAGCAGTGGCTGGACAACCTAGAAATCCCCAGCAAGCTGGAGGACCTTGAAGTGGTGCAGCAGAGGTGAGGAAGGGCAGCTGGAAAGAAAGCAGATACTCTTCTCAAGTCCCACTAAACGCAGCAGAGGGCATCCAGACTACCACTGCAAATCAGCTGGGAAGTTTTTTTTTTTTTTTTTTCTCCTTAGCATTGTTTTTTGGTTCTGTATTGTTCATGTTGGGAGAAGTGTACACAACTGAGGATACAGGGGCTATATTGTATAATTTTTATTTGTGGGGTTGCAGGTTTGAGACTTTAGAACCAGAGATGAATGCTATCGGCAGCCGTGTCACAGATGTAAACCAGGTGGCTCAGCAGCTCCTGGACTCTGACCACTGCAGCAAGGAGAAGATTCACCAGACACAGGATCAACTGAACACCAGGTACTTGGCTGTCCCTCTTCTTGCCTCCCTGTTGTCATGGTGCATGCAGGCATAGAGAGAACTTACTCATGCAAAACATCTCACAGCAAATTACCCAGCAGCACATCAGCTGTGAGTTACAGCAGTCTTCCTATTTGTGACTTTCTGACTAATGTCTCGGTATCTTTTCATCCTTTCCCACCTTTGCCAGGTGGAAAGAGTTCCAGGAGCTTGCCAATAAGAGAAAGCAGGCCCTGGACTCAGCCCTCAACATCCAGAACTACCACCTGGAGTGCAATGAGATCCAGAGCTGGATGCGGGAGAAGACAAAGGTGATTGAGTCCACTCAGGGCCTCGGAAACGACCTGGCCGGAGTCATGGCCCTGCAGCGCAAGCTCACGGGAATGGAGCGAGACCTGGAGGCCATACAGGTGTGTTTCTTGACCTTCGCACAAATATACAGTTAAGGAGCAAAATTATCCTAATTTAAAAAGAAAAAAAATCTTGGTTATTATGTGGACTGTTTGAAATAAACCTTTACTATGGCACAAAGTCAAAATCTTTATATGTTCTAAGATGCTATGGTATGAGAACCTTTTTCCCAATCCACTGTTTTTACTAAACACAATTACAGCAATATTTACATTGGCATTTTAGGGCAAGCTGGATGACCTCCGTCAGGAGGCCAAAAAGCTAGTACAGGAGCACCCACACCAAGCCCCTGAAATCCAGGCCCGACTGGGAGAGATCCAGGAAGTGTGGGAGGAACTGAATTCCACCATGAAGAGGCGTGAGGAGAGTCTGGGAGAGGCCAGCAAGTTGCAAGGCTTCCTCCGGGACCTAGACGATTTCCAGGCATGGTTGTCACGCACGCAGACAGCAGTGGCCTCAGAGGACAGTCCAACCTCTCTTGCCGAAGCTGAGCGCCTGCTCGCCCAGCATGAGGGCATCGAGAATGAGGTGGATAATTACCGAGAGGACTATGAGAAGATGCGTGCACTGGGCACAGAAGTGACCCAGGGCCAGACAGATGCCCAGCACATGTTCCTGGCCCAGAGGTTGCAGGCACTAGACACAGGGTGGAATGAGCTGCGCCGCATGTGGGAGAACCGGCACAGTGTTCTAGCCCAGGCCTCTGACTTTCAGACCTTCTTGCGAGATGCCAAGCAGGCAGAGAGCTTCCTCAACAGCCAGGTGAGTGAGCTATGGCTAGAGGTAGGAGTGCAAGAGTTGAAAAAACTGGTTGTTTTCAGGAAGAAAATTCAGCTTCAGTGGTCTGGTGTTAGTATAATCACAAACACAGCATGACCTGTCATTTATTGTTTTATTGTTAAAAATGGGTGTAGTCAATCTACATGAAGGATTGTAAAAATTTAATCTCTCCCATTTCTCCAGGAATACATTCTGTCCCACACAGAGATGCCTTCTACCCTGCATGCAGCTGAGGATGCCATCAAGAAACATGAGGACTTCCTAACCACAATGGAGGCCAATGAGGAGAAGATTGCCGGTGTTGTGGAGTCTGGCCGGCGCCTTGTGGATGACCACAACATCAACTCTGACAAAATCCAGGAGAAGGTGGAATCTATCCAGGCCAGGTGAGAAGGACAGGTTGGGTTAGGATAAGGCTGTGTGAAGGTTGAGAATGGAGTGGAGGCCAAGACCGGGAAGCTAAAAACTTTTTCTTAGGCATGAGAAGAACAAACAAGATGCCAAGGAACTTCTAGCGAAGTTGAAGGACAACCGTGAACTGCAGCATTTCCTACAGGATGGCCAGGAGGTAACCAGGTGTTCCCTGATCAGTCTCACACAAGTACTGGCGTAATTTATGAGGCACAAATGTAACAAGCGAAAAGATATTGCTTTTTGTAGGCAGTTGTATGTGCTTAATGGCTCACAATTTGCAGTCATAGCGTTAATATTTTCTTAACTCCTGAAGACAGTCACTGTTCCACTGTGAATTTACACTGTGATCCTCAACTTTTCACATCACACATTGACATCTGACCAGCTTAAGAACTTGGCAACTAAAATCATGCGAGGTGTCTTGATTTCCGTTATTCATTGACTGTCTTTTCCTGTGTAGTTGAGTCTCTGGATCAACGAGAAGATGCTAACAGCCCAGGACATGTCCTATGATGAGGCCAGAAATCTTCACAGCAAGTGGCAGAAACACCAAGCCTTCATGGCTGAGCTGGCCTCAAATAAAGACTGGCTAGATAAGATCGATAAGGTACACTACTTAAATCTCACCACAATATGGTTCAACGCGATAAGCTAAAGTAATGGAAAGAACATATGGGTGGCTTTTAATTTTGAGTTACAGTCGAGTAGCATCAAAGTATTTTAACCAGGGCAACAAGCATTATGTTGGTAAGAGATTGTACTGGAGTGCAAAGGCAGGTTCCAGAAGGAACCCTGCTGTTGAAATGATTCTCTTAAATATACAGATTTGTATGTAGATAAACTAATCTAGGTAAGTAACTTCACATTGAAGTACTATCTGCAAAATAACTTAAATGAGCTAAACGTGTCTGATCTGCCCTGTCCTCAGGAGGGTCAGGCACTGGTGAAGGAGAAGCCTGAGCTGGAGCCTGTGGTGAAGCAGACTTTGACAGGGCTTCAGAAGCAGTGGGAGGAGCTGGAGGCCGCCACCCGTACCAAGGCACAGTGCCTGTTTGATGCCAACAGGGCAGAGCTCTTCACACAGAGCTGCTCGGCCCTTGACTCCTGGCTGAAGAACCTGTCAGCCCAGTTGCAGAGTGATGACTATGGCAAGGACCTGACTAGTGTCAACATCCTGCTCAAGAAACACCAGGTTTGTTTCCAGGGCAACTAGAATAGTGCAAAAAAGGTCTCCAGGACACAAACTGAGACATCTTAATAATAAACATTGTCTAGAGCAAAAGGCAAGGGCAAGGCTAGAATGCAGGTGTGACTGGGTCTCTGATTCAGACAAGATCTGAAGAAGATCGGGCTCTATGGTAACTTCAGTACGAGTAATGCAAGGGCAAATTAAGACCTTTGAGAATGATGTTCCCCACCCCTCCAGATGCTGGAGCATCAGATGGGAGTGCGTGAGAAGGAGGTCCAGGCATTGCAGGCCCAGGCACAAGCCTTGTCACAGGAGGATGCAGGGATAGTGGAGGTGGACAGCCTGCAGAGGCAGGTGGCCGAGAGCTTCACCCAGCTGTCCGATCCTCTGAGACAGAGGCAAGAGCTCCTCCTGGCCTCCAAGGAGGCCCACCAGTTCAATCGTGACTTGGAAGATGAAATTGTGAGTACCACCGCAGCTGATGTCCAGCCAACGAACAGCGTAGTGATCAGGTCTGTTGCTGAAGTCTAATAACCATCACCCTTTCTTCTGTTTCAGTTGTGGGTAAAGGAAAGGATGCCTTTGGCGAGCTCTACAGATCATGGGAGGGACCTGCCTAGTGTGCAGCTCCTCATCAAGAAAAATCAGGTGAGAAGTCAGTTTGGAAAAATTGCAGATAGAATCAGTAATGATGCATTCTCATGTCTCAGAAGATATAAGTTTTAAAAAAAAAAAAAAGAATGAATTTGGATTGCAATAGAGAAGCTGTCTCTCTCCCTACTGCCTTGCTGTTCTGCTTCAGACTCTGCAGAAGGAGATCCAGGGCCACCAACCCCGCATTGATGACCTTCTGGCTCATGGGCGCTCATTGGCCCCGGGGGATAAGGGCGAGAGAGAGGTGGAGGGCTGCCTGGCGGAGCTGCGTGACTCCTGGGCACAGCTGATCGATGAGACAGAAAAGCGGGGTACTCGTCTAGCTGAGGCCCACCGTGCCCAGCAGTTCTATGCAGATGTGGCAGAGGCTGAGGCCTGGATGGGAGAGCAAGAGCTTCACATGATGTCTGAAGAAAAGGCCAAGGTGGGGGCTCAGAGCAATTCTGCTATAGCAACAATAAATAAGAAAAACGCTTAATGAAATAGGTTTGTGAAGCTCTACCTGCCTCTAAATTTATTTTGCTGCTGTGTAAGGGAGACCATCAGAAACGCATGTAGTTTTTATTCTCCCGGGAAATTACAGGAAACAGAGCAATGAAGAGAATCCAATTAAAATAAAAAAATAAACTGGGAATTGTTTTTGTCTTTGAAAATTAGTAACTGACGATACTGACACAAAACTCAAGTGAGTGTTTCGTAATGAAGTAACATATTATTCCGAGTCATTCAACACAGGTGTAGCGCTGTGTAGTTTTTAGCCAGTGCTTAGCACTGACCGACCTCTGTGGATCTGTTTGGCCATGCAGGATGAGCAGAGTGCCCTGGCCATGGTGAAGCACCACCAGGTGGTGGAACAGGCACTGGAGGACTATGCACAGACCATTCACCAGCTGGCCAACAGCAGCCGGCTCATGGTGACCAGTGAGCACCCTGAGAGGTAAATCGATTGCAGGGCAACAAACCCAACATTAGGAAATTTCGTAGGACTGTTTCAGCTAAGACTGATATCTCATGTTAAATTCCGTATTTTTGTTTTTTTAACATATGTGATAAAGGATGGATGGCTGAAATTTTTTTTCTTTTGCTTGCCCTGCCCCCAGTGAGCGGATCACCCTAAGGCAAGCACAGGTGGACAAGCTGTATGCTGGGTTGAAAGACCTGGCAGAGGAGCGGCGGGGCCGCCTGCAGGAACGCCTGCGCCTCATGCAGCTGAAG
The DNA here is from genome assembly GCF_900964775.1 of Scleropages formosus. Taxonomy (NCBI): domain Eukaryota; kingdom Metazoa; phylum Chordata; class Actinopteri; order Osteoglossiformes; family Osteoglossidae; genus Scleropages; species Scleropages formosus. The sequence goes on along the minus strand of NC_041818.1, from coordinate 10,491,120 downwards.
CGGGAGTTGGATGATCTTGAGCAGTGGATCGCAGAGAGGGAAGTGGTGGCTGGCTCACATGAACTAGGCCAGGACTATGAGCATGTCACGGTACTCCTCTCCGCACCCTTGCTTCTGCTTTCTCTCCACCTTCTCTTCTCACCTTTCAATCCCAGATATAGCCAGAGTTTAGCATAATTCATTTTAATTTCTTCTTCATCAGCTTTGTCGACATTGAATGTCTGAGTCAGCCTTGACTCAGTAATGAGCCCCTCACTCTTACTCACACCGTCCTCATTCTTTAGCGATTTTGGTTTAATTATGTCTCGCTTTAATATCTCCTTCTGCTAATGTAATGTACACATTGTATTTTCTATGAGAACTACGTCGCTTTGGAGAAAAGTGTCTGCTAAATGAAGAAATGTAAATGTAATATGTAAGTTTCTGTGTGTTTTTTCTGTTAAGATGTTGCGGGACAAGTTCCGAGAGTTTGCGCGGGACACAAGCAACATTGGCCAGGAGCGTGTGGACAGCGTGAACGCGCTGGCTGACGATCTTATTGAATCGGGCCACCCAGAGAACGCCACTGTGGCCGAGTGGAAGGACGGCCTGAATGAGGCGTGGGCTGACTTGCTGGAGCTGATTGACACTCGTACACAGATGCTGGCAGCCTCCTATGAGTTGCACCGTTTTCATGAAGATGCACGTGAGGTGCTGGGTCGTGTGCGCGAGAAGCACCAGGCATTGCCATCTGACCTGGGCCGTGACCTCAACACCGTGCAGCACCTGCATCGGCAGCACACAGCCTATGAGCATGACATCCAAGCACTGAACGGACAGGTGAGCACATTTGCCTGGTGCATTTCCCACAGCCTTTCCTCTAGGATTTAGGGATAATGTGCACAAAATCCAGCGCTAGATATTTTTACACTACGTTTACTTTTGTGTAATGGTTTATTTCCAGGAGACAAATTGCAGCCTAATGAACAGTTGAAGAGGATTAATGATTCACTAACGCTAAAAATTAGACAAGCAGCAGGTAGCAAAGAATGTAGGGTTCAATGTTGCTGCCTTTAATTCTAAAGGTTGCTGTTTGAATCCCACTCCTGCAGTAGTGCTCTTGATCAAGATACTCTGAATTAATTCAGAAAGAATTCCCTCCTGTGTAAATGGATAAATAATTTTAAGGTTAATGATTGTACAAGCATGACATTGAAAGTTGCCTTGGTCAAACACATCGACTAAATAGAGAAGAATAATCGTAATAAGCAACACTGCAGAAGACGACACATCAAGAATATCTGCCAGATGTTCATATAATTCTCACTCAACAAATGGTCAGCTAACACAATATCACATGCCACACGCTCAATTTCGTCAATAGGTCCGTCAGGTCCAGGAGGATGGAGGAAGATTGCAGAAGGCTTATGCTGGGGAGAAGGCCGACGATATTGAGAAGCATGAGCGTGCTGTCACAGAAGCCTGGGAGGCCCTGTTATCTGCGGGCCAGGCTCGCCGGCTCCTCCTGCTGGACACCGTGGAGAAGTTCCGCTTCTTCAACATGGTGCGTGACCTAATGCTGTGGATGGATGGTGTGAACCTGCAGATCGACGCCCATGACAGCCCTAGGTGAGAAGAAATACCAGTCTGCTAACCCTCCTCTTTCCAACCCCCTGACTGCTGACTCTCCACAACAAATTTACCTTAGCTTACAACCCCTACTTTCATGCTCAGTAATTGGCTTCAAAACAGCAGGTAACGTAGGAGTTCAGCAGATTAAACTTGAGGAGTGCAGGTTAGAGTCCCAGGAGTCTATTTTTGGGGCTGTAAGAACCTGCTGCAGTCAAATATTGAGCCGTATTAGTAAGCAAAATTGTGAGTCACTTTCTGATAGTCAGGTAAACAATTGAATGATTTCCTCAAGTTCATTAAAGCCTTCCTCCTAACTTTCATTTTCTTTGCACACCTACACACCACATTCCTTTTGACAGTAGCTGTATCCAGATCCCCCTATATGTTCCCCCCCTCTCCCACAGGGATGTCTCTTCAGCTGGACTCGTAATTGCTAATCACCAGGACATCAAGTCAGAGATGGAGGCCAGGGCTGATAGCTTTGCTACCTGCCATGACATGGGCACTGCACTCATCAACAACAAACACTATGCTGCAGATGAGGTACTACATGGTTGACCTCCCAGGCAGCACACTTGTTCTCCGGGAGATAGAACCAATACAGAATCAGCACCCTCCTAACACAGAACATAAGATGGAATGCCTGCATCTTTTCTTCAGGAGTCAAAATTTATACACATTTTGTGAGACCTCTGTAGATAAGGTTCTGTGTTTGTAGCAGACTTTGAAGATGCAGGCAAATGTGACTATAAATTAAAATGAACATTCATGTGGTGAAGCCTGGATTATAAACAGAGAATACCAGTATATCAGCATATATGACTTCTGTGTGACTGGAGAGAATTAGTGATATAGAGAGTACTAAAAATCAGTTTCACAGTAGTTATTGCAAGGGCCTGGGTCTTTTTATGTTGGTTGCTTATGCTCAGTTTCTTGGTTGCTTTGTCTGGAATATTTTTTGGCATGTCAAAGTTTAACTGTTGTGCAGATCCGAGACTGTATTTTGTGAGGGTTCCTCTGACTCTGATCAAAGCAAATGTGATGTTAAAAAAAAATGTATGGTGTGAAATGATCAGTGTGATAATGCAATGTTTTTGGCTACAGATCCAAGAGAAGCTTGACCAACTGAAGACCAAAAGGGAAGAGATCAACAATAAGTGGCAAGAGAAGATGGACCACCTCCAGATCTGTGAGCTGTTCTCTTTGCTACTGTCTTATTGGTCCTGTGCCTAATCTCACTGAAGGAGCTTCCCTCACACTCCCTCCTTCTTTCACCTTTTTTCCCTCTCAGTGCTGGAAGTACTGCAGTTTGGACGGGATGCCTCAGTGGCTGAAGCCTGGTTGGCGGGTCAGGAGCCGCTGGTGCGGGCAGCAGAGCTGGGCTCAAATGTAGATGAGGTGGAGAGCCTCATCAAGAGACACGAGGCCTTTGAGAAGCTGGCAGCTGGATGGGTGGAGCGCTTCTCCCAGCTGGAGAAGCTCACTACGGTGAGGAGGAGTGGGGGAAGATGAAGAAAAGGGGAGGTTAGGCTTACACCACAATGTACAAACCCCAACACTTGATTCCTTTGAACTCCTGCCTGTATACTAGCTATAGCCATATGTTTTCAGATTGTAACAGTAATGTGCAGACAGAAAAAAGGCATTGATGGAGTGAGCAACCCCATAGCACGTCAGCAGGTGCAGGGAGCTAACAGTGAATTCCCAAAGTATGTTCAGTGTCTCTGGTTTCTCCAGCTGGAACAACACGTCATCCAGAAGAGGAAGGAGGAAGAAGAGCAAGCCAGGCAACCCCCCACACCCCCTCCAGCCGAGGAAGTGATGGATTCTGCTGCAGAGAGCCAGGATCATCTGTCTGATGCCAGGCAAGGATTGTCAACTACTGATACCTGAATCCAGAATGAGCCATTAACAGCCACTGCTGTTAAACCCAGATTTGACTCATCTGATCCATTGCCTTCTCTTTGACTTCCTACTGCAGGACCAGTTTGGACCAGACTACCTTGAACCAGTCTGTGTCTGTGAATGGACTGCACAGTGATCAAGATACATCCCAGGTAAGGCCTATAAAGAGAAGACATAAAAGCCATACTTGCTTCTGTGGTTGAGGCTACAGGACTATTCAGCTCAATGAGATTTTGCCTTTGTGTGTTCTTCTCATTGTCTTTGTCTTCAGCCTTGTGTTTTTCCATATTCCTCCATGGTATTGATATGTGTAAGAATTCCAGTTGTTTCCGGTCTCCGACATTCATGTCTTCCTGTATTTTCCCAAAACTTGAGTCCTTTCTGATCTTCTCATCTCTCTGATCTAGCAACAGTAACCTGACTAGTGAAAAAACCTTAAAATTAATGAGGAAAAACTTTCAGCTGCATCATTTTAATACTGATCTGTCTTTCAGCGGTCTGTCAGTTATCAGAATCTTTGCAAATCAAAATTCAGTTACAATACAATGTTTTGCATAAACTTTTATAAAAGTAAACATTTTCCCATTTACATCATAAGACTGAAAGCATGATATGTGTGTTTTGTGTGCACTTCCTTTGCCACTGATCTTCAGATCTACACATTCATGCAGCTACATGAGGCTATTTGGTGCCACTCACACTCAGACCTTGTATCACTTGCCAAACCTATCATCTGTGTTTTTGTCTGCAGTCAGTGTCACTGGCCAAGACACCTGACCTTAAACCAGTGTCACCAGAGCCTGTGAGTACTTTTAGAGATACGGTTTACTGGAGTCCGCTCTCCTCCCTTCTGCTGTCTGCACAGTCAGCTGCTGTACCACCATGTGGCCTGTGGGACGGTGCTATCACCGCTCTATCATCGCTTTGCAAAGTCTGCATTGTTCCTTTAATGGGTTAGTTTTGAACTTACTGAGATAAGATCTATAGGACTTTTTTTTCAGAAGTGTTTGTCAGACGTTTTACCTGCTTTGTACATGTGCGATACCGTCCCGTGGGTTTCTTATCACAGTTGGCTTCCTCCGGTGTGAATCTTTGTGATATTTGACCTATATGCTTGGTGATATTCTTCTGGCTGGGTTGCCAGGCTTTTTCTGGGCTATCATTCAGTCTTTTCTCAGATTATTTCAGAGGTGCTAAATTGATGCTCTTGAACATTTAATGTACACTTTATGAAGCAGCGTATTTCTTCTTAGGAAATACTTTTGTGACTGGTGAAGGGTTAAACCACAAAAGCCATTCTTTGAATGTGTTATAAATTCTGTTCCTGTTCAAATTGATTAATGGCCATTTTATATCTCTAGTCACGTGCCTTGAGTGAAGGTGAGCTTCAGGAAAGCACTTATGGTCTTCAGGTAGGGCAGTGTTTCCCAGTCTCAGCCAATGGCAACTTCAGTTTCACAGGTCTTCTGTTTGCTGGAATTTACTCGGCATTTGGCACAAGTTCTAGGGGAGGTGTTTTTTGCCAACAAATGATTTTCCTCATCTTTTTCCCTTTAGCTCCATTATTGTAACTGAACTTGTGATGGAAGTTCCTGCTGCAGGGCTGAAGCAGCCCTTATTTCTGCACCCTTTACTGACATGGCACTGAAGCTATTAGGCCATTTAGTGTATAGACCCCTTTTTTGCAGTGTATGGTTTTCCAGCTCCAGTTTGTCATGCAGGATCATGTTTACCTGGCTTTTCCTTCAAAAGTACCATCTCATAACTGTTGGACCTGTGCTACAAGCCCATCACATCCATATTGCCCCATTTCTTGTGTCTGCTTGTCTCTATCCCTGTCTGTAAACTTAGCTCCATGAAGCTTATTGCACACACCACCCGTTGCTTTTCTTGGGGTTTTACCTTTTACAAAATACAAATTTTGCAAGTCTTAAATAAAATTTATGTGTGCAATGTATTTTCTTAAAATAAGATGTACTGTTTCTATCAGAGATGGTATGAATGGTAAGTATGTGAAAATGTTCTGGTGAACAGTATTGTTCTTCTGTGGTATATAAGAAGAGGGTTAATGACAGTAATGCATACAAAATGAACTGGAGATGACTCTCCTGTTGTTTGTTTCATGGAGCTGCAGGGATCAGAAGCAGAGGCAGTGAACGGTCCAGGTGGTGCTGGTGGGCAGGCAGCGTCCGTACATGTGGATGCCCCTGGGCTCTCAGCTACACTCCCCAGCAAAGGTGCTGCTGCTGCAGGCAGCGAGGGAACCATGGAAGGAATGCTGTGCCGCAAACAGGAAATGGAAGCACCCAACAAGAAGGCAGCCACCAGGTGGGACTCTGAAGTGTAGCTCCTGCATCCATCACATCAACCGGAAGTTATGAGCTTTGAAGTGCTGCTGTGACAGCAGTCTGTGACAGCCCTGGTGTTACTATTATAGTTATTGCGTTTAAATTGCACAGAAGGTTTATTTTCATTATGCTGTGATGGATGTCTCCTGTTTGCCATCTGATTTACATCTGTTACGGACATATGTTTGAATTCAAATGGTAACTTTGAATGTTGTGTTGCAATGAAGTTTAGATGTTTCCACCATTTTGTTATACTAAATGCTAACGCAGCTACTGATACTGTGTGTGTATCGACTGGAAGATCTTGGCAGAACGTGTACTGTGTGCTGCAAAAGGGCAGCCTGGGCTTCTACAAGGACAACAAGAGCGTGGCCAGTGGCCTGACATACCACAACGAGGTGCCTGTCAGCCTAAGCGATGCTGTCTGCGAGGTGGCCCACGACTACAAGAAGCGGAAACACGTCTTCAAGCTGCGGTAATCACTGATACCCTTCCTTTTGTTTTTAAAGTTTTAGAAACTACAAACCACACTAAGCTATAGGGTTTGATATGTTATCCTATCATTTAAGGTTATGTAGGTTTCTAAGGGGTAAAAAACAGCATGACCTGCTCTGAGATGGTCATCCTTTTGATCCAAATCCAAGTCTGATCCAAGTCCATGCTGCCTGCTGCTTTGAGATGAACTACAATATTCGGGACAGAACTTCAACAGGGAGAGGCAAACTGGGTGGTAACATTTCTAATTTAGAAGTTATTGTGTGTGATGTTTCTATAATTTTTTCTGCCATTGCAGGCTTGATGATGGAAAGGAATACCTGTTCCAGGCTAAAGATGAGGTAACTTCATTTGTTCTTAAAGCTGGAGCAATATTACTGATCACATATGTATGGTGATGGTATAAGGATGTGAGTGTTTAAAAGTTTCTCATATACAAGTCTGTGTAGACAGGGCATGTATCAGGAGGAAATGTGGTGAAACTCCTCTCTCCCCTCCCCAGGCTGAGATGAGCGCTTGGATACACTCTATCACATCATCTGTCACGACTGGAACAGATAAGCCGGGGGACCGCTCCCCTGGAGGCCACAAGGGCCTTAGCCGTGCTATGACAATGCCCCCCATCTCCCCCAGTGCCGGGGATGCTGGCGCAGTCACTATGCGCAATAAGGATGGAAAGGAACGGGACCGTGAGAAGAGGTTCAGCTTCTTTGGCAAGAAAAAGTAGATAGGAGATGGATTCAAACACACAACCGAAAGACTAACAGAGAGGGGAAAAACAAACGTCTATGAAACATCCTCTTAGCCCTGGTTATAGGGTGCTCAACAACTGACACCCCGTACATCAAAAATAGGCCTCATTTAGCAATTGTCCCACTATCAAAAACCACTCACACTGCTTTCTTTCATGTATTCTTGGTCCAATTTACAGGATCTGACAGTGCTGGTTTCGCATATGTGGTAGCATGAGAACAGTCAATTCCGGAGTAGCGCTGGGAGAGCGTAGTGAGACTGGAAATCCCAGAGAAACCTGAACACCTCGACCATCAGGGACAAGATGAAATGTGGTGAGAGAAACCCAAAGATCCACTTTATTTCCCTCGCAATTTTTGTACTTTGGGTGACTCAAAAACCACATCCAGCCACGGATACAGTTTGTGCATTCGCGGTGTTCTGGTTTAGTTCAGAGTGTTTGCCTTGCCTAAAGCAATCAATGAAACTAATCAGGGTTCAGTTTTTTTTTGCATGTTTCCCTTTATCACTTTTTTCTTTTTGTGAAATTGTTTGAAGGAACTTATTTTTTGTTATTAATATTATAAATATTATTTGCATTTTGATGTTGCAGATTTTTAAGAAATTACATGTTTAAATATCTTTGTTACATATCCTTTAGAAAAACTAAAGGACTTGGCAAAATAGTCTTTATGAAAACATAGTCACTAGTTTGTTTTAGAAATACCGACATATTTAGAAATGCTAAATGTTTGAAACAAGATCATTTGAGTAAAGTGAAAAGTAACAACAGTGAAAGATTTATCAGATCAGTGTTTTTTCTTCATTTTAATGCTTTAACTAATTTGTTTGATTTGGAATTTAAATGTTATTTCCCCCTAGTAAGCAGCATGTTCTCAGAGTGGTTGAGGGTTTCAGTTGTGCTTTTGTCAATTTAGGCTTTAATTTTGTTTCGTGGGGATTCCAGTTCCTCTTATTTCAGACACTGAAGTAGTGTGGAGGGGTGTTCTCTCAACTGGAATTTTATGTTTAGGTTTTGAATTTCTCTCTTTTTTTTTTTTTTCTATTTCTTTCTCTGAAAGTCTTGGCATTTTTCAGCAATTTCTTAGGGGATTTATACTGTTAAACACTAAAAATAAAATTACCAAAAAAAGTGTGATGAAGTTAAAGGAAACAGAGGGCTGTGGGGGAAGGGTTTGCTCTGGAGGGGTTTATTTTAGTGGGGCTTAATTTTGGGTTTAATATGTATGTTTCTGTGCACATTTTTCAAGTGCTTGGCCTTTTACCATTAGACAATCGCACAACAGATTTTAGATTTATTCTTCGGTGATTGTGTTTTTAGTGGAACTTCAAAACAGTCTTGTAAAAATTCTATTAAAATATATGCCATGATGGATCTTTTTGTTAAATTTTTTTATTTTATTTTACACCCTGGCTGAAGAAAGAGCTAATCAAACAATGAAATGAACAGTAATAGGAAACTAGACCTGGTGTTGGGACAATTGCTCTGCTTCTAGGACTTCAGTGCATAGTTGTGTGCTGTTCCACCAATGCAGAACCACACTGCCACCAACACAATCCAGACTACCTTTTTGGCTCCATGGCAAGCAAATGTATGCAGGCATGTCCACAGGTCACACTTACTTACTCCTTTTTCACTGAGACATTGTTTCTAGATACCAGAGGCTGTGTCAATGAGTGACAATACTATGAAGCCTGTGAAATAAGTGCTGTAGGTGGAGTGTTGGCCATCGTGATCTGGAAAAACAGTGTACGTTACTGTGTGCGTTTCTTTATATATAAATATATCACAAATGTATGATGATCGTCCCTGAAATGCTGTGTTTGAGCAGAGAACAGTTATGAGAAGTCTGAAAGAGTTGGCACACTGAAAATGACTTCCAAAAGAGAATGAGCTCTTTCTGTCATGAACATCATTCTCAGAGTCCTGTAATTAGGTTAGCAAATAACTAGAAGATGTAAAGCATCCAACACGACACCTACGCAGTCTTGATTCAGTCCTTGTCACATGCTGGAGGGAGTTCGTTGGCCTACTGGCCACCATCAATTATTAGCTCAAGACAGTAGGACACCAGTAGGAACTAGTTCTAATGGTATATTGTTTCAGGCAACTGGACCTTCACCAGTGGTCCCCCTAGCGGCCAGCTGGGCCAGCGCTTCTACCAACTTTGGACTGAGCTGTGCCAGTGCCTGTGCAGAGGTTAGCAGGCACCAGATGAGAGACAACTCAATGCCCCTGCAGCCTCTATCACTCCCATCCTGGGTGTAGAGTACACACTGTACCTGTTCTGCGCTCCTACTGTACAAAGGGCTTACATTTGATACTTTAATAGAAAGTTGCAGGAGCACTCCCTCGTGCTGCATTCTGCCCAAGACCTGGCTGTTAGAAATCCCTGTGCTATATATCAGTAACACATACACGTGTGCTTTCAACTGTTAAGAGCCTGTTTAGTGCTTTGTGTGATGCAAAGACAGCTGCTGGGAGATTTGATCTTTTCATTGAGTTGCAGTTCTGGGGGTTCGCAGGCATTGCTGCATCATCCACATTCGTGCGCACAACACGAGAAAGATGATTTAGGATCTGATCTTCAGGCTTAAGATAACTGAATTTAGTTGTTGTGAGGAGTGAATTTTGATGAGAAGCATCTAGCACAGACGTGAGTCAGGAATCAGAACTCCGAATGGCAGTGTTATGTCTGAACTAATGAACTTTCAGGGTATTTTTCATGAGGGTGTTTAACCGCAGTGTAGGCGTACTACTAAATTGCACTGCATTTCAGAAAACGTACACTAGATTCAGTCGAAATTGGTTACTGATAAGAACTTATTTGGCAGGGGGTGTATCGTCTCCTCCATAAGCTTTTAATTTCTTGTGCATTTCATCTGGCCATTTACTCCTTCAGTCCATACCCTTACAAACTAATCTGTAAACTGGAGCACCTCCGTGTTAGTAATTAACTTATCACACGTAATACGTCTGCTGAAGGTAAATAATTACTATTACTACTGATACTACTACTGTTACTACTACTACTACAACACCCGTTACTACTGCTACTTACATATTATATTTTGCTATGACTGCTGTTGATAGGTGCATCGGTAAAACCAGATTGTATATGTCAGTGTGCTGTGTAGCATTTTCACTGTTGACTTGTGTTCCTATATCAGACTAAAAAAAATAAAACATGATTTAAGGCAAAAAAAATTGACTTGTCTCTTTACTTTACAATACAATGATACAATTAACAATAATAATACGACCTGCTGGTGCCCAAGCTTAAACTTTTACAGTCATTTATAGCTGGGCATACAGTTGGGTACCTTGCTACCTCTACTTCTTTTTAAAGTATTAAAGCAGCCCAGAAAACAGATCTTAGAGATGAGGTTGACATAATTATGCTCATGTTCCGTAATGGTAAACCAATCTCACTGCCAGTATTTCACAAGTTGTTGAAAGTTATTTACCACAGAGGCTGCATTTTTAATGGTATGTGTAATGACCTCCTCCTGGGAAGCAGTGGAATGCAGATTCCTTCCACAGTACTGTTTAGGAGATACAATTAATAAGTTAGTAATTTAGGGGATCCAATTAATTTATTACTCTTAAATTATGCTACAACATTAGATGTTGCTCCTTGATGTCTCCCTTCCACGTAAATATTCTTGCATTTGGTCGAATGAGAATAGACGGAGGCAGCCTAGAACGAGAGTAGCTCTACAAAACCATCCCTCTAATGAGGGACTGTTTGGGAGAAATGGACAGTGAGGGAGGAGGGATGAGATTGACAGGGGGACATTAGTGACTCGCTGAGTCACATTCCAGACAGTCTGCTTACAAGAGAGCAAAGGGAGGACAAAGAGACAGTGGACTGCTGCTCTCACTATCACTGTGGAATAATTCTTGGAACAACTTCATCAAAAATATTGAATTTTAGTCAAAGATAGTGCATTTGTAAGGTGAAGAACTTCTGGACAGCAACCAGGCTTGTGTAGGACCTGTGGAACATCTGACCCTGTGACCCCCTGCTGTGGAGACCAGTCCTGCTGTACAAAAAGAACTGGCTGTGAGTGACACTGAACTGAGAGCAGCCCTCCTCTGGGCTTCAGCTCCGCGCATCATCCTCTGGAGGACAAGGACCTGTCACACCTCTGCAAAGTAAGTCTTTCCACACTGGCAATGTGTAATCATAACATGTTTTGCTTCCAGGATTTATTTTTTTCTTTTATTATTATTAGGTATATTTCATATCCCATTGTTTTTAGTCGTTGAAATTCATCTTAATGCACATATTTTTAAGTAGAGTAATTAAGCATGAGTACATTTACTCATTCATCAGACACTTTTCTCCAAAGCGACTTCCAACAAACTCGTAGTGTTATCAGGCCACACACCTTATTCATCAAGGTGACTTACACTGCTAGATACACTACTTACAATGAGTCACTCATCCATACATCAGTGGAACACACTTTCTCTGTCACTCACTCACTATGGGTGAACCTGAACAGCATGTCTTTGGACTGTGGGAGGAAACCAGAGCACCCGGAGAAACCCACACAGACATGGGGAGAACATGCAAATTCCACACAGACTGAGTGGGGATCGAGCCCATGTCCTCTCGCATCACCCAGGTGCTGTGAGACAGCAGCACTACTCACTGTGCCACCGTGCATCCCTGTAAAATTCATAATTCATAAAAATGGTGCACGCTGTAAAATAGTATGTTTTATCTATCTGAAAATAGATGGATATAATACCATGGACTAGTAACACACAGCTCAGCCCTACTTGATACAGTATATCCTGTTTCTTCCTGAGTCAAAGTCATCATTAAAAATGAGGAATATAACTATATTTCTTAGTCTAAATGTAAGCAAGATGTACATTTGTAAAACCTTTTCAAAACCATACTTGCATGGACATATTGACCAAATACTGACAGCAGTTTATAATACATGAGTACAGTATCTGAACATGTTTTTAAAAATTGCTCTACCTCATTACTGCAAAACCCCCCATGGTTCTAGTTTCTTGCTATGTTCTTCTACCTCTCTTAATTTGTTACTATACTTTTTGTAAACTGGATGTCTATTTTTTTGCGAATTAGAACAAAAAACAACGATTTTGTGTAAGGCAGGCAGTCTGTCTACTGTATGCTTTGTGAACATACAGTACATATGTACAGTATACACAGTTTATTTTAATTTAGCAGGTCTTCCACGAAAGGAAGAGGATATCTGAGGGCATTTCCCCCTTCCCACCATCACCAATATTTTCCAATGGAAGATCCTTGCTTTGAGCTAACAGGCTTCATACACTCCAACAGCACAGTGAGGAACCTCTCAGACTGGAACTGTGACTATAGCAACATATTGGGAGGCTTCTGGGATGAGGCCCTGGAGACGGGGGACCGCGCCCACCTCGCTGTCCGGGCAGTGATTGGTGTGGCCCTGGCAGCCATCATGCTGGTCTGTGGGGTCGGAAACGGAATGTTTGTCTGTGCCCTGGCGAGGTGCAAGCAACTGCGCAGCCTCACCAACCTGCTCATCGCCAACCTGGCAGTGTCCGACCTGCTGGTAGCGCTGGTGTGCTGCCCCTTCGAGATGCACTACTACGTGGTCAGAGAACTGTCTTGGAGCTTTGGGCCGGTCATGTGCTCTGCTGTCACCTACCTGCGCTCCGTGTCCCTCTATGTGTCCACCGATGCTCTGCTGGCCATCGCTGTTGACAGGTGACTCTACTCATTCACTGTCCTGTGGACAATACAGACAACCAACGTGTATCTTCATATCTTCTGCCACACTAACAGTGTATAGCAGCTGGGACATCCTTAACACATCAATTGTAACTCTGCCCAGCCACCCACAAACAGTCACTCCCACTATCAAACATGTACCCTTACTGCATCTGGCATGCTCCTCATCTCTCCTTTCTCTTCAGCTCAGCTGATGCCATGCCAGTATCGACCTGTCTCCTATCCTTCCCACTAACAAACGTGACATTTAGGTTAAATTAGTCAGAACAAATGATTAGTCATAAAATAAAGGTGTGTGTGTTGCAGTCCCTTTTCTGCCTCCCTTTTCCTCTCTCATTAATTGCCTCATTTGACAACACATCCAATTCCATTAATTTTATTAGTCATATTAATTTTATGCTCAAAGATATTTTATGTTGTAGACATAATCAATGATCCTTGTGCTGAACTTAAGAACACCCACACACACACACACACATTTTCTGAAACCGCTTGTCCCAAGCAGGGTCGCGGTGAGCTGGAGCCTAACACGGCAAAACAGGGCATAAGGCTAGAGCGGGGGAGGGGACACACTCAGGATGGGACGCCAATCCATTGCAAGACACCCCAAGCAGGACTTGAACCCCAGACCCACCAGAGAGCAGAACCCGATCAAACCCGCTGCACCACCGTGCCGCCCTGAACTTCTTAGCTAAATATCATCTTTATTATTTTTCTCTCATTAACTTTTTTAACCTGATACAGTAACAGTTTTACCTGATTTTACTCAGACTAACTTACTTAGAACTGTACCCATCCACATAGATGGATTTCTGTGGCGCAACTGAATTAAGATATTAGGATTAAATGTCTTTCCACCAAGGGTCTCAAACACCTTGGGTACCGTCAGGTCATCAGATCATGTCTCTGCTACCTTCTTAGCTAACTGGGTTGTTACTGACCACAAGCAGATACAATTGTGTTTCAGTGTTTTCCACTCTGCTGCTATAAAACTGTCTGAAATTGCTTATGTCACTATCAATAGTCATGTCCTTCTCTCTTATGTCCTACAATAAATGTCATACAAAGTTTGTTATTAGCCATCAGTAATCACAACTTTTGTCAAATCAATTTGGAAAAAGTAATTTCAACATTAAACACAAAGGGGTTCCTGGAGAACAAAGGAAAGTGTTGATAAAAATAACCACACAAAAGAGCATTATAGTTAACAGTGATGAAAATAACTGATAATAATACTGACAATTTAGTGAATTGAAACAGAGATAGAAAATTAATTTTTTATTTATAGGTTACAAATTATTTATCCTTGTCATATACCTGCAATCTGTGCCAAACCGTGTGTCCACTGACACTCCACTGCTGACCACCGCTGTAGACAGGTGACCTTATATATTCTGTAATCCATTTATACACAACTTCTCTATTTGTTCATGTTGTACAGTTTAAAAAAAAACAGAGAAAAAATAATCTATCAACATAAATAAATGCAAGCCCCTGAATAGGTAAATATTTAGTGTAGTGATTTAGCATCCGAACTTGTGTTCAAAAGATTATTACTTTAATGCATTTCAAGCTGTGTAAATATGTAAGCGAGCAACCATCAATGAAAGTATTTATGTAACCCCTATAAGACACTGTGAGCAAGGGTAATAATTTTAAATTAACATTAAGAAATATTATTTATTATATAGAGCAGAACAAGGAAATGTGTAGTAATTCAAGATTATGAAAAAAATATGATCATTAGATAAATATGTTTTTGTCGCTATAAATGGTATTTGAACCATATCGGGTTATTACATGAGAGTCCTCATGGTTTGCCTTCCAGTCTATGAACCATTAGATTCTAGCACTCTAGATTGCTTGACAGGCTCCAACACTGGATGTATGTGAACCTCTCTGGTCACAACTGTCATTTATGAGGTTTAACAGCTGGAATTTTTCACAATTGTCATTTTTTTGCGATATTAGATATTAAATTGCATGGTTTTAGCCATGACCATCTATTGTCCATCCACTCCTTCTTTGCTATATGCTTCTTAAATTTGAACCTTCCATATGGCCATGTTAGCAAAAGGGCTTGTAAAACAACTGCAATGTCTTGGACTATTGTTACTGACTGTTAGAACACAAGGTGGTCTCTGTTTGTTGGGTTCCTTTCTAATTCTGGATCTAATTATGGAAGACATTTACACTCAGGACAGGGCAGCTGTTTCTTATGGGTCAACTCCTAATTTGTTCTGTCTCATGCTGAGCATGACTTGTGCAAATAGTCATGGAGTTTTCAAACCCTGAAATAATGGCCATGGGCCAGGACACTGTGCCCAAGATAGATTATAAATGAAAAGGTGGAAACCACAACAGAAGTTGAAGTAGAGAGGAAGACGAAGAAGATTATTGTCTGTTTTTAGTCAGCAAAAGCCACCTTCATCTTGCTAATAGTAAGTTCTGGTGGGTGGTGCACCAGATGACCATTGATTTTGTAGGAAAGAGGTTGTCAGTGATCCAAACTTGAATCAGACAACTGAAGTTTCTACTCATCATCCTGGTTGTAGAATTCATAACAGTTTCTACAGCTTGGTGAGACTTTCCTTTGCCTTACCTTTATAGATTTCACTGTGAACTGACTTCATTGTGCTGCTCCACACTCATCACTTGGTTGGCTTTTCCGCCGCTGTCGAAGGGAAAACACTTTCGAACACACCTCATGTTAACGACTTGAAATTAACCTCACAGCATAATGTAGATTCCACTGTGTTACATGATGCAACAATTCCAACATTCCTTGTACCACTGAATTTGTTATAGTTAGTCATCCTGGACAATTCTTCAGATTTTTTCACACACTACCTCATTGAAATTTTTCGCACCACAGACTGCTCACAAAAATTAAAATACAGTGGTGTTAATCACAGTTGCTTGCAGTGTTTCTTGTGTATTTTAGTTTGTTCTTTGCATTTGGTTAACTTGTTTTTAATGATGATGTAGATTCTTTGTGTCTTCTTGTGATCCAGTTATAAAGTGATGGCTTTCTCTCCCTGTCATAGATATCTGGTTATTGTCCATCCACTGAGACCCAAGATGAGTCTCCAAAGGGCTTGGTGTGTCTTAGCTACCACCTGGATTCTTTCCCTACTGGTGGCCCTGCCGTCTGCCTACTTTAGCACACAAACCGTGTTTGACTCCTTCCATGACTCCCCTGGCCACAAAACCTACTGCGTACAGATCTGGACAGCTGACAAGGCCACACTCTACAAATCTTACTTCCTGTTTCTCTTTGTGGTCCAGTTCCTTCTGCCTGTCTTGGGTATGTCTGGGTGCTACGCCTGCATTTGCCAGGAGCTGTGGTTCAAGCGTCTACCAGGTGTCCAGACGGATCAGGTCCAGGCCCAACTAAAAGCACGTAGAAAGACTGTTATGCTGCTGCTTGGGATTCTGGTCACTTTCATCATATGTTGGGTACCCTACTATTGCTACTCCCTTATCCGGGACTTCTTCCCCGGGTTGCTGTTGCGTGTTACACACTCTGTGTCCGTGTACTACTTGGTGGAATGCATTGCGATGAGCAACAGCATCATGAACACCGTATTTTTTGTCCTGGCCAAGCACAAGACCGGGCGCTATGTACGGATGGCCCTGCTCCACCGTTGCCACCTCAAGCCCTGCCCTCACACCTCTGAGCAGGCCTCCGCTGAGCCCAACTCTCACAAAAAACAGGGTCATGTGTTCAGTGGCACCACAAGACCTGAGGCAGTGTAATTAACTGTAGAAATACCCTAATTTTTTCTAAACACAGTAGTACATGCTATTACGTGTCGGGGACAGAAAAGCTCGGTCTTGTAGTGCTACAGTCCTGCAGGTTTAGGTAAAGCATAAGTACCTAGGATATATGGTTTCCTGCATTTATTTATTAACTATTACAAGGTTAAATAAAGGTTCAAAGGTTGAGAGGAATGATAGGAGAAACACCTTGGTTAACAGAACTGCTTATACCTATTATTGATCTATGATTAGAGTAGAGCTGGTAGAGTAGTGGTTAGAAATGCTGCTGCTGCCTTTGGACCAAAAGGTCACAGGTTTGAGTCCCACCCCCAGCTGTAGGACCCTTGTGCAAATTACTACATCCTGAATTACTACAGTAAAATTACCTAGCTGTATAAATGGGTAAATAATTCTAAGTAGCTCAAAATTGTAAGTCACTTTTGAGAAAAGTATCATCTAAATGAATAAATGTAAATATAATGCATAGAGAGAAACAAAACAAATGGAAGAACAGGCACTTTTCTTCTGGAAGGAGATTTTATGTCTGGATTTCTATATATACTTTCTGTTTAGCAATGTTTGGTGTATTCGCTAGATTAAAAATCAGAAGTCCAGTGTCGTGTCTATATGTGCTGATATTGTTTTGTTGTATTTCTGTGTATGGAAATGATAGGTCATAGCTGCCATTTTCTAGAATGATATTTAAAGGTCAGATTATAGACATCAGTTACATGATGGGTCTGTCATTAAAAAGGTTATCCGTGGCCACGTTTTAGCTGCTTAAGAATGAGTGTAGTTACATGCTTTGAGCAAAATAAAGTAAAATGTCACTTTCTGGACAGGCACAATTCATCAGAAGTAAAATATTTTGTTTCCTAAGTCAGGTATGTTGGAATAAGGAATATTATGTTATGTTAGGCAAATGCTACTTTGATTTAATTAATTAATAAATAAATAATGTTTATGTGGGTGTGTGAATATGTACATCTGGGGGTGTTTCATGTAATTCAAGATGACACTGTCACATTATTCCAAGTAACCATGTCATGGGACACACACCTTCCAGAATTATCCATTCCAAGCACACTTGTACGTGACATGCGATGAAGGAACGGAACCTGTGATGTAATTTTAAGCGCAAACACTTCCAAAATGTGCAGCGTTCAGTCAGATAATTATTATTATTAGTAGTAGTAGTATAATTCTTTAAACGAACAACTTAATCCAACCGCATTAGTGAATATACTCGAAGTTACCTTGAGGCCCATTTTCATTTAGGCGGGAAAAGTGTGTCGGAGACGCCGTACGCTCAGCGTCTGCGCGCGACACTTCGTTCGGCGAGGGAACCGTCGGATTTCGAAGCGCCATTTTGTGACAGAGGGGTAAAGAAGCAGATGGACAGACACGTACTGCAGGTTTGTAGTGAGTTACACTAAAGCGAACGGAACGGTGTTCGTAGTGCTAGCAGTTTCTGATCCAGTCGTGCATCCGGAAAGATTCTTCGAATTGAGACAACGAACTGCTTCACCACGACGCGCTCCCACTCGAGTACTCCATCGGTCTGTGAATTCCCAGTACAAACTGTCACTTATGATCCCATAGAAGTTCCCACTTCATTCATTTTACACTTTTTTTTTGGTTTTCCGAGTTCGAAGTCTTCTCGTCTTACTAGTTCAACCTATGTATCTTAATTTTAAATCTCCATAATTAACCTTCTGAAATTTCATATCTACTTTGTGTGTCTTCTGGCATTTGTAAGAGAAAATGCTTGTTTGTGATGAGAGTAACATTTTTGTATTCTTTATGTGCTGCTGTTGTCATTAGTAGCAAATGAACAGGTGCTGGGGTGTTTTCTCCTTTACGGGTGTTGTGTGTAAGTTGCCCATGTAGACCTGTTGCAGCCCCATCACACACCTTCCTGCGTGTCAGGCCATCAGGCTGGTCCTGATCCAGATCCACCGGGCCGAACAGCGGCCAAAGCCTATGGATGGCGGACTGTGGGTCTCGGTGTCCTCACAGACCAGCCCGTGTTCTCGCACTCTGAGCTGCACAGGTACAGTGAGTAAAAAATGCATCATTCCAGTTTCCTTATCAACTCACATATCATCAATAAACACTTACCCAGAACTGGGTCACAGTAATCCAGAGTCTAGGGCACGAGGCAGGGTACACCCTAGAAAGGGCACCAATCCATGGCAGTGCAGTCATTCTCACACATACACAAACTAAAGGCAGTTTAGGTTCACCAGTTCACCTGAGAAACATGTTTGGACTATAAGAGGAAACCTACATGGACACGAGGAGAGCATGCAGACTCCACTGAATGAGTAGGGATGGAACCCACGTTCAAAATGCACACCCCAGGCACAGTGAGGCATCAGCCCTACCTGCCACAGCACTTTGCTGCCCTTTTTCATCGTCATAGTATAAGTAAAGTCAGTTTTTGTTTGATTACTGTTGTGATCCGTCTTTGTATAATTTTGTTCTTCGTTCTTCTATTGATCATGAATTACTAATGTATCTTTGTATGTTTACACTGGGCCAAGTTGGTGTTGCTGGTCTCTGGGGTTCAGTGTTCTCAGAAGAGCTTCAGGATGGTGAGAATTACTATGAAAAGAACAAGTTCCAGGAATTTCATCTTGAAAAAGTTCTTGACAAGCACATTTCCAAGTTTTTAGTTGAAATGTGTATAAAACTAAAAATATAAGTTTTGAGTTTGAAAAAGCGAGTTTGTTCAAGATGGGTCAGTAGGTCTCTTGTTCATCAGAGAAGCCAAATCAGACAAAATGGACTTGAAGTGCTAAAATGAATAGTCCTGGAACCTTTATTCTGCTTTGATGGTGCATATGTGTTTACACCTCTCTTTTTGTCTTTGTGTTAAATATCAGAAGTAAAGCAGAAACTGGCATTATTTGCCTTTCTCAGCTCACCTGCAGACAAAGAGGAGCTCAGCACATTCACTGATAATTGTGGGCCACTTCACTTTCACTTGTCTTTCCAGGTACATGATCCTCACCTGTGCAAATGCTCATAGACCCTCATGTACCTGACACCTTTCAGGAAAGTCTGTATTCAGGTTTCCTCTGAAGGTCTCTTCTGTTTTCTGTTAGTTATCTTTGCAAAACGTCAAGTTTTGGACAGCAAAATTTGATAAAATAATTAATTTGACTATGATGTTAATTGTCTTCATCTGGAGTTTTATAGGACATCTGCAATTTAGAACACATTTTCATACAGTAATAGCACAAGATACACCCATTTTAGTTACAAGAAATTGACTTTTTGAGGAATTTCATTTAATACCCTAACTGTGACTTACAAGATGTTTCTTTGTGTTTACTAAGAGTGAATTTGGATTTCATGTGCCTCCCAAAAGTTCAACTGTGCAAAACATATTTACATTCTTTCAGCTGCCACTTTTCTCAAAAACAAATTACAGTGATTAACTAGTATTTACTGAAGCCTTTATCCAAGGTGACTTACAATGCCAAATATGCCAACAGTCTCTGATAGTATATCTGATATTACAACAGCTCTCTCTGGTGGTGGAAGACTTAAAAACAACTAAGTGACAAGTTCAGCTTCGAGTGTCATATTATGTGTGGCATCATGTATACACCACCTCTTTTAATTGCTTAACTCCATAATTTTGATGTTTCTGAGATTTTAAAGATAGTGAAGTGCAGTACATTTCAAGAATACCTGTGGCAGCAAAAAGCATGGCTGTTAAGGACATGGAATTAACTGAAGGTTGCTGTTGTACTCCCGGCTACTGCTTTTCTCTTAGAGCAAGCTACTCACCCTGATTTGCTCCTTTATGCATAAGTCTTATAAACTGATTTTAATATTGTAAGTTTGAAAGTGTCAACTAAGCCATAAAACTAATAATAGTAGCAAGACATGTGCTTAGGTTGGAATAAAACCAGCAGACACTTTTCCTGGCAGAAAAAGATTAAAATCACAGCTGCAATTCATTCTCCGCTAAGTTGGACTCACGAATCTGGAAATTCAGTGTGAAAAGTATGTTGGCCAATAATAACCAGCACAGAACTGAATTAAGCCTATCATTAAAACATATTGGCTTTGTTTAAAAATAAATAATTAGCATATAAAAAACCCAGCTTCAAGCACTCTTAAAGAGAGCTATGAAAGACTGACCAAAAAAAATTATATTTCAGGTACTTTAATCTTTAAATTACTTCAGTGGCCTAAAGATTGAATTTTATCTATCCAACTTTTGGTCACAGGACCAGTCTTGCAATTACAGAACCAGTGGCTGACCTACATTTCAGCTAAATTTAGTTAATAATAATAATAATAAAAAATGCCTTAAAAGACTTCAAAAATCTGTAGACTTAAAAAACGTTTGTCTTATGGCCTGTAGCATCTCCCGCATGTTTGTATACACTTTCACAATTCCAGGTGAGAGCTGGAGGTGACACTGGTAAGGTGAACTGGTCAAGGACAGAACAGTTCTTACACAGAGTCAGTCTTGTTCATGCACAGGTAAGAGCTCACTTCTAGGACCATCTAACTAATGGACCATTGCAGCCATATTTGTAACAATGGGTTTTAGAAATGATTATTCAGGCAATCTTAACACTGCCTGATGTACTGGGAAAAACTGGAATACTTCAGTCAAATAACTCATAGTTGAGAACTTGATAGTATAATTAAAGTAGGTTAAAATGGTTTTTGTAACTTTTCCCCAGTAACTTCAGTAACACTCATACATCTCAATACACAAAACTTTTCATATGGATTATGTAACTGGTGTTGTTTTATGTGTTGTTTGCAAATGATCTTTGATTTAATACAATGGCAAATGTGCTTAATTTATGTAACTAGGTGGAAATTTATTTTACTGTGAAGATCAATGAATCCATAAAACAGCAAGTCTTTAGGTAAGTACTAATAATGTTATTTAATGAAATTGAAATCTTCTGGAATTTTCATGTTTGGAACATTTGACTATAATATTTTCTGGAATAAGACCAAGACAGTTGTTTGTTGTTCTATACCCGCAGACACAAGCAATGAATTTGGCAATTTTTAGTATTTGTGTGTGACCTACATGTGTCCAGGAAAAGTAAGAAGACAGACTGTGTAATCACTGTTTTTTCTTGGTCAATATGTCTATCCTGCAGATCTTGGCCAGACTGCAGATTTACATTAATAGGTTGTAGCCTGGTCACGGACAATACCTCCTATCTATTGTGAGTCTCTTTCACAACTACTGTTTTGTATCACATTTTGCGATAGTGAAAAGACAGGTAATGTGAAACTGATGGTATTGGTCAAATAACTAAGGGCTACATCTAGAGCACAAGCTTGTCTAAGCACAGGGGCCTATGGAGTCTGAGAGCCTTGTCCATGTGCTACAGGTGTGCCCCCCCTGTTGGTCCAGGCCC
Source organism: Scleropages formosus (assembly GCF_900964775.1). NCBI lineage: Eukaryota > Metazoa > Chordata > Actinopteri > Osteoglossiformes > Osteoglossidae > Scleropages > Scleropages formosus. Next base: position 10,469,076 of record NC_041818.1, on the reverse strand, counting down.
ACAGTGTGCCAGGCTACACCCTGTGCAAGGTAGTTCCACACCCCTGGTACCCCCTCCAGATGTAGCAGAGATGTGTGGGGTCATCAGTCTTCTCCCTGTAGGAGCACTTAGCCCCTGCCTGGACCAGCATCCCAACCAGCCAGCCTGCGTTGCTGACATACAAATATCCTCAATCCACCATTCAGCCTCTGTGTGTATGTCTTAAACTATTCACATTTACATTATTTAACCAGTACATTTATTAAAACTGTCAGAATCGATCATCGTAATCTATCTTTTCTGTGAAGTTACTAATTTTTCAGAATTTTAATTTTTTTAATAACTTTTTGAATCTGAATGTTTGGATTTTGTAATGTTTATTTTAGACACGTAAGACCAAAATGATACACAAAAAATGTTTTATATACCTTTATCCTTTCCTTAATGGTCACTACATTTTACTCTATGGTCCTTCCAATCTACCCCTGCTGCGAGGTGATGGAGAGGGTCCCTTGGACTTTTTATGCAATCTCACACATTTCTTGCCTTGGGAGGATTTTGGTCTTTCTGGGGTGCGGTTTTCAGAAAACACACTTAGAGGTACTTGGCAGGGGTGATTTTTACCAGAGTGGCAAGTTGTGATATTTTCATTACATGATTGATGTTGGATTGCTTTTTGTTTTTGTAAGGATTGGTGTGTTGTTTAATTGAGGTTAGATTGACGATGACTGTTCATGTAATTAAGGGCTGCAGTAATTCTTATATTTCCCACTACTGGAGGAAAAAAATCTGTTACTGCCTTTGCAGGAGGATGAACTGTTCAAGTTATCATACCACTTGCTTAGCAGATTAATCAAGCATTGCTTATTACCTAATTTTAGGTTTAATTTTATAAAATCAGAAACTATTTCAAGAGACTAAAGCTATTTCAGAAGGAACAATGTTCAAGCCTGCAGTTAAACCTGCAACCCTCTGATCCTCTGCATGGTTGCATACAGCATCAGTTTCACAGTTCTGACAGTTACTTTTGCAACTGTGTGTTGTCTGCCAGGCACTTTGTCCTCTGAGTTGGTCTACACTATGGACAGGACTGAACAGAATGATGCTGTGAAGCAGACTCTCTTTCTCTTCCTCTTCCTCCAGCACAGTGACCCCTTCCACTCTGACTTGTCTGACTTCACAGGTGAGACAGCCACCTGCTACATCGAGCTGGTTTCACTGTAGCATGTTGAATCCTTTACTACTTCCTGGTAGTGCCCTACACAAAGTATCCTGGGTAGTGTGTATGGTGTCATTGTCTTATATGAATTATCACTAAACAATTTTGTTATGCGACTTAAAGGTTGTTACTGGTGCTTTTAATGCTATTGTCAGACAGTGAGGAGATTCTTGTACAAAATCTGGACCTGATCCTTCAGCACAACAGTGAAATAGTGAAGTCAGCCATATACTCTATCCTGAGTTCCACCCTGGGTGTGTCTTTAAAGAGAAAACAGGCAAGCAAGTATATCACTGGGTCTCCTTTTATGGGACAAATGTTCACTCACAAAAAGTTTTTTTTTTTTAAGGCCTGTGCTCTTGCTTGTTTTCCCAGGCCCAAGAAAAGATACAGGCTGCCTTGCCTGTTATCCTTACCTCACTGTCCACTGTGGTGAACAGCAGCAGCTGTCTGGACTTCAGGAATGCTTGTCTCAAAAAAATGAAGGTACAGATACATTCAACAAGCTATGCAGCACAAAGTTTGCTGACAAGCACAGTGGAAATGAAATTCAATAGGGGAAACAAGTTTGAACAAGCCCTGTCCTACACATGATTCAGATTACTCTTTGTATTTTAATAACTTCAGTGACTTAATATGCAGAATATCAAAATGCACAAAACAGTTCATCTGTATAAAACTTTTTTTACCGATGTTATTAATCAAAACATCATTATCTGAAAATCAAAACTTATACTGCATTGTGTCACTAACAGTTAATTTAACAAAAATGGCAATGACTAAATACCATTTTTATTAATAGATTAAATAAAATGACAATTAACCTGATACAGAGTACAACTTTTTCAACATTGTAGTCAAGATACACAGGATGAACTTGAAGTGAGGATCTCATTGTGCTTGTGAAAAAGTGTTTCCATTTTGATATGGGACTGCAGGTTCTAGACACGAGGGAGCTGGGGGATGCTCTTCAACGGTCTCTCTTGGGGGTGGTGGAAGGCCGGTACGTACCGAGCCGAAAGTGTAACAGCAGCAAGGTAATGTTTCTTCCAACACAGTTAATCCCAAATAGGGATCTTCTTCTTTGAAAAACTTTTAGGAATACCCTGAGACTGAGTTACTCACCTATGGTTTTGTGTCACTATAGCAGTCTATGAAAAACACCTCAGATACAAGGGATGAGGTGGTTTCCATACGCAGTAAAGGAAAGGTGAAGAAAAATAATCAATTAGAGGACATTTGTGCTGCTCATTCCTGCCCTGACAAAGGTGAGAATGAAACACCACCACCTGTGGTGAGAATTAAATACTCTGCACCTTCTGTGTTTGCCCCATTCAAGCTTGAATAAAAAAAAAAAAGGATCATTCTGCAGTTAATGCCATGTAGTACATGATTTACAGTACAGTGTTGGCTTTTCAATCACGTTTTTTTTTATTTATTTTCAATATTTTAATGTTCGCTCGATTTCTAAAAGGAGTTACTACTTTCACATCCTGATGCTAATTAGAGTGCGCAAGTCTAATGAGCTGCACTTCTATGAAATGTCAGTTGCTAAGGGGAAAATACAGAGTTTCTAATTATTCTTAGAATTACAGTATCAGCGGGGAAGTAAGGAAAAAAATAGTTAAATTGGAAACAGTCTAACAGTTGTATACTCTGCAGGTCTTAGATCTCAGCACTTTTTCTGGATATGATCTGTTCTAAGCAGGCAGATCTGCTGGGAAGACTGTAGGCAAGGTGGGCCAGAAGTCCTGCACTGGGAAGAGACGACGAAAGGGTTTGGCCAGCAGTCTCCCTGCAGTGCACAAACTGAGACGCAGTGGGTACCAGAGGACAGCTCTGTGTCCTCCGCAGCCACCCCTGGGTCAACCTGCTGCCTCTGAGCACATGGTACAAAATATTTTGACTGCATCTCCACCTGACCAGGAGAATAATCAGGTGTGTGGTACACAGTGTTAAAGGAACACGTACAGTGAGCCTGCTATACATGTTAGTCTCCAGAATGAATTAGTGTTTGCTCTGTAATTATCGTTGGAGTGCCACTGGAATTCACAGTGTACTTTGAAAAGACTTTTGCCTTACTTTTAAAATGGTGTAACATACAAATACCCAGTATAATTCAATTGTTTATTTTTATAAAGTGTGCTTCTCATGCAGTGAAACAGAATGCTGATCAAATGGTTAGAGGCAATACAATAATGTCCTTGTAATATTAATACATTTATTTAGTTACCGGATGCTGTTCTTAAAAGCGACTTACAGTGTTAATTTGCCTACAAATATTTACCCATTTATACACTTGGGTAGTGTTACTGGAGCAATTTTGTGGTTAGTACCTTGCTCAGTGGTACTAGAGCCAGAGGTGGGGATCAATTCTGCAACCTTTGGGTGCAAAGGCAACAGCTCTAACCACTACGTTACCAGCTGTCCCTACATTGTATGTGTATTTCCCTACACAATACTAAAAATGGTTGGCTATACATTAAATTTCTACAATAGCAGTGTAATTATTAAAGCTGTCAGTAATCCTACTAGCTGCAGAGGAAAGGACCAAAAAACACTCAACTGAAAGGTAAGGAAAAAACTTACGTGGGTCCACGTGTCAATGGCTGCCAACCCCTCCAAGGCATTTGAGAATTAAAAAGAGACTTTTAAGTCAATTTACAAGTATTTATAATTGAAGTACAATGAAAAATTAGGTGTTTTTGAAAACTCAAATTTAGCAGGGTGAAGGAACAGAGATCAGATTAATGATTTTTAGTTTAGTAAAGAATGTAATTCCTTATCAGTGCATTTCCTGATCCTTTCAAGAACTTCTTTGGTGATATAATAACTTGCTTGTATTTGGGGACCAAGGAAATATTATCAGCTGTATTCAACAGAGTTATCCACTAATTTTTGAGGGGAAACATTAGGCTTCTGTTAACACTTGAGGGGATGTGTTCCTTCATCTCACCTTGTTAGGCGTATGTAGTCAGTGATTGTGAGGCCCAGACTAAAGGCAGAATTTTCCCCATTTCTGTTGTTTGTGTTCTTTCCACAGGAGGATGATACATGGTTGTCAGTGTTTGACTGGGAATGAGAATACAGAAACCATCAGTTTGTAGATTTAAGTTGGGACGGCAGAACTGCATGTACAGTCACCACTTGGTCAATGCAAACACTCACTGAAATGTTCATGTCACTAATAAATTAGGCAGGTGCAACTGTCTGACGTATTGAATTGTAATTCTTTTTAAGTTTTGCCACGCATAATAATAAAATATTTGCCATCTTTCAATTCGGTGTTACTTTCATTACATAAATTAAAGCGCGCAATGAGCTCCTCGAAGCAACTGCCTGCCTCTGCAGGGATCTGCCGGGGGAGGGGGGGAACAGTAAGAGTCATGTGACTGTTAGCGGGCGTGTAATTGGTTAGCTTTCTGCTGCCGTAAAGTGGGTCTGTTGGTGGCGGGATTTTTTTTTTGCGGCAGATGGAGAATAGCAATAGAAATCAGTGAGGTTTTAAAGTTTTCTTTTCTTCTCGCTCTAATAAACCTTTTATGTTCCTTTACAGCTCACTTGTGTTAAACAACTTGCTTATTATTTTCGCGCTGCTCCGATTTTTTTTTTTTTTATACAAAACATTTTCTTCCGCTGAGTTTCGGGCTCTCTCCGCTCTCTCTGTGCTGCTGCAGTGCAGTGTGTGACTCTGACTGTCCGGGCCAGACAAGTGTCACACTCACAGTCAGTCTGCTGTTGAGTCGGTTAGTCAGTGACCGTAGGTCAGCGGATTGCCGATTGTTGGCTCACACGTTGCGATGACAGCGGTCAGTGTGGAGGATATCCGTGCGGGGCTCGCCGTGTTCGATGATCTCTGTGAAGATGACCAGGTCCTGGACAGAAGTGAGTGTCTGTCTTGCAGATAAATTATTCTCACACAACGTCTAAGTACGTCTCTATAACCCACAAATTGGGAATGATGTTAATCAGGTAGACCTGCTGTAACCTTTTTTCGGGAAATAAGTATGTTGCCGTTATTTAACTGACGCATTAGACTTATTTATATAATCATTTGATGATTGGTGTGCTAGTGTTTACTGTATACAGTAGGGTATTCTTACTGTACCAATCCAAAGTATTTTGATCAAGGCCTGTAACCTTAAACATTATGCCACCTGCTGGCCCCAGTGTCTGTAGTAGTGTTCATGTTTGTCTCACTGTGCTCCTGTCTTCACAGTGCTGGAACAGTGTATTTGCCATCAGATGGATTGTGATGATCTTATTAATGAGTGGGTGGCCTTCAGCACCACCAAGGGAGGACTGAAGCTCACCCTGGACATCTTGGAGCAATTTGAACATGAGGTGACTTGGGTGGCTGCAAGGAGAAGGCTGCACTGTCGCAGCTTTAAGAGGATACCTGTAGCATCACGTGCTTCTCACTTTGTCTAATATGTCATCATCTTGAGTCCTTTATTAGACTTTACATACCATAAAAACATATTGTGTCTTTGCTTTGTATTCTGCAGGTGCTTAACAGAAGAAAACACTCCAAACAGAGCTTTTTAAAGAAGGAGGAGTTGCAGAACAGAATGAGAGATGTGAATTCTCTTCAGGACCTGTATCCTGTAAAATGTTTCCTTAAAGAAATCATTAGAGAAAACTATGGCATTTAAGACAGTTTAGTCTTTATTGTGACACCTTTATTACTGCAGTTTTGTTTCATTGCCACACCTTTGTCGTAGCTTAAATTTCCCTGCAACACACCTAACTTCCGTGAGATGCTGTGGAACACCATAACTCTGCATTGGACAAGTGATTATTGATAGTGGATAGATGGAATTTTGGTTACATGCTTTCTTCAAAACAACAACAGCAGAAGGATCCCTGTCTTTAGGATACCAATACAAATTTGTGTTTTTAGCTGCTTTGTTGTTGCTGCACATTCTGGTGTAATTGTATTTAGCTAAATTAAGTACAGATAATTTGCTTAAGAGTCAATAGACGATTGTATCCAGAAGGATGTGGCAGGCTTTAGCAGGAACTGGAGAGAGTGGTGCTGTGATCTGCTGCCTGCTTCACAGTGCAGATGTTAGGATCTCTTAACTTGTCATCCTTAGAATCAAAGCTGAGGAAGAGGAGGAAATCCTTTTGGACTCATATTCCACCCCAGCTAAGGTTGGCCCCCCTCAATATACCTATAATAACTGATTATGCTGTTATGATTTTCTAATTAAGATATTTTGATACAATAAAAAAATGTAGTTGACTGCAAATGGTCAGCATCACCAAAAAGTTAAGTGGTTTTGAGATGTTATTATCTGAGTTTTACAGAATACTTTTTTTTGTACTTAATCACTAAATGGCCTGATTACTCTGCATTTTTGTCCTTTCTTTTTTATAGTAGGGCTGGAAAATACATTCTTATTTAAGTACCAATTTTTCCTTCAGGCAGAAGCCTTGTTTAATCCTCTTTGTGAAACTAGTGAGTTCCCTTTGAGAAGGAATACTTGTTGGTACAATAAGTAATCAAAAGAGAAGGCAGCATGGGCTTTTGCGATTCTGTGTTTTTGTAGGGTTCTCAGAAGCGGGCCCTCACAACACCAGAACATCCACAGTCCAAAAGGAGTACGTCATCAATGCTCAGTCCCCGTCTGCTCCTCTCTCCTGCCAGTTTCTCTGCTGGGTAATTGCCCTTCTCCCTCTCACCCCTGGAGTCATGGAACATTAGGGTACCTGCCCCAGACTTACACATGGTCCCTTTTCCCTGTTTTTTGTCTATGCAGTTTGACCCCCTCTCAGAAGTACAGCTCACGTGGTGCTCGTGGGGAGGTGGTGTCTACATTTGGGACAGTCCAGGGCACCCGCTGGGTGGGCAAAAAAGGCAAAAATGCGATTAGGGTGGAGTTGCTGGAAGGGCAGGACCAGTCACTTGGGAGCAGTTATAAGTTCATGTTTCAGAGGCTTCGCGACATCCGCAATGGTCAGTTTTGGTACATTTTCACAAGTTATTGTATTTGTAAGAATAATTTGTCCTTTTAACCAAGAAATGTCCTAACGTATTGGTCTGAAGTATGGCTGTCTCTGCAGTTCCTCTGTTCTTACCTTGTTTTCTAGTAATCATGTACTACTTTACATGGGAGTCTAGTCCAGTTGTATCAACTCCTTTGTGTTTGTTGTTAAAATGTATCTGAGAAATGAACTGCATTATTGCCCGTGGAGACAAGTGTTACCTGCCCCTGGTCTGTGATCTGTAGATCTCTCATTAGATTAGCCTTAGATAATATGGTCCACCTGATGGTGTGGTGTTTTACATTTCCTTTCAGTTCTGATAGAAAAGATTGAAGAACTTGGAGAGGAACTGAGGTCTCACTTCAAGATTGAGGAGTTCTCACCTGTCACTCTGCCTGCCCAGGTAAACTGCTGCTTTTATTTCCTCGCTCTGTTTAAATGTTGGTCGCCTCAGTTTCTCAGTTCATGTAACGCTTGCTGTGTTCCTTCTGAGTTACTGTTGTTTCTTTTGTACATGTCTAAACTTCTCAAGTTAGAACTGATCCAAATTGAAAGTATAAATAGAGCCAGTGTCTACCAGCAGTGGGGTTATAAATGCTTTCAGTCCGGATATTTGGATGTGCTGATGAGATTTGAACTGTTCTTCTTTACAGGTGTCAGACAGTTTTATATGTTATGGTCATACTTAACTAGTTTTTCACAGTTCATTTTGCGATTTGTGGTATGTTTGGCATCGCAGCTAATTGAGGAACACTCAGTGAATTTGTTGAATTAAGTGTAGGGCTTGTTCCTCAGCTTGACAAAAAAGTGACAGTGTCTACATTCAGGCTTAACACTTTCTAGACGTTGATCTTTTGCATTTTAAATATTTTGTCCTGCATTTTGAGGGGGGAAATGAATCTGTTAGACTGCTTGGCAGCACTGTGATGCAGCAGGTAGCACTGGCACCTCACAGCACCTGGACTGTTTGAGAGCACGTTTGAATCCAGCTCGGTCTGTGTGGAGTTTGCATGTCCTCCCCGTGCCTGTGTAGGTTTTCTTCCGTTTCCTCCCACAGTCCAAAAACATGTGCTTCAGGTTAATTGGAGACACAAAGTGGCCTTTAGTGTGTGAGTAAGTGAGGGTGAGAGTGGTTACCCTGCAGTAAACTGGTGCCATCTCCAGGGGGTACCTTGCCCAGCCTTGCATCCAGTGATTTTGGGATGGTCTCTGTGATGCTGACCAGGACAAGGAGTTATGGAAAGCAAGTGAGAGTGAGTGATTAGAGTACTAACAGTGTCAGTTTTGCTCAGCCCTCTCCATTTAAATGTGTAGGCTAGCAGTCTTATTATAGCTAGTTTGCAGGTTTGCTAAGTTAGTTGCATTAATACAGGGTTTCTTAACAGGGTCCTAGGATGAGTAGTGGTAAAGTTGTGTAAACCTAAATATTTTGTGAGAAAATGTTTTGGTATAAAAGAACAAGGCACACCCTTTTTTTTTTTTTTTTTTACTTTGCTCATCACTCGTTTCGCTTTCCCTTCTGAATGTGTGTGCTGATGCAAGTAGTGACTTTGTTGCAACTGTGGTCAACTGCTTTGTCTTTGCATGACTTTTAAGGGGTCAGTGCGCAGTATGTTTCACTTTGGGATTTGAGTGAAGAATGAAACTCCCCCTCTTCTTCCTGGTCTTCCCACAGGACCCCATTACTGTCCTCGGTCAAGTTTGCTGCGACAGCAATGGGAAGCTCAATGCCCAGTCTGTGCTCCTAGAGGCAGGTCAGGACCAGGGGGGAAAGCGGGTTCCCCTGGACCTCTCAGAGCTAAAGGAGTACTCGCTCTTCCCAGGACAGGTGAGAGACATGAAGCCCATCCATCTGGACTTAACTTGGTTGTGGTCAATTTATTGACCAGGAGACCTATTACCCCCTCATTGTTTATTTTCAATGTAAATGCTGAAGTTGTTCAAAACAGTTTTGTCATTAATTTATTCATTATCAAAAACTTTAGCCAATGCAGGATCACAGTGATCTATAACCTGTCCTGGGTACATAAGTTTGAGACAGTTGGCACCTAGAATGGGAAACCAGTCCATCACAGGGCAGTTGCTCAGAATTGTACACCAAGGGCAATTTAGAGTTCCCACTTCACTGAAACACAAGTCTTTTGGGCTGTGGGAGAAAACCAGAGCACCCAGAGGAAAATCACACAAGAACTAGATTCAAACTCATGCTTCAGAACAGACAGCCTGGGAGCTCTTTAACTGCTTGTATTACAGTGCAGATTTTGAGAACTGTAACAGGACATGATCCTAGCTGTGCTGAGTAGGATTTGAAATGGATGCAACCTTCACTCGGAGCTTCCTTCAGGCAGATCCTCAGTGCTTCCTCCGTTGTGCCTGAGGCCTTGTTTTTTCCTCAAGGTTGTCATTATGGAGGGGATGAACACGACAGGAAATAGACTGGTGCCTTCTAAGCTGTATGAGGTTAGTGTGAGACTCTTGCACCCCCACCCCATTCCCAGCTTTCAAATCCTCCCCCACCTCCACCATACATTTCTATGTCACTTATGTGCTATACTCTGTCTGATATCACCTTGTTTTCTAGGGAGTGCCTTTACCGTTTTACTCTGCAGATGACCAGGACACAGCAGAAGGTAAGGAAGTTTAATGAATACTGCAGTATCTGTACTAATGCATGTGTACCCAGAACTGATCTACTGAAATACCTTTTCTTGGGAAGCATGAAATATGTATGCTGCTGTTCTGCCTTAGCTAGCTCACAGGGACAACAGAAATGCAAAGTGCAATAGATGTTTTAAAGTCTGCTCTGTTTTTTGTACCTTGGCACCTAAACTTTGGTTCAGAATGTTTGAGGTATATTGTTTTACCTTTGCAGTTTGCATACATTTCATGCAGTATAAGCAATTTCTAACAAGCTCTGTCTTGTATAGTGACCAAGCAACAACATCATAGTTCTTTCTACCTCTACGTTCAGTGTCTTACCAGTTCAGCCAGGTGTCTAGAGCTCCAGCCGTGCAGAGCTGCAGTTAAAACATGAAGTAGAGGGTCTTTTACCCTCCATTATTCCTTAATTGCTTTTTGAAATGAATATGTAAACAGTAAGTTGCTTTGAAAATTGGTCATTTAAAAAAAAAAAAAAAGGTAATTGAAACCTGTGTGTTTCACTGTTGATGGCTGGTGCTGCCGACTGCAGGTGTAATTCCTGTTTGCATCCATTCTGTAACTGCTGTTGGAAAATAAATGGTGTCTAGAAATCATTTTGACACTCTGTGGTTTCTCAGACCCTGAACCTGTAATGGTGATGGTTGCATGTGGTCCGTACACGCCCTCCGACAGCCTGAACTACGACCCCCTGCTAGACCTTATTGGTGTCATTACTCGGGACCATCCGGATGTCTGCATACTGGTGAGCTACCCTGCCCCTGACCTACTGCCAGGTGAACCATCCCAGTGCCTGTAAAGAATGTCCTAGGAGGGCTGCTAAGAAGTGTCCAGCACTTCTAATCAGCAGTTTTGTGATGTTTATTACTTTTTGGGCGGCACGGTGGCACAACGAGTAGCACTACTATCTCGTAGCACCTGGTTGGTGCGAGAAGACCTGGGTTCGATCCCCGCTCAGTCTGTGTGGAGTTTGCATGTTCTCCCTGTGTCTGCGTGGGTTTCCTTCCACAGTCCAAAGACATGCTGTTCAGGTTTCCCCCACAGTGCGTGAGTGACAGAGAGAGTGCATTCCACTGATGTATGAATGAGTGGCCCAGTGTAAGTAGTGTATCTAGCAGTGTAAATCACTTTCAGGTGAATAAGGTGTGCAGGCTGATAACACTACATAGAGTTTGTTGGAAGTTGCTTTGGAGAAAAGCATCTGCTAAATAAAGAAATTGAAATGTTTTTTTTTGCTAACCAGTGCTTTACTAAAACCTTCTCAGTAATGGTGTTCAGTGGGGTTATGATGTTTACCACATTCCTACTCATGTGTGCTCTGTGCTTGCCCCCCTTAGCTTGGCCCTTTTGTTGATTCAAAGCATGAACAAATTGAGGTAAGATGTACTTGCTGTTTATGTTTGTACTTGGCTGTAATTTTTACCGTTAAATGGTAAGAATGCATTTTGGATTGTGTGTTCTTTCTGAAATGTGGCTTTTTGGAGTTAGATATATTCTGTGGAAAACCCTCCTCTCAATCCAACTTGGCCATTACTCTGTATAATCAACTCAATTTTTAAAATGTATTGAGTGTTAATGTTTTAGTGGTAATGTGGGATACAACTCTCATCTAATTTAATTTATATTACACCATACTTAAACAGCACTGAACTATTTTCATGTTCTGCTGCCAAGTTAGAAAAAAGGACCATGTGACAATATGAAGGCATATGGACAATGCTGAGCAATACATTTATATAAACATTTTAAGTTCTTGTATTGGTTGGTGAAATGTCAGGGCCAAGGGGACAGATGGCTGCCTTTGTCATCTTAAAAGTTGAATATAAGTGGCCACAGTTATTTGGGTAGTTTTTTTACCCTTCAATGAAGCATCTGAATAAACAAAACATTAACATTGGCATGAAATAGATGATGGTTTTCATCAATGAAATTAGAATGAAAGCTATACTGATATATTTATGAACAAAACATTTTTGGGGAGAGAGTACATTTCCGTAGTGAATAATAGATGTAAATGTTAATTTCCTACCTTGGCCCACAAAACAGAACTTGTGTCATCCTAAGTCAATTTATACTGAAATGTGTCCAGCAAAATGTAGTCAGCAGTGACCTGAAGCATGAAAAGACCAAGCAGCAGCAGTATACATACAGGCCTCCTGTACGACTTTATTTGGAAATCTGTTATTGTTTGTATGAATAATAGAAAATGTTTTATCCCTTGCAGAAGTGCCAGCTGACTGAGTCATATGAAGCATTGTTCTTAAGATGTGTGGATAGTATCATACAAGGAACTAGAGGGTAGGTTTGTTGTTCTATGTGTGAATTGGGTTAGCTGCTGAAGGTATATAGCTCTCAGCAAACATCTTGATTTTCAGTCCTGCAGTTACAGTTATGAAAGTGACTGTAAACTAGTTTTACTTGTTTGTTGGGTTCTGTGTCTGTCTTTGGACAAATAGGAGATGTGAATTTGATGTATAGTTTTCAGCTATATTTGAGATAAGGTGAAGTGTTCTGAACTGGTCTTCTCCAGTTGCTTTTCTGTTTACCTGTAATGTTGCTCTTCCCTGCATCTCCTCTCTGTCACTGTCCCATCAGGGTGGGATGCCACTTGGTATTCGTTCCTTCTCAGAGAGATGTCCACCATCACTTTGTTTACCCTCAGCCACCATTCATAATGCCTGGACTCAGCAAGGAGGATAAGGAGGTGAGAACTAGCCCTAATGAGCATATAGTCACTTGTAGCCATGTCTGTGTGTCTGACATGGCAACCCTAGTTTGCTGATGCGTAGTGATTTAAAAGTGAGATCATTGTAGCTACGTGACACATAGAGATGTTGAAATGTTAGAGATGTGGGGGTTAGTATGCCTTCCACAACTTATCGTTTACGGTGGTGTGTGGTTACAGAACAGTTGGTGTCAGTTTGCCATGTTACTGGTCTGTTGCTAAAGATGATGATAGTGGATGGTCTTCCTCTATACATTGTGTCTATGTGTGTGCCCTTCAGCGTGTGTCTCTGGTGTCTGATCCCTCAACGCTGCTCATTGGTGGTGTGACATTTGGCTTGACCTCAACAGACATCTTTTTCCACATGGGAGCGGAGGAGATCAGCAGGTGAGATATGATGGATACAGAGATGTACGACATGGCCTCTCATCTTTCTGCCAGGTTCCCTGAACAAACTTAATTTTTTGGTGTTTGTGCATTTCAGTTTAACAAGCTCTGACCGGTTCACACGCATTGTGAAGCACATGCTGACCCAAAGAAGGTAGGAGTGTGTGGTTTACAGAATGAAAACTCTTCTTCCCCTTTTTACCTACCTTTACCTAGATGAGTAATTCCAATGATATGCCTCTGTATTTTCAGTTATTACCCTCTTTACCCCCCGGCAGAAGAGATCAACCTGGACTATGAGAGGTTTCAGATCCATGGACAGATGCTAGTGACCCCAGATGTGCTCATAGTGCCATCTGAGCTGCGCTATTTCATCAAGGTAAAAAACTTGGCTTTGCTCAGGTGGTTCATGTCTCCCAAAATGAGTTTAGAGATCGTGCTCAGGGGATCAAAAAGCAAGTGTATTTTCTACATTGCTCCAAAATTTTGTTTCTTTATTTTAAGAAGTTCTTTATTTTCTGTTCATCTGACACATTCCCTTACCTCCTTAGGATGTGATTGGATGTGTGTGTATCAACCCTGGCCGGCTGACTAAGGGGCAGGTGGGTGGGACTTATGGAAGATTGCTCATCCAGAGGAGCCCTCCATCTGCTGATGGGAAGAGACAGAGTCCCTGTATAGCCAGTCAGGTAGTGAAGATCTGATCCATGTGCTCACTCACTCATTTAAAAAAAAAAAAAAAAAAAAAAAAGAAAACCTTATTTCCTTCATAAAGTTAACTTTCCTTTGATATTCTTGTGTGTTTTTTACTCTGTAGCCCAAGTGAAGCATTTTTGCTGATAACTAGTACAGTGTCTGTGTAACTGGCCTTGGACCAATGCCATTTGTCCTAAATCTCACTGGCACCTAATCTTCCAAAGCAACTAATTCTGAAATATGTGCTGTATGCTGTATTCAAATGAAACCCGGCAAAGTGCAACTGTACTGGTACAACACGAACGTCAGTTTACACAAGGCAGTCTTGTGTCTTGTCATGTGACTGGTACAGTTCCATGTAATAACTGATAATTGAACATGTTCAGAAAAGACTGAGCATTTCTGTATGTGAGGAAATGGTTAAGATGCACGCCATATTAAAATGAGAATGAGTGGTGTGTGAAACTGTTATCAGCTACTGGTCTTGAATGTTTTCTAATAAATTATTTTCCTACTTTTGTGCTTTTCTTTCTCTTTTTAATTGATTTTATTGTTACTGAAAATATTAATGTTACTGGAAATAAAGGAGTAATTTGTCTTTCTGCAAATAGACATTTTTGTTTCCTCTGCTGCCACTCATCAGATATATCATTTCTTTGCGTTAATTAATTACTTTGGTTAGTGTACGTATGGCATTCCTTGCAGTTCACGCTGCTATGTGAAAATCCAGCCTCTTAACCACTCTTTCACTTGCTCATCAGTAATTATTTATGCCAGTAGAAAATCTGAGTAATATATTCAGATTTCCTCAATTTCAGTTAGGAATTTGTTCTTTAACAAGCACTGTTTACCCATTAGTATATTTAAAGGGTCCTGCAACAGAAGGAAGCATTCCTGAGCTTGAACTAAGAGTCTTCTGGGTTTAAATCTGTCTTTAAACATGCAATTTGTTGCATTACAACACCATCCAGCCTCCTTGGTTAGTACTGATAAAGCATGATGCAGGTGTGTTCTCTTCTTCGAGCAGTTTTTCAAGATGCCAGCAAGGGAGTGTGCTGATGTGTTAGATCTCCACACCCAGTGAAGGCCAGCTGCATCTGAGCGAAGGAAGTGTGTGTCAGCTGAGAGGCGTTACATTGGGGAGGGTGTTGTCCTAAACTTGGCCTAACAGAGCACAGGGACTCGTGCCTTCTGCATTGGGTCCTGTTTCTGGGAGTGGACACTGACTCTGCTGAGCAGTAAGACTTGTCAGTGTGACTGTTCCGTCATGGATAACTGGCAATATCTGTGTAATCACTGTTACGTTGAAAACAAACATTCACAGAAGTTGATAGATTGTCATTTAAAACATTGTTTCCTTTTAACTGAGTTCAATGGTAGGGTGAAAAAGTTTGTGTTTCCTTAGTTACCATTATTATAATCTTCCTTAGGTGTTCAGTTAAACCTAATCATGGGTTCCACCAGTATACGAAATCAAATCTACTGAGTACAGCAGTAGGTTTTTAAGTAAGACCTGCCAACAATAAATATGTACATTTTGACTGAACAGTAAGTTTGCACTATTGTTACATTCACTTGTCACTGGAAGTTTCACAGGTTAATAACGCGCCCCAGTGAGTCCTGCTGTCATTATTCACACAAAGGTCACTGATCCTCGAAACTCGCACGGAGCCCCGTGTCCCGCGACCCACAATAGGCTTGTTGCTAAGCGACCGTTTGAAAGCGCTTGGGGTTGCTGGCGGGGGGCGGGATTGGACGCAGCTCGAACTGTCGCGTCTGTCTCGTTATGCTGTCAGTCCGCGCGCTTCCCGCTCCCGAGTCGTGGCTCGCGCTGAGGTGTCGCGCGGCGAAATGCAAAGGGTGAGTTAATTTCTGAATCTGTTCATCGGACTGAGACTGACTGAAAAATTTTAAAGATGAAGTTAGATAGTGCGCAAATGTTTGTTAGTGCACAGTAACCACCAGCGATGTGAGAGTAAAACTGCGAGCAGCGAGGTAATTAGAAGGAAAGTGAGGCAACTAAGTCTTAGTTCTGCTGGTGATCAGGAGCATCGCTTGTCTTACGCATTGAAGTAACTCCATATTATGAAAATAAACATACTTGCAACTTTTTATTTGTGTGTTATTCTTAATTTGAAAGGTAAAAATCCGTTTATCGTCCCTTTTACCAAGTATCGATTACATTTGGGGTTTATTTTTGTTTAAACTTAAACTTAAAGTCGGCTTAGTTCGGGGCTATTCACTCTGCCGTTTGATGACGTAACGCCTAGTTGGGACGTTTTCCAGGGAAGATGATAGAAATAAAGACAGGCAGGCGGCTGTGTGGGGGTGGTTGGGGGGGGGGGGTACCGCGATGTGCTGTGAGGGCCTCGAGGAGAGCGCGCGCTCTGCAGACACGGACACATCTCCGTCAGCGCTGAAGGATCCGCTCAGGATAATCCAGACCCCCTTCTCCCTAAACGTATTTCAGGGCACCCAGTCATTTATTATAATTATTATTATTACTATTATTAGAACCGCGCCACGACCCCTTACAAATCACAGTGAGTCTTAATTTTATTTAGCTGATGTTTGTCCAAGGAGATTCACAGTGTTAATAATGTACTTTACTGGTTTACCCTTTTCAAACAGAGAATGATATGCATACTGTAGCTGTTTGTGTGGCACTGTGGTAAAACTGGGCTGCTGTGTTGAACCTCCTGGTGAGACTGCAACTTCTTCATAGTTGGTTCATTATAGAAGTAGCTTGTCTGAAAATAGTTCCATCTGAGGCTACCGTCCTGTTAAGTTACAAGTTAAAGTTTGCAATTCCTTCACAGCGTATGTTCAAATATTAACAAGCCTCATGACATATTCTGGCAAAAGGAACAAGGATGGAAAAATGATCCGAATTGATGACGTGATAAGTTGTGTGCATAAAGCACGCATTGAATTTCGGCAGGAAGACAATAGAAATGTATGTATCAGGATTTGGCTGTAGTTTTACATCTGCTCACTTTGCACCATCTAATCCAAATGAAAAAGGGCTCGACTCCAAGCGGGGACTGAGCATCGGGCTGCAGGTTCAGCCAAATAATTGTTGTGTCTTTCCCATAGTGCTGGCATGACTAATAAAACATTAAAGATGTCACGTGAAACTGAATAATTTAATTAATTAATGTGTCAGAATATGACAGTATTAAAATATAATATATATTGCATAGGAAACCATTTCATAGCACAGTGCAATTCCACGTATGATCTGGATTGAGTCTAATTTGTGGGACAGCTAATCAAACCCTGTAATCATTGGTTTAAAATTAATAATTGGAACTTTGGGCAAACTTAAGTTTCAAAGAGGCCCAAAATGAACAGGAAAACCTGCCGTTGGCTGATTTCTCTGAACATGAATAAAGGGCCTTCCTTTAAATATACAATACTACACTATATAGCTGGAAAATGTGGACTTTTGCAGATCGGAGTTGTCAGCACAGATGTCATTTAAATTTAAAAAAACCTTGCGATTAGAACGGGTAATGTAATGAAATAATAAACGTCTTTTCTGTTACCACCTCCTTAATTTAAAAAATTAAGCATTAAAAACACTGTCATTTTATATTTCACATCATAGTATGCTAAAAATTAGTTACTACTACTAGTTACATACTGTAGCTAGTCATGTTTTGATGTAAAAGAGTTTTTTATTTTATTTTATTTATTAATTATTGCATATTGCAACAGTTTACAGTTATGCTCAGATCTCTGTAATAGTTGCGTGAACTTACTAATTGTCCATATTATTTCCCTGCATTTTAGCTGTTTAATGATTTATTATATGTGTATTTTGTGTATATCATTATTATTCATGTGTGTTGTTTTTCTCTGTCTAGACTCTTTTTTCCTGCCTTAGTCTGTTTTGGCATCTCTGAGTGAAGTTTGTTTTTGACCTCTTATAGTTCACAGCTACGTCTTTTGCAGTCTCTAAAGACATATCTGTGAACTAAAGAGCTGGGGTACTGTAGAAGTCATGGCATCTGGTCTTCATTTGGAGCTTAGAGGAAGCCTGACTTCAGCCAGGGGTGCAAATCCCTTTCTCCAAACTGGCCCCATCTTATACTCAGCAGTCACTAGTTATTTATCTCTACATCATTCTCAAATGACAAGTTTATTTTTATAAAGACCAATACAGATTCATGCAAATGGATATTTGTGCTTGATAAAAGTTTGGCATGATACTAACAGGCTAAATATATTTCTTTGTGGGATTGAAAGTTGCTGAATTGCAGATACAAGCATGCAGTATTTCTGAGGAAATGTTTCCTATTTCTGTATCGCTCTGTGTTTTCTGGCGAACAGGAACAATCGGATGAGTCATACAAAAACCATTGTACCATGTAGAGGGAGTGTATGAAATAGCAAAACATCTAACAATGTATTAAAATCAAAGGCCTGATACGGAGTTAGGCCACTCTGACTTAGGCAAACTACAGTTCCTCTTGGAATGTTGTTGTACACGTCTTGAGTTGTGTGCGATGTGATGGTGGAACATTCTTCAAGAAGAAAAGCCTCCAGTTCTTTGAGGGTTGAAGGAGGTAGACACCTAATTCACACCCTGCATTCCAGAAACTCCCATAAAGGTTGAATGATGTTTAGATCTGGTGATTGAGGAGGCCATGAAAGGTGTTTGACTTCATCCTGGTATGTATGAGAGCATTGTCATATAGGAATATGCAAACACCATGAGGAAGCCGGGTTTGCACCATAGGGTGCACGTCGTCCTTTAAATGGCCTCGTGTTCTTTGGCCGTTATGTAACCATCCATCACTGACCTCATGCCTCCCATGAGATGACCGCCCACACCATTACATTTCCCCCACCACATTTAGCAACAGACATTGTGGGCTGCACTCATCCTTTGGCTTTCTTCAGATGTAAACTTGTTCAGAAGTAGGAAATATGGCGAAAGATGACCCATCAGAGCACATTACTTTTTTTCCATTGCTCAGGGAACCAGGTTTTGCGCTCCGTACATCGGGTTGTGTGTCTTTGTGCGCCGGCCTTGAATACAATTGCTTTCTGAATGGGAGCTCTGCTGTAAATTCCAGCTTTGTGAAGCTCATCATGTACAGTTTTTTGAGGCTGGATCACAGAGGTGCTCATTTTTGTTGCTTTTAGCAACTATCTTTGTAAGTGTCCAACTACCCCTCTTGCCAAGCTTTGACTTGCAGTCACTGTTCCTCTCAGCCAATGCACCATGTTTTGTATATGCTGTCATGATTTTTGACACTGTTCCCCTTGATACATGAAATAATTTTACAGTTCTTGTGATCAGTGGTCCTGCAGTCATGTGTCTGTATTTATATTTATTTATTTTTCAGACACTTTTCTCCAAAGCCACTTCAAGTGAACTCTATGTAGTGTTATGAGCCCACACACCTTATTCAACAGGGTGACTTACACTGCTAGATACACTACTTGCACTGGGTCACTCATCCATACATCAGTGGAACACACACACACACTCTCTCTGTCACTCACACACTATGGGGGAACCTGAACAGCATGTCTTTGGACTGTAGGAGGAAACCCACACAGACATATGAAGAACATGCAAATTCCAAACAGACTGAGTGGGGATCAAACCCATGTTCTCTCACACCACCCAGGCACCATAAGACAGCAGCACTACTCACTGTGCCACCTGTGTCTAATACTATATAACACACTTTTGTAGCTCACACTTACTGCTAATTGACATCCTACATGGTGTGACTCACCTTTGTTTGTAATCGTAATTTACTTTAGTTCAACTCCTTCTTATGTGGGGTTTCTGTTGTTTTATCTTCCCTGTGTGTACACGTTTGTGCTTTTGTCAACACACCTATCATCACTTTTCCATCAGTGTTAAAGTCAGAGTGGATATTATACAATACACTAATCTATATATTTTTTCCAGCGATGAAAGATAAAACTGTAATTGACATTCATTTTGGTTGTGAAGACAAGTTGAATGTGTAAGATTTGTGTATTAACCTGCCAGGAACACCAGATATATTCCTTTGCTTTAATAACATTCATGACTGGGTTTGGAAGTACCAAGTGATGTTGGGGGGGGGGGGGGGGGGAGTGCAGTGGGGCACTGGGGCACTGGTGCACCGGTGCAGTGGGCTTGGCCAGGTCCTGCTCCCTGGTGGGTCTGGGGTTCAAGTCCTGCTTGGGGTGCCTTGTGATGGACTGGCGTCCCATCCTGGGTGTGTCCCTTCCCCCTCCAGCCCTGCACCCTGTGCTGCCAGGCTAGGCTTTGGTTCACTGTGACCCTGCTTGGGACAAACAGCTTCACACTGTGTGTGTGTATGTATAGTGATGTTGGCTACACTACTTGGGTGCTTAAGCTGTTTCCTTCAGTTATTGTTTTCACCACACAGTTAGGAATTTAGCTTAAATAACTTTGAGAGCTTAAAAATAATGAGGAAGCTAGTGATAATGAACAAGGCAGTATACAGTATGTGTGTATCCCTTGTATTTGAGATCAGTCTTCCAGTGATTCCATTTCTCCCAGCAAAGTGCTGTGTCAGGTTTCTAAGTATGGCTGCTGCTGAAATATTTGTTGACAGAGGCCACAGAGACAGACCACTTACTCCCAGATGTGTCTGCTTGTGTAACAGTGTGTGACTGCATGGGTGTACGCTAAAGCCATTACTGATTTGACCTCTGATTTCGCCAGTATTGTTACTCATGGAATAAAACTTGGCCGCATTATTCAGAAACAAGGAACAAGGAGGTTCAGCCATGTCTTTTTTTATTTACTACCACTTTACATTATATAACCAGATAAGGAGTTGAGCAAAAGGTCGTTTCAGCCAAGGCAAATTTTCCATTACTGCACTGTAGCAAAAAAAAAAAAAAATACCATAGAATCCAGACACGAAGAAACTGCCCACAATATCCTATGCATATCTGATCCACACTGCTCTTGCCCTGTAAATATTAGCGCCTGAAAACCGACTTGTTCCTTAAGGAAATAACGACTGATTATATAGTTTTAATGCGTGATGAAGTCAGCAGGTTTCCCTCCAAGTGAAGGAAAAAAGGATGCACTAATCCAAGTGGTTTCTCACAAGGCTGATTCATGCATTCCACTCATTACTGGTTCTCTGTAATCCTTGTGCCCGTTTCTGTGGGACCAGTTGAAGCAATGAGTAAAACTCATGTGTACCTTGGTCTCCTCTAGTATTACATACTGTGTTTTGTGCTCTCTTTTTGACAAATCAAGTCAGATTGAGGTGATGGCATATAATGGACAATCCAAAAATATTCTAGAAATTAATGATGAGTCTTTGAGAGCGGCCACTCCCGTTTTTCCACCGTGACTCTCGCGGTTGTGATAAAGTTTGTAAGTACTCTTTTTATCTTGGGAGTTTATCGCGGGAGTTGTGGACATTGCTCGGCGGTGTAAGGTTAGAAGAGGTTCCACCCTTACTGACGAGGAAAAAGGGCAGCGCCGTGCAATTCTCCAGTTGTTCACGGGAAAGGATGTGATTATTGCAACTTCCTTCATGTAGAAATGTGTGTGGATACAGCTGGAGATAGAAAGATAGACAGATACATGAATAGAAAAAAATACTTTATTGATGCTCATGGAAATTGTACCAGATTGCTATAGCACACACACATTTTCAGAACTGCTTGTCCCATACGGGGTTGCAGGGAACTGGAGCCTACCTGGCAACACAGGGCGTAAGGCCAGAGGGGACACACCCAGGACAGGACGCCAGTCCATCGCAAGGCACCCCAAGCGGGACTCGAACCCCAGACTCCCTGGGGAGCAGGACCCGGTCCAACCCACTGCGCCACCGCACCTCCATTGCTATAGTATTCATACAACAAATTAGTCGCAGATAATGGAGTATATTTACATGTAGTTTCTCTAAGCATCAGTAGGCAAAGTCCTCCAGCAGGGCTTCGTACTTGCCTCTCTGCCTGTACTAGATATACCCAACTACTGCTGCATCATCTGAGACCTTCTGCAAATGACATGACCGTCTTGTGTCTAAAATCCTAGTATACAGAGTGAACAGCAAGGAAGCCAACACTGTCCTTGAGGGGTCTCACTGCTGCTTATGACCATGTCTAACACATGGTCCTGCATCTGCACAAACTGGGGTCTGCCAGTTAGGTGGTCCATAACCCAGGACACAGTGGACGCGTGTCTGCCTGCGCAGACTGAAGATCTTAGTAGTACAGCAGCCAGTACTGGTGCAGAATGCATTCAGATAAACAGAGTGCATCATACTGTACATGATCATATATACATTAATTTATATAGTGCGGAGTATTCAGCACCAACAGTACGGGGTGCTGTAGTAAAAGCTTCAGTACAGAAAAGCTTGAACAGAATTGCGTTCATTATTTTGATGTCATTTGTGGGCTCAGCTCTGTTCGGGCGATGCGTGTCCGCATCCAGGTGCGGTGGTGACACGTGCAGACCAGGGTAGGAGCGCGCAGAACGTGCGCGTCGCACGCGCTGCCAAGTGCGGCTGTGCGCGCGCACGGCTGACTGCGTGAGCGGTGTCGATGTCGGAATTTCCAGCGTGCTGGAAGCGCACGGGCCTGTGAGGGCGGATGCAAAACTGCGGGACGGACTGTGTGGATTCGGAGTTGCCACCGAACATGCTGTACTCGCACGAATCCGGTGTTCAGCGGTACGTCGTCCGTGCAGTTGGACCTGTAATGTCACACACAGTAACAGCTGAATCGCAAGAATAAATATATTAAATGTATTCTCTCAAGGTTATTTTAATAGAAAAGTGCTGCGATTCAATTTCGTTACCTTCTTATTTTTCACGATTTTCGAAGAGTCTACAGAAATGTAATGGTTAGGGGACCGTTCAACGACGACATTTACGCCGGAATCAACTTTTATAATACAATACACTACTAGAGACGAGCATCGGTACGAGCAGGACGTTACTTAAGGTGTTTCGTTCCAATCCACTTCAAAGTGCTGTACATCATTGATTATTACCCTGAAAAATACAGTATGAATATACCGACGACGATTTATTTTTCATCAGCGTTAACCCTAAGCTAGCAAACTTAAAGCGTCAGAGGATATGAATACCCAGTTACTGTACGGGACGGGTGTTGTGGCAACGTCTTAATAAACTGAGATGTCCGTAACAACCGTCGTCTTGAAGATAACAAAACTGGCGCGGGGAGAAGTTCCACCCCTTTCGCGCAGTCGCTGCGGTCCCGCACGCGGTGAACACACGGCAAGTGCGCGCGCGGTTCCCACGGAGAGACACAGCAGGGAGGCGTACCCTCCTCTCTCTTCCCCACACACACACACACACGTGTGTGTGTGCGCGCGCGGAGGTGTCCAATTCGGCAGTGTCATCACCAGCCCCGATCCAGCTTCGGTGTCAGGTGTGGAGGGGGACTCTTTTTATAGCGGCTCCTGCTCTGCACACACACACACACACACTCTCACTCTCACAGACGCGGAGCGAAAGTCCCCGCGGTCCGAAGAGCGACAGCAGCGCCGGGAGCGCGCAGGTAAGCGCGTCTTTTCACGTGCACGAGTCGTAAAGGAGTGACGGTAGGGGGATCGGTTCGCGTTCGTCATCTGTCAAACGCGGAGACTTCGTGGAATTGCGCACCTGCTGCTGCGGGTAAATGGAGGGAAAGGACACGTTGG
Organism: Scleropages formosus; assembly: GCF_900964775.1. NCBI lineage: Eukaryota > Metazoa > Chordata > Actinopteri > Osteoglossiformes > Osteoglossidae > Scleropages > Scleropages formosus. The sequence goes on along the minus strand of NC_041818.1, from coordinate 10,445,745 downwards.
TGTGGGAATGAAATTAGTTTTCATGCGACAAATTGAGGTGTTGAACAGACGAGTGTTGTTTGCAATGATCGGCCTAGTTTATGTAGAGTAGAGTACAGTACACAGCAGTGACTTTCACCACTACTATGGTAAGTAGCGGTCTTGCTCTGTTGATGAAAGACCGAATTAGTTTATTATGCTCCTTTATTTACTTTAAGTTTATCACTGCTTTTATTTGAAACGTTGCATTTCCGATTTCTGTTGCACTGTTTTAATGGCTACAAAGTCTCACGCCCTGTATTACACACATTATGATTGTCATTGTTCCGGAAGGAAAGACACAGTAGATCCAAGGCCGGAGTCCACATGGGATTTTGAGAAGGACTGACTCGCCCTCTGCTCAGCGCTGTTTGTACAAAACTTGCTGTTGGACCCATGTTCGCAAATGAAAGAGCTTCATGCTTCTAAAGGACCATTCTGGTATCATTAGCCAGTATGATCTACCTGATTGTCAGCTTTGATCTGAATTCACACAATTTGTTTTTAATGGAAACTGATTTTGTTTTTACCCTCATCGAAGTAGTAGTAAAATACTATGTGGGCCTAATAAAATGTTTTGAATGCATCTGTAAGCTTCGTTAAATATCCGTATCCTTTTAGTTATGAGAGGGTGCGCAGCGGTGCGGTGGGTTTGGCCGGATCCCGTTCTCTGCTGGGTCTGGGGTTCGAGCCCTGCTGGGGGTGCCTTGCTACAAACGGGCGTCCCATTGTGGGTGTGTCCCTTCCCCCTCCGGCCTTGCGCCCTGTGTTGCCGGGTTAGGCTCCTGCTTGCCGCAACCCCGCTTGGGTCAAGTGGTTTTTGATGTGTGTGTGTGTGTGTGTGTGTGTGTGTGTGTGTGGTAGTCATCAGTGAACAGGGTGTATCGCCCAGTTAGTGGACAGTAGGTGATACAGTTCCGATGCTGCTCTGTGGTTTCTTGGGAATGGCTCACTGCTAGCTAGACAGTGATATTCCCACGCCGAAAACACACCACTTAGAGACCGCATCCAGAATCCTTATATGAGCCAAGCAGGCTTCTCCGTGTGCTCGGTCAGCTCGAATCAAAGTGCTCACATTATGCTTCCTAGATAATCTGTCAGTTTACTTTTAAAAATTGTGCTGACTGATACCAAGTACGTTTACCTGCCATCTGTCCATATAATAAATACAAGTACGTGTCTTTATTATTACTACTACTACTTCTGTTATATGGGGGTGCGGTGGCGCAGTGGGTTGGACCGGGTCCTGCTCTCCGGTGGGTCTGGGGTTCGAGTCCCGCTTGGGGTGCCTTGCGACGGACTGGCGTCCCGTCCTGGGTGTGTTCCCTCCCCCTCCGGCCTCACGCCCTGTGTTGCCGGGTAGGCTCCGGTTCCCCGTGACCCCGTATAGGACAAGCGGTTCTGAAAGTGTGTGTGTGTGTGTGTGTGTGTGTGTGTGTGTGTACTTCTGTTATATTATGAAGCTTTGACATTATTATTTTTATTTGTCTGATGTGATCTAATGGGTGGCGCGGTGGGTTGGGCCGGGTCCTGCTCTCTGGTGGGTCTGGGGTTTGAGTCCCGCTTGGGGTGCCTTGTGACGGACTGGCATCCCGTCCTGGGTGTGTCCCCTCCCCCCTCCAGCCTTATGCCCTGTGTTGCTGGGTTAGGCTCTGGCTCCCCGCGACCCCGTATGGGACAAGCGGTTCGGATGATGATGATGATGATGATGTGATCTGCTGCGTGTTGTATTTTTCATAATGGAACTTATCACTTGGGGTCAGCAGCTGGCGCAGTGGTTCGAGTCCTTGCCTCTTAATTGAAAGACTCAGATTTGAATCCCTGTTCCTGCTGTAATTTCTTTTCAAATTAATCTTCCCACTTTTTTTTTATTTTTGAACTGATGCTATGTATTTTGCTGTGACACCTAACCATGTGCTGCTATCCCTCTTCAGTGCTTTATCAGTTATATTTTTATACATACTTATATATATATTAAGTGTGTGTGTGTGTGTGTGTGTGTGTGTGTGTGTGTGTGTGTGTATATATATAATATATATCTCAATGTTAGTTCTTTCTGAGGGGGGTGCGGTGGCGCAGTGGGTTTGGCCGGGTCCTGCTCTCTGGTGGGTCTCGGGTTCGAGTCCTGCCTGGGGTGCCTTGTGACAGCCTGGTGTCCCACCCTGGGTGTGTCCCCTCCCCACCAACCCTGCGCCCTGTGTTGCTGGGATAGGCTCCAGTTCGCCGCAGCCCTGCTCAGGACAAGAAGTTTCAGACAACGTGTGCGAGTTTCTTCCGACCTGCTTAGGTTTACTTGTTTATTATTGTGATTAATTTTCTCTTGCTGTAAAACACAGAGCTTCAGAATTTGTATGATAGGTACTGTATAAATAAAGTTATTATTGCTGTTGTTTTTAGGGCAGCTGAGAATGTCGTGATCAGCGCTGCTGCCTTTGTATGTGAAGGTTGCCGGTTCAGATCTCCCCTACTGCAATAGCACCCTTGAGCCAGGTACTTATCCTTAATTGCTCCAGTTGTATAAATGGATTAGCAGTTGTAGGTATCTCTTGGAGAAAAGCATCAGCTAAATGAATAAATGTGGACTGTTGTCATCATTATTAGGAAGTGTGTCCCTGGCTGTGCTTTTACATTGTGTGTACACAGTGTGTGTACCTCTTCTTCTTTTGGTTATGCAGTAATGTTCTTCAGCTTTTGAGCCAGGACCCAGTCCGTTACGTAAACTCTCTGCGCAAGACGCTCACCCCAGAGACATACTCAAACTGATGATCGCTGTCCTTGAAGGGTCAATGTTCATAATGCCGGTTACTGTTACATTCTGTTCCTTTTAGGAAGGACTACATTCTTCCAGTCTTCTGGAAGTCATCCAACATGCAGTTATTTTGCCACATATTAATGGCTTAATATTACATCTTCTTTCAAAGATTAATTGACAAAAACCCATAGGAAAATACTTCTCCAGAAAGGCACAGATATCCGTAGGGCGTTCCTCTCCAAGAACTATGCAAGCGTGGGTTGCTGCTTTTTGGGGGAAGCCCTGGGTGCAAAATATGGCCAGCGCCTTCAACGCTGACACGGCTTTGACCGAACAACCCAATGTGTTTTTCATTTATTCAGTGCTGCACATCGCATATGGAGCGTACACAACACGCCACACATGAGGAATGCTGTGTATATATAAGAGGCTGCTCGCTTTTGGCAGGTTTCAACAACACATGGCATTTGGAAGCAAAAGCAAAACAACACACTTGCATTTTACGAAGCTTGGCATTCTTTGCTGAATGCATAATGCATTAGGTGCAAACAAAAATGGTTACTGTTAAACAAATAATGAAAATAGGGATCATCAGAAACTCATTTGTTTAAAGCCACAGTCCATGAAAATTGCTTGACACAAAGACTCCTGAGGTCTGTTCAAGGCACGCGCGGGGCTTTGAATCATGGCGTTCACTCCACTTTGCAGTGGTCTAGTGGTCGATCTCGTTTTTCTCTGCGACGGAGCCCAAACTCCATGCCTCCATGCCGTGCCTAGTCGCTGCTTCCAAAATTCTTCTCTTATTAGTGCCAGCGTGTTGTAAGGAAGCACAGTCGCGGTGAAAGCCTCCGACGTGCTAGGATTCTTGTGATGCTTTCTGTCCCATGTCACCTTGAAGGATGCTTCCTAAAGATGCCAGATGAGCGGAATAGCAAGACACAACCGGAGCTTTCTTATGTTTTCAATAACCGCCTATCCGAGGAGGCTCGCGGTCACGTGCAACCGGCTGCGGGGAAGAGAGAACATGAGGCTGGGAGGATTTAGACAGAAGGCCAGTCCAACTAAAGACACCAATACGCTCAGACAGGAACGCAGTACACTCATAAACACAGGGCACTTGCGTGCTGAACGCTCGTACGCGTTCTGAGGTCGCTGCAGATTCCCACACCCATCTGAGCAGAGTGCGTTTGGAATTTGGGAGGAAATCTGAACGATTAGAGGAAACCCAGAAAAACAGTAGATGCTCACAGCCCTAACAGACTGATTTGAAAAGAATCACAGGTGAGTGCTGACGCCCCTCGAGATGGCGTTTTGCCCTCCGTGCCTGGCTTCGCGTAACTGTTACTCTGTACAGCAACGGCCAGCAGGGAATCCGATCCCGTGTGTTGGTGGGAAAAGTGCATGGCGTAAAGGCTTGCACGCTATATGAAGTTGTCTTCGGCATTCCACAGCCGTGAATTCTGTGAGTACTTGGTGCTTACGTTGTGTACAATAGAGTGATGTTGGACCACAGTGGAGCGGAGTGGATGAGGGGGTACAGTCCACGCTAAAAACGGGGCTCCTGCGAGACGTGGCAGCCATTCATTCTCAACTCCCTCTAATTTGGCTGGAATCGCACTGTGCCGTTTTCACGGCACAAACAATGTCACCCGGTCTGTCAAGTGAAGTATGTGGCAAAAGCTGCTCTGCTTGGACAAGTCGGGCTGTTTTGTTGAGGCCTGCACCGGTTCCTGCTCCGCTGAAGGCAGGGAGATCTGTGCGCCTGCACCTGCCTCTCTTTTGAGCGACTGAGTCTTCTATCTGAGATACCTGTCCCTTCTGTCTCCAGGAGAGTAATTCAGAGGAAAAGTAACATGCCAGGTGTGGTCTGCACACAGCAGAAATGGATTTTGCTGTGTTTTGTGCCGTGCGTGTGTGGGTAGCGTGTAAGTGTACGTCCCAAAGCTTATGGAGTACATCGCCTGGGGCAAGTAGAGTCTCCTTATATGCGGTACAGGGCGGTCCTTCATCGAAGCTCTTCTCAGCTGTAATTCGAGCAACGTGATGTAATCGTGAGAGCATGTGACGCCCGGGTAGAGTAGTGGTGCACGAACCCTCCGCGCACCTCTTCCCAAAGCTCTCCACGTGATCGCAGGAGAAAGGGTCGAGGTCAAAGGCTGGAGCAATAACATAAACCATCTGTTTCCTCCAGGTCCCAGTACCCACAACCTCTCCTTCAATCTCAGTGTGATGGATTAGGGATATAACAGATCTTGGTGTTATACAATCAAGTCTCGCAACCTGCTTTATGTCAGAGAGCCAAATCCTCTGGCTGGCATTTCTTTCTGTTCGGCCGCATTCATTTATTTCGGTTTCATTCTTTAGCTCCCATCGTGATGTTATTTTGAAATGCTGGTGTAATATGAGGGGTGTGCTGAGGTACCTCCTAAGAGGACAGGGAAGGGGAGCAGTGTACTCACTCAAGGCCATGTGCTCCACAAGTTGGTGACAGTGTGCAATGTGTGTATGTAGCTGCTGCCACTCCTGTGGCTGGTTGCTGTGTTGGGGGACAGAGAGGATGTCTTTGTACGGGTGTCTTTGGCCTGTTGCTGAGTGTCTTTGCATGTCTATTTGACTGTTAGACCACAGAATGGCAGTTGTGCCTCTTTTCCCGTTATGCTGGGCAGGGCGTTGGCAGAGCAGATGGTCTTTTCGCGGGAAAAAAGTGACAGGAGGGGTGGAGTCCAGCTGCTGCTAAGCAAGATTACTTTTTCTCAGGTTGGGTCTCGTATCGTTGAACTGTTACGTGAGGGCCAATGGTGTGACATGAGTAGAAAAAAAACTTGGCTGTGATTTATATGTCTCATGGTGCACCGCAACGTGACGATTCAAGGTGTTTTTCTCAAGAAATGCAGCTAGTGGCTTCATGAAATTTTTGCACTTCCAATCTCTCCTTTAGATCAGATGCTTTCCACATTGCCTCCAGGACCTCTGCTGCCAAGCTCTAATTTGATGTTCTCATTTGTTGAGGCTTGATTCTCTGTTTTTGTTTCTAGGGAATCTTTGTGGCCGGATGGGACTGACAGTGGGCAATGTTGTGTCGCCTCACCGTTAACGCTCAAGAGAAGAGCACGCCGTCTGGTTACAACACTGTCCTAATCTCCACAGAACCTGTGTCTTATGGCTGCACAAACCCTGGAGTAAAAACAGTACAGTTTTGGATGAACATCGGGATATTTTTTCCTTCTTGTCTCTGTATGCTTGGTCAGAGTTCTGTGGTTTTTGACGTATATCCAGATTGTCGGATTTTCTCGTAGACCTGTGACTCCGCCATCCTGTGCTCTGATCGAGTGGGGAAGACGGGGGTCGTGGTTCCCAACGAGCGCAAGGCAACCCTCACGACTTGCTGGGGGCGAATCGGTGTGCCCCGCTGCTCCGGTGAAGGCACATCCTCCAGAGAGGCCAACCTCTGTTGCCTTGTCCAAGCTCCCAACATGTCCACCAAGGCACCCATCTACTTGAAGCGGGGTAGCCGCAAAGGGAAGAAGGAGAAGCTACGGGATATCTTGTCCTCTGACATGATCAGCCCACCGCTTGGGGACTTTCGGCACACCATTCACATTGGCAGCGGTGGTGGGGAGAATGACCTGTTTGGGGACCTGTCCTTCCTGCAGGGGAAGTTCCACCTGCTGCCTGGGTGGCAGGGTAGCGGGTTGTCCCAGCTCTCCAGCCAGTGTCAGGAGCCCTTTCAGTTGAACCGCACGGCCAGCGTGTGTGGGTGTCCGCCGTCTTCAGAGAACTCACCCCTGCTGAAGAATGCCATTTCTCTGCCTGTCATCGGCGGGGTGCAGGCCCTCACACTGCCACCTTCTGCTCCTGCCCCAGTTCCTGACCCGCTCCCTGGTGCACCCCTGTTGCCTTCCCAAGCCCCACCGCCAAAACCACCCAGACTCCACTTGGATGACAAGGGCCTACCCTCAGTGCAAGATTCTTCTTTCCCAACTGCCATGTCCTCCGGCGTAACCTTGCCCCTCACCTCACCTTCATCCGGGCCTTTGCCAGATACAGATCAAGGCTCCAGGGACCCCGAGGACCCTACAGAGCAGCCCTATCTGTCCCATGCAGGCTCCCTGTTGTCCCTGCACCTGGACCTTGGGCCTTCTATCCTGGACGATGTGCTCCAGATCATGGATAAGCACCGCGTAAGCAGCCTAAATGGCTCTTGTGTGCATGGGGGACGACAGGAGCTTTTCATCTGAGCATGTGCCCCTGTCTTTGGGCAGGAGAGACTTCTCCCGCTTTTAAAGGCCCTGCCCTTACCAGTACTGTTGTATTTTGAGAACATTTTGCTTCTGCATAAAAGCAATGAATGGGCCCATAAAATGGTAATACAGCGTTTACACTGAATTTCTCTCATTTCTAAGGGATCTTCCACTCTTTGTGTGGTAAAACCATGCAGTAACTAAGTGCATTTTGTCTTCCTGTGTGAGTGAAACATGAACCATGACCTTGTTTTTTTTTATGCATGCAAGCTATAGTAATCTACAGCCAGTGGCTCATTTGTGCTGCATATATGAAATGTACAGAGACTGAAAACCCAGCCTAACCCATTGGTGACACCACATTTAATGTCAGAACTTAACTTCTTTCAAAGGAAAACACCTGAACTCTTAGAAAAAGGTTCAAACTGGGTTATGAAGAAGACTGACTTCAGGCATGTCCTACCATGACGGAGCTCATCCGTTTCTCCAAAAAACTTGCGATCTGTCATTTTTATTTCCTAATCGGACATTAGGAAGGTTGGATCAACAGAAAATGCCAGACTTGCTAATGAATAATCACGTGAAATGTTTGCTGGTGTCTGGGCCACTGGTTGGTGGAATAACAGGAGCTGTTTTTCTGAAAATGCTCCCTTTAGGTCTTGTCTCTCATCACGCTGCTTATTGTCACCGTCAACAGCCTTCAGCTGAATGTTGCTCATGGGGGATCACATACACACAGGACTATTGTCAGTAGACTGAACAAGACCATTTGTGGGTTTATAATAGGAGACAAAACAGTTGCTGTATACTTGTGTTTGCCAATGGCACAGGCCTTCAGCACAAATGTTCTTCCATTACCACCTTTTTATGGAAGCAATATCAAATTCAGAATTCATTAAATGCACCAATGAAAATACTAATTATGATTCTAAAAACCATGAGTAAATAAACACTTCTGCAGTTAACAAAAGCTCAGAGATGAAGAAATCATAGCATTTAAGCTTAGAGAGATATGGCATTTCTTGTTAGATCTGAGGTGGGGTGTGATGGTGCAGTGGGTTTGAGTGGGTCCTGCTCTCTGGGGGGTCTGGGGTTCAAGTCCCCCTTGGGGTGCCTTGTGATGGACTGGCGTCCCGTCCTGGGTGTGTCCCCTCTCCCTCCAGCCCTGTCCCCTGTGTTGCCGGGTTGGGCTCAAGGGACAAGCGGCTTCGGACAATGTGCGTGTGCGTATTAGATCTGGGACCCTAAAGGACCCTGGTAAACCCTGGTAAACCCTGCAAGTGTGTGTTTGGTGAAAAAAAAAAAAAAGCTGCACAAGTTCTAGTTTTGTACATACTAATACTTTCTCCAACAATGAATGAAGTACCACATTCATTACACGGGATTTGCGTGTCTCTGGACTGTGGAACCATGGCTGCACATTCCTCTTTTGTGAGCACCACAATGGTGCCCCACCCTTCAGATGAACATCTCATCAAGCAAATTCAGCTCGGCTGGATGTTTACAAACAGAGGGACATTTCTAAGTCAACAGTAGTTAACTGCCAATATTAAAAAAAAAAATCACAGACTCTACGGAGAAATCACTGAACAATCTGAAACGCTTGTGGCGGCCGGTGAGTGTGACATTTCGATCAACACCCTGTTTCTTGTGCGTTCACCAAGGTTTCTCCAGTAGCAAAGGGTGCGTGTCCGAGGCGGGTCGCGCAGCGATGCGGGAGGTCGGCTGTCGTTTCTCTATAAAAGCGAGGAACGTAAAGCAGTGCAAACTTGTGGCACTTATTCACTGATAGTTTCTCAATCTTAGATAACCGTTGCTGCTGAGAAAACACGGAGGATTGTTGCACAAGACACATCATTGACTTTTTTTTTTTTTTTTTGCCAAAAGCATGTGGAAACAGGAAGACTAATGTCACAGAACCTCTGCGGAACTTGCTCTGGAAGTGTCAGGATGAAACATGTAATCGGTTAAATCTTACACACTGCGCTGTAGTTTACATTTCTCAATTTATGAGGGTTAGATTTGTTAGCGCACTTTGTTGTGCAGATCCACTCTGGGGTAACTGAAGTGTTTGAGTAAAAGCAGATAAACGACCTTGTCCTTTTCCATGAGTAGTTTGTACACCCTCAACATGAATGTAAAAGCTTGTTGGTCATTTAGAGTATCGGTTAGAATAAGAAAGAATATTGAGGGCTATAAAAATTTTGTTATGATTCAAGACTGATCCTCTTATGTCATTTTTGGTGACTGATGTGATTGATGTGTGACTTTGTGTGTGTGTTAGCGAGCAGCACTCATCAGACGGAGACCTGTTTGTTTCCAGGTTTCGCGGCGCAAACCCACGTTTGCGGACTGCGCTTCTGTCGTGTGAATTGCATGCACCGCAAAATAAAATGCACAAATGTAACACAAGTATTTATTCTTCCTAAATTTGAGTCGTGTGCACCTGCATTGTGAAAGAGAGCCGTCTGCGTATTTTGATCTGATTCATTCACTCTGTACGAGACGTGACCTCGGTCCGTCGTGCTGCAATAATGTTACGTTGGCGTGGCTCAAAAAGTGGTAATTCCTTTAAAAACACCCGTAATGGAAATGTAACACTGTGGAAAGCACAAGTTCTACACTTGATGAATACTCTAGCGGTGCGTGATCAGCGATGTGTTTGTGTGCGGAAGCGAGCACCTGCTCCGTCCTCCCCGGCCCTCTTGGAGCCGTCAGGTCAGACGGCTGCTCTCCCGCCCTCTGACCGATGAGCTGCACGTGAGCTCGACTCTACGCCCTGGATCAGCACATGTTTGGAACGTGACCGGCCCCGCGTAACAGTAGAGGACCACGCTGCGAGCCTGAGAACTGATGACTGCCCGCTGGCTCGTTGGTTTTGTCCGCCGCTCGGAGAACCGTGGGGAACGTGGCCTGTTTGTGGCACAAATGCTGACGATGTATTTCCTCGCGTCGAACGAAACCGCTAAAGAAAATGACTCCACTTACGTTAGTTGCTGCTAGAAATGTCGCCGAGTTGATTCGCATGTACGTTGTTTTCTCAGTTTAAAAGGACGGCGATTTATAATTTCTGGAAAAATTTGAAGCCGCTCAACACGTCACGGTCCTCTGATGTCGAAGGTGAAGGAAACCCTCGTTTGGTTTTGCCGGAGACTGCTTTGGCTTCTTCGGTGGATTCTCACTTCTGTCACCACGTGACCGATGCTCACTTGTGTTACTCCATACCAGTACGGTCAACTATAATCACATTTTAATGTACAAAGCTGACTCATCCTCACTCTGCACTGTGGCTCCACGGTAGATTGTTTTCCCACAAAATGTGATGTATTTTTATACTCGGGGAAAAGGATATGTTGAATCTTTAACTGTAAATGTGTAAATAAATACCTTCCTTTGTCCTGTTGCAGTGACTGTGATGTCACTTTTCTGTATTGCTGGGGACCCCAGCTAACATCACACACACACACTGACTGAAACCACCTGTCCCAAGCAGGGTCGCAGCAAGCTGGAGCCTAACCCGGCAACTCAGGGCGCAAGGATGGAGGGGGAGAGGACACACCCGGGATGGGACGCCAGTCCATCGCAAGACACCCCGAGCGGGACTCGAACCCCGGACCCGCCAGAGAGCGGGACCCGGCCAAACCCGCTGCACCACCGCACCCTCCGTGCCAACATCACACTTTTGTTCTAATTGCTGGCACACTTTCTACAGCAACTTAGCCAGCATACGCTCCGATCCATTTAAACGGGTCAAGGGTGCAGCAGTGGGGCCTTTACTGGGAGTTTAACTGCCAGCCTTTTAGCTGCACACCCTCAGTCACTTTTCTATCTAAACTCGAGTCTCTTCGAACAGAAAATCGTGTAACAACATCCAGATGCTCAGGTGATCAGGAGATATGCTGCGTACAGGCGCACGGTGTCCATACAAGTGTCTCCCTCTTGCTTCCTCGTGTTTCCCGTTGCTCCCTGCTGGGTTTTGGTTCCGTTTACCCAGACGTTTGTGCTCTAGGCCACTACGGGGTGCTTATGGGGAATTTATCCAAGAGGAGGACTGAGGGGTGTTGCAACCCTCTTGTGTAAACCTAGAGGAAAAGAAGCACACATAATATGCATCTGAAGTGCAGTGAGGGGGAGCGTGTGTAAAACAGAGAGTGCTACACTTTGTCTACAGTGCCGCTTCGTTGCGTGCCTGTATTTCTTTTGAATGAGCGAGCAAGAATTTTGAAAAGAAAATGATCATGTAAATGTCAAAGGTATTGAAATGGCAACATTCTCTCTCAGTGTGTGTGTGTGTGTGTGTGTGTGTGTGTGTCTTTGCTCTTGTGCTGGGTGGCTTGTTCACTTTTTGAAAAGCCCTGGGAATCACTCCAACTGGCTTTGTTAACACAGAAGCTCCGGAAAGCGCCGCCGCTGACCTTAGGAGCACAGAGGCCTGGGAACAGAGAGGGCCAAGGGGGGTGGACACCACAGAGACAGAATTGCTAGAATGGTTAAGGCAGCAAGAGAACGTGCAAAGTAGCGAAGGCGCTCGCGTCTATTCTACGGCCGTGCGCATGTTAAACTGCGTCCTTTGCTTGGAGCAAAACCAGAATCAGAATAGATTGACTGCTCAAAAAGCGCCAGTTCTGAAGACATTCTATACACACGGCAGACAGAAAGTCACGGTATCGAGGAGTCTCATGTCTGTGTTGCAACAAGAAGAAAGATTATCGAGGAGACGTCCCATTATGGTGAGACAGGCAAACACTACATCTGTCTGTCTCAACTGGACCGTTAGAAATGAGCGCTATATAAATGCGCGCTACAGATATCTTGCTTTCCGAGAAAAACGAGCAGCTTTTCGATACGTCAGCACTGTTTATCCTGGACACGGGAATGCCGTGCACTTTGACTGCATCTGCATCTGTTTTTCCATAGTTTTTTGATTTCTTGCCCTCAACCAGGTCGGAATTTCACACTTCATTCCTCTGCCTTTCTGCAGGAGTTCTTATGGAGCTTCAGTTTACACAGAGCGGCGGCACAAGCCTGCCTGCGGCAATCCTACATTCAATGTCACGCTGTTAAACTCTAGTCTAAATGATAGTCTATACACAAACTACTTCAAAATTTAATAAAAACTAATTCATTGCACTCTCATGACATGGAAGGTGACCAGAACAATGTTCTTACATAGAAACAGTGCAAGGCTCCAAGCAGTTTTGGTCAGTGCTGCAGCTGATTGTATAGTTGACCGTGTTCCTAGGAAGCGCTGGAAGAGAATGGAAAGTCTGTCAACATCCAGTCCCTACATGTGTCCTGTGTCAGCACTGCCCACTTTATTTTTCAGCCCTGAGTGGAGGCAATTATTTACATTTATTTATTTAACAGACACTTTTCTCCAAAGCAACTTCCAATGAACTCTATGTAGTGTTATCAGCCCACACACCTTATTCACCAGGGTAACTTACACTGCTAGATACACTACTTACACTGGGTCACTCGTCCATACATCAGGGGAACACACTCTGTCACTCACACACTATGGGGGAACCTGAACAGCATGTCTTTGGACTGTGGGAGGAAACCAGAGCACCCAGAGGGGACCCACACAGGGAGAACATGCGAACTCCACACAGACTGAGCAGCGATTGAACCTATGTCCTGTTGCACTACCGAGGCACTGCGAGACCCAGGTCATACTCACAGTTCAGTTTGTTTTGCTTTATCTGAAGAAAGTATGTGCAATAATTATATTACGAAGAACACAATCAAATAAAGAGTGAGGTTTTAGCCAAATAGGACAAACTGCAAAGACTTAAGAAGAATATATAATATTCTTTACCTATTGTTTACATATTAAATCAAAGCTCAAAAACTAATATTAAGTAATGTTCCCAGAAGTAATGTCAAAAACAGCAGGTTGGGTTTTTTTTGGTCACTTTCCTTCTTTCGCTCTACTTGCTGCCTTGAATTTTTGAGCTTGTGCCTGAATGAAAGAGGCTTATTGAAGTGCTAGAAAAGCTCTCGTCCACATTAGATTCCTTTCAGGTTCCCTGCGCTTTTTGTACCGGGGAAAAGGGAGGGCTTTCCCGTTGTTGCTCACGCAAGGCCTGAGTTACCAAGGCTGCCGCACTTATATCCCCAGTCATCAATCTGCCTCTCTGGCAAGACGGGATTCAAACAAATGCCCTTCTGATTGTTTGTCTTGCCCTTTCAAGGTGCCACTATCTTTCGCTTGATATCCACACCTTCTCCTGGACCTCTTGCTGTGGTCTGCTTCTCTAGTTCAGTCACCAATTCTGGTGGAGAACGTCAAAAGGAAATATATCTGATATATGTAACACACACACATTTTTCCGAACCGCTTGTCCCATACGGGGTCGCGGGGAACCAGAGCCTACCCGGCAATACAGGGGGTAAGGCCGGAGGGGGAGGGGACGCACCCAGGACAGGATGCCAGTCCACCGCAAGGCACCCCAAGCGGAACTCGAACCCCAGACCCACTGGAGAGCAGGACCCGGTCCAACCCCCTGCGCCATCGCACCCCCACTATATATGAAACATACTGTCTGTCATCCCTAAGATCTTCGATATGTTATTTAATAAGTTAGGTTTTTTTGTCAGCTTGATGTTCCTGAAAGAGAAGCATAGTGCTTATCTTTTCAGATATGTCATGAAATTAATGTGTAGTTAATTGTTATGTTTCTTGATATGGTTTATTCCATTTAAAAATTCCTAGCCTTACTGAAATGATTATAGTTCTGCACGTTTTATTTATATTTGGTGGATGGTGTGTTTTGTGAACTGGAACTTGTCCTTTACTTGGAGTAGAACTGCAGCACTGCAGTGCAGGTGAGTCCGAAAGCATAAACACCTATATTTAGGATTTGCTTAGACCTCTACAAATATGGTCCCTGCCTTAACAGTACACAATTTTCAGATTTGTATTCAGCAGCCTCACAAAATCTCTTTGGGTAATTTACACAGGGTAAAATAGGCTGGCACAAAATTGATGTAAAACTTGTAGTTCTTTACTGACCTCTGTTACTAAGGGTCAGAGACTTGTTTTGTAAACAAAAATATAAAGTAGACTGAACCCCCAGTCTCTTCAAACAGGAATAAATAGTGTATTTTACAATTAAGAAACGACACACAGATTAACAGTAAACGGAAAAAGAAGCTACAGAAGTTGTCACAGGTTTTTCTATCAGTGCTGATTGTTTTATTAATATACAAAATTACAAAACATGAAGGAAGAAAGAGAAATATACAACAAAAAAATGCGAAAAATTACTTCACTTCCAATCCATTTTCATTAACCGATTGCCTTATGGTCGTGGTGACACGTCACCGAATTCTTTAAATTACTGTAACATGTCACAGCAGACATGTTCATACTATGTTCTATGTTTCCTCTGAGTGTTTGGTGAACATTTACAAACAAAATCAGCTGTAAGAATAACGGACTTTCGACAGATATAAACATCAAGCTAAAGGAGGGCCTTCGTTTCATAGCGCTAGTTTATCAAAATTAAGTATATTGCTCATAATGATGATGTATAAACCACACAAAAAATGCACAGAAAACATACATAAAATACGTGAATTTTAAAAAAAATCCTCTTTTAAAAAATTTCATGTGTATGTTTTATGTGACATTTCTTGTCTCCCAGTTCCGTTCAGTCTAAAAAGCCATTTAGTTCTACTGATCTGATGCTGATGTCGCCATGGTGGCACCACGAAGGTGTGCAGAACGTCCAGAAAAAAAGTCCAACTGTTCGTGAGATAATAGCACTGATGCCATCTAGTGAAGAATAGTGACTTGTTCCTCCTGCATATATTTGTTATTCTACTGTACTGTACAGTTTTACGGAGGAACATTGAGACGGTAACACGACTGAAACGACAAAAGTTTGTTGAGGAAACTGCTGGGTAATAATTTCAGTGAATTTTTTTTTTTTTTGTGAGCGCATGGTAAAAAAATGGAGGGCATCAGTTTTATCAAAAAAATCAGGTGGAATAAACTTGCAATTTGAATTTCAGCAAGGATTGGCCATTCGCTACCTGAGGCTAATTATTTTATGCGTGTTTATAATGCCATTCAAGTCAAGCACCTCCAAACACTAGACTAGTAGCATTTTTTTCCATCCCTTAAGCCATCATAGGCAGCGTCACCTTGCGTCCTGGCAAAGGAACACCAATCACGTGTCACGGTGTCAAACGTCATTTCCTGTTTAGTTGCCAGCGCTTCCGTTTTTATTGTATTCCTAATATTTAATTCGGAATAACTAGGTGCGGGGGAGTGAACATGGCTGCGGTTGTGGAGAATGTTGTCAAAATGTAAGTATTTCGTCTTTCTGTGAAGTTGCTTTTAACTACGTTAGAGCCGAAGTTAAACGCGTGCCCTGGTTTGAGTGCGGTAGCTGTGTGTGCAAGGACGGAGCTAACCGTAGCCGAGTCGCCTCATCATTCACACAGACTGACTGAGACAGTCATTGTGGAGAGAGCTCTGCTTAATGTCCGTAACTTGCACAAATTCCGTGCCACAGAGGTAGCTCAGCGTTCACTCAAGAGTGGTAAGTTAACACTGCATCAGTGTGAACACTTGCTTAACAGAGCTGCGGCTGACTTTTTATTCATTCTTGGTCCTCATATAGTGACGTGACGAAATGCACACACAGAGCTCCGGTTTGCGCACGCGCACACTTCTCACTGCATTCATCCATGTCCTGTTCAACGCGGTACAAAGTAATACCCCCTATTACACTTCGCTGCACATCATCATGAGTGCAGTTTACCGTCAACACGATCATGTGCCTGATTATATGTGTAGTAAGCGTTCGAAATGCTGCCATTCAGGTCACGTGGTTTTCATTCATTCAGAACATTAATCTTACATCATCATGTTTTTTGTTATTATAAGTTAAGACCCAGTGTGTGTCACTGTCAGTGTAGTGATACTGCCTCATTTTATTACATTTGATAGCCCTTCCCATAAAATGAGTAGTTTTCACTAAGCATTGTTATATGTTTTATTTACACTTACATTCATTTGGAAGACACTTTTCTCTGAAGCATACAACTCAAAGGTGCATTGAAGAAGAAGAGAAAGGTACTGACATGTTTGTTAGATTGCAGCTGGTTACTGAGGTTAACATGTTGTCTTTTACCGTAAACCATACTTGGCTCGTAAAGTTTGCCAAGACTTGTCGCCTACAAACATGGGTGTTGTAGGTATGCAGTCAGATACTCTAAATATTAATGAGTTGAGAGCTGTGGTGTCATCCTCCCTGTGTGCTCGATGGTTCGTGCTGTTCTCAGGCTGGGGGAGCAGTACTACAAGGATGCCATGGAGCAGTGCCACAGCTACAATGCCAGACTGTGTGCTGAGAGGAGCGTCCACATGCCTTTCCTGGACTCTCAGACTCGTGTAGCTCAGAGCAACTGCTACATCTGGATGGAGAAGAGACACAGGAGTCCAGGTTGGTCCACCCAAGTTATCACCTCATTGTGTTAAAACTATTTCCTGTCACTAGAGTAGTTAAGTGGTGGGTCGTCCTCTTGCTTATCTTCCCTGTCGTTCTGTTTCTCTGCCTTTAGGGGTCAACCATGGACAACTTTATACCTACCCTGCCCGCCGCTGGAGAAAGAAGAGGCATGCACATCCCTCTGAGGACCCCCGTCTTGCCTTTCCCCCCGTTAAATCAGGTAGATTGCTTCTCCAAGAGCCACATCTGAATTAACAGGAAATGTCTCTCTGAAACCATACTCAGTGAAGGTGCTATTCAAGAGAAATGGTTGCCCTGTTTGTTCCTGCTGACTGTGGCATTTTCTAGCAGAGCTGGACCTAGGAGTGAAGAAGGACAACCTGGCCACCGCGGCTGATGGTAGCAGTCTGGAGGCTCTGCTGAAGGGGGAGCCCTTGGACAAACGCGGAACCCCAGAGTTGCGTAGCATGGACGAGGAGCCTGGACTGGCTGAACCCACAGGCGTTTCTCACAGTACAGCCACACGCCTTAGAAAGGTACTGGAGCCACTGTGGCAGTGACTAGGAATCTAGTTTTCTCACACATGGTATTTGATGTCCAGAAATGATGGCTTATTGTTGATTCCTAAATGTTCTCAAGTTCCTTGGAGAATATGATCGTATGGCAGAGTTGTACTCAACAGCAGTTCTCTCATTTAAAGAAAACAACAATGTTCAGGTTATCGTAGTGGGGTTACGCTTTCCTGACAGGCATGTGGATACCTCTTCCTGTTCACTTATAAATTGAATATCTAGTAAATTAAATATATGTTCTTTAACTTACAAACTACAGTAAGTCACATTCCCCCCCCCCCAACTTTTACAATGTAGAGAATCCTGGAGCCTGAGGACTTCCTAGATGACCTAGATGATGAAGACTATGAGGAAGACACCCCTAAAAGACGAGGGAAAAGCAAGAACAAAGTGTGTTAACTAATGATTGTTGCTCCACTCTGAAGCAGTGGCTCTGAGACATGGGATGCTAACAGAACTAACAAAGCTCTGTTGCTTTCTCTACTCTCAGAGTCGGGGAGGAAGCAACACCCGGAAGAAGCTGGATGCTGCTTCACTGGAGGACAGGGACAAGCCGTATGCCTGTGATAGTGAGTGAAGGGTTGGGCACTGGGGTGGTTACAGTAGTGGGCCAGCTGTGCTGCATTAACTGTCCTCCATCTGCTGTGACAAGAGTTGACAAGGGGCTGTTGATGATGCCCTGCTGCTATGTCAGAAGTCTAGACACTGAGAGACAAAGTGTAGCAGTTGAAGACTTTCAGATATTTTGTTTTCTTGGTCTGTATTCAGATTTAATTGATAGCGCATTTTTTTCCAAGTTGCTAAATTAGGTGGAAAACCTGCTGGCTAATGTTACTTTCACTATTTCAGAGAATTTCCATCTGGATCCCATCTAACTGAATCTATATGTTAGGTAAATATTAAGACATGCCGCATTTATTTGATTATTACATATGAATAGCACAGAGTGACAAAAAAGCTTTATTAATTCTTAGCCCACTGTTTACATTATTACAACCATTACTGGATTTGCCAACATTCACATTATAAATTTTTACTTTTACAAAATGAATTTATGCCGAGAACTTTTTCAGTTAGCACCTCGTGTTGAACTGGCACCTAGTAGTCTCTTTGGTGTTGAGCATCATTGGAACGAATGTCATATTACGTTCCCTAAAAGTGGTTGCTTGTGCTGTGTTCTGTGATTTACAAGGACTAGCTGTAGTTGGTAAGTTGCAAATCTCCTTAGACTGTATTATATAAACTATAAAAACAAATGATTAAGACTTATGCTATGTTCTATAATAGGGTTTTGTTATATTTTTTCCACGAATTTCGTACATTACTCATGTTAATACTTTTACAAACAGTATACAGTACAATATTGTGATTGTATGTTGATGCGGCACTATTTTCACTTTCATTTCAAAATTACTTTTATTTAGTTTTCTGCACCAATAGAACACTGACGTTTTTGCTTGCTAGCCATTTTTAATCACAAGCTAAATGATACTATTGCACAACAGATGGAGCAGTCATCCTTAAAAGTTATGACCAAATGTCAGTACTCAGTATAGTTAAGATGATGGGACAGCCGTAAATCGCATCTGTCATAAATTTAGGACTACCTGTAATCTGAATATTTTGTGATAAAAATGATTCCCAAAAAGTTTGAAAAGAAATGTTGGTAACTTGAGTTTCTTGCAATAGCCATTTATTAATGTTTAATATTAAAATATTTTCATCAGTGTTTTCTTTCTATTTCTGATCTTGTCATTCTTCCCTTCTCAAACATCACAGATTATCTAACTAGCCTAGCTAGACTAATCACTTTCTTGCCTCTGTTTCAGTTAAGTTTTTAGGTTTAGGATAATTTATGGTAAAATAGGAATAAACTTTTACATTTTCATGCGATATTCCTTTCTTTTCTACCCTGCAATGGACTGGCATCCCATCTAGGGTGTGTTCCCCCTCAGCCTTACGCCCAGTGCTTCAGGGATAGGCTGCAGATCACCGTGACCCTGATCAGGATATTGAAATTGGATGGATGTTTTTCTTACTTTTCACCATGCATACACTGCATACATAAGTACATACATAAATGGATATGTATGTATGGTACTGTATTTTTTTATTCTTTAATAACAGTTGTTGGAAATTTTGATAATTGTATTCTTGTGTGAGATGGGAATAATTTCTTATTTGATATTTTTGGAGTATGTGGTTTCTGCTTGCAGAAAGTTCTAACTTTCCCTATGAAAAGGAAAGGTTTGTTTAAATTGTTCAAATTTTTGCCTATCGAGCAGATTTCTGGGGGAAAAAAAAAAAGATTTATAAACCAAGAAATTGGTGTATTTGTAATCTGTAGTTTTGTTAGGGATGAATTTGAAAGTTTAATTCTGACCAGAGTTCATCTCCCCAAGTAATCCCCACAACATTTGCTGCACTGCATAGACAATTGTGGGAGTTTACAAGTGGTCAGTACAGATTTCAGATTTTTACTGGAATCAGATATAATTTCAGTTTTATTAACATTACTGTAAAATCAAATCTGCTGTGCTCTCCTGAGAGATTATGGGTCAACACTGGGTGGATGCCAAATGTGCTGGAAATGTTTTGTCAACACAACCAGATAGCCAGTCTTATTGTCTCCTTTCATAATGTCCTAATGCTGCAGTGCTGGGGATTGATTTCTCTTGCTTTTTATATCTAAGTGTTCCTGGTCGGTGCTGTGACCTCAACCCTGTTTTACAGAGTTATTCAGATATTTTCCTGGTTCAGGGTTCATGGTAGTTAAAAATTACTCCAAAATCAGGGTACCTCCTTTGGACTCTGTTGCAATGGTTCTGGCTGGGTTTAAAAAAAAAAAAAAAAAAAAAAAATTCATCCTTCACGTTTGCTGCACGTATTTGCAGAGATATTCAGGAACTTAAATGAAAATTACAGGTACTGACTTCTATCCTAGTTTTCAACAAATGCAAGTGTTATTGTAGTAGGTATCAGACATTCATCTTCTTGTATGTCTTGCATGAAAATCCTCCATCAGCACATTAGAAAATTCTTCCATGGCTTTTTACACCAGTGTTAAGCTCCACGTTTTCCTAAAGGATTAGGCAGTTTACATTTAGCTAATTTTATGTCTTGCCTCCGGAAGTGAAGTGGAGAAAAAGATGTAGAATTGAGATTCCACACAACATTTAAACAAGTTTAAACATCTATCTGAGAAACAGTGGCTCTCCGGTTGCAGGAAGTGTTAATTTCCAGGAGCTTCCTTGCTCTCCGCTCCCTTCACCTGTTTCTTCCTTTGTTTTATAACAGAGCTGGACTGGAGATTCTTTCAGCAAGCCACCAAAGGCCCATAAAGCAGGTTTAAAAAAAAAAAAAATAACTGTTTATATATACATGCACATTATATCAACCATCTCAACTATATCATACAGCTTTGAAGCACTGGATTATACCTTATAGTGAAACTTTCAGTTTAGGAATTCCAGACTTATATTTATGTGGAACAGTACATATTTTTCAGCTCATGTTAGCCTGCTAAGAGAGACCTTTCTGAGAAGGATGAGCCTAAATTAACTCCCTTGTGAGGTACATCTTGCTGCAGTCACCAGGTCTCTAACTAGGGTTCATGCCTTTCAGTCAGGATTCATCTTCATATGAGGCGCCATTGGCAGTAAAGTCTCTGTCTCTGAGGGGTCCAAATGAGCAGCTGGAACATCTCATTCCATTTCCTTCCATTTCCACTTTGTCTGATCCCTTTTCTGAGACCTCAGTAGTATTTGCTTAATTATTTTCTCAATACTGTGCTTGTCTCCCTGTAACTGCACTTTGTCTCGTTTATTTGTACTCAGAAAGTTACAAACAAAAGTATATTTAAAAACCTTCCTAATATAAAGTGACGTACATATTTCTCTCATTCATTTTGCCTTGCCTGTGTCTGCCCATTAGCTGAGGGCTTTGTGAAGTGTGTGTGTGTGTGTGTGTGTGTGTGTGTGTGTGTGACAGGAGACGGTTGCCGTGGCATAATAAAGGATGATCAGGACAAGAGTAAACTAGACAAAATAGCAAGAGGAAACATAATACAAGGTTCATTTGCAGCTTTGCTTGATTCCAGTTTTTTTTCCTTTTGTTTCATGCATTTTGTTTCTTCCTTGAGCTTACAGCTGGCTGATGTGTAAAATTAAGCATGTTTATATCTTAGACTTTCTACAGCACTGTATTAACGCTTTACCAGGGTTAGTAAATGAGTTAGCTTTTAATCAGTGTACATAGCTCATTAATAACTTGTGCTTTCATGGCTGGATTTGTTCTTGGAGAATCATGGTTTTGAGATTAGGTTTAGGTCATATTTACTTTCCTATCCTGGAGCTGAGTATGGGGATTTTCAACCTTGAATGTTGACCTTGTGGATCTTAGTTTCAGCTTTTATGTACATTAAACCAAAATAGTAAATTGTGATTTATCATCAGAGTTCCAAGTATATTACGTGGACAGTCTATGGTCATATTTTTCAAATATCTACAAGTGAAATGCTCAGGTGAAATTCATCGCTGCCTTCTCTGCTGTAGTTCAGTTTTCATAAAAACCCCAAAATGCAAGCATTTCCATGCCAGCATGGTGTAACCTTGATTGAATTATATTAGTACTTGTTTGACTTACCTCTATTTAGATTGAGCTTATGAACAAAAATCTCTACAAGCACATATCTTCATGCTTTATTCTTAATTTTACATTTTTCCTTGTTTTCTTTCATTGTGCATCTTTTCCTTGCTTTTACTCTTTCCTGACATCCTGCTTTTAAGTGTTTTCTGATGCCTTTGAATCAGAGACATTCTAAAACACTTCTGTTGAGGTGGTGTGCTGCACTACACCCATGTCCCATTTACATTCAGTTATCTGATGCTTTTCTCCTAGGCGACTTACAGTGTTAAGGTACTTACAGTTCACACACTGTGTGTGTTCATTGTGTGTTCATGATGGCTGTTGAGTGGGGTTACAATACAGCTGTTTATGACTGATTGCTGCTTCACTGTGGTTTCCATCCTTCACCTTGATGGGCACAGTGAGAAAATCAGATCAGCTGTCAACAAAATTAAACTGCTGTCAAAGAAATAACATTATACCCATGTTTCCAAGCTCAGGTGAGATTTGTACCATTCTTCATGCTCCAGCTCTTGGTTATTGACGACTTTGTGAAAGTAATTGCTTCACTTCTGCAATCCTCATGCATTTGCCTCATTCGCAGTATCTTTACACATTATGGCTTGCGGTTCCCACAGTCTGCGGGAAGCGCTACAAGAACCGGCCGGGCCTGAGCTACCACTACACCCACTCACACCTGGCAGAAGAGGAAGGAGAAGATGAGGAGGAGGAGGAAGGCGAGAGCCAAGTTCCTTTCCAACCGCGACCAGAAGAGCACAATAGTGAGCTAAAGCTACTCAAACACACACGGCTTCCCCATTGGATCATGTTTCTCACTTATCTTCTTTCACTTAATTCAAGTCAGAAGGAACCTCTTAGTGATGTTAGAAGATCTAAATCTGTTTTCCTTGTTTATTCAACAGCTAAGTCAATTGTTTTGTGCAGTGGCACCTTCATATTAGTCCTGATGATCAGCTTCATGTGGTTAGCAATGCTGTTTAGTGTTTGCATTCACAGCTTTTCACTGAGTAATGACCCTTTTCATATTCACTGACTTTTAAATGATGACATTTCAGTCACAATGAGACATGTCACTTTTGTAAACTAAGCAGTCATGACATTCTATCTTTCATTACTCCCAACATTTTGTGATGCTTGCCAGTACAAGCTCTGTTTACCTTTTAATGCATGGTACGGCATAAATCCACATAGCTACATAAAGCAGTATGCATTCTGATTTGCGGAACTCTGTTATTGCTTGGTGAATGGCTACAGTAAGGGGACCCTCCAAGGTGGAGAATTGCTTTCTGGCAGAGCATGGTTTGCACCCCCCTGCCATTGTGCTCATAAGGAGATTATAGCTGAATTGTAATTGAAATATCTTGTATTGTACCTAAGGATCTTGGTATTATGCCTTTTGTTTTATTTAATATTTTTTCTGGCGAACTGAACAACTGGGTTGGACTATTTTATTTATGGATTGCACCAACCAGTTAAGTGTGTGTTTATTTTCCTTTTTTAACTGATATCACGATCGTAGTGTAATTAGGAAATTTTCAGTGATATTCTCTTTTTTGTTGGAAAGCAGTAGTGTGTAGAAGTAATTGTGTGGTGCTGACTTTTTCCTGGCAACCTGTTTAGGTTTTTGGTGTACTTCAGCATTTACTTATTACCCCAGTTGACTCTTCTCTCCAATTACTGATGCAGTGGGACAACTGGAAGTCCTGCTAACACTATATCCCATTATGACTAGGATGTAAGAACCCTGTCAAATGTGTGTTTGACACTATTCTGTAGTACTTTCATCAAAAAATACTTTGTTCTGGAATGGGTCGCTGCGTGCTACACATGCTTTCTTTGAGTCATGCATTAATTTAACTTAAATGTTCTGCCTGTTAAATCAAACCTGAATATTCTTTTTTTTAAAAAATTGTGGATCTTTTTTCTGATCAGCACCCAAAAAAGGGCCCGATGGCTTGGCAGTGCCAAACAACTACTGCGACTTCTGTCTGGGGGACTCCAAAGTGAACCGCAAGACAGGGCAATCGGAGGGGCTGCTGTCCTGCTCAGATTGTGGCCGATCAGGTGGGTGTTGAGTGAGGTCCCCTTTTGGTTCCGGGGGGATGAAAAGGTGAACTGTGCATTCATATGTGTACAAGAATGGGGAAAACAGCTAGTAATGCTGCCTATATTCCATATCTCTCCAAGTACTTAAACCTGAATAGCTTTTATGCATTGGTCTAGTACAAGCTTCTCTGGTGTCATTTGTTCCTGAAGCTCTCCCTCTAAAGTGAATTGTCATAAAATAAATTCTTAATTATTACACATTTAAATGAAGAACAATAAATAATGCTTTTCTGTGCTGTTAAAGGTTCCCCTTTTTCCCCCTATCTTATCTTAAAAAAAATCTGCCACACATGAATAAAACCATTTAAAAAATATTCCAGAATATCAGAACTGCTCTGGACATGTATGAGATGCATGTGTTCAAAATTTCTTATGTGCACCTCACTTTCATGCTGTTTTCCAGTTCATGATTTATTATTTTCTATTTAGTTTTATGCAGTTGTTCTTGGGTGGTATAGTAGGTGCCTCACAGTTCCTTGTCTGTGGGTTGGAACTGTTGAAATCTGGCTCAGTCTTATCGAATTTACATGTTCTTCCTGCGTTTGTGTAGCTTTCCTCTGGGTACTCTGATTTCCTAGTACAATCCAAAGATGTGTGTTTCAGATTAATTGTAGACTCTAAATTGCCATTTGTTTGTGAGAGTTAGTTTCTTCTCCCACGAACTGGCATTCTCTGCAGATAGCACATGTCTTGTGCTTCCAGGATAAGGCTCCAGATCACCGAGATCCTGACTGCACAAGTGATAATGTATGGATTCTGTTCTTCTTTTATTGTTTTTAAAATGGCTTTTTTAAGTTTTATTTTTGTTGCTCTTTCATTGTGGTTTTTTCAGTGCTGATATTTACGCAGTATAGTTAAACATTAAGACTGGGCACTTTGTTAACCCACTGTAGTTTCAAGCCATTGAGGAGTACATGTTAAATATAATGATATAATAGCTTTATTTTTAACTTTGACTATACTATGTTTTGTGAATTAGTTGTACCCCATAAAGCTTCTTCATAATAAAGCATGTTGAAAATCAGCTTATAAATGCACTATAAAATGATAATTCCATTTACTTATTTAGCAGATGCTTTTCTCCAAAGTGACTTCCAGTGAACTCTATGTAGTGTTACCAGCCCACACACCTTATTCACCAGGGTAATTTGCACTGCTAGATACATTACTTACACTGGGTCACTTATCCATACATCAGTGGAACACACACTCTCTCTCTCTCTGTCACTCACACACTATGGGGGAACCTGAATTATGAGGGAGTCTTTGGATTGTGGGAGGAAGCCCCCACAGACACGGAGAGAACATGCAAACTCCACACAGACTGAGTGGGGATTGAACCCACATCCTCTCGCACCACCCACTGCTGGTTGTGTTATCAAATTCATTTATTTTGTAGACTTTTTTTTTTTTTTTTTTCCCCCCCCAAGGTGATGCACAACCTGGAGTGAACAAATGTAAGTTTCATAACAAAATATGTGGATATGCCACTTTCAAGGCACAGTTTGTCCAATACCATTGTTTTTGCCGGTGCATGTTAGCTGAATTGCTGCCCATTGAATTGAGTCTGAATGGAAACGCGGGTGGTTGCAACTTATTGATGAAGACAAAGCAATTGTCATAATTTAATTAATGGTAATATCATGCATTTACATTAATTTTTCTGACACTTTTCTCCAAATCATCTTACAGTGTTAAATTACTTACAGCTATTTACCCATTTTTACAGCTGGGTAATTTTACTGGAGTAATTTAGGTTAAGCATCTTGCGCAAGGGTACTACAGCAGTGGGTGAGATTTGAACCTTCAATCTGTGAGTTCAAAGACGACAACTCTAACCAGTACACTACCAGCTGTCCTCAGGTTGTAATTCTGTGATCACTTTTATTTGTCATAACCTCTTTCGGCTGAATCTTTTTCTACATCATAATTTGCTATAAATGAATAGTAAATGAAATCAAACGAGGATGTCTCCTAACTTTTCAAATTTTAGTACTTTTGCTAAAATGTCTGTAAACTGAGTTTTTGTTGTACAACACAAGCCTGTATCTGCTTCACTAAAGAGTTTTAGATGAACCAAGTATCATTGTCACTTCATTATACAGCTGTGCTTTCCCATTTTGTTCTCTGGGCAGTTCCCCTGCGACTCAGAGCTTCACAAAGCACGTTTTCCAAATGTGGTGTCAAGGTCAAATCTTGGTTTTCAGTGTGTTGGATATGCATTTTGATATGTCAAAACCAAATGAAGAGCTTTACTGTGTCATTGATGATGAATTCTTTTCTTCTGTTGGGGATGCAGTTAGGTTGAGTGTTCTCCTTCCTGCTGAAGTTTTGTTTGCTTGTATATTCACAGGTCACCCATCCTGCCTACAGTTCACCCCAGTCATGATGGCAGCAGTTAAGACTTATCGTTGGCAATGCATCGAGTGTAAGTGCTGCAACGTCTGTGGGACCTCAGAGAATGACGTGAGTATTTCCTCCTTGTCATCATCAACTGTGCTGTTCACTCTTCCAAATGATGGCAAATTTTGAGTCACCTTGCTGAAAGATGGAAACCTTAGCATTTTACAGAAGTCCTGTGACTTTTCTCTGGAGTCCTGCTGAAAAATTAGTGGCTTGTCTTCTTTCCATCACTAAGAAGCGAGTGTTTTCAAGTGCCATCTGTTCCTTCTCTTAATGGCTTCCTGTTGTTTGGTACTGCTTCATCTCCAAGTATGTTTTGTCCCACTGTCAATGCTTATCTGGACATTGCGTTACATCTTCCCCACGCACAGATCCCACAGTTTGTGTGTGTGTGTGTGTGTGTGTGTGTGTGTGTGTGTGTGTGTGTGTGTGTGTGTGTGTGTGTCACTGCAGGATGGATTTGAGATGGATTCCAGTTGCTCAGACACCTGCTGGGGCATGTTTAATGCTCATCTGGTTTCCTGGAGGTTTTCCATTGAACCTTTTCCATATTACAGCTGCCTGTTCCATTGCATGGAGATGTTTCTCAGAAACTTTCTGGTATCAGTTGAGCCCATATACACTACAATTGGAATAAAACCTCTTGTGGAACAGGTGTTTTTTCCCTGACTAAGATGAACTTTATTTCCTTAGATGTTAATGCATATCAGTACTTCTTTCTGGTGCCCTGAACAGCACATTGGGCTATTACTACACACTGTACAGAAACACTGTTGCATGACTAGTCTTAATTGTGGGAGTTACACAATGTCAAAATGTATTTAAAGTAAGTCCGCCTAGAAGAAAAATGATTTTACTGTTGTCATCTGTATCAGCAATGGACCAGTGTCAGTTCTTCCAGAGGTATGATGCCGCATCAGGACATGGTTGTTGGATTCAATGCTGCCATTGGATGTCTTTGTGTCACAGGACCAGTTGCTCTTCTGTGATGACTGTGACCGAGGGTACCACATGTACTGTCTGAGCCCTCCCATGTCAGAACCTCCTGAAGGTACAGTTCTCGCTGTGCGCTTTAGCTCTGCACTGAGCTCTCCTCCACCTCCGGCCCTCTCGTAGCCACGCTGCTGTTCTATGTGGAAATGAAAGTAAATGGAAGGGTCTCTCTTATTTCCTTATCCCGGTGTTTGGTGGTGTGTGTGTCTAAATCTCAAATTGTTAGTGTTGCCAAGCAGTCTCTCTCCTTGTCCCGAATCCTTAGGTTTAGCAGCAGTGCAACTTTACATTGTTTTTGCTTATTTACTCAAAAGTGTTTAATGCTACTGTGTTGATGGAGAAAATGTCTTAACTCGTTTTTGGTCTTATGTATTTTTTGCTGTTGCTACTGTTTTAAGTGGCTCAATATGTGAGCAAACCCTGGCTCTGTTGGGTCTGGGTTGTGTCCTGGACTCTGGCAGAAACAGTCGCCCGCGTACGGGCATTGCATAAACACTCTTCTTTTTATTCTTTCAGGAAGCTGGAGCTGCTACTTGTGTTTGGACTTACTGAAAGACAAGGCGTCCATATACCAGAACACGCCACCATCGTGATGACTTCCACTGCATTTGTGTCCCTCTGTGTCTTTACCACCCTTCACCCCCTGTCCCAGCACATCAGCCCTTCACTACAGGTCCAGAGGGAGTACGAGGTGGGCTTCCACTGTGGAGTACATCTATCCCCACCTTGAACAAGACAGGGAAGGAGGGAGTACTTTCAGACAAGCCTTCTTTCCCAGCTTCTTGTTTCTCCAGCTCTATGTTGCACATTCTGGTTTTTAGGATGTCAACAGTGTTCTCAAGTTCTTGATAACATGTTTAATGTCACTTATGTCTTAGTCTTGTTTTTGTAATTGTACATGTACTGCTTTGGTTCTGTTGTTCCCTTTGTACCATGAAGGCTGAACCAAGTTTATGTTTTGAGGACTACGTATGTCTGAATGGTATTGAGATCCATGTGGTATAGTCTGCTCTGCTTC
The DNA here is from genome assembly GCF_900964775.1 of Scleropages formosus. Classification (NCBI taxonomy): domain Eukaryota; kingdom Metazoa; phylum Chordata; class Actinopteri; order Osteoglossiformes; family Osteoglossidae; genus Scleropages; species Scleropages formosus. The sequence goes on along the minus strand of NC_041818.1, from coordinate 10,417,528 downwards.
TTGGATTTATTTGGTGACAAGTCACCAGCTTCCCTGACTGTGGGTACAAGGTTCTTTACTTACCTGGAAGATTGTGTACTTTTGATGTTTGGAAGACTATTTTAAAATACAATATTTAGTTGCTGTTCCAAGGTCATTCATTTGCACACCGTACTGTGACTGGAGTAAACTACATTTATGAATAGTCAAAATGTTCAGTCTGAGGCATGACTTATTTATTTTTGCAAATGACAAGCATCTCAAAGGAAAATCGTTAGAGGGCAGTGTTGATCTGCGAGGTACTCATTGGCCTGGTATAGAATAGATGACTGCTGATAAATTATGGACATTTATTCTTGTCCCTGTCATTACAGGAACTGTCCCTGCGTGTGCTGCTTTGTTTGAACAGTGGTTAATGTTGAAATGCATCCGATAAAGTGAAGTAGTGTGCAACTTTTGTAACTTATTTTATATATATATATATATATATATACACACACACACACAAACACACACTTATAAAATTTACTTTTATGTTCTTACCATTCAGTTCAAAATGTTCACAATTTACAGTGCAAACGTAACAGAATAGTCAGAGCAGTGGCTGCCACAAAGTCAAACTGTACTGTTTGTCCACCCTTACCGTTGTCTTGCCTTACTGTAGAACTTTACCTCAAGCTGATGAACAGTATTTTCAGAGATACTGACACTTAAAAGGAATGATGGCAAATGGCAGCTCTCATTTGTCAGTGGATTGCTACATGACCTTTTAATGAGGAATTGTGCTTAATGCAACCCAGTGCATGTAAACTATACAAATATGGTTTCTATTTAAGGATGTGTTTACAGCCAGTGTTAAAGGTTTTAAAATGATTGTAATGTTGTATAGCTTAGCTAAATCACGTTATCATTTAACCAATACTGATAAAATATTTAACAGTAACATTTTTTGTACTGGTTTAGCAACAGTGGCCTTTTAAATGTTTTTATTTTTGGTCAGTTAAAAGGTTATACTTATGTACACCTTGTTTGGTTCCCAATGGAATTTTGTTTGATACATTATTATTTTTCTTTTCCAATAAAATTTTGGCACAAGAAGTTGATGATATTTTGACATGCTGCCTTTAAGGGTTGAATTCATAGGATTGTTCTGGAAATAATTTAGATGTTTGCTAGAAGTCAGAGGAGCATTTTGTGGAGCATTGGTAGGTGTAACTGTTCCGTTGTCTTAATTAGGGGAAAACCCATCAAAGAAGTGTTTATTATGTTCAAAGTGGAAGACAGCCTTCCATGTAGCTGTGGGTCTTATATTTATGTCCAACTTTAGTTTGTGGATGTGCCCACTGTTCGGAGTTCTTTCAGAGTATCAAGGAGGCTTTATAGGTCCTTATTTGTATTTTCTGTGCTTTTACTTAGAAAGGATAATATTTTTCGCATTTACGTGTTCACTGATGTAGTTGATGGACACTTCTCCAGAGCTACATAGAGTCCAATATGAAAGGGCTTAGATGCACACAATTACTGAAGCACAGGTTGCTTGAGACCAGCAATTTCAAAGTGACTTTGAGACACACACACAGTGTCTGAAACCGCTTGTCCTGAGCCGGGTCGCGGCAAGCTGGAGCCTAACCTGGCAACACAGGACGTAAGGCTGGAGGGACGCACCCAGGACAGGACACCAGTCCATCACAAAGCACCCCAAGCGGCACTCGAGCCCCAGACCCACTAGAGAGCAGGCACAGGCCAAACCCACTGTGCCATTGCACCTCCAGTATTGAAATAGGAAAATAGATTAAAGGCAGGTGCTGAAGGACTAACAAAGCTGTTAGGAGCTTTTGAGGGAAATACAAGTATGTCAGGAAGATGAGCTCTGAGACCTTTGAATTCTGGAAGGAATTTAGTAAGACAATGGGAGCTAATTGAACCGCATTGGGGCCAAGACTGAGAACAAACAGCCTTGTCCTTGATGGACTCCTTTTGACGGGGATGAGCAGACAACCAGATCTGAAGAGCTGCAGTGCTTCTGGATTTGAAAGACGTGGAAGAAATTACGTCTGTTGGAGTGGGTTACAACTGCCATGTGCTAGGAGAAGGAAAGATCGGAGTCAATTGTTAACTTTCAAGAATGTGCTATTACTAGTGAAGATGAGATGAGCAAGTTGTCCAGTGCCATTAAGAGCTCCTGACAAGATGAAGCACTAGAGCAGGGAGGTACAGGACTCCAGTCTTGGAGAGCATGTGTCACAGGTGGTGATCACTCATCAAAGTGGACGTGTCAGAAAGACATGCTGCAGTGTGTGAGGATATATCTGGATATGAGCAGATATGAGTAAATTGAATATATAATTGGTTATTTTGCACTTTCAACACAACTGTTAACTAGAGAAAGATATTTGTAATGCAGCCAGTATTAAATGCTTGAATCCACACTGTAATTCAAGCATGTGAACTTATTCAAAACAGAGCGCAGTCCTAGTAAACACAGTATAAATAACAGCCAGGCCTCAGCTGGCCGTGAGATCGGTGTAATAGTGAGAGCTATGAAAATTCAGCTTCAGCAAAGGGGCACTTGAAACTGAAGGAAAAGTGAGCTTCACTGAGCAGTTAAGCAGGCAAAGCATCTTTAATATAAAACAGCTGCATTTTTTATTATTGAAAAAAAACATGCAAATATAGCGGTTTTCCTTCTGATGTTCAGCACACACTATTCTGCAGACCTCTGGTCCAGAATGAGATTTGTGTAATCATCAGTTCTTCAATTTGATTTTTTTTTTTTTTTTTTTTTTAAATATTTTCTCCATCCGCTCAAAGATTTATGAAGACTTGCAATTCTACGTTATAGTATTGACCAGTACTGTAAAATGGCCTTGAACAATGTGTAAAGAAAATAGATGAGAACCTGGGCCTCAGTGACAGATCATACATACAGAGAAAGACTGCAGCTGTGCTTTAGATGAATCACCTTGCAAGTTTAGAAGCTCAGCTAACGCCGAACATCAGAACTAAGTTTTTAATGTCTGAATGAACCAAACTGTGACTTCTGGAACAACAGTCCCTTATGTAGTGTCTCTGAAATCAGGACGACCTCGTATCCAACATCCCTAGCGGAATGCTTCGACAGAGCCTCGGCCAAAAGATTTATTTGGACAAATGGGACAGCTTAAAAGACACATTTATAAATTAAACAAAGGAATATTTTATATGGTTTAGACTGCATTATGTCTTTTCCCTGGAACTGGTACCGAATTTGACATCAATTAGTCACACTAGAAACTTAAACCATCTTTTCACCAGTTATAAAGAAAATATAACTGTTAGCAGGATACTTGCCTTTGTTAATATCTCTTGTTCATCATTATTGTCGACAGTGAGATCAGTCCACCAAGTGCATGCTCGTACGTTTTGGTAACACTCAAAACTTCCAAAGTATGGCAGGTTCAGGACAATGCGATGTGACTGCAGTGTGGAGAAGTGAAAAGTACAGTGTAACCTCCACCTACAATACCCCTCTCACCCAAAAGCCAGAAAACACATCCCGGAATACGAAAGGCACTTCTAGGTTTGTAATCAGTTACGAATCCTCAGGACACCAGGGTCTTTAGTCTCCAGCCTAGAGATTGTCATCATATACTGAACATATGTTGCTTGTATGCATTTGAAAAGGCTGTGAAATATTAGAAGTGTTCTGCTTCTCCGTCTGTTATTTTTATTGGGACAGAGTCTGGCCACACTTCTCCATGTCGCCAACAGGCTTCGAGTGAGGGTGGAATGCCTTCTGTGGAAATGAAGACATAGAGCAGGATGAAGGCAGCAGGGGGTGGGCGTTAGGAGAGGAACACATTTAAATAAACAGCGAGTCACGCGACACTGCTGGAGTTGTGTGGTCTGAGATGGGACGGAGCACTAAGGTGAGGCTTGGCCCACTTCCTCTTGTCCCAGCGGCACAGCAGCAGCATCTTGAAGGTGACCCGAAAGGACTTGTTGCACAGCGCGTAGCACATAGGGTTCACTGTGCTGTTCACATAGCAGAGCCAGTAGCCAAGCTGCCAGAGCTTCCCTGGCACACAGAGGTCGCAGAAGGTGGAGACCAGCACCATGATGTTGTAGGGTGTCCACGTCAAGATGAAGGCCAACAGGATAGCACTAAGGGTCCTGGCAGCCTTCTTCTCCCGGATGAGGGATGTGTTCCGGCTCTTCTTGGATTTAGGCCACGTCAGGGAAGAGGGCTTGGCTTGGTCTAAGGAAGACTGGCTGCCCAACCGCTGGGCCCCTGACTCTTGAACTCTGGGAACAGCGCAAGTTTCGTACCTTTGCGTCTGTCCTCTTGATTTGTTACCCATCTCAATCAGAGGAACGTGTACCACCGCAGAACCCTTGTCTTTCCTCGCTGCATCTTCCTCCCCTGACGATGAGCAGCTGGAGACGTCTTCGTCATCCACGTTCCAACTCCCGTTGCTATTTGCTTTCAGGTATGCCCTTCTGCCAAGGGATGGTGAAGTTATTTCACTTCCTTTCCCCGTCAGCAGTCGGGTTGTGTTCTGTCTGGGGAAGCAGCTGGACTGGACTTCTCTGTTCTGGCTCTCCTCACCCTGAGTGTCCGCAGAGCTGGAGCTGCTGCTCTTAGTGCTGCTTGAGTGCGTCTCCTGGTGTCTGGACCTAGAGGACGTGCCCCTGTAGTCTGGTGTGCCTACCAGCCCCGCCAGCTGCTGGGATCGGTTTTCCGTCTCCCGGTAGATGCGCCAGTAAAGGATGATCATGATAGTTACAGGGAGGTAGAAGGCAGCAATAGCCGTTCCAAAGGTGATGGTGGGTTCCGAAAGGAACTGGATGAAGCACTGGTTCTTGGGTACCGTCCGTTTGCCCACCACGTACTGCCAGAACAGAATGGCGGGTGCCCAGAGCACAAAGGAGATGGTCCAGGCTAGGCTGATCATGATGGCGGCTCGCCTGGGTGTGCGTTTCACCCGGTAGGTAAGAGGCCGGGTGACGGAGAAGAAGCGGTCGAAGCTGATGATCAGCAGGTTCATGACAGAAGCATTACTGGTCACATAGTCGATGGCCAGCCAGATGTCGCAGGCAAGGTTCCCCAGTGTCCAGCGGCCCATGATGATGTATGTAGTGTACAGGTTCATGGAGATGGCGCCCAAGATCACATCTGCCACAGCCAGGCTCAGCAGGAAATAGTTGCTCACAGTGCGCAGGTGACCGTTCAGTCGGAAGGCGATGATTACCAGAAGGTTGCCAATGATGGTGATCAAGGAAAGGGGTCCAGTGATGAGTATAATCACAACCACTTCCCAAATGGCATGACTACCCAGGGGGTCGGTTGTAATATTATGGTCCTGAGAGAAATTTGAATGTATTGAGGTGATGTTCATGGTGCTGATGAGGGAGCTCTGGAAGGTCCTTTAATGTGGTGCTACAGATGAGACGGTGATCTACATGCCGCGTAGGTACGTTCAATGGCTTCGGAATCCATCGTCCCTTCCTTCAGTCAGTAAAAACAAACTACACGAAAAAACAAAGAAGGTTAAAATGTAAAAATGCCATTAAGACTGGAACAGCTTAAAATTTTATAGCACGTAAAAAAAAAAAAAAGTGACAGTCTGTTTGACTACTTTATTTTCAGACTTGAGGATGGAGTGATGTCATATGAAGTAAGCAGCATGACAGCAAACACATAAAGTATATTAACCTCTGTAGTTTATAGGCAGCATTCAATAAGCAGTCTGTTGTGACATAATCAGGCAGCTATTTACTTTATGATAAGGATTTAATGACAGAGAGAAATGATTTGGCACAGAAACAAACGTCAAATGTCCACGAATGGGTCAGCGAGCGATACGCATGAGACTTTTCTCCGAGCTTCCACAGGTAAGACAGTTATGATGCGGGACGGCAGTCCCCCTCCGAGTTTACGTACACGTGGGCACATTATAAAACCAAAGAATTTTTTTTTCTCTTCAAAGATTAGTAATCCACTGTACTGCTGTGTCACTGAGGATGTGCCCTCCGCTGTTTGGAGAACTGTTTGCCGATATCATTTATGATGGGCAGCAGGCACACGATCTGAACATTTTAACTTGCTGAAGGGGTTTTCAGATGAATATCAGCAGTAAAACAAGCAGTGTGACACGAGGCTGTGTGTAATTTCCCCTTTACTGAAACCCAGCGTTGTGCTGTCTGCGCCTGAGATAATTACCCAGCATGCTCTTGCCCAGTGGCCACTGTCCCCTGTGCTCCTGCCTACTGAATATCAGCCTGCGTACCATCTCCCCATCATCATCTGTGGAACTGCAAAAGAAGACAAGTTGAGCATGTAAGCCCTTGAGACTGCATCGTCACTGCAGCCTTTCCCTGATCCCGTTAGACCATCGAACCCGAAACCCAGGGGGTGGCACTGGCACAATGGCCACTGCTGCCTTGATAACTTTCACCCAAAGATCCTGGTTTTTTTAATGGAAGGTGTGCTGCGCTCCTGCTACATGAGAAAAGTTACCACTCTTAGCCAGCGTCGTCTTCACTCATCCCCAGGGCGGAACGCAAGTAAGGTCTGAAGGCTGCACGCTTGAATCTCGACTCCTGCTGAAATACCCTTGAGCAAGGTACTTACCCAGTAAAATCACCCAGCTGTATAAACGGGTGAACAACTGCAGGTAGCAGGTAGATTTAGGAATAAGCGTAAATGCCCTTATTCGTGAAGCAAGCGCAGCAACCCGGGGTTGCCAACACCTCGAACGGCTTTCCGTGCCTGATGCTCTACAGGTAAAGTGAACGGACCGGAGAGACGACAGCGTCCCACCCAGGATTCCTCAACTGCAACTCTCGGGTCTACAGGCGTGCGCAGTGGTGGGGCACCGAGCTCTAGGGCGGAACAGAGATCTGCACGTTCCCTATGCTAAAGCGCCATTTCTGTGACACATTAAAGTCACGCTTTCAGCAGAAGAACTCGGCCAGAGGTGCGCAATTAAAATGAGCTGCGGCACGAAAGTGAACTGCCGAAATCTTTAAATGCCAACTGACGTTATTTTCGATCCAAAGACAAATATTCTATGAACACTAACAGTTCTCAGCCGTCCATGCGAGTTATGAGTATGTCGCGATATGTTAGTAACTGTGTTATAACATGTGAAGCGTTACTACGTTTACGGAATGATCCTTCAGTCTTCCTTTATAGAGAGTCCCCTAACCTGACGCTGTTTCCGAGAGGTGCAACTGGTGGAACAAGTGACAGGCTGCGTCAACCCTGACATCAGGTCCTGATTAGAGCACCATCCTGCTCATGTGCTGCGGGCGAACTCACACGAGACGTCACGTTTTCGAAACTTTTCCGAAATATTTTCGCACTGCTCGCACCGCTGAGGTTAAGGGGCCACTGCGTGCAGACATCAGAGGTACTGTAATCAAAATCAAAATGTTGTCTGTGTAACGTATAAATATATTGTTACAAATACACCTCTCTGGGCATTACTGTCAAATGGGTGGAATGGTGGTACAGTGAGTAGTGATGCTGTCTCACAGCACCTGGGTGGTGCGAGAGGGCATGGGTTCAATCCCCACTCAGTCTGTGTGGGATTTGCATGTTCTCCCCATCTCTGTGTGGGTTTCCTCTGGGTGCTCTGGTTTCCTCCCATGTGACATGCTACTCAGGCTCACCCATAGTGTATGAGTGACAGAAAGTGTGTGTTCCACTGATGTATGGATAAGTGACCCAGTGTGAGTAGTGTATCTAGCAGTGTAAGTCACCATGGTGAATAAGGTGTGTGGGCTGATAACACTACATAGAGCTCATTGGAAGTTGCTTTGATGAAAAGCATCTCCTACATAAATAAACGTAAAATGGTTTACATTATACGTCAAAAATCCATAAAGACAAATTAGAACAATATGCACACATGTAACAATCCTGTAATACTTTGTAATATATATATATTTATCATAAAAAGCGAGAAAAGCATAAAGCTGTACAATAACGCAAGATGCCTGTCTGCTGTCTTGCTTATTTTACGCAACTACATATGAACGGCATAACAAAGTACAGTAGCAATTAATTCACAGTGATTGTGACGCATATTACATTTACGAGTGGCGCACTGGATATTCCAATACGATCACTATATACATAAGAGGTGATAAGTTGAATTAGTGCGACAGACTGGCATCCCACAAGAACCGGACGTTGTCCTGAAGCTTCGGCGCGCTGTGTCTGAAATCATTGGATGAAAAATGTGTAAAAATATGTATGTAAAAGGACTCGCCACAGAGGCCCAGAGAACACAAGTCGGACCACGTTCGAGAATGACAGTGTTCGGTTGCCCGTGGGGATACCTACGGGGTTGCAGGTAGGACTGGGTGAGCGTCGCTCTCCTCTGAGTGTGAAACCGGCACCCTGTACAGTGAAAAGTGGGGAACTCGCGGAATGCACATCGGAGGAGAGGTATGTCCACGTGCCACGCCTTTCAAGGTGAAACTATCAGGAAAAGTAAAAACTGGGTGTCAATTAACAGGGGAGAAAAAGGCAAAAAAAAAAAATTAAGGATATTAAAACAAATGAGCTTTACTGAAACCTTTACATTTTGTTTTTTTCTTTTTTTTTTTTTTAACTAGGTAAATGGTATTTAGAAACAGCTTCGGAAAGTGAGACGGTAACATAAATGGCATCGTACAGTTTGCGGCTGTTCTCTTACTATCTACAGGTTCCTGGTTCGAATCCCACGTTCGCTGCAATTCTCTCGATCAAAGCGGCGACGCTGTGTTGATACGGTAAAAACACCCTGCTGTAAAATAGGGTAAATCTTCGTCGCTTTCCTAACATTGCAAGATTCCTTGTCGCATAAGTAATCATACAGGAGCAGTCAAAAGTTTGAGCACGTTTATCAAAAACTAGGTTTTTTTTTTAGAAGGCATTTGGCGAACAAGTCCTCTGCAGCAGAGACTGAGGACGCGGGTGGGTTGCCTGCACTCTTCGACTGCTTTCCCCAGTTCGCGCCCGACAAGTACAGCCAGGCTGCCCACGACACTCAGGTGCACGTAAGCGTTTGACTGCTACTGTATGTCAACCCCTATCAGAGTCCATCGTGCTTTATGAACCATGGTAGCCGCTGCAGAGGGAAGAAGGGTGGACGGATGCGGTCAGCGTAGGCAAGCTGGTGCTTTCGCACGAAAGGCCTCTCGGAGTCTGGCGGAGGAACGCTCAGGTCCATTGAGCTCTGCTTGCCATTGGGGGCTCCCTGGGCGGTTCCTGTTTAAGCAGGCCCTGCTCCCTAATCTCTGCAAACAGCACTTGCTGCCAGCCCACGGATGCATATCCTCCTCTTCAGCCCCAGGATTAAGGTCCACGGAGGGCCGTCGCCTTAACTTACCGCGAGAGAGCCGCGTGTCTGAATCGACTGAAACGAGGCTTCTGCTACCGCGGTACAAACGCCCACGCTGTTACTTTCTATTATTATTTCATAGCCGCTTTGTGCCTTAATCCAAAGTGAGCGGCGCAGATTATTGCGTGTTTTCACGACAGGAACATTTACACAGCTGGTGGCAAATGGCATAGCCAGTATTCGGTAGCTGGGAACGGAACGTCAGCCCTGCAGGCTACAGCGGATCAGGCCTTCAAGCAGCGAGCGTCAGCGGGACGCTCACGTCTCAGTAAAACGAGCATAAGTGTCACATAAAGGGGTTTTTTGCTCTGCTTCTTGGTCTTGGCTCTCCGTCGCACAGTTGCACCTCCCTCGGGAACAGCCTCCCTTAGGCCCCCAAACTCCCAGGAAGCAACCGAAGGCTCATTGGACTCCGACGGAACTGAAGCCGGTCCACACGCGAGCAGCTCCGCCCCGTTCGGCCGATTGCTCACGCGGCCGGTGCGGGCGTGTCTCTCGCCGTTTCGCTTTCCGCAAATGATTTACCACTTGCTACACATACTAAAGCACCAGAGCTTGCCAAGAAAGCAACGCAAACTACGAAGGACAAATACAGTCATTGTGACGCATATACAGTACATATAAAGGAGCTCATGCGCTGGGGCAGTGCGCTCACCCCGAACGTCAGATCGGCAGGTGGGGTTCGGGTCTTTCCTCCCGGTCAACGCACACTAACTGCTGACTTGCGTTTCGAAGCCTAGCAAGAGCAGATCAATAACTACGGCAGCCGTAAGACCTTGGTAACGTCTCCCTGACATCAGCCAGGATAATTTCAACCTGCTGTCTAATAAATGTGAAGTGTAAGAGGGCGGTACTCTTACGAGTGACTTGCGTTGTCATTACATTAAATCATTTATTTTAACTTCTTCGTGCATTCTGCTAAGGCCCGGTGGCAGAGAGTCTGACCAACAGCGACATGACGTGCACCAAATCCGGCACAGATCGTCGTCAACCTTGTAATGCAGACAGCGTTAGAGGCACAAGAGAGCAGATTACAAACCAGTAATGCAGTGTTATGCCTTTGTTATACCACAGTAATGTGTACTGCAAAAGGCAAAGACACAACACAACAATATCCTGTATAGTAGGGATGTTTCTCCCATTAGAAATGATGGGAAGCACAAGTAATGTGGACAGATGTGACATAATTAGATATATAGAAAAATAGAGAGGGAGTGTGGCGACGGAGCGGTGCAGCGGGTTTGGTCGGGTCCCGCTCTCTCGTGGGTCTGGAGTTCGAGTCCTGCTTGGGGTGCCTTGCGATGGAGTGGCGTCCCGCCCTGGGCGTGTCCCCCGTGCCCTGCGCCTTGTGTTGCCGGGTCAGGCTCCGGTTCCCCATGATTCCGCTTGGGACAAGCAGTCTCGGTGTGTGTGAAACATACGGTAAAATAATTATACATTAAAACGCTTGCAGAGACGTTGCGCTTGCTCAAATTTTAACGTTTCCTGGGCCGAAAGAAACAGAGGAAATATAATGAAGAGGATCATACAGTAGGAACGCACAAAGTGTGAAACGAGTAGACGAAGTGATGCTCTGTGGAAACAGGCGACGTGGGATGAAACACTTCCTAAAGAAGATTTCATATTTTTATTACCCTTCTTATCCCATCCTTATTGAACATGATAAGCTTCCATCTTTATTTTTAGCGTTTTACTGATGTAACATGAAGTAACAGTTGTTGTATTTGTGTAGAAACACATGCGGTGTAATGAGAAGACATAACCCTAACCCAACCCCACTAAATCCCCTGTTTTTGGATAATGAGCGCTGTATATTTTTACATCTTGTTTTTTTTCTTTGTTATATTTCATCAGAAAGTATCCTGATTAATCTGCTTTCTAACGAACACATATTATTGTGGATAGGCTTTGACTCACCCTTATATATTCAATTGTAAAAGTGTACCGTCGTTCCTCTCTCATTTCACAACACACAAATCAGTTTGCTTTATATACTGCTTTATATGCAGTTTATATGATCTTACCGTCTGTTTGTCAAAACTTTATAACTGTACAATGCAACAGTTTTTAAATAACAGTATAAAGCACCCTTTGTTGTCGCAACAGAGGCAATATTGTGCAGATGATAATAACACATTTATGGCTATATTTTGGTATGAACAAGTAGTTTCTGTAATGCTCACGCAGACGTCCAACATATGCAAGACTGTACGTTAAAACTCAATATTACCGCGTTTCCATTTTTCCACTCATACAATTTCATTTTAGATACACGGTAAAGGACACCATGTCCAGAAGGTAACTTTATTCTACACACAGATGAAATTAGCGGAACTGAAAGTTTCAAGGTTTCCGTCTGTTTTTAGGCTCTCGTCAGATGAGGTTGGCCTTCTGGAAAGGTAAAGAACCGTGTTTCTGAACGGGGGAGGGGATGTGGACTAATAGTCCCACATTGTGAGCAATAGGGTGCGTGCTGTGAGGTTATTACCTTGCATTTTGAGTACAGAGACACGAAGCGCGAATTACGCGCCGAAACGGTCGAACGGGCCTTTTCTCTCGGACACAACGGGAGGAGAGAACAGAGCGGCGGAAAACGACATTGTCAGTGCTGCGACCAACGAAATACACCTGCAAAACTCCGGCAGCGCTGTGACAGTCTGAGAGACACCGCAGACACGGCTGCCGCACTAAGCCCATAAGCGCGGCCAACGGACGCTCAGAGCACTCCGGCGCGTCGCACGAAAACGAGCTTCGCCTAACATGGTCTTCTCTTTACCGTTTTTTTACTACCATTACGTCACTTTTACCGACCTCTCCGGTTCGGCGTCACTACCGGTCGTGAGGCTGACCTCGCGAATGCCACGTGCCGCTTTTTGACGTGACAGGTCTCCGTTTGACAGGGATGCTTTTCCACAGAAAGAGCACCTGACGGCAGGAAAGAGTCACAGCCAACAAAGAAATCAGGAGATGGTAATGTTGACAGTGACTCTTCTCCGTTAAACCGCCAAGATCCTCAAACCTACTGGGTTCCCACGCTCACCGCATGCTGATGGTGAACAATCGGCACCGCTTCTGCTTTGCTCTCGTATCCAAAGGTTTGGGGACACCGAGCGTCGGCACCAGAAGTCCACAGTTTGTCACCTCTCTCCCTCCACCGTTCCTTTATGCAATTTCGTTAACATCGTCTTAGGCCCTTTAGTGTCTTTATGAATGATAAATTGTTTTATTCTCGCTTCTTTAAGATTTCCAGCTAGAGCCTGTTAAAGTAAGGAGGAGCCGCGGCGTTATAGGGGATACAGAGAAAAGAATGAAATTGTTAAGGTACGAAAAAGAAAAGTTTGTCTCGTCTGGTCTGGTCTACATCTCGGATCTTAACTTCTTGCTCAGGCATCAGGGAGGAATCATCATATTTTTAAACCTTTTCCGAACCCATTACAAGCACTCGAACAGGTGTGCCGGTAACATGAGAAAAATGTGCCCAGATACCACAACTTTACTTGAAACATTTTTATTCTTTATGCTGGATTGAGATTTTAATTAAGATCTGAGCACACTTTCACATTTTTAACAACGCTGTAGTTTTTCGGCTGCTCTGACAAAGTTTAAAAAATAAAAAAACTATATACATTTAATTATAAAGAATTTAAACCTGCATACATTATTGTAATATTATTATAGTAAAATGTGATATATATTTAACATGAATGTTTATCTGTAAAATAGGAAGTGCCATTATATAAATCCTTGCATTTAAAATCTTTTTTAAGGCTAAGTAACTGATGGCACGACCACAGACGGCACTTATGAGACCGACCAGTAAGGCAGGACTGACCTGAGCTCACATACTCTGTACTTCTGTGTAGGAATTTTATGTGGTGTTTGCTCTTTCGAACATTTAAAATTTGACGCAGGTTATCAGAGACATAGGGGGTGCGGTGGCACAATGGGTTTGGCCGGGGCCTGCTCTCTGTTGGGTCAGGGGTTCGAGTCCTGCTTGGGGTGCCTTGCAATGGACTGGCGTCTCCCTGTAGGAGACAAGCAGCTTTGGATGTTGTGTGTGTGTGTGTGTTGAGTTTGCATCATAACCCGTACAGCACTGAAAAGGACATTAAGTTTTTATTGCTGGTATTCAGCTTCTACATTAACTATGTATAACTAGGTCTGCACTGGTGATATGGTATATATCATAAAGTTATACTGTATATAAAGTCATATATTTAATGAGTGTCACTCATCACACCTATTTGTTTCTGGTACCGTTGCTATTTTCACTTCTATAATCCTGTCACTCAGATGTGCTTATAAACATCCTGGTAAATAATTTTAGTGTCTGTGATAACACACACACACATTGTCTGAAGCCACCTGCTCCAAGTGGGGTCACAGCAAACCGGAGCCTAAACCAGCAACACAGGGTGCGTGCAGGGCTGGAGGGGACACACCCAGGACGGGGCGCCAGTCCATCATAAGGCACCCCAAGTGGGACTCGAACCCCAGACCCCCCAGAGAGCAGGACCCGGTCCAACCCGCTGCGCCCTGTCTCATGGGAACTCAAAGAGGCATTATGCACACAGTATGCGCACACACATAGAAAACATACAATGATTTTACATTCTTATGTTTGGCTCCCACAATAACAACACCAAGATATTTGACCACCTTTCTGGCACTCGTCCATCCCATGCTTGTTTTACCACTTCGTTGCGAGGCCGTCCACTAATCTGCTTTTCACTCTTGATAACACGCTATGGAAGCTCAAGTCCTACTCGCCTGCCAGCTACTCGTCTTTTACTTGTCGAAGTCCAACAGTTACTTTTTGCGGGTCAATCAACTGCATCCTTTCCACTCAGAAGTTGACAGGGTCCCACAAACCCCCTTAGCAGTGTTGTGAACGTTAAACGTAAAAATTACTGACCGGCTAAGACTGTGGTCAGAGGGAGCAGAAGTAAAAAATGCCAGAGAAAAAGTTGCGGGTACGAAATCAGACGCAACATCTACGCATCTTTCTTTTGATGGAAATTCTTCGTATTTCATCTCGAAAGCGAACCAGGATGCGTGGTTTCGCGCACCAAGCCCTTATTTGCTCCTTTATCTGTTTGCTTTCCAGGTACGTCCATGTAAGCCAACCAGAGCAGGTAATTGTGCCGATGGTTCCCAGAAGACAGGGTGTAGAGAAGAGCCTTTACAGTCCCTGCTAGACTCATCCCAGCGAGCGGTGGAAAGCATCACTGTCCTGTGGAGAGCGCTGGAGGATCTTTTCATACATTCAGCACAATATTATTCACCTTTGCAAACATTTCCAAATATCGAAAATATTTCACACGTTTATGGATTTTTACCGGCGCGGTTGAGAGTGTCTTCCTCGAGGTTCCTAGAGGCAGGTCGGGGATTCAAACCTGGAACCTTCAGACCGTAAGAGAGCAGCACCGAACAGCACACCGACCGCCGGCCCTACCGGCACCGCCTTGGCGCACCGGAACCCGAGCCCGAAGGAGCCCAGTTCACAGCCGAGCGGTTCCTCTTGACGTGAGAGAAAACGAGAAGCGCTGAAGCGGTGCGGGATCACAGGAAGGTGTTCAAACAAACACTTTTTTCATGAAGGTCCTACCTGGTGCTGTGTGTCGTTGCTGACATCATCGCAAGCTCCATTACTCACATCTTTACCTACTGATGCTTCAATGCACTCTCTCAGAACACCGTCACTGTACACTCTGAATACACACTGAATACACACTCTCAATACACTCTGGTGTGGATACGCAATCTCAGCACACTCTGTGAATACATACTCTCAATACACTCTGAATATACACTCTCAGCACACTCTGGATACGCAATCTCAGCACACTCTGTGAATACACACTCTCATTCAAATACACACCGAATACACACTGTCTCGATACACTCTGTCACTGCGACTGTTACCAAAACAGCGCAGAAGCACCACCGCCGCTCGACTGGGAACTTTCAGTAAAGATGATCTGATGTCACTCACTCACTCACTCACTCACTCTCACTGCTCCTCAGAGAGAAACACTTACTTTGTCCCTACGGAGCCACGCAGAAGAGGAGCAAGCAAGGAAGGATCAGATCAGGTGTCGCCGGGTGAGCAGTGAGTAAGTAACGCCGCACGCATGGCCGCGAAAAAGACCCGCGCTCTCGTCTCGCCTTCAAGCGCGCGCGCGCGACACAAGCAGGGACGGAGGTGGGAGCAACAAGTCTTGAAGTGGAAGGGAGTCGATCGTTTGACGTTTCAGCGCGAGACGAGGCGAGAGCGCGCATCCCAGTCAAGCGTCGCTTACCGGACAGACTCTGTGGAGGATCGAAGGGCGTCCGGTCCGTCCGTCCGTCCGGCGCGCTTTCCGAGACCATTCGTCGTCTGCGCTGAGCTGCGCTGAAGCTGCGCTGGATTCCTGTCGGACGCAGGCAGGGACCGCGCCGCGTGAGACTGAGAGTGAGAGCACCAGCAGCACTTAGTTAGTGGCTGACCGAGGGATGGCCGTGTTCCTCTCTCTGTCCCTGTCCCTGTCCCTGTCCCTGTCCTGGCTGTCCCTGCCTTTCCCCTGCTGTCTCCGCCCGTCCCTCTCTGTGCCTCTGCTGCATGGCGAAGGAAGGGCTCCTGCCCACCGACAGGTGTAAAACAGCGTCTCACTCGGTCGCTCCGCACAAAGCGGGACCTGCTGTCCCGTCCGTGTCCGTCCTTCCACTCCCTCCTCCTCTTCCTCCTCCTTCCTCCTCCTTGGCTTGTGCGGGTCTATCCGAGCAACGGGAGCACTCCTCTGTCCTCTCTAGCCACTCTTTTCTTTATTTACTCCAGTCTGAACATTCTTCTTACATTATAATTTATTATCGCACCGGCGTCAGCTTCTATCCAAACCCGCATCATTTACAACATGATTACTGAAGCTTTATTAAGATCAACGATGCTAAGCTTCCTTCCCCAGGTAACGGGGAAGTGCTCCGCTGCGTCTATTACCTTTTTCTGCCAAACAAACCCATGCGTTTCTTACTAGATGGATGGAGCACGTGATAATTAATACAGAGGTGAACATTATTAGCCTGACCCTTGATTTATTTTTGAGGTGGAGAGAGAAAGGTTTTTTTTCCTTCTTCTTAATTCATGCATTTTTATTCTCATATGAGATATACACAGTCTTTCCCCTAAACCTGCAAAGACAATTTGATAATATAATTGCTCTTTTTCTAAGGAGGACGGGCCTACATTTCATATCTGGGCACTGCACAGTTTTTAACTGGAAAAAATTGAAAAGGAAGGAAAAAAATGCAGAACTGTAGATTTACCACACGAAACACTGGTTGAATTCGGAAATGTTTCTCATGCGCCGCGAGGGTCTATGAATCAAAGAGAAAACATAACGAAGACACAATCGGACGTTAAGAACCCGCCGCCGTGTTAGTTCTGGTCCGGTCCGTGCGGGTCACCACCTTGTTCCTTCTTGTTACCTCCGGGTGATCCGGAGGATCAAACCCCGACAAGGTCCAAACAGCCATCAGTTCCTTATTGTCGGGGATATCGTTATGGCTACGTCATGCCCGTAATATAAGAGCTTTGAGCCTCGTGGACACGCACGTTTGAACGTGTTCTTCCCCTGGACAGAGAAAGGAGGTGACAGACAGACACAGGGACACTAGAGCAGCGCAAAGCAGAGTGATGTGCGCGGGGTTTCAGAGGCAGAGCTCACGGGTGCAATGATGGCTGAACTCTAGAATGGCCACAGGTAAGACCCCTACAGGTGAACACGCAGTCAGTGTCACGGATCTCATATTGCGCTGTATAACTGGACGAAAAGAAAGGTTTCTTGGTGCGTAATTTGAAGAACCTCGTGCGTAAAGGGATTCGATAAAAATGCCCCTAATTTGCTATTATTGTGAGAAAATCTGTGTAATCGATGGCCTGTGTGTCTGTGGTGCATTCAGCGTTATTAAAAATGCAAAGTACGATTACAAACACATCCTCCTTTTTTGTTGTGTTATGCCTGTGTTTACTTTTCTTCAAAAAAATGTTACATTTAAATGCTTGATGGCACTTGGCTGGGAGTCGGAGTTCAGGTGACAGCGGCGTGAAGAGGAAGTGGCGTTGGATGAAGGCCCACCAGTTACTCATTAACTGGTCCAGGGGTTGCTGTCTGCTGGTTAAGCTCTCAAGACAAACATACGATGCAGATAAATGGCTGGGGTTGGGGGGGGGGGGGGGGTGACTGTACACACGGTCTCATCATGGCACGCCGTCGCAGCACTGGTTGCTTTCAGCTTTTTATTCCACAGAAAAAAATCAAATTCTCTGTCTTTAAGAGGAAAGACAAGCTTTAAGATACTTCATCTAGGAAAAACAATTACTAAGAGCTATAGCTGTTTGAAGTTAGCAATGAAATCTGTCAAGTATAATCTTGCAAAGTATGATACGGTGGGCTAATTCAGAATTCGGTGTGAAAATCATATATTGAAGTACACTACTAAAAACCGTGTGTTAAAACCGGAAATGTTACACTAGTACACTGCGATGATCAAATAAGAAGGTAGGTGGTTGAATTTAATTTCTTTTCATTCAGTCTTTTTATATCTGATTTTAAAAAAAAAAACTTTGGTGCAGAAACATGTGACAAAGAAAAAATACTATGACTCACCTGTTTGTACTGTAGATCCTGATTTGTGGCACGACTGGAAATAATCCCTTTTAGCTCACGTAGGTCTGCCTGTGCCGAATGCGAATCTCTCCATCTGTGAAAATTATGGGATGAATTACTAACACTTTAAAATTTCACAAACTAAATATTTAACGTTTTTAATACACTTTTAGATGTGTTTATTATTTTATGAAATATTTTTGAGTTCTTTTAAAGATTTAAATGGCAGTATCTTTATTCTGTAAACTATTGGCGCAAGGCCAAAAAACTGCTTTTATAATCTATGTTTTGCACAACCAAGGACATTTAGACAGCACCTATAAAACATGTTCACCTTTTTAAAAGTAATCAAAAGTTTTCAACTTTTTTGAAGTTATGCTACAGCACAATAAGCAATTTTGGTGTGTCAAAGTAAGGGGGCTGACTACTTACGCATTCGGTTGTTCTCTGTTTTTTATTTTTAAGTAATTTTAGTAATTAAGTAATTTATTTTAAGCAATTTTAAATGTCTGGATTTTTTTTCACTTTGACATTATTGAGTGCTTTGTATTGATGAGTGGCAAAAATTCCCAGCTGAAAAGGGTTCTATACTGTAAGGGAATGAAATGTGAAAAAGTCAAAGGGGAACCACACTTTTTATAGGCACCTTATATGGAAAAATGCAAACTTTGATAGTAATTTTAATTTCACTCTAATTTCCCATTTCCACATGGGGTATATGGCACACCCTGAAACCCTGGTGATGCACTCATCAGAATTTCACAACACTGATTTAGCAGCAGAGTAGCACAGAAATAAGGCACAACATGGACATGTGGTCCAGTTTCTGGGAGGCAGTTGCTCAGGTCGCTGTCATTATTTGTTTCCGAGGACGTGTTCAGTGGACGCAGGCTGAGGCTAAGTTTGGCTCTGCCACTGATCCCCGGGCAAGTAGTTGTTTATTCCCCACAAAACCTCTGTGTACATTTACTACATGGGAAAATCATTTAAGAACAAAAATAAAAACAAACATAGAAAACATTGTCAAGTGCGGAAGTGGGGGAATTTTCACTTCTCTAGATGTCAGGAACGGGGGATGGGGGTGGTGCAGCCAGTTTGGCCTGGTCCTGCTCTCAGGTGGGTCCGGGGTTCAAGTCCTGATTGGGATGACCTGCGATGGACTGGCGTCCTGTCCTGGGTGTGTCCCCTCCAGCCTTCCGCCACGCGTTGCCGGGTTAGGCTCCGGTTCGTTGCAACCCTGCTTGGCTGTGTGTGTGTGTGTGTGTGTGTGTGTGTGTGTGTGTGTGTGTGTGTGTATCAGTAAAAAAATCATTTTCTGAAGTCCAAAACCTGAAAGAGCAGTAAAACCTGCAGTAGGCTATAACTGCACTCGACATCCATCCATCAATGATCAGCTAATGTTTACCCACTAAGGGCTGCGGTAATTCAGAGCTGATCCCAGAAAGCGGAGAGCCCAAGGAAGGGCATGGGTGCCACCCCATCACAGGGCACTTGACCGTCACACACACCAAGGGCATTTCAAGGTCAACGACTTACCTGAAACAGTAAGTATTTGGCATATGGGTGAGAATAAGGCTGGAGCTGTAGGCCTATGACAAATCTGAAGCTGCAGGGCTGACTGTCTTGTGTGCGTGGGGTCCAATCCTAGGGGGGATTTTGTCCTACACTTTGTGTGTGTATATGTATGTATGTGTGTGTATGTGTGTGTATGTGTGTATGTGCCTATGTACATATTAGGTTGATATTTCAATATCAGATTTTAATTTTTCATTTGGACTAATAAATGCATTCGTCACAGAAATGGTAGAACATGCAGAAGGTTACAGTCACATTGTATGGAGTCTTGAAACACAGACACACTTTTTATTTTGTATGTGGCTGCTTCCAGCTAGAGAGAAAAATCAATTTAATAATTATTGCACAAACCTTGTTTATTGCACTCGACACCGTACAGCCAAAGTTCTTCAAAAGATACAAGCACTTTACAAAACTTAAATTAAATTAAATTAAATTAAATTAAGTTAAGTTAAATTAAATGAAGGGAAACTGCCTTACAGGGAGGACCACCGCTGCCTCTAAAACACACTTCGACAAAATGGTGTTAGCATACCAGGCTCCAGCTCTCCTGCTCCACATTTAAACAATTTCTTCACACTTGGTCTCCAGCTGCAGACTCGTGACCCTCTCTGTGTTGTAATTCCAGGGGGAAGTGGTCTGGGGGAGACTTGTAAAGCTCCGTAGCTCTGCAGGGGGGATGTGCATCTCACGGTTCTTCCACCGTTCCCTGAAGCACGGGTAGGTGATCGCAGCAGTGGACGCATGCCAGTTAAGAGATGTTAACCAGAGCTGAGGATGCTCTGCGCCTGCTGCTGGGACGACTGGTGTGAAACTGAAAAGCGTCCCCTACATTTTCTGTACCAAGATCTACCGACTCTAAAACCCCCTCAGTCGCTGTTTAATCTTCCAGACAACTAAAGAAAGATGACGGAGAGCAGGCATGGAACATGGGCAAAGAAAATGAAAAGAAGGAAAGTCATCAGTGCAGCAGGAACACGTTTCACTTTGAAACAAAGTTTGGTATAATGTCCTTCAGGAAGCTGCAGCTGAAGCCTAACAGTCACAGCACTCCATTGTCATGAGATCCAGAGATCTAGGTGTCCCATGCTTCCTTTTCTCCTTCGCTTTTGTCTCATAGACTCAGCACCTCATCAGTCTGCAGAGGCTTTTCAAAGACATCAAGGAACCTAGCTTTTACTAGCTCAAACTAGATCTACTTTTACAACCGATAACGACTTAACAAAACAGTCATTTGACATTTCAAGTGTACCCTTGTAGAGTGTATTCATTGTCTGACATATTTTGGCCAGTACATTAAATGGAAATGACTCAAAATGCAAAGTCTGAACAGTTCTGGTGTGACCTACTACAGCAACAGTTTAAAACATGAAGTAAGAGCGTGAGAAGCGACAGTAAGAGCACTACTGTGTGGTTAGAGAACAAAACGGCAGTAATGAAGGAATGCAGCACAGCTAAAGTAACAGCCTGACCAGCATGAGGAAACCCAGAAGGTGTCAAACCAGACACATCATGACAATAAGCAAGGTTCAATGTCTGCAACGGTTGGGAATTGGAAAAGGGCTATACTTTCTCCTTTATGTCCCAGGTCTAGTGCCCTAAACTTGATCACCTTAGTAAATGTGTGTTAGACACACCAGGGACAGGCAACGAGCAACACTCTTAAATGGTAGTCGTGACTTTTAAAGTTAACTATCCATCTTATTCAATAAATTCTATTAGATATTGTCAGATTTCAAACCAGCCATTGGCAATGGACTCAAAGCCATGACAAGTATTGGCTTTTTACCAGTGGGCTTCCTACAACGATCACCCTGCTGGCTGTGAGGACCCCACTAAGTTGAAGAGCTCTGCAGGGATGAAGCCTCCACTATGACAGCTGCTCTGTGGCATAACATAAATTTATGAGAACGTGAAGTAGACATGAACACAGAGCAAATTTCCCAAAGAGAGCAAAACAGGATATTTCAAACATTTCCTTCAATAACAGAATGAAGAATCAAGTGCTGCCTGTGTGCAACTTGCAGAGGGTGTGGGTGGGTGTGTCTGTGTGTAGACTGTTTTTTTTTTTTTTTTCACAGGATTCACCAGGAACAAC
Organism: Scleropages formosus; assembly: GCF_900964775.1. NCBI lineage: Eukaryota > Metazoa > Chordata > Actinopteri > Osteoglossiformes > Osteoglossidae > Scleropages > Scleropages formosus. The sequence goes on along the minus strand of NC_041818.1, from coordinate 10,395,857 downwards.
AAAAATATCCAGAAGTCTGAATCTATCTACATCATACTCTGTATTTACATGGGTTTACAAAACAGAACAGTGATTTCCCAAGTATGTCAGTGAGGTTTCCAATATGACAGAATTTAAACTAGATATTAAATATTTTTTAAAAGAATCCTTCTTAAGCAATTAAAATCAAATAAATAAACATCTTAAAATCCACAGGTATTACAAGAAGTACAGGTAACATCATGAAATATAAGCATACACAATTATGATTTCATTTTAAAATACATCACAAATATAACTACTCACCTTTTGACATTTATTCTTATAAAACTATGTAAAAGATTTAGTAAACACTTAGCAAAGATAAATGTGAGGTTTCTGCAGACTCGCCCAATTTAATAATACTCAATGAAATTCTATCTTTGTATTCAGTCGTACTCAACTCAACAAACTGTAACATCAAACCCTACGCAAGGTATCAAAAGTGGCGACTGAAAAATATATAAACAAGTGTAGCAATATACCTATTCAAAACCCTTATTAAATGTTTGGAAGTTTTTATTTTTTCCTGCAAAAAGAGACTTGTCAGGCTGAATTCTGCAGATGTAAGAGGGAACGCTTGACGGTGTTTTCAACGTCAAGTACCTCTTATCGGAATTTCACGGTTTATATCGCTTATTGAATGCAATTAAAAGATGAGTATGTCTTGATAAAGATGAGCGATTCACAAAGGAAAAGCCTACAGAATTTTCTTAAGATGTTGCAAAGGCATGAACTGAAGTCAGGTGTTGATGGGGAGGCATTAGTTCATGTGTGAGTCTGGCAGGAGAAAAGATCTTTTGAGGATTCAGTGGGAAACAACAGGATGAACCATGATTGCACTATAGGAGTAACCACTGTTATTCATCTACTCCGTTTTACTTTGTCTACAGCCAAGATGCAGTTTCATTAACATCTAAATAATTGCTTCTTAAGGTTCTAGGCCAGTTTGTATGAAATTCTGTACAAAATGAACTCTCGGTGGCTCAGGCAGCATCCAGGCGGGGCAATATGACCAAACACTTCTCATTGAGATCATTTCTGACTCAAAACGGATTTGACAATATACGTCTCACTTATTCCATTATATTTCTCCATTAGTGCCCCATTTTCATGTCACAAGTCCGGCATGTTGTGATCAATATGTCTTTAATTACATTCTGGGCCATCAGGAGGCAGATGGACAGCACGATGCTGAAACATATCGGAAGCCTGTGGGCTGAAAACATGTGGACCTTGCTCTTCACGTTCAGACCAAGGTTATAACGCTCAGGTCTCTGCGTCGCTGGACTGACTGATCGCTGAACAGCTATGTTAAGACCCAAGACGGCCTGAAGTTCCAAGTCTGGAGGAGGCTGGTTCCTCTACTAGTGAGTTGTGAGCAGCGCTTAAGTTTTTGCACTGCTCTGCTGTATGCTGCCTAGAATCGGGGTCTTTTTCACCATTAGGAGCTCTTTCCTTTGTTTTTTACCCCGTCTGTGGTGCCTCCCTTAGGTCTTTGTTGCAGTCTTTCCTTACAGCAAGAGATAGACTGCACTCTTGATTAATATTGAATATTAATATTCCAAGGACATATTATAAAAGATGAGCATACCTAATAGGGACCTGTACAGATAGCACCTTTAATGCTACTTTAACATTTCTTGTTTAAAGCATTATTTTTATGTGCAACCGCAAAAAGTTGTTTTACCACACTGCTGTGCTCAGATCTCTTGTAGCCAGGTAGGTGTTCATTCCCTCAGCAGCAACTCTACAGCACATCCACAGTCTTTAATCTGATGTCGCAGTCAATCTACTTTCCTTTCAGTTTTTTTCATGCAAAATTTGCGTACAGATTTATTTGCCCCTGGCGTGACTGCAGAACCCTGTCAGACTTTCACACATAATATCATTTTCATATGTTACACATAGAAAGGCACAACCTGTGTGGATTAAAAACAGACGAATCTCTGTATGGCAGCGCAATGCTGTTCAGTCCTCGTCCCGGTGTTGGATGGGCCACGCAAGCTTCTGCTCCAGCTTTCATCATGGTATCGATTGCACTCAACAAAGCACACAGTTGTTTTGCTTGAAATCCAAAATATTAAAATTTCAAGCACCTCGAAACCCATTTAACACTGACAGTAGAGTCGTTATGCTTAGAAAGGTATGCGGTCAACTTATTTTTGCCAAAGCTATGCACGAATGTATCTGAAGAGGTAGAGGTTGGAATGTAATGTTCATATCCCTGTCAGTGAGTGCAAACAGGACAAGGGTTACCAATCACTGTAAAAAAGAAAACTCTGAAACAGACCTATGTAACACTTGTACTTGTTACTGTTGCTCTCTGGGCTTGGTTATGTCTATTTAACACATCCCAACCACAAGTTCTCTTTCTGGTTTACAGAGCAATAATCGGATCGCCACTGTTCTTCAGCGGTAAAGTGTGACTCGTTCTTTTGTAGCATAACCCCTCAAGGCCAATTCTGTACTTGGTCATAGATTTTATGTGAAGAAGGAATGTTCCTTTCAGTTACAGGTTTGCAAACCAAACATCCAGTTCCACCCACTTCTACTGCACAACACTTCATGTTCTGTGGAACCTGATAAGGTGGCTTTACACTGCAATCCCTCTACACCGCAGGTGCCAAATGCAATGAGCTGTGTGTAATGTGTGGTTTGGCTCCAGCCATCATCCTCAATTAGGTAAACAAGAGAAAAGAGTACACACAGGTCTTCTGGAACCTCACAATACCTGATGCTACAGTTACAGGTGCCATTTGTACCTTTACATAGAAAATATAACGGTTTAAAATCCTAGAGTCTACACCTACATCCAGGTCACAGGACAAGGGACAGCTTATCATTTGGGCAAGCAGCTCAGAGCCACATAGGACGGATCCTTTCGAACCACTTCAGTTATTCTCTGTCCTGAACCAGAGCTTTAATACATCTAGAATCTGCTAACTAGGTGTTGCAATAGACAACTTGATGAATCAGACCCTAGTAAATCGTGGTATAATTGTGAAAACCGTTGTGAAAGGCTAAACTCAACAGGATGAGAAATGAAGAAACAACACAAGTTCTTCAAGAGACAATAGTGCAGGGTACCACTGTATAGTATGTGTGTGCTTGGGCCTCTAATACTTCCATTGGTCACCGGGGATCTACAGCTGCTCGAAGAATACGGAGCAGAGCACGAAGACACAGTAGAGCAGCATGAGGCCCAGACCGAGACGCCGGTCCAACTTCCAGTGGTTGAAGTGCACGCTGAGCACCTGGACAGGAGTGTAGGGCAGCATACTCACGTTAGTCATTGTTTACTGTTTTGAACTGAAGCAATTCAGGTCTTCTCTAGGACCAGCACGGGCAACCTCCTGATCCTGCAAATGAACTGCACTAAAAGCTGCTTGTCTAAGATGATTAATACTTATTGGAAAAAGGCATGAGAAAGAGAATAAAAAAGAAAGTTTTCTAAAAAAAAAAAAAGACTCCTCTTCTATCATGTGAACCCTGGTCACGATTACAACACCAGCCTTTGCAATTTATATCGTATATAAATACATGAGGTTAGTTGAAAAATTAAAGACATACTTTTTCAAAAGTATAAAATTCAGGAGTGACACTCCTAGCGGGAGATTATGTGGTTCAGATTCTAACCCGAGAACTTTCTGATGCGATTAATATGATTATTTATCCTCCATTACACTCGTTTAAGATGTTCTCAGCACTTCTATCGGTTTAGTCTTAAACTGGTTTTATAACACAGCCCTGTATTCACGCAAAAACAATTCTCATGGCTTGGAATAGTTCATTCAAGCAACACTGTGGAATCTTCTAGGAAGCAGAGAAACTCCCTGTTTTCATGCAAGAGCCATAAATCCATCTTTTCCTTGGGTTCCTGTTGGCATGTGTCCACCCATAATGCTTTGTTAGCAGAGTAAATGAAGTTTAGCGTCATGCAGAGCAGAGCTTTACCAGAATGTTTCATAACCTCCCATGTTTTCCCACACGCTGCACGTGCCCTTTGACCCTTCAGACGGCCTCACTATACTTACTGTGAGAAAGACAGAAGCGAGCAGCAGGATGACTGAGTACACCAGCCCCTTGCTGTTGATGAACACCTGGTAAGACACAAAAATAGACATTCTTCATTTGGCAACATAAGAACATAACCTGTCACATGACTTCAGCAGCATGCTTCTCAAATCGAATGCAAAAGGAGACCATTTTGGAGAAAAAAAACAGAAGGGACAATTTTTTTCTGAAAGTGAGGGGATTATTGCCCAGCTATTCAAGATTCACGTTCAATTTCAGCTCTTTATTGAGCCGGAAAATACAAAAGAGCCCAGTTTAATCGTGTAATGTATATGGGGCTTTGTTATTTTGTTCACACAGGGCATTCTACAGTGGTCATTCCATACCACTCTATTTCACATATATTTGGACAGGTCCAAGAACAAGTACACATTTTTATTTTACTGTAAAAAACGTCTTTTTTTTTTAAATAAATTAAGAAACTATAAAGTTCCTGACATTGGAAAACTTGAGATACTTTTTACATTAGTGTTAAGTGCTGTAGGGGGTGCGTTGGCGCAGTGGGTTGGACCACAATCCTGCTCTCCAGTGGGTCTGGGGTTCAAGTCCCACTTGGGGTACCTTGCGACGGACTGGTATCCCGTCCCAGGTCTGTCCCCTCCCCCTCCGGCCTTACACCCTGTGTTGCCGGGTAGGCTCCGGTTCCCCGTGACCCCGTATGGGACGAGTGGTTCTGAAAATGTGTGTGTGTGTGTTAAGTGCTGAACCTAGAATTATTTCGAGCTATTTTGTCGAGCAGTTCATCCCACGAAAATGTGTATTGCATTTGTTAGTTGGTTTGCTACTCTCTCACCCAGGCCACAGCTTTTTTACACTTACATTACATTTATTTATTTAGCAGACACTTTTCTCCAGAGCGATTTCCAGTGAACTCTATGTAGTGTTATCAGCCCACACAGCTCATTCACCAAAGTAACATACACTGCTAGATACACTACTTACACTGGGTCACTCACTCATCCATACCTCAGTGGAACACAATCTCTCTGTCACTCACACACTATGGGGGAACCTGAACAGCATGTCTTTGGACTGTGGGAGGAAACCAGAGCACCCGAAGGAAACCCACGCAGACATGGGGAGAACATGCAAACTCCACACAGACTGAGTGGGTATCGAGCCCATGTCCTGTAGCACCACCCAAGCAGTGTGAGACAGCAGTGCTACTTGCTGTGCCACCATGCCACCCTTTCTCCCATCCAGCAAGTGTTACAGATCACTGTGCACCAAAACAACCAGATACAAAAACAGTTTCTTTCCCCAAGCTGTTATGTCCATGAACAGCTGATTGTTGTTAGTCCGTGCAATACTTTCTCCCTCTTGCTTATTCCCTCCCTCATTATTTATTCCATCCCTCATTATGTATTCCATCCCTCGTTATTGTCTTTTATTCTCCGGCACTGTCATCTTTGCAACATGCAAATACATGCACCTGTGCAGTTGTTGTATGCATGTATGTTTATATGTGTGTATATGCACATTGTGTTTTTTTTTTGTCTACTCTACACTATGAGCCGTTGGGAACCGAAGCCAAATTCCTTGTATGTGTGTACATACTTGGTCAAATAAATCGGATTCTGATTCTGATTCTATCTCTGTTTTCCAAAAATCTGCTTTTTAATACCTCAAATGTAAATATTGTTGGTATATACTCACTTTTTTACAGTTTTATTACTTACTCTTAGAACTGGGGGTGCGGTGGTGCAGTGGGTTGGACCACAGTCCTGCTTTCCGGTGGGTCTGGGGTTCGAGTCCTGCTTGGGGTGCCTTGCGACGGACTGGCGTCCCGTCCTGGGTGTGTCCCCTTCCCCCTCCGGCCTTGCGCCCTGTGTTGCCGGGTAGGCTCCGGTTCCCCGCGACCCCGTATGGGACAAGCGGTTCTGAAAATGTGTGTGTGTGTGTGTACTTACTCTTAATTTTCTTATGATTCACATTTCATTATTATATTTTGGTTTACTTTTAGTTATTCTTTGATTTTTCTTCATTATATTATTCACCATATGGTATTTACCTTTATACCTCATTTCATGCTACTTTAATGTTTTTTCTCATATACCTGTGATACGGCCTGATTGACAGAGAAGTTTATGGAAGATAAAAGCTCTGCTACAAGAGTACAAAAAATAAACAGGAAAGAGCAAGGAAGTGCATCTGTGATCGATAACATCTGGTGAGACCTGCAGTGCCAACTTTTTATCCACCAACTTTTTAAACTTTATTGTGCCTTGTTATTGACACTCCACAGAGTGTCCAGCCAAAAAAAGATTCATTCCAACATTGTGTTTCTGCATTACACACTGTACTTTAGTATCATATTTTTGGTTAATTTTTAAGCATTTTATAGTAAAAATTGATCTGAAAAAAATACACTGGCTCCTCATGTTCTAAATGACCAAGTTACACAATTTGAAAATTCATTTTCCATTTTTTTTTTTCTTATTTGAAATTGCATTCATTGCTGTAGCATTTACTAAACTGTCAGTCTCTGGCAAAGCAAATGTAACCTGCATTTATGTGGCCCACCAGTAGACACCAATATTCAGTAAAACACAGGCAAACAGAGGAGGAGTATAGAACTGATTGAATTCAACTCATAAAAGTTTTCATCTCATGCTGTACGTTGGTCATGAATAACAAAATCAGAAACATCGCACATGTTCGTGGGATGAACTGCTCCACAGCTGTCACCGAATCAGATTTATTTTCGCTTCGTTTAAACTCATTTCAATTTTAATGAACTTCGAGTGATTAAAAATGTTACTGTTAGTGTTGTGTCTTTCCATGCTGAGGACACTTCAGGCAGCAATCTGTTGCCAGTATATATGGTACGATTAAGAATATTTGAGTCTTGCAAATAATTTCATTTATTTCAGCTGTATCCAACATTTTATGGTGCCTAACAAAAAAATAGAGAGACATCTGTTTTCATGTTTATTCAATTAGCAGATGCTTCTCTCCAGCAGCTACAATGGCTCTGAATGAGCATTTAGCTAGCATTTAGCTAACATCAGCTAGCATTTAGCTAACATTAGCTAGCATTAGCACGTAGCCCCTTTGTTCAAGGTGACTTACAATGAAGTGAGCTCAGAATATCAATGGAATGCAGCTGCCCTGTTTACAAGATAAATAACACACACTGCCTTAAAAAGGCAAACAGTATTCTTAAAGGCCTCAGCCACCCCGCACAGACACTTTTCTCCCTCCTCCCCTCTGCTCTGGCAAGAGGTACAGAACTGTCAGGATTCGCACCACGGCTTCCACCCGCAAGCCGTAAGGTCACTCAACAGCTACCCACACTGCCAGCTGCACGAAAAGACTTGACCTGATGCGTGTTTTTGTGCATATCCTCTTGATTTTATATGTATCGGCATTATGCTTATTGCCTTGTTTATTATTGGGATTGTATTTACAGTCTCGGTATTTGTTGTCTGGTTTGTAGTTATTCCTTTCGCAGTGCGCGGGAGACACGCGGGAAAGAATTTCATTGTATGACGTACACATGATAAACCTGAAAATCAATTCTAGATAGATTCATTCCGTACAGTCATTTCACACACATACACACACGAAGGGCAATTCAGCGTCACACATTTAGCGGAACACACATGCATTTAGACTGAGGGAGGAAACCCATGTGAGCTCCACACGGACTGACCCGGACTGAAACCTACGCCTGAACGGCCCAGGGGCACCGTGCGGTTCCAGCGCTACTGCCGTGCCGCCGGGTGTTGACTGTGACTTAGTGGAAAAAGTGACTCTGGAAACGCGGACTTCCAATGCCTAATATGTTTGCAAGAAACGTTCAAAATAAACAATTGTTCACTTTAGATATTCAGCCATCGGTATGTATATATATGTATGTAATCGTCAGAGAAATGTTCACATAAAAAATATACTAGAAACAATCGAGATAGAGAAAAAGACTACAAATACCGCACTGCATACCTCAAATGTTTCAGTTCATCCTCTTACATGGGCAGTTAAGATGGGTTTTGCTCCATGCAGACCCCTGGCTCACTGCCATCTGTCTTGTTTATGCGTCGTTCACAGCTACATTGCTTTATTTGCCCTCTTAGTAGAGCGTTGGCTGAGCTGCGCTGGTAATGCCAGCTCACTGATGTCATTAAAGTCAATAACACATAAAACTTGTTCATTTAGCACAGACGGAGAGGGAAAGAAAGGGAACACACTTTCATCCAACCTGAGCACTGAGGAGTAGCTTACATTACTGTCAGACAGGAAGGATGTTGTCAACCGCATCGCACCTGGTGGTTAAGAACCAGTGGCAGTAGAGCCAATGAATCAGTTTAACCACTCGAGAGAAAAACCAAATAATGGCTGCACGATATAGCCGACACTCACTGGTGATGAATACCCCGAAAAGCGCTAAAACCCCGGGTGCCTCCGGAGGCCAGTCGCGCTGCAGCTCAAGGCAGCGCAAGCGCTGATCGGATTTACAGCTCAGACATTCAACTATGGATCTGGAATGCAGGTGTTTTCAGGTTGGCGAGGGCGCCATCGACTTAAATTACTGTCTTAACTGAACACACGGAGCTTTTTCAGTCGTATATGGTAACAGATCGGTACCACAAACCTGTCTGCATAATTTCACTACAGAGGACCTCTTTTCTCCTGTCCCAGCAAACCAGCTACAGTTATTTATTATTCCCAGTCCTAATCAGCGAGGAGACCATCTCCAACACTATATTCAGAAAGCACACGTGGATATTATTGCCGGAGTCAGTAGACCAGAGTGAGAGTCTGACATGGCATCCCACCCGAGGCATATACAGTAGTTCCTTGCTATTTACAATACTTACCTTCTGAAAAGCATTAGACAGTAGCTTTACATTTTCTCCATATTCTCAGATAGTGCGATTTTTTAAAATATGTTAATGACTTAGATCAGAAGTGAATGACGGAAACTACGACTGTTATACAAAACTAATCTGATTAATGGATTTCCAACAAAATTACTATGTTCCCTTGAGTACAAAATATATATTATGAAAAAATAAAAATGCTATATCTTTATTTCACCAAAGATATAGGATGTTTGTTTTTTTGTGTGTGTCTGTGTATCATGTGCTCTTTGAACTATTCTGTAAGAGAGACATTTTAAAAATGCATCCATTTTCAGTAATCATTTGTCCTGATCAAGGTTCCAGAAGCCCGGAGTCTACCCCGGAATCACTGGGTGCGAGGCTGAGGAGAGGACATCCATCACAGGGCAGCCACACGCACACACTCACATACACTATGGGTAATTTGGTGTCAACAATCAACTCAAACTGCATGTTTTTTGGATTGTGGGAAGAAACCAGAGCACCCATAGGAAATCCACACAGACACAGGGGGAACATGCAAACTCCACAGAAACAGAGCCAGATTTGAACCTATGCCCAAACAGCTCAGGCACTGAGAGGCTGCACCCCCTCTTGCTGGCTGTCTTGCAAACACTATGTGAAATAAATCATTAATCATTTAATTAACTGGAAGATAAACTCAGTAACTTTTCAAATTCAAACCACTGCCTTCTTTGAATTACAAGTTAAATGTTCATACGTGCATTGGTGATGTAAATACATAAGTTAATTCAATGGAAAATGTTATGTGTGACTGATATCATACCACAGGTGAAGCTGAGTTTAAGAGGGACACAGACAGGGAGACTTACCATGGACCCATATTCCACCACAAGTGTACGCAGGGCCCAGGGGAAGCCCAGGCCCAGGAGGATGTCAAAGATATTGCTACCGATGGAGTTGGACACCGCCATGTCCCCCATACCTGAAGAGGCGAACAAAGGGAGGTAGAGAGAAAGACGAATGGGTGGATGAGAGAGGTCTTAGAAAGAACCTTCATAATTCAAACAAACAAAAAGATCTGTGACTTAAACAGCAGTATTAATTATGATCTGAGCACAGGGGAGGTTTTGAAAGTGAGGTGCTAAAAATATAAGGGTACAAAGAGCTGTTTTCAGTGCTCGTCCTGCATACTGATGCGTATGCTGTTTTTTCTACAGGTAGTCCCCGGATTATGAACGAGTTCCGTTCCTCAGTCTGTCTTTAAGTCGGATTTGTACTTAAGCCGGAACAGTTAGGTACGGTTCGTGTCTAACGTCAGTTACTCAAATGTTTGTCTTAGTGTATAGGATATCTTGTATCTTTATATGTAATAAATACATTAAAGAAACACTTCCAGATACACTAAAACATTTTTAAAATAATAATACAGTAATAATAATAATAATAATGATAATACGCACACACACACACATTTTCTGAACCACTCGTCCCATACAGGGTCGCGGGGAACCGGAGCCTACCCGGCAACACAGGGCGTAAGGCTAATAATAATTATAATAATAATAACAATGAATGTAACTACAGTGTTTATAATATAAAGAGATGTAGAAAGAGAGAAAAATAATAATAAATGTTACTACATTATTTATAATAGAGAGCGAGAAAGAGGAGGAGAGAATGTGTGTGTAGCTATAAAAAACATTAAAGAACCTTTAATGTTCGCTTTTCCAAAGTTCTTTCGCGTTTGACATTTCTCAGATCGCTTTATTATTTCCACTTTAGTTTCAATCGTTATCGTTTTCCTTTTCTTCGATGCATCACCATCACTTGCCTCACATTTACGCTTTGGTGCCATGGTTAGGAGGGTAAAAACAAAAAAATTAAAGCCAAATACAGTAACACACGAGACACTGTTAACAGAAACGTGATCCATGTCACACTGAGCGGGCAGGAGTGCGAGGTAGGTGTGGACCCAGTCGTGGGATCTTTATTGTCGGTACGCCAGGAAACAGGTGAGATTCATGGACGGAAACAGGCGTAGGCCGGCCGACGAACAAACGTGGGTCTTGGGGAGAATCCGATTTCGCAGTCGAGGAGGCGATGCAAGCGTCGGGAGCCGTGGACGTCAGGAGCGGGAACGAGGGAGTGGGGAGAACGAGGGACTTGAAAGGACAGGTGTGTTGTCGTGGGTTCACTCGAGAGCGCAGGAGAGACGGGTTTCTCAAATGAGATTCCGCAACCAAGAAGCGCAGGTGCAGCTTCTTTATACGCAGCTGTTCCGATTTCGGGCAGGTGTGGACGTTCGTGGTGAGGTGGTAGGCATGACAGTCCAGCTGAAAAGAAGGAAGTCTTTGTCCTATCTCGGGCTCACGCGCTCACAAACCGCTGTAGAGGCGCAATGTTTTGTGCCCGTTTGTTATTGGATGGAATTTTAATTTTTTAGATAAAAGGCTTTACGGGAGCAGGGGGTGGTGGTTTGTAACTACGGGTTGTACGCAACTCGGACGTTCGTAACCTGGGGACTGCCTGTATTTATGGAGTGTTAGAATTTTTCCACATTGCTTTTTATTTTCTTAATTTACATGTTTCTAAAACTTGTCTGTTGCGGAGTAAAAGCAACATGCACTTCTGGTCAGTGCCATTAGTTGGCAGCAAAACACACTCAATGGGAACGCAGTCTGGGATTACTTTCATTCAAAAGAGCACCTTAAACATGTAAGGGATTAAATGCCCAAGAATCTGCATCTAATAGGAGTTTATAGGAACAAAGTATTTGTATTTTCAGTCATTGAAAATTAGTTTTAATGTTAGCGTGGCTCAAGGCTAATAAAAATGTTAATATAAAAAGTGAAGTATTTTCATACAAAACACCTTTAGCTAAGATTTTTGCAGAACCTCACTCAAAACTAAATGGAGGTATGTCTTACTGACTCGCATTACTGATCTCTGGATAATAAATAAAGTATTACAGAAAGTCGAAAGTGGCTCGAAGACAACAAATGTTAAACATGCTTATGGACTGAATTGGCCAGCTGTCAGGATTGATAAGGAGGTTGTAGAAATAACAGATTTTTTTCAGCAATTTTAAATTAATTTAATGAATTTATTACTTAAAAAAATTAAGTTTTTAAAAATTAATTTGAATGTTTCTTGAAGTTCATAAAAATTACTAAATGAATCTTATAGCGTATATTTTATTCTAGTTTTAGCTGAGGTTTTTACAGAATCACACACACACACATTTTCTGAACCGCTTGTCCCATACGGGGTCGCAGGGAACTGGAGCTTAACCCGGCAACTCAGGGCGTAAGGCTGGAGGGGGAGGGGACACACCCAGGACGGGATGCCAGTGCGTCACAAGGCACCCCAAGCAGGACTCGAACCCCAGACCCACTGGAGAGCAGGACCCGGTCCAACCCACTGCGCCACCGCACCCCCTAGTTTTACAGAATCTAATGAGTAAAAAATATTGACTTAAATCTGTACTGTATTACTAAGGTTTTATTGATTGTGTCTAAGAGGAAAACATGTTTTTGAATTTATGAACAAATCGAGTTACAAATAAGACATGTGGTCCCTTTTGTGTTTATAAGCTGCAGAGCCAGTGTACCAACAATTCTGCCTTGTAAAGACCTTGTACTGCAATCACTGAATTTTGCTTTGAGATGTACATCGCTTTGGAGAAAAGCGTCTGCTACATGAACATATGTAAATGTAAATGATGTATGATAAATATATATTATCGAGTTACAAACAAGACATTGGGTCCCTTTTGTGCTTGCAAGTTGAAGACCCAGTGTACCTAGAATTCAGCCTTGATGTATGATAAATACATCCTTCTTTGCAGCAGCTGACTGAAGAAATCTGAAATAAGTTGTTAGATGTACTGTATTTGACCTGTAGAATGATCTTTCTTATTGGTTTAAAATACATGTTATGTTAAGGATGCTAATGGGTAGGAATTTATTATTTTTCTTTCTAATATGAAACTTGAAGGGTGGGGTAATCCTTCGCCCCCCCATTCCAGAATAAGAACTTTAGCATATCTTATTAGAAGTCCATTAAAACTTGGTGCGGTTAAGGTTTGAAGGGTTAAAAAACAATTTAAACTTACATTACTTTTTTAGGGTCGGCACCAATAACAGGTACTGCTAGCATTATGACGAAGTGCAAAAGCAACTGTGAGAAGACAATGGAACAGGCAGAGGAAGAGTGCTTATGAAGACTAAGAGCAAAGGGACCAGTTAGTATGAGGTGTGGCACACCTTGGCGAGCAACAATGAGGCTGGCCATGCAGTCGGGGACGCTGGTGCCTGCCGCCAAGAAGGTGATACCCATGATGACGTCAGGGATGTCCAGCGTGAAGCTAATGATGGTGACCTGTGTAGAGATAGTGCATTTAATACGCTCAGAACGTGCACTTTGTTTCTGCTCCTAGATCAGCACGTTGGACTCACATGATCTGTCAGATCTTAAGGGCTTTCTGCCCACACCCTTACCATCCACACCATGAGGTAGGAGAAGATGGCAATCCACAGTGTGGAGGCCACAAAGGTGACCATGAACCAGCGGTGCCAGCGTGGGTGCACACAGTTGGGCACAGTGCAGTACAGCAGCAGACATAGGGGCCAGGACACTAGCCACTTCACACGGTCACAGTGCCCCCCTGTGGTACGGAGGACACATAGCCCAAAAGGTGTTGCAGAAATTAGAATGCTTTTCAGTTCTTTGCTGAGTCATACATAGGCTGCCAATTCATGGACGTATCATACATCAATTGTATCTCTACTGCGTTACTGTAACATTTAATTTACTGTGATAAAACAAGCGACTGATGTATTTCCACACAGCTACCATATTATGAAAATTACTGCCCACATCGGTCTTCACACAACTTTCACCTGCTCACCTGGAATTTTGAGGGGTCTGAATGTCTCATCCCCTTCATCATCCTCCAGGTCCTCAGGTGGGACATTCTCCACTTCCATGTCTCCCTCCAGCATGCCTGCCTCCCCTCTCTCCCGAGGGTCTTCCAGGGGTTGTCTCTCGTTCTCAAGAGTACCCCCATTCTCTATTCCCCAGGACCCCACCTGCACCTCAGAATTTCTCTTCACAGGGGTGTCTTCAGCTCCGCTGCCACTGCTACCTCCTGGACTCCTGTTTCTTATGAGTCGCTGTCTCTAAGGAGATGGGAGGGGATCTGTTAGATTACAGGTAGAGCCCAACACTTATGGCGGAACAGCACAGCACAGTACAGCACAGCACAGACAACTTGACAACTTGCAGGACAGATCATCATCATCATCATCATCATCATCATGCGTCCCCTCCCCCTCCAGCCTTGTGCCCTGTGTTGCCGGGTTAGGCTCTGGTTCGCCGCAACCCCACTTGGGACAAGCAGCTTCTGACAATGTGTGCGTGTGAGTTTCAGTGGTGACTGGAAATACTGAATGTAATGTCATCCTTTAATCCTTTCAGTCCTTGCTGCAAAAAGTTCAATAGAAGAAGCTATGTCACGCCTCTTTAGTCCATGGTCCGTGTTAGTTCCCACCGCTGCACTCCCCCTCGCCACGTACCTCATTGATCAGCATGCGGCCGGCCATGCTGAGACGTGTGCGAGGGGAGAAGTGCTGCGTGATCATGATGCGCAGGCTGGCCTCGGAGAAGGAGAACTGGTGGGGGTGCAGACTGAAGAGTTCATCCACCATCACGACGGGAGACTCCTGCCCAGAGCGATTACCTGAAGAGAGTGTGTGTCATTAGAACAGTTGGGCAGCTGCACAGCCACTAGCACAGGCATATGACAGTACAGGCTCAATACTTCTTGAGAGGATGCAAGAGTATTGAACACACACATTCTAAATCATTACTAATGACATGCAAAAACCTGCACTTGCGCACACAAGCAAAGACTGGCAGGATGGAATAGAGAAATGAAGAAAATTAGACACAGAGACACACACCTTTCCTCAGTAGAACCATGGAGGTGTCACAGTTAGAACCCCCCTCGCCCACAGCTCCATCACGGCGCCTGCCATTCACTATGCAGGGGTGTCCTGGACCAACACATCGCTGCTCCACAAACCCCCAGATCTGGGTGTTAAACCTGGGACAGCCCAGGCACGAGAACATCCATGAACTTCCACATTGGAACTCGTTTCTTTTTCACATTTACGCTTCATCCTCATATGACTGGACTAATGCCGGAAGTCCGGTCGCTAACGACTGGTCATTCCAATGTATCATTTATGTAATTTTTAAAAGTAATCTTGTTATACCTAAATAAAACGTTTAAGAATTAAAAAAAAATATTTTTTTTTAAATACTTTTTCTCCATTTTGTATTGAGAGTTGTTTGCTTGTAAATCACTTGAAATATTGAGTTTTTTTTAAACTAATTATATTTCATTTTCCCCACTAACCTACCAAGGACTTTAATGAGGAAGCTGGTGCAAAGAATACAATTCTTTCCAATACTGCATTTCCTAAAAAAAACATAATGTTCAAGTATTGAAAGTTTTATGCAGTATGAAAATCGCTTTATTTTAATTGAACAATTTTTAAAAACAATTTAGATTTCATTTCACCAGCCGACCACTACTTGATTTACACATACAGGACAGCTGGTAGCGTAGTTTTTAAAACTGCTGGCTCTGGACCCAAAGGTCGCAGCTTCAAATCTCACCTCCAGCTGTAGTACCCTTGAGCATGGTAGTTACCCTAAATTGCTCCAGTAAAATTACCCACTAGTACAGACAGGTAAATAACTAGGTAGATTAACATTGTAAGTTTCTTTGGGAAAAAGTGTTCGGAAAATGTATTTCTATTTTTTAAATTCTGGAAAACATATTTAAAATAATATTGTGATGCGGTGGACTCCAGTCAGGCACACGTGAACTGTACCTCACACCGAAAAAATCAACATGGAAAAAATTTTGGATCAAGGTCTAAATGTATATAATACAAGCGGTGCCATAATTCAAATAACACAAACAATTGTATGTATATAACTATATACTGAGCTGCCAGGAGGTGAGTTTATGCCATACAATGAGTGGACGGCACCCCGGTGCCTGTCCCACGCCAGTTCTCCTTGTGAAGAACAGCTGCTCACTGTTAGGTGACCAATTAAGCAGAGGCTTCAAGGCAGCTGGTCTGAGGACTGGGGAGACAGATGTGAAGCAGATGGATTGCTTCTGTTTTTCCTTTTTAGAAAAGGCAAATTTTTGAAAAAAAATCTATTGTCCTGAATCCGTGTCCGAAGCACGTGGGTGCAAAATCCCTTCAAACGGCCACTATATACAATATTTATGCAGCACTGCAACATTTCGAAGCTAGAAAGAGCAGGGTATAGAACTAAACTGAAAACCTCATAGTGACTGGGTGCTGAAGGAGATACGAAAGAGAGACTGTGCACTCACTTCATGATCAGAATGTAAATACCATACATGGAGATGAGGATTATGGTCTCCCACCTGAACAGAAGACATACTGGGTATGAATTACTGCAAGGTGAAATGCCTATATTCAGGATATCATTTGTGAATGACATCATTAGTGCATTTAACATATGCTTCATGCTTCATTTAACATATGCTTTCATTTAATATATGCTTTATAATGAGTTACGGCATCCACCAGAGCATCCGAAGTTACGGCATTTACAAACGATCTCATAAAACATTTTCAGTGCAAATTAGGAATTCAATTATGAAGACTGCAAAGTGTGAGAGAAGCACAATTAAAGTCTATAGTTCACACGATTCTGTTAAAATATACTTTTTTCTGGCCTTCAGTGTATATATTTCCTTGCTGAAAATCAGACCTTTCTGCAGTATGTAATCACAGTCAAAATGCTTATTCTCTTGTCTGCTACTTACCAGATAACTTTCTCATCATAGATTACCTGCAAGCATAACACGAAAAGAAATATAAGAATTACATGTTTTTCCATAGCTTCAATTTAAATAATGTTCTTAAGGTCACTGCCTATATCTTCCATTCTGCAAAACATGCAGCCAGTGTGTTGATAGAGGCACTGTGTAGTGTTACAGGCAAATATTTGACACTGGCTGG
Organism: Scleropages formosus; assembly: GCF_900964775.1. Taxonomy (NCBI): domain Eukaryota; kingdom Metazoa; phylum Chordata; class Actinopteri; order Osteoglossiformes; family Osteoglossidae; genus Scleropages; species Scleropages formosus. The sequence continues at coordinate 10,378,879 of NC_041818.1, read as the reverse complement.
TATTCACTGGATCACTGGATTGTTTGATTTATACCAGCAGCCTTTGTTTAAAGGGTACTACAAAAGTTCATACACTAGTTTTGGCCAGAAAATAGCCTTATGAACACCAGTGAGGAACAAAAATATCTTGAGTCAGAGACACCAAGTGTCTACCCACACACACACACACACACACACACACACACTGTCTGAAACCGCTTGGCCCAGGCGAAGTCCCGGCAAGCTGGAGCCCAACCTGGCAACACAAGGCACAAGGCTGGGATGGGATGGACACACACACACACACACACACACACACACACACACAGCCAGGACGGGATGGCAGGCCATCGCAGGGCACCCCAAGCAGGACTCGAAACCCACACCCACCAAAGAGTGGGACCCGGCCAAGCCCGCTGCGCCACCACGCCCCCCCAGGTGTCTACCTCTGTCCCAAAATGTCTCATACAAGCAATGATGTAACTGTACAGAATAAAATATAGCTGCTGCGGAAGTTAAATGACTGCAAACAGAAGGAAAAGCCCATTGTTGTCCAATTTTGCAATACGGGATCCTCTTATATAAAGGACGAGAGCATCAGCTATAGCAAGTCTGGAGAGAGAAACAAGCCTCACCAGGATCAAGGCAAGCACAGAGAAGATGTAGAAGACACAGTCACGGAACAGGGGCCACCAGGTCAAGGTCACCGTCTGAAGAAAGACACGAGAACCATTCAGTTATAACATCACGCAGTTTTGACCAGCGGCTGTGTGTGTTAGGTGTGTGAAAAAGTAACAGCGAACCGAAATCGTAACATTTAAGACCGCACTTTTGCCTCCATTTGTCCGGCTCCAGCACTCAGTATTATCGTAAATAACACTCAGAGCTTCTCCAGATAGAAACAATGTGGAAAAACTTGACTTCCTTTTTTGTACCTGCTGACATGAAATATGGTGTGGGAAAATACACGGAATGCTCTGCCCTCTTTCCCATGATTGGATCGGCGGCCTGAGAACCACTTGAAGATCAGCTCAGACACGAGTGACTGACAGGAAGGTGGTCAAATGATCTAGTACATGACAGTACAGTGTTGATGCATCCAAAAGTACTGATGCCTTATATGGCCATTCCCTTGCATAAGGGCCTATGGCAGGACCGGGAAGGGCTTGTGGTACAGCAACCAGATCGGTGACAGCAGGGGACGGACATTAACCTGCGTTCAAGCGAGTAGCGCGAAAGTAAAGAAAAGACCGATTTCTGGGTCTCCCTCTGTCCTGTGTGACGTACCTGTCCAGCAAAGATCCCACACACACCAATGATGATCAGGATATTGAAGACTGCGGAACCCACAATGGTGCCCACACCGACATCTCCCTTCGTGATGAAAACCCCTGATGTGGAGAGGGATCAAAAGCCTGCATTTTAATAGAGCAGCACAGACACAGCACACCACAAAGTCATTTGAACGTGCCCCGGCTGGAATTATGCCGCAACGGAATCTCCTCCGTGGCAAACCAGACTTGCTTTCAGTTTCCATTCCTGAATTGTGCGAACGCTGAGATGATAACGGTTTGCTTTTGTATCTCAGCAGAAATAGATCCCGGCCCTATTGAATAGAGCCCAGATGCTTTAATAATCGCTATTGAATTATGTCATACATGTAATAGTCACTCACATAAGGAGGAGATCAGGGCTGAATGTGCTGACATCTGCTGGTCTCTGGAGGAAATGTAGCACAGGGCAACAGCTCTGCACATACAGTTCATCCGCACAGCACAGCACAGCACAGCACAGCACAGCACAGCACCTCTGCCTTCTAACTCAGCCCAGTGGATCAATATCAATATCATTTGTTTAATACTGATTATTTCCCAGAATTTTCAAAGACAAAAATTAAACAATGGGCAAAGTCGCTTTAAAATTCAATTTCAGAATCTCAAGTGACTAACTAATAATAAAATAAAAAAGAAAACGTTATTCGAAATTCAGACTTGGAAAGCACTGTAAGTGTCATGAACCCTCTTCTCCCATTTAGTGCAGGCAGGTGAAGATGAACTGCTTATCGTAAAGGTAATGTAAATTATATGCTTAGGTAAAATGAAAAAGAAACCCAAAATGGTCAATGCAATGCAGCATATGGAGAGTTTCTTCCAAACTGTACTAAACTGACCTATCAGAGAAGTGAAGAGCTCTGGGGCGGAGCTGCCCGCTGCCATGAACGTGGCACCCGCCACATCCTCGCTCAGGTGCAGGTTCTAGAGGATGGGCAGACGTTAATACACTGCAACATCTCTTGAGCACACAGAGAGATAAAAGCAACAGATTCGCACATAATAAGATGAGTCTGAAAACACCAGAGAGCAAGCTTAAAGCACAGCGAAAAGAAAGGGGCCAGTTAATGCGCTGTAGCATGCAGTGAAACGTACCGTCAACGTAGCCAAGGAGTAGGGTAAAACAAAGTAAAGTCACTAGAACACAACACAGAGAGGAGGCATTGAGCGAACTGAGTCTGACCACGCAGGACATTAATAAGTAAGGGATGGGAGGTGAGAATATAAACACAGAGGTTAATTGAAATAGAATTATGTCCAGCTAGGAGAAAAAGAATGATGTGAACATGGTAGGAAATGTGTGTGTGTGTGTGTGTGTGTGTGTGTGCGCACATATATTTGGTGGGGGGAGGGTTTCGGAAACAACCCTAAAACAACCTAAGAGATCAACTTTGAGGGGTTTAGAGCATAAAGAGATGCATGACACACACAGATGATATAGATAAGGAGCGGGAGAGAGTGAGAAGCGAGAGGAGTAGAGGTACCCTGGGAGGTGCGCTGCACCCTGCTCTACCTACACATCTGTGTCTAGGCTAAGTGGAGGGCCTGCAGATGCTTTCCATGAGCTGGTAGGAAGCGGAACCATGGTACGTGGTTGGGCTGTACGTCACAGAAGGGTATGGATTCCACCTCACGCTGGTGACGTTAGTTAATGGAGACCAGCTGCCTCCAGTGGTGTACAAACTAGAGAAGTGGAAGGGGTCTGATGAAGGCTCTTTTCTTCTGTCCTCCCCAGTTAAGCTTCTGTTTTGAGGGTAACTATCCCAGTTTTTCTTTAATACTTTTGTTTGGAAGGGTGGCACAGTGGTGCAGCAGGCGCCACACCAATCATGGACTCTGCAGCTGGGTGTAGATTTTACCCCTGTGTAGTCTGTGTGGAGTTTGCACGTTATGCCTGTGTTCGCATTGGTGTCCTTCAGGTGCTCTGGTTTCTTCCTGCAGTCCAGAGGCATGTGTTTCAGGTGAACTCGTGACCCTTCACTTCCTGTAGGTTGTGAAGGTGTTGAGTGATTGAGTGTGTGTGGCTGCTCTGCGGCGAACTGGCATCCCATATGGGGTTACCCTGCCTGTCTTGGTGCTGTACGGCATGACCCTACAATAGGACAAGAAGTCGTTGATATTTTTGTTGGGGCAACCCAGGAGTTCACAGCATAACTGCTCTGCTCATGTCGTCGCTTCCACTTCAGTAGGCGATTCCATTCAACACAATCTGCACAGAGGCACCGAACACACGAATTCCGTTCTAAACACGTTTACTGGGTAAGACCGCAATCACATGAGCTTTCTTCCATGAGCGTGTTTCTTTGTGGAGTTCCTTAGCTGAACTCTTTCACTGCTGTAGAAGCTGAAAGACCCCACAGTTCAGAATAAATGGCACCAAAACACACCGTACATCTGGTGTCCAAACCTGGTCAAAACCGAAGCGAACACAGCTGTTCCATGAATCGATGTTGGGAAAACGCCGCTGTTATAGTTACCTCTGAAATCTTCTCCAGGGATGGAACAAAGTAGTCATCGCAGACAATAGCAAGGGCATAGAACATGTAGATGGCCTAGGATATACAAGGAGACAGAGAAATAAATTTTTGTCCCAAGGTAATAAATACATATATAGCACTTAAGGACTTCTAATATCTGTTGTTGCTTGGAGGAATTTCTTCAGCCACGTAGATGCTATTCAAGGTATAAAACAAAATTAAATAAAAATAAAAAATCTTAAAAGGCTAATATGTAGAAGAGAGGAAATAGAATTTTAGTCTATGATGACATTACACAGTCATGGGAAGAGGGAAGATGTTACTGATATTAAGCTTTTCCCCCCCATTTCACCCACTGTTCTCTTGAAGGAGATCTGAAACACACTGAAGCAGCTATAATTGGAACACAACGGAACAGGGTCCTCTGAGGTTGTGTTCCTCGTTTTACTCTGTGGAGTCATTAAACTTTTAAGTGAAATCATGCATGCCACATTAGTGTGGTGAGAATCCCAAAACCTGCTGGGAGCTCCAGACTGCGATGCTTCTGATTTTCAGTGTTTAGAAGAGCTCATGGTTTACTGGGGAGACCTGGGAAACTGTGGTGTGATGCGACCTCTGTGGTGTGTTAGGAACTTGGGGCAGTAACTGTAGCAGCTGTGTGTGGTGAGCAGCCCTTGGACTACGGGACCATGTTGGCGGAGAGGTGACACTCACACACAGGACATGGAGCAGCACCGCACCGTGTCGCCGCTGCTCCTTGGTGAAGATGTCCGCCGGGAACTCGTGGATGGCTTGGAAAGAAGCACAGTTAATAAACGGATGGAACAGGTGTCTGGGTGGAGAAGGCATCCAGACAGGCTCTCTTCGCCCCGTGCAACCGTCACTCGACTCCTCTCTCGGCCTTTACTCCGCTTTTCTCGCCATCGATTTCTCCGTCGCCGTCATCTGCCCCATGAAGTTCTCCTAAGGTCTCGAGTCCAGTTTCGTGTTCAGAGGCTATTCCTGACATCGACACGTCACTGCATTCTCTGGAAACTCAAATATGGACTGGTGTGGTTTAGGAACAACTACAAACTCATCGTGTCTAAATAGAAATAGCTTCATTTTTAATATTGAGGCCGATCAGTGTGCGGCAAAACAATGTATTAATGATATATCATGATTTTTAAATTAAATCGTAGCGTACATAAGGACACATAAGACATACTGTATAAGCCATGAAATAAGATTACAGAATATTTGTAAATTCCTTCATGTGTTGATTCAGGTATTACACTCATTACAGATATTAGTCATCCGTTATACATGCAACTGTTACTCACGAGGGTGTCCCTCAGCATCTGCCAAGCTCTTTTTTTCTATATTTGCTCTCATTTAATTGTATATCGGAACAGGTTATGTTCTATAGATGGTTTCTTCTGTTTCCTCCTCTGCCCAGTTTATGGGCAACCTGATGTCCCCACAGGTGGTCAGTCTGTGGTCATCTTTGACGTGTATGTCTCTGGTCGACCCTAACCCTAACCCTACCACTTTCTCTCTGCGTCCATCTCTTTTTCCTTTACCACCTCTAGTCTCTGCCCCCTTTCACTCATCATCTACCACTTCCTTCCATGAGTTTTGTCACTCCTTCCTGCTGCCTTTTTGTCTCGGCCTTCCTTGGTGCCGCGGCTCAGCTGTAGGGAGGCATCATGGAGGTGGGTGTAGGGGGCAGATGAGGGGAGTGAGAGCGGGAGAGCTCCGAAGGGACGCGGCTCATATGCGGCTACAGCCGAGTGGCGTGCCAGAGCTATGACAATTCTTATCAGGCACTTCTGAGATGCAACTGTCTCCTCGATGCCAACGAGCTCACCGACTGGGGAAGAGCGCTTGTTAATTTTGAGCTCCTAACAGTCCTGCTGGTCCTAGGATGTTACCCACAGACTGACAGATCCCAGTGAATTGTCAAATGGGGACAACTGGTAGCATAGTGGTTAAAGCTGCTGCCTTTGGATCCAAAGATTCCAGATTCAAGAGTTTATTGTCATGCGTACAGTAAACAGTTCGTTACACCGTACAATGACATTCTTACTCTGTGAATCCTCTTGGCAGCCTATGACATAAATTATAAGGACGTAAGGAAAGAAAAACACAAGGAAAACACAAGGCGTAAATGACAAATTTACAAAAATTACTATTACTGCAAAAATTCAAGAAACGAGGTTATATACGTATATAGAGCGTGCAGTGCGCAATGTAAACATGGAGGTCGTACATGTGCAAAGGTTGCAGGTTTGAGCCTCACCTCCAGCTGTAGTACCCTTGAGCAAGGTACTTATCCTAAATTGCTCCAGTAAAATTACTCTTTTAATATAATATATCATTGTAACCTCAACATTGTAAGTCGCTTTAGAGAAAAGTGTCAGCTAAATGAATAAATGTAAATAAACCACAGTGTGAATATAATGCAAACAGTGGGAGAATAGCCACCAACTGTCTACTCCACCAGTGCCGGAAACACCTTTACATCGACAAAGGTACAATGCAACACACGCATCCGACTGCGCCATTTGGGAAGACAACACTAGTCAAAGTGAGAAGAGGAATTCACCGGAACGAGCTGCACTGAGCCCAAGGCGAAACAAATATCACTGTTCGATGGGCGTCGTGCAGTGCTTAAACATCGGAGCCCTCATACTTGCTCCTCCAAGTGCCACAGAGCCTTTCGTAGGGCCAGTACCTACGGTGGTGTGCGAGAGCCACTATTTCTGTGGGAAAGTGAGAACGCAGGGAGGTTTTGTGCTCCCGGGAGACTGCATGTGTGGGAGTTGATGCTCGCAGAACGACGAATGGGCGCGCGTGTGTTTGTGTGTTGGCTGGAGGGGGGAGCGTACTCTGCTTGACCACTTCCCTTTCACACAGGGAAGCAAAAGTGTACGTAAGGTCATTCCACTGACGACTCGTGGCGAATAACCATCCGACAGGTCGCTGCGAAGACCTTCGGCACATCTCACATTGTCATGGCGGAGAAAGTGGAGCCCAACTAAGGGACACCTCAAGATCAAATGACAGAGCTGCGGTGTGTGTTCGTCCTCAACACGCTCCCTCCTCATCGAAACCCACCCAATGGATCATCTATCTTTAGAAGCCACCCCAACCCCCAAAACCCCTAGAAACTGCATCCAAACTGTCAGTGCAGATTGGCTGCCGAAAAGCAGGGCTTGACTAAAGGATTTGACAAGTTGCCTTAGCCTGACACAGCAGTTGCTATGGAGACCTTCTCCTGGGGGCTCTTATTGGCCCCAAGGATTTTGACAGGCATCAGCAGGGAGCCAATCGTAGAGTACTGGGGGGGGGGGCGAATATGTATTCACAGGATAAAAATGTAAAAAGAGAGTAACCGTAGGGATGCTAAATAGGAAAACTGAAATTAGAGCAGATGTTTATGAGCGTATCGTGTCGGTATTGGTGCCAGCCAGGTTCGGTACTGGTGAGCGCGACCTACGTTTTCTTTCCCCGTAAGCGGCAGCTGTTGTTCAGCATGGTGGGATCTGCTGATTGAACACACCAGCCAGGAGTGAATTTGGCACAGTCAGCAGCGCCCCGCTGCCCGCATGCGGAATGCCGGCCCCTTCGGTCACGTCAGCCGCATTAAGGAAATCAATATGATTACAAAAAATGAGCGGACTCTCACATCCGCCATGTCTGAAGCAGCTTGGGGTCGATATCCACTGCTGATTTTTGCCGAGTGAACATTTATCCCCATAGTGGCGTGGTGGGTGTCTGGCTGTACGGCTTGATGCGCCCGCCAGACAAACAGCTGAAGAGCTGCCTCGTGAGGGATTGCGATGCTCCCCCCAGCGCCACCTCTCATCCCCTTCCCCATGAGCACATGCCCAGTACTCACTGTCATATTCAATTCACTCTGCCTCCACGTCCTCATCCTAAATTTATCATGATATTTTGAACAAAACAGCCAGAGTCAGGATTGAGGTTAGGGTAACGGGCCCTGGCACAGGTTTCGGGGCATCATCTGGAGCGGCGAACACTGTCTGCTGTGTTCACAGGTGGCAATGCGGTGGCAGGAAGGGTTGCGGGCAAAGAGACCCAGACAGCAACGGCATCACACAAGATGTGAATTTTTATGCATATGATTGACAGATTTTTTTAAATTCAGTATCATCATTGTTTAAAACTTTTGACACCAAGAGCGAAAGGGATCAGGGAGAAGACAGCGAATATGATCTTTTCTTTGTCCGCACAGAGCCCTTGATCCATATCCGCCAAGGAAGAGCCTGACTGATGAATGGAAGTAAAAAGGTGAGATGAAATAAGTCAAGCAGAAATCCTGGTTCAAATCCAGGGGTTGCAGACAAACCCAGAAAGCTGCAAATAGCAGTCAAGGTACCAGAAGATCCTTCATCTGCAAGCAAAGCAACCCTCCATGGGCTTCTCTCTGGGGGCCTCAGGGATTCTGCCACAAAGCAAGCCAAGTGTCAGACAGTTCTAATGCCTGAGCAACATACAGAACGTCACCCTCGCCCCAGCACACTCTGATCTGTGATCAAAGCTCAGCAGGGGGGCACCTGACACCATGTGACGTACTCATGTGCTCACGTGAGATTTGTGCTGCTGGGCGAGTGGGGAAGGGGGAGTCACACACATGAAGATAGCCCTTAATGACTACTCCGGGGCATTCACGCAGCTCCTTTCCAACCCTCGCTGAAGCACAGCACCCAGGTAGCAAGGCACGCATGATCGACAAATTGTGGCCGCTCATGTAATGCCACGTGGGTGCAGCAGAGCTCTACACTGAGATGCCACCACTGAGGCTACTAATTGGGAAGGGACCCTTGGAGGGAGAGCGGCCCTGTGTTCGGGTAACACACCCGCACGGACTGGTCCAAACACACTTCCCGGCGTTCATGCCATGAGCCATTGACTTTGTAGGGCAATGCATGATGAAGGCTAAGAGCCGCAGCGCATCTGTGCTTTGGATGCACAAAACGCTCAACGTTGGGTGTACTGTCTGTTATAGTGTCACAGCAGTATACTACACAAAAAGGGTTGGGTTAATGGGGAAGGGCAGTTGAGGAGTGTACACATATTATATGTGACCCAAAAACACCCTCTGTCCCTCAGAACTGATGACTCCCTTCGAGCCTCAAAACTCATCTCTTTCAGACACATTTCCATCACAAGCTCCCGAAAGCCTTGCAAGTAAGACCCTCTCCGCCTGCTACTTTTTATCCACCTAATTTCCTATTCATATATCAATTCAGTAGCTATTGGAATATGGGCCCTACGATTACGGCTCTACAAGCAAATAAGCTGTACTTCAATAATCGGGGGTGTGTGCATCTTAGTCCTCAATCTGTTGAGGGATACACTTTTTTTTACTTTGAGCTGTGCGTCACTTTGGAGAAAAGCGTTTGCTAAATGCATAAATAAAAATTTACTGAGGGTTTACTGCAGGCTGCAGGTTCAAATCCTAGATTGGTTACGTGCCCTTAAGCAAGGTGCCTAGCTCTGTACCCTGAAATGAAAATGTGCAGTTGTTAAGATTAGGTGCAAAGGTGCAAAAATAATAAATTAGCTTTATTAATTAATAAATTAGGTGCAAAATTAATAAAGCACACTGGACCACAAGGGGCCTTTGCCAAGCAAGAATAAAGTTTTCCTCCAGCACAATTAATGACCAGAAGGAAAGAAGCTCCTTTAAGCTTTGACAGTGAAGTTAGACATAACTTGAGAGAGAGGAAGGCATTTCAAGGGGTGAGAGGCTGAAATATGCTAACCTGTTCCAAAAAGGCAATCACACCGTAACATTTCACAACAATGTTTCTGACATCCCCTGTCAGATGAGCTTAAGCTACACCAGCAGGATGTGCTCTCTCACCTCGTCCCAACTGTTTGGTTTGGTTTGGACAGCACAGGATGTCCAGGGTTCCGTTTTATTTGCACTACATGCATAGCATTTTGACTTGTTGCTCTTTGACTGAGACGGATGGAATAATCGTAATTACGTTATTACCACTACCGCTGGCGACATCATTTCTCCCGTTTGATTTCTGCTAGCTTCTCCGTCGGCCATCTTTGTAATTAAAAGTGACAACGCATTTAACGGCTAAATGCATCGCTCCCTTAGGAGTCTCTGGCTTTCTCAAGACAGGTATTTTTGGACTGTTTGCTCAGGACCCCGCCTCCATGTTCTCCTCAATGCTGAAATAATCGTGGCACAAAACCAGTTAGCTAAAAATGAACAGGCTCCCTCATTTGCCAGGCCAAATAAACGATTCGCAAAAACATCTGTCATCTCAGTAGTGCAGCAGTATGTAGGAAAATACACACACGGTGGATTATTATGGGCCTGGATTTCCATGCTCCTTCTGCACATTGTATTCTCCAGTGTTCTCAGGTCTTGTTCTTTGAAAGCTTGAAATACAGACTTCCCTCGGTTTAAAAAATTTAACATTCGGTTGCCTAGCAACTCCGGGCTCAAAGGGACTTGGCTGCGGGTGCAGACGGCTGCATACGTCCTTTTAAGGAATGGCAAGAGAGGGTAAGAAAAAACGGCAGCGAGACACAGACTGGGAGTGCGAGGCGGAGAAAAGGAGAGAGAATACTGCTGTTTAGATGGTCTGCGCAAGATATAACGGCAGACCAATTCAGAATCAGCAGAGGTACAAACGGAGCACTGCACATATAAATGATTAAATGCGCTGCTCTGACCAATACTCCCCGCCCAGGAGGGACATTTTTTATTCTGGGAAGCACCCTTTTCTACATTACAGCTGTACGTTCCTGAGATACGAAGTGATTGTTTGCAGCAATAAAAAAGATGAGTGGTATTATTATACATATTATTACATTTTCATCATTGAAAATAAGATTTGCTCCATTTTGAAGTGATGCTTTGATTCCAAGATCACACATACTTCCTGGGATGCTTCGAAGGGAAGGCGCAGTGTGTTACATTGTACTGTACACATGGCAGCGAACCCCAGTGACCTCACACACTGCAGGTCACAGAGCACGGGTCAGGACAGCTACAGCCCAAAGTGTAGGGCAGATCCTAGCGTAGTGGTTAGCACTCTAGCTTCTGGATCTGAAGGTTACTGGTTTGAACCTCACTTATTGCTGTAGTACCTTTGAACACAGTACTTACCCTAAATTACTCCACTAAATCTATCCCTCTGTATAAATGGGTGAAGAGTGTTTTAAGTATCCTAACATGGTAAGTTGCTTTGGATAAAAGGCATCAGCTAAATGAACAAATGTAAATAAGGAGTAGTGTTCTGAATGAAAGCCACTAGTAACCTGTATTTACCTCACATTTACATTATTTATTTGGCGGACACTTTTCTCCAAAGGAACTTCCAATGAACTCCATGTAGTGTTATCAGCCACACACCTTATTCACCAAGGTGACTTACACTGCTAGACACACTACATTTATTCATTTAGCTGACGCTTTTCTCCAAAGCAACTTACAATGTTAAGGTCACAATTATTACATGCTTACAATCATTTACCCATTTATACAGCTGGGTAATTTTACTGAAGCAATTTATGGTAAGGACCTGCTCAAGGTTACTACAGCTGGAGGTGGGATTCGAACCTTCAGCCCTGGCATCCAAAAGCAGCAGCTGTAACTACTACACTGAGAACAGCACAAAAAGGGCATTACATGAACAGAAGGGAAATGAATGAATGAATGAATGAATGAATTGATAAAGTAAGTTTGAAAACCTTAACATTTAAAATAAAAAATGCTGTGGTTACAAAATTAAAGCTACAAAAAAACTATACAAAAATCTTTCTATTTCATATCTGTTACATTGCAAAAAATGCAAATATTCAGTATAATTTGGCTAAACAGCTCAACATTGTAAAGGTTTAATATAGAGCAGTATAAACACTGTTTTTGTCTGAATGGTCATTTGCAATGATTTGGTGTCCTGTCAGGGCAGGTGGCGGTGTGGCGGGTTTGGCCAGGTCTTATTTGTTGGTGGGTCTGGGGTTCGAGTCCCATTTGGGGTGCCTTGCAATGGACTGGTGTCCCCTCCAGCCTTGTGTAGCTGAGTTAGGTTCCAGCTTGCTGTTTGTGTGAGTGACTAACTGTTCTGGCTTTGCTGTGGTCAGCTGTTACATGGAGTCTCAAGTGTTTTATACACAGTCTTCTGGCCTCAGAATTAAGACATCTGTTCATCACTTCAACAAAAAACTCATATATAGGCGAAACGCTGAAAATATGAGCAAACTAGAGCATTTCAGAAAAAGACTAATTGCTGATTCAACCTGAAGCCCTTGTTTAAAACAAACTCTGTAACATTAAAATGTCATGTTTATTTGTTGACTACTTTAAGTAATATAATGACTTCTTCACCCCCCAAATGCATATCAGCATGTACAGAGGCAACTCGTACATAAAGATGAAAAATAGAGGGAAATAGACCAAAAATCTTTCATCTGAGACACGTGCGTAACGCAAACTTCCATGGACTTTCTGGATTGGTATTTCAAAATTGTACACAATTAGTTTCCAACAGTAGAGGCATTGAAGATCTATAAGAGGAGTCCATAATTCTAGCAAGATCTGACCACATATTGTTTATTGCTGCCCACTTGCTTTTAGTGGACGGAAGCTGCTCTACCTATTATCAGTGTCTCAATGTGTCGGACGAGTTTTCCAGCCTGCTGAAGCTCTAACACTCACCACTGGGATAGTGAATCTTCATTCTGGGAGGCTGAACGTTTCCTCATGCTCTTTTGCTGAGTACTTTTGCTGGGGTCGTGTGATCGGGGTGGCCCTGGAGGGCTATGAGCTTTTCTTTTGTGGTATGGGTCTCAGCCTTGGAGCTGAGATGATACACCCAAAACCATGGAGTCCTTTGTCAAGTTATCGATTCTCTTAACTTCATCTGCGTTGGGTTCTTCTAAGAACCCTAGTGGACACTACATTTGAGTTGGATCAGCTCTAGCAGCTGCTCTCAGGTCCAATGACAACTTTACTTCCATGTGGTTCTGAAGTGCCTGGAGTTGTCTAGTCGACCTCCTTCTGCTTGTCTTCTCTTCACCCCGCACCCAGTAATTACACCTGTTAGAACTCAGAGTCCTTGCAGAATGCTGAGGAGATGGGTCGATTCCATCCATCCTCTATTTGGTAGCTGGCAGCTCTGTTAGAGCCGAAATCAATGGGCCAAAGATATGTAAGAGGGGTTTTATGTTACATTACTGAACCACTCAATGAGCAGATGGGAAGCGATCAGGGTGGTAGTGCTCATTTACAGCACATTTGCTTTTTGCTCACTTAGCCAATGCTCGTACAGTGTCGAAATGTCACTCAACTGACAGATAGTTCTTTAGTCCCAAGCTATATGGCAGTAAACAGAAATGCCTTAATATATGATACATCTGCAGATGTTGAGCTTACATAGCAGCAGATAAGTGTAATGCTTAAGAAAGGGAATCTGTAACTAGATACAAACTTGTTGCAGTGGCCTAGAGCAAGACGATGTTTTAAGTCAGTATCAAAGAAATAGCCTACCTGCTCGGGGCAGGTCAGATGTTTGGTTCATATCTCTCTCCTGCCTTAGCCTGCGCACGGACCAGCTGGAGGCGAACTCATCGTGAGGAGGTGAGCTGATGGACTTTGGGTCTGTGGGGGTAGAGAATGAGTTACCACTGCTGTTCATAGCATTCTTCACATTCACATGTATTGTTGACTTATTGACCTTCAACTATCTTCATGCACAATTGAAAACATTTAAATATGTCCAGTATCATTTATAATTTTATTTTCTTTTTAAAATCAGAACTCACATGGTCTAAGATATTTTTCGTATTGCTCCTTCCCTCTCACACTATCACCTAAGACCTGAACAACATTTCATATTGCAGTTTTGGTCATTTTTTGCTTTTAATGTCATCTGCATTTGCTCAGTGTCTTAAACTCAGCGCCCTCAATGCAATCCTTGCACTACGACCACGTTCACTTGGAGACTGCCAGTGATTCCCACTTCCTCCTTGTTTTCAAACATGCACTTTTCTGAATCTTCCTTCCACTTGTTCAAAGAGCTTTCCCACACCTCATTAATCTGTTACGTTGCCTCTGCCCTATCTCTCAAAGTCTGTCATTCCCATGCCTCGTAAATGGTGGTTCTCGGGACTTGGAGAGCTGGTAGAAAACATCTCCACAACGAAGAGGACGCATGGTGCTAAGGTCTAGCTTTGAAATTACCATGCCATAAAATAGCTACCATTAGAAGGTGCAAACACCCACAGCACCTTTTTGAATTCTGAAGAATATCACAATCCATCTGTGCAGTTCAATTGTACTGTTCCAACGAATTCCCAGAGTTTACTTCACTGGCAGCCTTACTGTGTGGTGATCACCCTCCTTTGTTTTGCCCATGGCCCACAGTTCCTCTGCTCCCTGCACTAGTTGAGCTTCAGATGTCCAACGCTGGCCTAAAGCCCAGCCATCAGCTCCACAGTGCTCCTTCACATTTACAAGCTCTCGTAAAGCCTTTTTACACCCATTCCTCGCACAAAGCCCTTTCACTCCTCTGCCACTGGTCTCCTGGTGTTCCTCACTGTCCCAGAGACCTCTCGTCTCTACTTCAGTTGTGGAATAATCTTTTCCTCATCGACAAACTCTCAAGGAGATGATGATCTAAAACCAAGATGCCTGGAGACCTGCTGATTGTGCAGAAAAATGTGATGAGATACATTATGGAAATAAAAGCCTTGCAAAGTCTGTAATGTCCATGTTCAAACAAATTGCACCCCACCAACGACAAGTCATTTTAGATTGAAATTTTAAAATCTAATTTTAACTGATGCGCTTTCACATAATGTGATTCCTTCAAATTTTAGTCATCTTGATAATAGCGCTCACAATTTTTCGGACACTGTAAGCTGCATTACCGACAACCAACAACGAAAGGGAGGACTTGTTGAGAGATGGGTCAGAGCGCTCCAGCTTTAACACGTATTCCCTGTTTGTTTGCCCTCGCGGTTCTCTTCTGTTCCACTTGGACAAATATGCTTCCAATGGTCTGTCAGCACACAGCTGTATAAGGGTAAAAATAACTGTGTTATCGGTGCAGATGTTTCATGCAGTCCACGGAAAAACAAACTAAAAGAGTCAGAGTTAAAAAACCAAAAACAGAGAGCAAAAACAGTACAGAAAGAGTGGTAATTGTCATACTCCCTCAATAGTAAAGAGATTTTAATGGTGAAAAGGCACAAAAACACACGTGTACATCTACTGTACCACTACAGATACACACACACACATCTTCAGAGCCGCTTGTCCCATATGGGGTCACGGGGAACCGGAGCCTACCCGGCAACACAGGGCGTAAGGCCGGAGGGGGAGGGGACACACCCAGGACGGGATGCCAGTCCGTCGCAAGGTACCCCAAGCGGGACTCGAACCCCAGACCCACCGGACAGCAGGACTGTGGTCCAACCCACTGCGCCACCGCACCCCCCCACTACAGATAATATTTCATTATGACTTGTGTACATATCGCCAGGACATCCTCCATAAAAACAGTCCTTCGGTGGAATATTTTTCCACTTTCCTGAAAAAATGTTGCTCTATTGAATAATTGCTGCATTTCAGATTCACAGCTACAGCACAACATAACTGAAACTGATCGTCAGTGGAAAACCTCACAAGAAAGGTTCCACAAAATTTCACATAGGCGATCACGCTACACTTTAAACAAACCAACTAAATTAAAAAAGCGCAAGTCAAAAATGGCCAAGCACATTCTTTACATCCTGAATGGTTCCCATGGAAACTTGGCCCAAACCAATCATGGGAAAGGGGATTGTTTTGGCCAGGCTGAATGGGGGTAGGCTAGTCAGGCTAAACCAGCCCTAATTTGCATTGTAAACTAATCAGGTCCAAAAATAGCTTCGACGGGCTGACAGTCGGCCCATTAGCATGACCACGTGGGGATCTTTTTTAAAACGTGTGGTTTTGGGAGAGTGTGAGGATTCTGAAGTTGAAAGGTGCTCATGCTTGATGCTCCTGTCAGAAACTCCTAGCTGCATCCAGGTTCCTCTTCTGCATGTGTGTGTGTGTGTGTGTGTGTGTGTGTGTGTGTGTGTGTGTGCTCTGCTGTCATCAATGTCTGATCACACTTACTGAAGAGAGACCCAGCAACGTCCAGGTTCTCTGCCCTACGTGCTCCTCTCTCATCAGTGCATCATCGCAGCTGCTGAGAGACACAACAGGTAGTTCCCTGGGTGAGATCAGAGCTCAGGGATTTTTGCGAAATCTGTAGTGGAGGTGACCGTGCCTGTCCAAATTCAAGTGCGTTTACTCACGCGCACACACACGAGGAAAATACCGCTAAAGAGCTTAACGAAAGAAAATCTGTAAAAAGTAAACCTTTAAAATGAATTTGAAATGCATCTTCTGGTTCATACGATGGATTGCGACAAATGGACTGAACTCTAAAATCACGTGTCCGCATCCAAATTTCTCCTTCGGTTGATGCAATTAACTTTGTACTCTTCTCTGAGATGTATGTCACTTTGGAGAGAAGCGTCTGCTCAACGAATAACCGTAAGCATGTCTGCTAAGCACACGGACATCATCTGAATCTCCACCATCTCCTATTTAACCGATTTGTTATGGTGCCGGTGTCTGGTGATCACCGACCGTGCACGCCGACCGGCGGGACGATAGGGGATCAGTCATGCCTTTGTTGCGGGACAAATATAGAAGAGCAAGAAGATGTGAAACCTCTGTGCAGCTCTAATAAGAAGCGCGGTACGTTCTCCGGTGGATGATTGGAGAAGCAGGTGCTGACATTGAAGGCCCCAGAGAATTTCTCATGGTTTAACATCCAGTTTACTGCTGAACTAGAGAGGAAGGTCTGGTGACTCAGACACAAACACGACACACCTCAACCCCTGAGTGGAGCTTGGCTTTTATCTGCGTGCCGAACGGAATTACACATGATGGTATGCGGTCCGCAGAGTACCGTGTCGTACCACGCGCACAGTAAGTGTTACGAAAAGCCCACAGCAGCGCAAGCAACCAACCCGTACCTTCGACTCGTGAATATGAGACGCAGGCGCGAACGCACGCAGCACCATAAAACGCCTCTCGCACAACGTGGGAAAGGTGTGTCATCATCCCTTCGCGACTGCGCGTGGAACAATCTGCTACCTCGCTCCCCGTTCTGGGCCTCGGAGGCCTGCAGTGGAAATTTCCCCAATATCACGCAGCCTTTGTGCCAACAGTCAAGTCCCTTATGGATGAGGAGGTGAGGCTGGGCTCCTTCAGCTGTGCACTGTTTGCTAAGGGGCTGGACGAGTACCTCCTGCTGGTCCTAATGGCCTCACTGCGGTAAGCATATGTTCTGCTGATTGCAGAGGCCCTAATTATTTGCTAGTAGAACAACATCAACAAAAGATTCAGGGCCTTAAAATCCTCTCCAGTGGCCACAGGAGGTCAGGTGGATCATCACTTACTGTATGAACCTGACCCCTATAAACTGTCTAGAGAATAAAAGGGATTTCAAATAACTGCTTGTAAACTAATCAGGTCCAAAAATTGTTTCAGCAGGCCGACTGCTGGCTCATTACACATCTATTACATTCGTATTACAGCCACATTATCTTTTACGCTACTGTTACAGTTTATTATCGTTTGACATGTCACATAGCATGTTTCGAACACACTTAAATTCTATTTCCCAGTGACTGCAGACCTGGTAGGTCGGCTTTCAGCACAGCAGGGATCCTTGAATATCCTCAGACGTCAGGTTGAAAACATCCCAAAAATTAGGAATGTTTTGCTGCGTGAGGTGTGCAAAGAAAATAATTGCACCGTACCTTGAAACGGAGCAAAAAGAAGCACAATAATCGAAGGGGCAGAGTTTTTGAAACAAAAAGTGTCGTGACAATAGCAGATGCTGGGAACAGCGACAAAACATTTCACCGCTATAATAAAACTATTGAAACTTTCGACGTGCAATGTGCCTTCTTTCACACGCTATCGATGGAAATTTGGCAGTCATTAAAAAGAGCGAAAATGTTTGAAAACCAAGAGGATTTCCTCACATCCCACACACACATCATCTGAACCGCTTATCCCATATGGGGTCGCGGGGAGGCGGAGCCTAACCCGGCAACACAGGGCATAAGGCCGGAGGGGGGGGGACACACCTGGGACGGGACGCCAGTCCGTCACAAGGCACCCCAAGCGGGACTCGAACCCCAGACCCACCGGAGAGCAGGACCCAGTCCAACCCACTGCACCCCCTCCTCACATCCCAAAGGATCCAATTAGACTCAACTACGGCGGAGCCGCGCTCCATGGTGTCATGGGGGAAAACAGGCGATAAAAACACAGGCTGCATGTCCCCATTTACACGACATCCAAGGGAATTATGCAACCGGCGTAGCGCCGTTCTCCTTTTCTGAGGTCTAATAGATTCCAGTTCTGCTGTAGCCAGAGAACGCAACTAATCTAATAATGGGACTGCAGTACAATATTTCTTAATGATGTTTAAAGCGTCAAACATGCGCATCATTTCACAAATAACACCTCAGCACGCTCACTAGTATTGCAGGTGTTGCAGTGCTGAGAAATAGAGAATGAAAAGAGTTTTAATGAAAGCAGAGAGAGAAGGAAAAATGCTTTGACTGGAATTCAGATTTGAGATGCCATTCCAGCAGGGAAATTATGAAATTATATTGGAAGCAGAGCGCAATATTAACAGGTCTTTTTGTGACGCTTCCCAATGCTTGTATACACCGCCCCCGTATTACGCAGCGGCATTGTCTATTTTCGGCACAAATTACACAGCTGAACGAAAATAACCACAAAAATCAGTTAGGACTGATCACAGTGGTATTCCTGTCTAACTGGCAGCTTGTGTTGGCGGCTCACAAATGTGCAAAGCGTGCTGAAGAAATAGCGAGCAAGACATTAAATACTAACTAGCTCAGATGTTCAGCAGCACCAGGAAATGTATTTAAAAAAAAAAAAAAACCAAATACTCTCATAAACAATAGGCTGTGTCCTATTCACTTATTATATAGAGGTTTCTGAACCTGGCTTTGAACAAGGTGCAGTGTTTTCTTTTTTAAATTTTGGTTTAACTCTTAATTAGTTAACATTACTGGAGGGGAGGTTCTGGAATATTTGTGGAAATATGCAAAATATATCTATGTGTACTTTTATAGTTTGGGACATGTGTCAAATTGATTAGTTGACATTAGACTGAATGAAAAAACTATTCATTTTACTTCTTTAATTTTTCTAATGCCAGCGCAGTGTAGCCTGATGCAGGAGGGTTTTGTTTCTGGAAAAAAAATCACCCACATAACTTGTTAATTTTGAGTAACTGATTTAATAAAACAGAGGGCTGCATATTAGTGACGCGTGAAATCGTAGGGGTTGTGGCACAAATATGATGATTTTAGAATTCTTTGCTTTAGGCTGGAAACAATTTCGGCATCCACTGTATGATTTCATGAGGTTTTTAACACATTTTTAAACCACCTGCACACCGGTACACTGGACTGATATGTGCACTGCGGCAGGACTGATGTGTACTCAACCAACAGAGACTGCTCATACCGCTGTGCTCATCATCAGCTGCGATGAAGTGCCCTGTTCCAGCACAGACACTCTTCCCTCTGGAGGTTTGCTCAGCTCCTCTCGTGTTCACCAACCTGTAAGTGTGCCTTCCGCCCACCCCCCACACCAAAGCCTGTGAAACGCCGCAGGTTGAGTGAGCCCTTATCTTCCCGCTGACCTTCTCTATTCATTAGAGGCCTGTCACAGAGACATAACAACAATGAATAATGATCCATTCACGGATGCTCGCATTGGGCAGCTCCCGAGCGCACGGGCACCGCTGAGAGTGGCACTGCGTCCGTGACATTTCCCAAATAAAAAGCAGGCGGAGAGGCGGCGCATCAGGTGCGGACAGGGGTTCGGTCGGTGCACTCGGAGCAGCGGGGGTTCGACTGTGCCACTTTAAAAGGTGCGTTGACAGCAGTGCTTTAAATACATTAATAGGGACTATTTCCATGTAGGTGCGTGTGACACCTCCATCTGTACCTGTCACTGTAATTGGCTGGAGGGGGATCAGGGGGGTGGGGGGAGGAGATGTGGCGAAGGTTGTAAAAGTGAGCCTTGGAAGAAATGCTCACCCAGGGTCAGCATGTTAGACAAGCTCAAAGAGCAAGGCGGCACATCACAGCAGGTAGAACGAGGAACGTATGGCCAGCGCTGTGGAAAGCTGCTCTGGGATACTGAGTCGAGGCCTTCCTCCGCGCCTCGGAGCACCTGGATCCGCTTTCGGCCTCAAGCACAACTCCAATCCGCTCATGAAAAGTACAGCTTTTTCACTGACGTTTCACTGACTTGTACACTCTAACAAGTTCCCACGTGTTTCACTGGGTTTTACTCTTACCATGTGTGCAGTAGCAGTGGCAGTGCATGTGGGAAAGATCTCGTTTACTGTGCAAATCTTTGTATATCAGTAAAACATTAAGTCCTATTGGTAAAAGTACATTTAATTCGCGTGGGAATAAAATAATAATATATTATTAGAATAATAAAATACAGAATAATAGAATTACAGAATAATAAAAAACTGGACACAACCAAAGGTACCTGTGTGACGCATGTTCTTTCTGTGAAAAGCGCGATGCAGTTTTGTCGGACGGACGGTTTACTCTGGTAAAGTCTGCCGCACTAGTCTAATATTTCTACCCGTAAGCGCAACGTGGAGAAAATGCGGTAAAAGGCATTGTTTCCAAGAGAAATATTCAATATTAAAAGTTATCGATGCATAACGTGAGCATTTATGTCTGTATGACCTTTTTAATGAGTATTTTTGTCCCCTCGAACGCTGCGCACCGGTATTATTTTCATACGGAGAGACACAGAAGCGCCTTCGGGCACGAATCGCTGCTGTCATTCTGCGCGCGTGTGTCGCGCACGCACGCACTCACGCGCACACACACACACACACACACACGTATGACCTGCCGCATTTCGGTGCCTTTTCCTACACACCAATCCGTGTGAGCACAATGCCAATCCCACGAGCTGCATCCATCTCGCCAGGTCATTTACCACAGTAAACCGGGTTGCTCTCTCTGTATGTGATGAGCTTCTTCTTCTTGTTCTTCTCCTTTGCTGCTGTGGGTTGTTGTTACACGTGAAAACACCTCGCTCATGTTCGGAATGTGAACTCCCCCCCCCATGGCATGGGCCACCACCATGTGTCCGCAACGCGCATCCCGTGTGTAAACGCGTGTGTTCGGGTCGGGGAGGGAGGCTCACCTGTTCCGTGCAGGATCCAGGTAAGAGCCACGAAGCCCAGTCCGCAGCAGCAGAGCCGCCCGAAGCGCCGCCGCCTCCCGCTCCTGAGCGCCGCCTTCATGCTGCCGGCGTCGGCCGCCTCGCTCAGAACATGTCCGTCTCCGCGGCAACGGGTGCGAGTGAAGCTCAGCGCGCTCTCTGTGCAGCGGACGGCGGCCGGCGCGACGAGGCTCCGAGTCTCATTGAGCGGCGCCTGAGGCTCAGAGCCCGGCAGCAGCATCCCTCCTCCTGCGGCCCCCCGGCTTCGCCCCTTGCTGCAGCCGCTGTCGGATCAGCATCCCGAGACCTCCTCACCCATCGATCTGTGTGTGTGTGAGAGAGACAGAGAGAGAGAGAGAGAGAGAGAGAGAGAGAGACGGGAGGAGGAGGAGGAGGAGAAGGAGGGGGTACCCGCGGACCCCCACCGACCCACCACTCCCACCGCTCTGTTCCCTCTTCTCGCTGCGATTCGCTCTGAGCCCCTCGAGTCGATGCGCTGCGGAGGCTCCGTCCTCCACCAGTGTTTCCGCGCGCGTGTGCAGGTTGCTCTTCTCGTCCGGACCGAACACGAACACACACACACACACACACACTGCTCGCCATGTCTCTCCCTGCATCCTGTCGCCGGCTATTATTGAGTTCACAACCTCACGCAACTGGCTCAGTAGGACCCCGGTTTTAACCTCCACATCACATGCCTATATAATTAATATTTCTTGTCTCACCGAATACTCAACAAGCAGCAGCAATTTTGCAAAACCGATTTAAGAAAAATCATTTTTTATATGGAAACTACACACTACTGCTGACATTTTCCTGATTACTCTGAATAAATACTTATATATATATATTTCACATCATGGGTGAAATATGCGTTTACGTTCACCTGAAAGAGTAGTTCTTAGGAGACATACACAATGATACGTTCTCAGTCTGTCAAATGGGTTTTAGATTTTGGTTTTTTACATTTTATTTTACAAAATGACTCGTGGTCGGACCACGATTTTGACGCGCCAGTCCCGTGCGCTCAACGGAGGCTTTTGAAAGACTGCCGGTAGAGGGCGCTGTTTATTCCGCGCTCCCACATCACTGTCTTGAGCCGAATGGACGAACAGATGGAGAACAATGAAGGTGCCAATGAAGTGTTACCGGACTCTTAAAATGTGGGGAAACGCATGGAGAAGTTAACTTTTATTCTAAAAGGAATAAAAAGACTGTGAAAGGCTTTTTCATGTTAAGTTATATTATTATTTGAACTCATAGAAGAAGCAACTCAACTCATAGAGAAGCAACTCTTGACTTAGAGAAGAAGGCAAAGCTGCTGAGAACAAAGTCCATGGACTCGGAGCCCCCAGAGCACACAAAGGTGCTTGAGTTCTTTTGCAGAAGGGCAAGGCTTGTATTAAAACTCTTCATTGATAGCTCTAATTTGAACAGCTGTCCAGGTGCCAGGTGCCAGGTGCACCACATATCTTGCCACTGATCACAAACAGTTGGTCCACATAGGGAACTGAGTCTAAATGTTTCTTATGATAACTCTGGCTTTTAGTTATCCCAGTCTATTTCTTCGAATGCTAAAAAGATTGAGAAAAAACCTACACGGTTGCATCGAGAGCAAGAGACCCAATGGCTTTTTTTTTTAGTGAAAGTTGGCAGTTCTCAGCTTCCTGTAGTTGTGTGACACGTCAATAGTGTGTGAAAAGGAAGGAACGAAAAACCCCAGAGCAAATCAGTGGCTTCACACTCATGAAGGTCAGAAGCTGCTACTGGCATATACCTGCTGTGCTGCAGCGAACTGTGCTCTTGTTCTAACAGTTGATGGTGACCATGGCAACAAAGTGCAAAAATTCACGCTTGACCCCAACACTATTTGCTTTTACCAATGACAAAATAACTTTCAACACTTCATAAATTCTAGGTAAATATAGATATGGTTTCACTCCATTTCTGCATTTTGCACAGTTTTTTTGCATCACAAAATTTTATTATGTTTTCATGATCCTATCCCTTAATTAACAACATAACCCAACATGCATCATCATCTGTATACCACCATAATGAGAGCTTGGTTGTTATACAACATGATTTCTGTCCAGTATGGACCCAACTTGAATTAAAAGATATTTTTATACTTGTAGTAATGAGTTTGTGATATTCCATGTTTACATAATTAATTTAAGAAATGTCCAACTGGCAATAAATCCTGACAATTAATTGCATGTACAGTCTAAATAAGTCAGGTTGTCAGTGCTGTGTGAATAACACCATGTGACTTTAGTACTGTTAATTTTAAACCTCTACTTTTGGCCCACAAGTGATGCTCCTTCAGTACACCAGTGCAAATCCTTTGAATTGACCTGCCTTGGGCTGCAATGCTTAGGTGTAGCTGGAACAGTTGCAGCACATGGAGAATTAGTCAGTTTTACTGAGCTAAAAATAAACTGTCAGACAATGACACACCATACAACAGTGTGCCACAGAAAGGTCTTATTTTTCCATGACTTCTGTGCAAGTGTCTCCGGCTGAGCGTTTCCACAAATCTTTCTGTGATATAGCTCCATGTCTGTTCTTGTCCTGTTGTGTGACAGCCAGACTAACTCTGTGGAGGTTTGCCATACTTGTTCTTGTGCTTCATCACAACTTCATATTTCTACCTTTACAGCTCAGTCAAGATGACTGCTCCAAAACCCTTGAGATGATTCACAAAATACTACAATTCAGTTACATGTTTAAGCACTGAGGTGTGAGCAGCAGTGTAGAGATAAGGGTTGCTGCCATGTGGTACGAATGCACCTCATCTGAATCTTGCTTGAGAAACCTTGATTAAGGTACTTAACTTTAAATAGGTCTAGAAACAATACTCTGCTGTACAAATGGGGAAATAATTGCAATTAACTACAGCCATCATCTGAGACTGCCAACTGTTTTCATTTACTGTTAACATAACCTAATCCTCACAGAGCCACATAATAAAACTGTTCTCAGGAGGTGACAAGAATATGATAGCAACCTAGTCAAAGTGTACCAGAATAAGTGCAGGTACTATCAAATTCAAATCACACAAATGGTGACTAATGATGACGTACAACCTTAATTGAAGCGAATAACAATGGATGACAAATAAACTGAAATAAAATAATAAAATACAACCAGAAGGGCACAGATCAGTACAGAATACATAACTGGTATCATGCGACTGCCAGAGCACACTTGGAATGCAGGATACAGTACAGTGGTCTGTAGTACAGACTGTCCATGAAATCTCAGGGACTCTCAGAATGACTTAAATGACTGAAATCTGAAGCCATACGAAGGACTGGAACTTTGGGACTACTACTGCGAGAGCATCACCTGAAAGTAAATCCTTAAAATCATTAGTGAAGATGCACACAGAATATTTATTGGCTGCACAAAGAACACTTTGCAAGAGTTCCCTCCATTCGATAACACTAATTATCACTAGTACAGAAATAAAATATAGAAACATTATTAGCAAAAATTTTTGTATTTTTTTATTCAAAAGAAACTCCATTTTGCAGCATACGTATTTACAGCTTGACACATATTAATACACCTAATAAGGAATTACACCTCTGGATCATGATAAGTTATAAACTTTTTTTATACAGTTATAAAGAGTAGGGGGCAGAAGGTGTTTGCTATGGCAGTAAGCTTTTTCAAGTGCTCCACTTACTAGAAGTCATAGTCACACAAGCTTTTAGTTTTTTTTTGCACAGTCACTTTGCTAACATTTACCACTTATGGTTCCATTTAAAACAAGACTTGCCAAAGAAAATAGTTTCATTTCTGAAAGTATCACCTGTCTGAGATGAACTCTATAAGGTGTTCACACAACTGAATGCACAAAGGATACTGATTAGTTCAACTGTATTTATATCTCTCTGTATAGATACTTATAATTTAATCTAAATATAATCTGCTGGTACCAGGTAATCACAGTGAATATAAAACAAAATTAAGAAAATGAGCTCCAAAATGAAAAGGAAAAAAAAAATACATTTAACAGTAAGGTATATTAAATACATCACAAGCTTTCAGCTGTGCACACATCATTTTTTGATAGTCTTCTTCTGAAATCCAGGTTCCTGATGGGAAACTGAGCTCTAAACCACTACAGAGGAACTCACCTTTTGCTCAGCTCCACCGATTAGTCTGAACTCTTAATGAGGGTGCGCCTGACTCCATCCTCACTGAACCCTTCCTAAGAACAGAGGAAGCTACACAGAGGATGGCACCAGTGTGATTTTTTCTTGCAACCACAGACATAGTCATGGCTGCAGGTTTGGTTAGCTACACTCACAGTTGGTGACAAAAGTAACAAGAGTAACATGAATACATCCAGTGAGCTTAATTCCTTTGGCACCGCATAACCCTCTTGCACTGAAAACGCGACCTTCTGCATCTTATTATTCTTAAAATGTATGTTAGACATCCAAGCATAATACTGAAGTAATACCGGCCCAACGTAAAAAAAAGAACACTGATAAGAAAGTAAAAATTGTCACTCATTTGATTAAAGAGCCGCATAAAATTCATAGTCACAGTATCCTGAGGATGAAGTATGAGGTGTGGGTTTTCATAACCGCTGGAAATTTGGTCTCCATCTTTCACAAAAAAAAAAAAAAAAAAAAACACCTGCCGAAGTTTCCACAACAAAACCTTTGTTGCTTATGTCACCAGACTTACAGAAACAATTTATTGTAGGCAACATCTTTACAACAGAATATTGACACTGTGTGCTCACTGGCAATGACATCACTGAAGACACGGAATGGGAATCACGAACTGGGAGTCGTCCCGAAACACAATGGCCAGCACTGGATCTTGCAAGTGGAGTAAAGGAGAAGCATAAACACTGAAACACTGAAACACTGAAATACCTCAACTTTCTCCTATGTGTGTGTGTGTGTGTGTGTGTGTGAAACATATATATACACACACAAACACACATATACAAGATTGCATATGTATGGTTTGGATGCTTCAGATCTTCAGATTCATATTTGATTTATGTTCCTTTCCAAAAAATGTATTTAATGATTAAGCGCACATGTAAACATTGCAGTAGCCTACACGCCCATCCCTCTACACAGGTGTCCTTTGAAGCGCATGTCCAACTTGGAGACAGGGTACAGCAACAGAGCGCTGCCATCTGCGGCGGGGCCGCAGGGGGGTTGTCCACCGGTCCTCAGAGAACAAGTGGAGAGCGTGGCTGGAGGAAAGGGGAGAAAGGAAGAAGTAGAGAACACGTGCTTTCTTGGCAGCTCTCTGCCTATGACTTATTTATGGATCAGAGACAGACAGCAGTGGCTTGTGCAGTGTTTCGTGTGTGGGGGTGAGTGTCTCCCAACGTTCTGATGAACTGACAATTTTCCGTTTCCGTTAGAGACTGCGTTGAGCTAAAAAAAAAAAAGGAGATTTCCTCATTTTATGAGATATAAAGCCTATAGTTGTCAAATTCCACCACTTTTCCCTCTTCACTCTTTTGCCTACAGTTCAGGTAAATGAAGCTGATGTTAGATGATGAAGGCAATGTTACATGGGTGTGGCAATGCAAGTGTGCTACTGTAAACAAAGGCAGAGCAGCTGCAGAGAGTTATGCAGGGGTCTTTGGAACAAGGGAAATGTGCCCCTCATTTGGTGCGGCTCCAGGGGAGTCCTTTACTCCCACGCTGCAGGCTACTCTGTGTCCCAGTGGGGGTCCGGCACAGAGGAGTATGCACAATAGATTTTTAAGCCTAGGGGGTCCAACGTGGGTGGAGGAGGTGCAGGCGCTAGGACAGTGTCCATGAAATACAAGGAGACCCAGTCCAGTATAACACTGTGTGTTAGGGAGACTTCGGCTCTAGGAGGACTAGCAGGGCTTGTTGACGCTGCACAGCAGCTCCGTGACCTTGATGAGGCGGGCCACCGTGCTCTGGGACTCCTCCTGCAGCCGCTGGTTGTTCTGTCGGAGGCTCTGCACCTCCGCCTGCAGCATTGCCTTGTCCTCCTTCTCCTGGCAAGGGAGGAGGGAGCACCAGCCATGAGAACAAGGGGAGGAAGGAGGTTACTGTGAGTGGGAACTATAGGAAGAAAGGCTGGAGTTGTGTAGAGCTTTGACAGAAGACTACACTGGTACCTCAAGTTACGAACATTTGGGCTTTGAATTTTTAAAGACACAAACAGTTTATTTTTTTAGTAGCATTTTCTTCACCATCCTATTTCCTAAAATGACTCTGTTGCCGAGCGCCTGTTGTTCACCTGTGCTTCTGCTTGTCACCATTAGATGGAAGCAAAACACACTCAGAAAGGTGCTGTGTGTTCAGGGGGAAGCTTGGGGGAACTGTGCAGAACCAGTTTCATTCAGCCTACTTTTTTATTTATTACAGCTATATCCCCAAGACTATTACATAAAGAACACACTGCAGAAACAGAGATAAGTGTCGACTGTTAGGTTTTTCTAATTGTGTAGATAATAAAATGAAGTGAAAGTGACCAGATGATAAAGAACTCTGCACACGCTTATGTGATACCTTGGTCCCATCCTCATCATCAATTTTGTTACATATCTTATTTTCAGCCAGATTAAAACACACTTATTTTTAACGCGGCTTCAACCGAATGAAAGATAATAAATTCTCCTGACTGGAGTTCTGTTCACGGTGATCCCTATCTCACACCCAATAGCTCCAGTATAGAGGAACATTGAGACAATACCTTGAATGAGCTGTTTGATTTATCTAATGTTAAATTATAGGATTTATTATTTACTGAAAAATGAGAAATGTCTGTATTATTACATTTTTGCTTGTTACACAGTGGATGGATTTACAAATTTCTCTGCAATGTACATTGGCTTTGGAGAAAAGCATCTGCTAAATGAATAAATGTATATTTAAATAAACAGAATTCGTGTCCCAGTTTTGTTCATAAATTGAGGTCCAAGTGTAGTGGGGTAACACAACAGAGCTTTTGCTCACTCACCCTCTTTTTCACATGCAGACACACAAGCAGTCTCACCAGGACACAGAAAATACCAGGTCAAGTGGGGGTTCCGTCTCCCTCATTTTACAAAGTCAGAAGTCAACCCCAGCTTTTTGAAAACAGGGTTTTTGTTTTTGTAGTGCCAATTCCAACACAATCATGGGAACCACATCACCTCCACTGCTGAAACTGTTTCTGTGGCCCACACAGACACACACAGACACACAGACACACACACACACACACACACACACACACACACACGGACTGAAGAGGACACAAGGCACTTCTGAATTCAACAGTCCTTCTGAGGTGAACCTCAGTCCCACAGACTTTCCACCACTTCTCTAACCAGTAGAAGTTAAACTGTTCCTGTAAGAATAAGAATAAGTACAAAAATCTGAACAGTGTAGTCTTGGTCTGGTTAGAATGGAAAAAAAGCTTTTTTGAGGAACTCAGTACTGAAATATTATACAACAATAAAGTACACTCATTCCTTGCATAAAGAATTTGTTTTATGAAACCATCCAATCGGTAAATTGTAAGGGTGTTGAATGACCAATATTTCTTACTGAAAATAATAAAAAATACCAAGCTTGTCACAAAAAAAAGTATACGTTTTAGAACACTTAATAAGCTGTTTTTTTGTCGTATATGACTGTTATACAGTATGTGGGACATTATTTTTAGATTACCTCTGTCTAGCATTAATAGTATTGCTTCTGTTGCTTCTAACTTGCAAGTCTTTGCCAAATTTACCTAGCTAAAGATGTAGTACAAAGTCAAAGTAGATCCTTAATTAAACAAAATCCTGCAGGCACTGTGGCCCCGAAGGACAAGGGTTCAGAAGCCCTTAACTCGTCCATATACTGTATTATTCTTGTACATTAAGCTGTTAACAAAGTTACTGACTGCTGTACCCACTGAGACACCCACACACATACACACACCTAAGATTCTCTAATTGTCCTGCATGCTGACAAAGGTAAATACAGATGAAATGGAATTAGAAAGAAACAATTTATGACAAGTTTGCCATGGTCTGTAATCATTTTTGTATGCTGGTGAAGTAAAGGAATAAAAGCAAAACTGAACATTTCTTTGACAGATGGGGAAGTATTAAGCCAAATAACAAACCAGTCACTTGACATTTTCAGCAACTTTGTCCCTTGAGCCCTCAGCTGTTGTTACATGCACTGATTTCCATGGCAAAGCTGTCAACATTCGGAATGGAGCGCATATACAAAAAATGCAGAAAAATAACAGACATACAGAAGAAAACCAAATTTGACACATATTGTTTGATCAGTGTATCAGGACACATCCTTTTCATATGCACAGTGGTGCACGTCTGTTGTGTATGAAATGAGTCAACCCAACCGTTTGAACTATGACAGTTCAAATCAGTTACCGATTCAAAAGTCTAATATTATGAAAAGAAACTGCTACATTTATGCAAAAGTTATATAAGCAGCAAAGGCCATGTCTAATGAGGTTTAGCCACTTCAGTGTCTGTATTTGGTACACTCATTATTTACATAATCTATTCTGCTGAGAATCTGATTCAGCGCTATAATTCCATATAAAGTGTATTACTCACATTGAAAGAAACTTGGCGTTTAATTACCACACATAATCAGCTGCCCTTTGAAATGTGCAGACAGAACATGCAGGATCTACTGCAAAACGCACAGGCCTTCCACACCCAGTCCTGATACAGAGCTCAGTGTTAATGGCAGTGTCCATGACCCAGATGTTTCTGTGGTGGGCTGTGGAGGGTTTTAAATCACCTCACACTCACAAAGAAAGTGAGTGCTTAGGGGAGGCAGGATAGGCTGAGTGGATTGGTGTAGTGGGGGGCGTGACTGGGGGTTAAAATAGGAGAAGGTAAGTTGTGTATTATCATCAATCTCTGTGCAAATGCCTGTCAGAGAAGCTTTTTGGATGTACTGTCTTCAAAAGCAGAGTCTGCTCTAAAAACAGCAGTAGTGTTAATGTATGGATTCGCTGACTTCAGGGCCCTTTCA
This sequence comes from Scleropages formosus, assembly GCF_900964775.1. Classification (NCBI taxonomy): domain Eukaryota; kingdom Metazoa; phylum Chordata; class Actinopteri; order Osteoglossiformes; family Osteoglossidae; genus Scleropages; species Scleropages formosus. The sequence continues at coordinate 10,348,746 of NC_041818.1, read as the reverse complement.
TACAGAAGTGGTCCAAAAGGCATTGATGCTAATCTAGAAGCTCAAGAAAAGCCATTTTTGAGGTGCTGGCTGTCCTTAAAGTATCGCCAAGAGAGAACATGAAAACCAGCCATTACTGCTCCTTCAGTCAGTCGATTCCTCTCCGACTCTCAGTAGGAATATTTCTGGTCATAAGAGTACAGAGCAAACCATGCTCACTCTCGTGGTGAAAACATAACCTGTCTTCCTTGTGTGTGGACACAGGGGGAGAGTGATCATGTTGACTGGTAGATTGATGATAATACTCTGTTAATGAGTAGTGAGGCATGATACAGTTGATGAGGGCAAAAAAAGGATGACTGGGGTCCATTTATGAGGCCATCATGTTGGTGCTCGACAGGTTGTGTCTTCTCCTCGGTAGCTTGCGGGTGCTTGTTGCATGTTTTGGACGGATTCAAGGGACATATCAACATGGTAACATCTTCATGCATGCTTGGGCAGCTTGATGATGTAGAACCTCCTTTTTTTGAGAAAAGTGAAGGTGAAATAACTTCACTTTAGCACACATTGTTTTTCAGTGAATGCTGAGAAGCTCCAGTGATCATCTTCCAGCTTGGTTTACCATCTAGGATAAAAATGTACTCATACTGATGGCTACCTGGAAGCAACGTTTACTGGGTTTGTAACTGTCTCTTCAGTTTGACAGTTTTGTGGAGAAGGTGGAGAGAGGCATGCAAAAATCTGCCCCCTCACCCAACCCTTGCCTTCCACCAGGTAAACCCAAATATGCATAAAGCACAGCTCAAAGTTTGATCCAGTCTACTAACATTGCAGACAACAGAACGGCACATCTAATTAGCCGGCATGCTTGTGAACATTTCTTGTAGGTATGCTTCAAAATTTCACAGTTTCCATGCTGTTAAGTTCAATGGCTGCAGTTCTGTCAGGTGTCAAACTCTTAAGGTCAGGTCAGCCAGCATCTTCAGGCAGTATGGTGTGAAGATCGGCAGACAGCTACAAAGACCCATTCGCCACTTTGGTTACATCCTCTTTTCTCAGAAAAGAAAAAGAATCATCATTATCACTTCTAGGTTTCGGATGAACCATCTCAATGTATCATTTGTAACATTTGTACCAGAATGGATTCTGCATCCATCAATGTGAAACCTTTATTGTACACATACTGATGTAAACACTCATCCAAAATAAATCTGATACTGTTGTCAAGCTGGTGTGAAGAGACAAAGCATGGCTGGCTCCACAAAGCCACTGCCAACCCTTGTGAAACCTAGTAAAAATCAATATAATGGCTTAAAGAACACTGAATACTGTTTATACTCCTTCTCTGCCTGTCTGTCTGTCTCAGGCTCAGGTGTGAGGCAGGCAGCAGGTCAGAAAATGAGAGGTATTAGTCATTGTGTGTGACTGAGGTGAAGAGCAGGAGTGGGTCCGGGTGGGGACAAGGGACTAACTAATGCTGGGTGTCAGTACCTTTTGCAGGTCATCCTGTAGCCTCTTCAGCATGGTCTCCAGCTGGGACACTTTCTCCTCCAGGTGGCTACTGGTGTCACTGCAGAAGAAGGGACAGAGGGGTTCATACTCAGAATCAGAATCAGAATGAGTCTTACTGGGCGAGTGTGCTGATACACACAAGGAATTTGCTGTGGTTCTAGATGCTTCCAGTATTTACAGACAACAAACAGCTGACACAGAATTACAGAATAAATAAATAACACATTGAGAGCAGGGTGGATCTGTAACAAGAAACACTACTCATAGAGGCCCGGCTCCACCTCCTCTGCTGTCTAAGCCATCCTGGAATCCTTTTCTTCCCCATGTACAAATGCCTTAAGAAAAAATTATGTCAATCATGTCGAAAACGCTTTGCCACAGCACAGCTCAGTTCCTCAGGTTAATGCACCTCAGACTCATCTAAGGAACTGAGCACTTTGTGTGCCTGTAAAAACCACAAAACAGGAAAAGGGGAAATTGCGAGCAAAAATCCTTTAGATTTAAAAGCAACCTGAAAATGATCAAAATTATGCATATTGTAACAGAAAAAAATGAATTAAAAACACTTTTTTAAGCATTATCCTGTAAGCACAGGGCACTTCAGTAATGCTTCAAAATATTTCCTGTGAAGTCATTAGGACACCAGTCTTCACGCCAGAATTAAAAAGGTTATACTGAGAAGGAAGAAACGCATTTATGAAGGAGTTATTTGCAAAAAGGGCACCGAGATCAAAACAAAAAGTAATCCCAGACACAGGATTAGAAAGCCTTTTTTTGCCCCGGTATATCTACAAGGCCAGATATTAACCATATGACAGCACTTGAGCCGTACTACTGCCAGCACACAGCAGCACCACAGACTTTATTCAAGAAAAGAAGTAACATTAATTACAATTAGTTAGATATCAGTGAAGTTTCAGTCTAATTTCATGAGCAGAGAGAAAATTCTGGTGCAAATAACATCTTTTTGTTTTGGCTGCTTTTCGCCATCTATTTTGCATTTTGTGTACTGGCCTTTTTTTTCTCACCATTATGATCAACAAAGACAAACATACTCATACTCTAAACAGATTTTTCAGTGCAGGGGAAACAAAGTGTATAATAGAGAAGTGGAGATAATCTGTGCATGCTGATAAACATTTTCCATGGTGGGGTGCAGTGCAGCAGGTTTGACTGGGTCCTGCTCTCTGATGGGTCTGTGGTTCAAGTCCTGCTTGGGGTGCCTTGTGACAGACCAGCCTCCCATCTTGGGTGTGTCCCTTCCCCCTACACCCTGTGCTGCCAGGCTAGGCTCCAGCTCACCACAACCCCGCATGGGACAAGTAGTTTCAGTGTGTGTGTCTTTCTTCCATGGCCTGTTGTGTCTCAACGTTTATTTATTGCAGCTGATTAGTCAAAGCAATGTGTTTACATGCAGAAAGTTCAAGACTGGCACATTGTTCAAATACATAATGCCAGTTTCTCCTCCTTTGAGTTAAACTGACACACTTTTAATGACAAGTCCAAGAACTGCTTGTTGCTATGTAGATAAATCAATGGTATATTTGGATTAATCTTTCTTGAAAGAGGACATGAGGAGCTCACCTATGCGGTATGTCTTTCATCTTGGAGTCCATTTGCACTGGTGTGATTGTGCTGTCCCCCGTAGCCTGGGCTCCGTCTCCAGCAATTTGGTCTGTTACATCGTAGTGCAAAATATGGAGCATCAGTAGTTTCATGGCCATGCTCAGAAAAAAACAACATCAGTACTTTATGGGAACGCATGGAAGATTTTCTCGTAAGCCCACGTCATCCTAACCTTCTTGAGACAGGGCCTCCAGAATACTGCGACAGGCTGTGGCGAGGTCTGAGATGGACTGCCATTCCTCCTCAGAGGAATCAGTGGTCTCTGACAGTACTGAGGGAAGCAGGGAAAGATAATGTACACACTGCTATCAGTCTCTCATTACCAATACTATCAATAAATACCCATAATTGAGAAATCACTGATAAAGCACTGCACAAACTGTAGCAGTAGGCAAATGGCATGAAATTAAAAAAGGAGTCATGCCAAGTTTCTGTTTAAAATTTTATGCCTATTCAAGTTATTAAGTGATTTGTAGAAATATCTCTTTCAAGGGCTGTTAATTGCAAGATTGCCAGTAAGAAACGTTCACCAGCAGGCGGCAGTGCTCTCCACAGAAGAGGGACTCTGTCCCTTCACATCCATGTTGGGGCAAATGTGAAGAATGTAGCACATCTACATTAAAATTCAGGCGGTAGGCTAGAGTAACAATTTTAAACCATTTAAATATGAACAATTTCAGGAAAAGGAAATGACTGCCAAACTTCTACCAAATTGTTCATTTAGAATTGATTGTTAATTCAACATTTAAATGCAGCAACTTAAGAAGTGTAACAACATGGTTTGAGCGAGATGTATGCTGCAGATTTCTGCATTAAACAAAAGTTCAACGCATGAGCTTCGTCCTGTAGTACATTCAAAACCCATCAAAGGAGGCACACAGTGACACAGTGTGACTCAGAGGGACAGGCGCAGGGAGGGGGAGGGAGAGGGGAGGTGCATAGAGCAGATGGCCAAATGGGTTCCTTGTTTTGGGACAGTCTGAAGCCCACTTCCCATCTGTCTCCTGCTCAATGTGGAACTCGGAGTGGTGGGGTAACTTAGGGAAATGGGGGGTGGGGAATGAGGACTCGGTGCAGATCATGAAGGTGGTATGAGGAACAACCTGGCTGCCTAGTTACAAAGGTACACTTTACAGTTATTTCCCATTCAGTAATTACTGAGAAAGGGGAATCAGCACAGGATCAAACTGGTGCACAGTAATAAAGTGCTACTTCTTCCAGTGCTGCATCTGTATTGCCTATTCAGCTCACACCTAACCTCTGTGTTTTCTTTTAGAGCAAATGTCTTCCCTATGAGTCAGGCTATGCTTCATAACAAGTAAAAGTTCAGCCTTTAACACAGTGTTTGATTTTATAACTCATACTTAGTGAAAGGGAATGGCAGACTAGACACAGGAAGGTGAGAAAATGCTAATGAGAGATGGTGCTGGAGAGATGGTGCAGCAACACTGGAGTGAGGCTTCAGGCTACCTACTCTTGGTTATAGAGTTGTGCAGGTTTAGGGCACGGGAGCTGCGGTCGCCAGCCTCCAAGCTGACCAAGAGAGGTGGTGGCTGGGAGGGTTCGGTGGCAGAGAGCCGACCCTCGCTTGCGACCGCCCTTACAGCCTGCAAAAAATACCAAGTATGTCGCAAGGGCCTCACACAAAACATAGGGACACACTCCTAAACATGAATTCATAACTTAACCTCTGTTACTACTTTTCATTCCTTGCTTAGATGACTCTGGTCCAAAGCAGTGTATAACATGTGACCTATCTACACATCAGGGTATTTTCACTGGAGCCATTCAGATGACCTTAATCAATGGGATGACAGCAGGAGTGCAGAGTGGGTTTTGAACTGGCAACCTTCAGTTTATTTCAGCAGATACCACAAGATATCAGTTCATTACAATTAAAGGAACGTCAAAGTTTAATTTTACCTAATATATTATCACAATGTTTCTTAAGTGCCAGTTTATAAAAAAGTTATGTTTCACACGTCACCTACTGATGAAGTTATTCTCCTGTGGTATTTCGGGTTACAGGAGAACAGAAGTAAAACTCTTCCTTGGGTTTAAAACCAAGTGATGAAGTGAAAAAAAGAGGGAGGGACATTGTGTTTAAGCATAGATCCATATTGATGGGATCTCCTCCTTCCTGTACTGGGAACCGAGGACCATGAATAAGCCAGGTGGTACCTGGTCCTGCAGCCCCTCCTCATCCAGGACCGACTTGGGCTTGACCGCCAAGATAAGGTCAGGTGTGGTGTCATGCAGTGCCGTAATGTTGGTGTAGATGTGATTATCCTTCAGCTTGGTCCTACTGTCATACAACGAACTGTCAAGAAAAGGAAAATATTCATGACTCTTACTGCCTGTCTTTTTATGGCATTTGAGCTATGAATTTTTACCTTTCTATGTGACCTTTTTTGGAACAGGACAGTGTTCAGAGACTGTCTGTAAATACAAGGGCTACCTACACTTGAACCCATATTAAACTGTGTCAGTACCACCAGGTAACATCAACTATGCTAAAGGACCAATGCAGAGTGCCACTCTTTATTTTGCATTCAAACTCGTATTGCACAAACTCAACGGTACATTCTGAAACATAAACAAATTAATGAGCCATTAGTGTGACTTCAACTAATATTCCTTATGACAAGGAAGAGGTATCTTACAAATGCAACAACTGGGATGGCTGTTAAGACTTTACAGGACACAGGTGTGAAGAGACTGAATATGTGGCTACATGCGGCATACTTGCTGCACGAGTCCAGCTGGGGCGGGTACCTCTCCAGTGAGCAACCGTGTGTCAGTTGGCTGGGGGTGTCATCGAGAAGCAGGCTGGCAGGGTTATGCTGGAGAGCGTGCTGGAAAGGCGGGGAGATGAGTGAGTACTGACATTCCCCTTCCACGACTGGCCCCGGTGGCACATCTTTGGGTGTTGCTTCTTCTGCTGGCTGGGCTGTCTCACCCGCACCCTCTTCACACTCCTTGTTCTCCTCCAAAACCCAGGCCTCCCTGCACTGCCCCCCCTCTGCCTTGTGCTCCGTGTCCTGCATGGCCTTCTGGTAGAGCTCTGAGAAACTCCTGTGGACAGGTGATAGATGCAAAAACATCCAAACAGTCAGAAGATGACATCTGTGGGGGACTGCACTCGTAACCTAATACCAGGGAGTTCATTCTGTACTTCTACAATGAAAATATCTTGCTGTAGCTGGATGGACCAACCCTCAATGGAATAGGCAAAGCAGGGAATGATTGGATAAATGAATGCTGGAAAGTAAAAATTTGCATACTATATGGATAAAAGTACCTCCTTACCCAATTATTCTCACTCTCTAGCTACTGAAGAGCTAACCAGAATAACAATACCATGTTACGTCCATCCACAGACACATGTATTCTGTCAGACTCCATAAGTTTTGGTAAGAAATCCTGTTCAAGAAACCAGAAAAAAGGGCCAAACTGCTCCCTCTCCTGCTCCTCCCCCATCCCAGCTTCTTTGCCATGAGGTGTGTTAGTCACTGCCTCCCTTCTACTTACCTGCGTGGCTTTCCTTTTTCATCCGGAGCGATGACGGTGAGCTGGATTTTGGATGTGGTACGCAGCAGGTTGGTCCTCTCAGCCTGAGGCATACCCACCAGTGAATGCCCGCACAGCTGCACCACACGTGCCCAGTGTTGCAGTCCCGCTTTCTCCACATAGCTGTAGCGCTGCAGATCCACCACGAAGCCTTCCTCGTTCAGCGAGAAGCCTGGCTGGCCCACAGCATCCCTCAGGGCAGTTATCTCCCGCGCCTCACACCCCCGTGTGACCAGCTGTGGGAGGGAGAAAACGTCAGTCTCCCACTGCTTGCACACAGTATTTATAAATTTACACAGCAGAAACTCAATCTGTAAAATTTTGCAGAAACAGGACTGGGCACAGAAAAAAAACATTTAATTTCATTACATTCTTTAGTTGTTTAAATAAAAGTAAATTAAAGGACACAATTTCACACATTTACTTGAACATCAGGAGAGACCTTTTCTGGGATTTGCAGTGAAATATCACTCTGCCAGTTATTATGCTTACAAATCTTGAAGTACTTGGATATTTTTCTGCCTGACAGCTTCAGTCTCTGGACTTCCTGAATAACTGCTAAGACACTGTGAGCCTGATGGTGCAGGTGAACTCCCTCAAAGGTTAAAAGCTAATGAGGACAGCTACTTCCCCACTCACCTCTAGTCTCTGGACCACCTCCCGGATGTCATCCATCTGGCTGTCAGAAACACTGACAGACACCCAGTCTCCCCGCTCATAGAAGATGTCAAGGCAAGGCCCGCCTTTTGCTCCTCCCTCCATCATTGCCTTCCAGCCAATCACATCACGGCAACAGCAGTTGAAAACCACCCGACGAGAAGACCTCTCAATCAGCACCACCGATTCAGCAGAAATACCCAGAAGGCAGGGTATTCTGTCGCTGTTTGCTCCGCCCTCTGCTGCGAGCACAGCCCATATCAAGGCCCCTGCACTGTGTAGCTCCGCACCCTTGGCGCCCTTCAGCTTGTCCTTTCGCTTGCCACCAAGAGAAAGAAGGGGGAACTTGGTTGAGGAGTCAATGGGTGTGGTGGTGACAAAGTTCTCTGCCAAGTCCTTCAGGTACTCCTGGCGTGTGCGTGTTGCCATGGAGAGGAACTTCTCGGACTTCTCTGCCGCATTCTCAGCATTTACCACCTTGGCCAGGAGGAAATCCCGGAACGCCGGAGAACGGGGAAAGTGAGCCCCTTTGGGGAAGAGGGGTCCAAACAGTGGAATATCCTTGGATCTGGTCACAGCCACCCTTAGAATAAATTTGAGAGTGGGGATTAGATCAGTAGCTTTAAGTATGGTGAAGAGGCAAAGGACACTTAACTGATGTGCAGTTTTTTAAAACAGTGTGGGAAATGGCATACCTTGCAGTACAGAACATAGAACCACACCACTGAAGGATACCAGTAAAGGAGTCCTATCACACTCTTCCCTGTGTGTGCAGTATTGATTTTTGAGCAAGCAGACTCAGTGGCCAGTACCTGTAGTAGGTGTGCTCCGTGCAGGGATGGTGGACCTGGACGATGATGAATACATGCTGAAAGTGCGAGCGAATGGTTTTTGGGGTGAAGGGCAGGGCTCCTGGTTCTTGGAAGACGATGGTCACAATGTCATTGCCAATGTGCCTTTTCCTCAGTAGCTGCCAAGAAGTCAGGCGGTTTTAAGGAAAAGGATGGTTAGCCATGGCTTCCTTCATGTTATGCAATACAGGTCAACATCTTGAATCAATAAGCATACACTCATTCCCCATTTTTTGGTTTTCCAATATCCAGTTCTTCTCTTATCTGTACCGAGATTATTAATAGCACTTATCACTGGTCCAGATTTTCATTGATCTGGGCTGCTACATTCGGTCCAGGCCTGCAATGTTCAGTTCAGCATGAAAAACTGAGAGTGCATTTGAAAAATGCCCTAAGCTCATGTCTGAAAGAGACTGTGAGACACACTGCTTTGTGGGAACCATGTACCCATGCTCTCAACTGCACTCAGGTGCTCTACAGTCTCATTTGTTTATTCATGTATTCTTCTGTTGTATTCTCTGTTTTGCATCATTGTGCTTCAGTTTTCTAATTATTCACTTATTTCAATGTGACATACAGCCCTCATCTTCTTCAAGTCAGTCCAGGCACACTATTAATAATAAGTTAACTTTACGAAACCACTACTTATAAAAATTTATTTTCGAGACAATAGGCTATTAATTTTCACCGTTTCACAGTGAATTTCCATGAATAGTCCACTGTTACTCTATAGACACAGAAAAACTTTAAAAAATAGCAACAATATAGTAAACAGTTTCAGTACTTGGCTGGTTTTCATGAATGAATTTGGACCAGATAACAGGGGATAAGTTTACATTACTTCTGGAGAAGTCTTTTATTTTGGGGTATACATATAACATAACAAATCTGAAGATAATGTTACTTATTTTGTTCTTTTTTAGTTTTTAGCTAAAAAAAAAAAAAAAAAAAAGACTAAAAAGTAGAGAAATCAGTCATCAGCTTTTAAACTTCATCATCATGGCAGTTTTCAATGTTTTCTGAAACAAAGCACTTTGTTTGTGTGGAGAGCTATAGCAAATGTACCTGCTGCATGTTGTTGGGTGTGTAGGGGAGCATGGTTGACACATGGAACATGATCTCATAGTCCTGGTATCGTGTGTACAGCGAATGAGTACCAGTGGAATCCGCTAAGCAAGAAGAAGAGAATTGTTAAAAAACTTAATTATTAATGACGCACAATGACACAGCTCAAACCTTTGTTTACAGATAGCTTGTAGTACCACTGAGTAAGGTAACTTCTCTGAATTGCTCCAGTAAAAAATCTCCCATCTCTATAAATGGGTAAATAATTGTAGGCAGCTTAACATTGCAAGTCACTTTGTTGAAAACTCTCCGCAAAATCGGCAGGATTTAAAGTGTTTGTGTTTGAGTAAGAAGTGTGTACGCCGACTCTTCACATAACAAACATTTGAATTATGAATGTTCAAAGATAATTCAGTTAATCTATTTGTTCTGCAAGGGAAAATGATGGCGTAGTGGCGTAGCAAGCTTGACCTGTGCCTGCTCTCTGGTGGGTCTGGGGTTTAAGTCCTACTTGGGGTGCCTTGTGGTAGACTGGCAGTCTGTCCTGGGTGTGTCCCCTCCCCCTCCAGCCTTGGACCCTGTGCTGCTGGGTTAGGCTCTGGCTTGGGGCAAGTGGTTTCAGTGTGTGTGTGTGTGTGTGTGTGTGTGTGTGTGTGTGTGTATTTGTTCTGCATTTTCTAAAATTTGGCTGTTACAGCGACATCCAACCTGCATTTCCACACACCCATTAGAACAAAAGCATAAGACCACCTTGATTCACCACGTTTCCACGGTGTTTAGAGATCGTGTGGTATTTATCAGTGTTGCTGATCAGTAATAAGATGTTAAATACTGCAAATTTTTTTAGAATCAACTGGTCTACAATCCGAAATGAATAGGTATTTATTATTTTCAGACGTTTTAAATAAGAATTAATTTTAATGTACCTCAGAGTTAATGATATGTAAAAATGAAAAGTATTTTGAAGGTGTAGATAATAAAAGTTTGAAGTGGGAGAAAGCAAGAAACATTGGACATGTTTATTGCATGGACTGGTCAGAATTTGGGATTAAATAAGAGGTAATGCAGACAATACATATTTGTTTTCAGAAACTTTAACCAACCAACCAACCAATGTCTATAACCGCTTCTCACAAGTGGGGTCATGGCAAGCTGGAGCCTAACCTGGCAATACAGGGCACAAGGCTAAGGGAGATGGAGACGCACTCAGGACGGGACACCAGTCCGACACAGCGCACCCCTAGCAGGACTTGAGCCCCAGACCCGCCACACAGCGAGCACCGGCCAAACCCACTGCGCCACCACACCCCCCCAGGAAACTTTAAATTTTCAATTTTAATGTAGTCTGAAATTAACAAAGTTAAAATTAAATTAAGTTAACAGACACACACACACACACACACACACACACACACACACACACACGCGCTGTCTGAAACCGCTTGTCCTTAGCGGGGTCGCGGCGAGCTGGAGCTTAACCCGGCAACACAGCGCGCAAGGCTGGAGGGGGAGGGGACACACCCAGGACAGGACGCCAGTCCATCACAAGGCACTCCAAGCAGGACTCGGACCCCAGACCTGCCAGAGAGCACGACCCAGCCAAACCCACTGCGCCACCAAGTTGATATAAATTAATAATTAAAAACTGTTGCACTGCAATGGACTGACATTAAGACCATTTTGTGCTCTGCTTTGCACCCCATGCCTTTTGCACACCATGACCCTGTACATGTGGCTACTGATAATGAAGTGTAGCAGAGGATTTGTTTTTTATAACTTCATCTGAAATTTCTTAGATCTTAACCTGTGAATATGTGGAGCAATACTTGTTTTACATACCTTTGATTGATAGTGACTTAGTAAACATTATTTTGGAGATGCAAACAAATCAAGTCAGACTTCAGCTTCTAGCTGTGTTCATAAATTGAGGATACAGTGCATTTGTTCATATGAGTGTGTCTGAATGCTTTTCCAGCAGCATTGTCTCATTTTTTTAAATCTCAGGCATTCTGTGTGGGTGAGTGTGTCTATATAAGTGTGTGTGAATAAATGTACAAACAAATGCAACATAACGAAGGTGTACCGCTGACATTTGGTGACTAGTGGCACTTCTCAAAGCCTGACTAGTGTGTGTTCAGTGTAATTTCTGGCCAACTTACACTTTGTATCCAGCTGTGCCCGGTACTTCTCAAATCCCAGCAGTCGCACACGCTCCCCCAGAAGATCTAGGAACTCGTCAAAAGCAGCACCCGCGCTTTCATTGTTGTACATGTCCTCCTCAGAGCTCTGGTTGGCCCGGCAGTACATCACCCCCACCTTCCGCTGGAAGTTCAGCTGAGACGGAGCAGAGAGTTAAAACCATGCCCTTACATTTAGTTTACTCCCTATAGTTATGATATTATAAAGTCAAAAGTATAACTCAGATATTTGATTTATTTCATTACAGCAAATACTGTTTATGTGAACGCTAAAAGTTGCCAGTGCATAATTTTTTCTGAACATTTTTTCATACTTCCATTAAAATTCTATGACAACTTTATCAAAAGTGGATTGAGACGCTTCATTGATTCTGTTTTGCTGCCAACACAGAGGCTATTTCTAACAAAAGTCAGGAGAGCCAGTGTTTGTATTGCTTTCTGCCGTAATATCTCCCTCGAGGCTGCCCCGCCATGTCTCAGTACCCCCTCCATCAACTCACCCCCTGCTCGTCCAGCTTCAACAGTGTGTCCCGGACTTTGGGAGAGTTGGAGGCCAATCGTAGGCAGTTCAGGTTTAGCTCGGGTATGATGTGCTCCAGCAGCCGCTTGGGAGAAAGACCACGGGGAGTAGCATGGCGCGCTGCTGACGGCACTGACTCCTCCAGGATGGAGCCCCGTAGAGTCTTCAACTGAGCCGAGGGGAAAAGCAACAGCTGACTGCTACACGTTCTACATCAGGTGATTGTGTGATATACAGTCTGGAACTATGAATACTGCAAGGTTTTGATCTTTCAGTCAAGAAGTTTATTTTTGCCCGAAACACCTCACCTGGTATTCACATCATCTTATGGCTGAGTGATGGTTGAGTCCTAGGTTGAAAACCTAGAAGGTTTGTGGGTTTTTGAACCCAGGTCTCTCAGTTGTAAGGTGATATGTCTAACCACTAAACTAACTGTTGTCCTAGTTCATCTAAACATAGTTCTTTAGACTGAAGGAGGAAATCAGAGCACCCAGAAGAAACCCACTTGAACAGAAAGGACAACATGCAAACTCCACGCAGAGCCAGATTCGAACCCATAAGCCTAACTCACAGCCCAAGTGTTGTGTAACACCAGATTTTAAGTTATTCAGGTGTTTTAAATATAAATCAGACCCCAGTGAAACACATTTCTCTGAGCTCTGCTTTGTGTGGGTTTACCTCGGTGGTGCGGAAGATGATCCTGTAGTTGTACTGAACTCCACTGGAGCTCTCCTTCTCCTCCCGTCGAAAGCTGATGGCAACAGGTCCCAGGCGCTCGTCCACACCAAAGAAGTTCTGGTGATCTGTGGGTGCGAGGAAGAGGAGGCGATCCAAAGAGGCATAATGTGGTCACTTAAAAGGCAGAAACTTAGGACATGTAACCTTATTCTTTACCTTTTGAGCACCACCAGAAAGCACAACTAGACAGCTTTGCAGAGCCAGAAAGGTGGCAGAGCTAGAGACAAAACATAACCACATAAAACTTACACACTCAGAGATCCTGAGAAAGATACACTAAATCAGAAAGTACTAAACATAGCAAAGAAATTTATACGCATGGAACAGACAGAATGTAATCAAAGTCAAATCTGTAACACTTCAGCTACTAATTATAGACAACATGTAATAAAAAAATCTTTTGTTAAATCTCTGGAGCATTATGCAGGAACACAAGGTATTTTTCTGCTGAATGAGCAATTTAAGTCTTATGGGTCAGAGTATTGTTCTATTATCTCTCTGTGCGGTGACTCAAGGGATATGCAAGAATAGGCTGTGTGTTTACGGGTTTAAAAGAACAAGAGCAAAGCCAAGCAACCACATGTGAAAGAACTCAAATGCTTGAAAATATTCACTCCAAACAATTTTTTTCCTATTTAAAGAAAACGCACAATAACAGGAACCTGACACGACATACCTCGGTCACACTATAGATGTCTTATTACTTTAATTAATGTGTCATGGACAAATAAAATGATCCACATACAATGAAAATGAAAACGATTCAACTGAGCAAACTATGTAGCAGTACAGACTAGCAAAGACACATGATCAGAAATCACAGAAACGAAATATGCGACAGAATGCATCACTACTGACTACTGTGAGGTAGCCAGTAGTTAAGAACATAGCTTACAACGTGAAGGTTGCTGGTTTGAGCCCCACTATTACTCTAGTCAACTTCGACCAAGTAATACCCCTGAATTGCTCCAGAACAGGAACCAAGCACTGAACATGGGTCCAATATTGCAAATGCTGGGTAAATGAGTCAGCTAAGGAGCAAAGTTGTAATATTAACAACATTGTCTGTATTTCCCTGGAAATCATACCGATGCTCCAATGCTTTGGTTTTCTGACACTGCCAGTTGCTATAGTGTAATACCATGTCTCCCCATGGCCAATTTGAGAACCCAGCGCTGGCCGCATTACCTTTCATGTAGAAGTATTTGCGATAGTAGTGGGCCCCCAAGTCTGCGTGCTCAATGAAGTAATTGCTCTTGCCCTGCTGCTGCACATGGCTCTCCCTGGGCTCCTCCAGCACGGACACAGCGTCATTAGGGCTCCTCAGGCTAAGCCGCAGCCCCCCCGGGCCCCGCGCCCGCCCAAGGCCTGCCCGCTCTTCGCCCCCAATCTCATTCCGGAAGTGAGGGCAGCTGAGGAGCATGTCACTGTCATTGCCATCGCCTTCATCTAGCAGCGCTGTCTCCCGTAGGGCCTCGGGGTCCTCCTCGCTACTAACGCCCCCCACCGCTGGCAAAGGAGGGGTGGCCGCAGTGGACGGCCGTAGCTGTGATGCTGCAGAAGCCCCTGAAGTGATGTTCTTCTTACGGCCAATGCTGTCACGGTTGGACGCGGCCTCTGTCAGGTCGAAGAGAATGCTCTGCACATCATAGTGCGCAAAATTCCGGACCCACATCCCACCCCCCAGACTGTCACCAGGGCACACCTGGGCCAGCTGTGGGGAGCTGCTAGTCTTTGCCTTCTTGCTTTGTTGCTCCAGTTTGGCAGCCTTGGCTACCTTCGAGTCTCCTTCTGGTGCGGACAGAGCGCGGAAGAAGTTGTTAGGCTCATGTTCCGGTTCAGACTCAGGGCCTGGAAGGCCCAGTAAGAGGAGTGGGTCTTTGAAACGGAGAGCGGAGGAGGGGCTCAGGACACCCTGTTCATCACTATTTAACAGCTGTGGGCGTGTCTGTTGCTCCAATGAGGAGAGGCTACCATACTCCCTGTGCAGCATCCCCCCAGAATCACCTGGTAGCCCTGTATCCACAATACCTTCATCTCCCAGGCCTACCTTCCGGCCCCCCATCCCCATGACCTTGCCTACGCCCTTCCCCGGGGCTTCCAGGTCCCCCAGTGTCACGTCGCTGTTGCTCCTCTGCATGATGTGGCTGCGGCCCGCCGAGCGAAGATTGGAGCCCACCCGACTAGGGGTCACACCCTCGCCATCCACACTGTCGTAGCCTCTCCTGGGGGGCCACTCCGCTACCACCCGTGTCCGCACACCAACACTCTCCCTTTTTGCCTCAAAGGTGACCGATGCCAGTGGAGGCCGAAGGTTCTGGCGGCGAAACTTGCGGATGAACAGGTCGTCGGACTGCATGATCGGGGGTTTCAGGTGCCTGCTTCCCTTTCTCCTCTTGTTATTCTGCCTCCTTTGCCCGTAGGGGGTGCGCTCCTTGATCGGAGGTCTTCAGCAAACTGTTGCTGTGAGGTGGACACACTGACTAGGTACAGAGCAACAGTGCAGTATGGTGGACTGTAAGCATTGCACCTTCCTGAATCCAACAGAAGAACTGCTGTCCAAGGATTTCAGGTGGTCTTGGAGAGACACCTGTTTTCACACTGTTGCAACCTATTTTTCCCTTTAATAAACAAGCCCTAGGAGAAACAGGCAGTCCAGCTCCCTCTGAATGACAGGAGATCCAAAACAGGGATTCAGTACCTTAGATGCCAACCCTTGACAGGTTCCGCACGATCCATACCATTCCTTGTTTGCTATGGGAAGGAGGCTGATATTTCTATGTGCATGTTGTCCACCAGTAACAAAGAGCATCAGATCTTCAAGGGATTTTTAATGCTGAATTGTTCACCGCAAGGAGTGAAGTTAGGCTTCGGGTGCAATGTCTTCAAAGCCTAGCTTATTCCTCACCAATGGGAGCCCTTATTACATTTCCTCAGTCCTCCAGCTCTGTATTGCCACCTGTGCAGAGACAAACAAAGGGCAAAATTGAAAATTTGCACAGCCTGCATTTTGTAACTTCAGTTTATAATCCCACACAGTTACAAGTCTCTACAATAGTCCAAACACATATTTACAATTCAATGATAACTAAAGTTTTATCAGTTTCACATAACAGGGCATCACTGTTCAAACCCTGAAGGTTGGAATACACAAGATTCATGACAAGATCTCTAAGCATAGTATTTTACTTTTTTAACACATGCCGGAGTGTTCAAGGGCCCTGAGATCAATGATGAGCACTCCCTGTTATTATTGTGCTCATGTGCCTTTTTCCTCTATCCAGAAATAACTTGTGCACTGCAACCCTGCACACTGCCTCCACCCTATAGGCAGTCACAATGGCAGGCAGAGGGGGGACCTTTTCCTGTGCTGAAAACATCATCCAGGGACAAGGCCGAAGAATAACACAGGCGATTACCCTCTCTCACCCGTGTCTCTCTCTCTGCTTTGCAGTGTTTGACAGAAACTAATGTTGGAGGAGGCACTGTGCAAGGTGACAACACTGACACAGCTCCACTCTATCAATCCTAAGAAGTTAAGGATAGCCCGGGAGAAGTCCTCCTTCCTGAGCAGCACTTCAGACCCTGGACCAAATTAAACCAAACACACTCTCTTTCAAATCCTGATTCTGTGATGCTGAACTATTCCAAAAGGTATTTTGGTTCTATAGACTGATTTGCAGCTGATGGTCTAAACACGCACAGTCTGAAACTGCTAGTCCCGAGCAAGGTCACAGCAAACCAGAGCCTAACTCAGCAACACAGGGTCCAAGGCTGGAGGGGACACACCCCAACTGGATGCTAATCCATTGCAAGGCACCCCAAGCAGCACTTGAACCCTAGACCGACCAGAGAGCAGGACCCAGCCAAACCTGCTGTGCCACTGCACCCTCCACTAGTCTGTACATAAGTGTAATAATGTGTTTGCTCTGACTTCATTATTGTCTATTTAGCAGATGTCCTTCACGTACCAATTATCCTTGATAGCTCCCACTTCTAGTCCCTCAGTCACTGCGTAAATAATGGAGCGCATACATTGCAAAGGGCAAACAAGGCATCAGTTTAGCTTTATCAAGGCTTCCTTCTCCTGAAAAAATTAATTCTTCCAAAGAACTTGTATATTACAGCAGCAGTTAATTAAAATTTTAACTAACATCTATTGTGCATTATGTAATATGTATGTAGTATTATTTGTGCTTTTTTTCTGTGGTAATTCTGTAATGAATTATCACTCATTTTAAGCCATACATTTGTGTGTCATTGTATAACCGTCCATTTCAAAATCTAAAATATTTAGGCTGAAACTCTTTAATAAAGGCATAAGTTGCAAGGGTGTAAAAAACAGTTAACCGTCAGCACCAAGGTCTGGGGACCCGAGGTAAGGTTTGGACCCAAGTGTGGGTAGGCTGATTTTCGTCACGATCACAGGAGCAGACGAATTCGGTGGTCAGGGACAGGCGTGGGTCTTCCGAGGAGCTAACGTCATTTCAAGGGCGAGGCAATACTCAGAACACGGGTAAACACACAGAAGTAAAAACCCAGGAGAAACAGGGACAACGACTAGGGAACAGGGTGTTGGGAACAGAACGCTGAATGTACAAGCCGAGCAGGTAGGAGTTGCAGATTCCGCACCTGATACCAGGACGGCACTGCCTTTATCCCTGGCCGGGCTGACTGGTACCAGGTGTTGCCGTTGTGCTCATGGGTGTGACATTAACAATCTACTGAAACTCATCTGTGAGCTTTTAATTCCTATGACAAAGTCCAAGAGGTTACTAAAATCTGACCATTTACAATTCTGGATTCAGTCAAGCATTCATAATTGTTCAATTTCAGAAATGTAATTCTCACAGGCTATGAAACCATCTCTCTTCTACTGGCTGTCTTATTTAATAAGACTGATTCCTACTTAACAGTATTTATATGAATGCTCTGTATGTAGGCTAAGTGCATCGCATATTTACAGTGAGCAGGCTGGCAAAGCTTTAACTCTAAGCCTTACATTATCTTTAAAACTTGATCCAAGTACTAACTGTAAATTAAATAAATAAGTCTCTGCCTCTTCTCTGCATACAGTGCACCTACAGTTCAGCTAAAGAGATGTACTGCTACTCCATATAGTATCTGTCCAGACACAAGAAACCACAGGACAGGGTGTTTTGGAGCAGGAGGAATGCACTGACATTTATTTATTTAATCTGGGTGGCACAGCGAGTAGCGCTGTTGTCTCACAGTGCCTGGGTGGTGCGAGAGAACGTGGGTTTGATCCCCGCTCAGTCTGTGTGGAGTTTGCATGGGTTTCCTGCGGGTGCTCTGGTTTCCTCCCACAGTCCAAAGACATGCTGTTCAGATTCTCCCATAGTGTGTGAGTGACAGAGAGATTGTGTTCCACTGATGTATAGATGACTGACCCATTGAAAGTAGTTTATCTAGCAGTGTAAGTTACCCTGGTGAATAAGGTGTGTGAGCTGGTAACACTACATAGAGTTCATTGGAAGTCGCTTTGGAGAAAAGCGTCTGCTAAGTGAAAAAATGTAAATGTATTTACCTGGAACTCATCTCCAAAGCAATGTATACCGGTGAGCAACTTAGTTACTTACGCATTTACTATACAGCTGAGCAACTTTTACCGTACCAGTTCAGGGTAAGTACCTTGATCGAGGCTACTACAGCAGTAGGTGGGATTCGGACGTAGTTCATTCCAGCGGAAGGTAACGCCTCTAACCACCATGCCACCTGCTGGCCCGCAGCAGGAATAATTGTAAGACAATAACACATTGACTACATGAAATAATCAGAAATAATACATATCAATAATATGATAAGACTGTGATGATTTTTTTGTGTTGTTTTGACATGTACGTCAACTGAACCTGACGAGTAAGTGCAGTTTCCAAAACACGCGCGGGCCTCAATAAAACAGCATACATCTAAAGGTAAAGTGTATGAGCACCGATAAAATAAAGCAAGCGAAGCTATTTAATAAAGCGTGCAGCGTGAGAGGCGCGACTTGTTGTTGTGCAGAAAATTGAGAGCCTGAAAATCATTACGTCTGCGTCGATCTCAACTTAGTTAAGCAGGAACAAACGACACGCTGCAGTGTGACATTTCTATTCGATCCCGCGCGCAGGAAGTGAATGGATGAGCGGTTAATAAAAAAAAAAAAAAAAAAAAAAAAAAAACGTGTTCGAGTGTCACAGTGACGGTCCTCGCTGTAGGGCCGAAAAAAGTGCGACTCTCAGCGAAGCGGCACCGTCACCGCACCTCTTTCCATTGAGCCCCACATCTCTCTGCAGAGCCTGAGCGCAGGACTTTCGCCCGTATATAACATCATGTTACCTTTTAGTAGGACAAGCACAAAAGAGAGCAGATTTCATTTATTAGTAGGCTACTCGTAACTGTATAATTCTTCGCGAATATAATTATTGCATCGGCGTCACTTACTCTACGTCACTATCGTTCACAAAATCGCCGTCGCGGCCACACAGCGTCTGAAGTAGAAAAGCAGGAACAGGAGCTCCTTCCTTGCCTTTACCGGTAAGCTGTGTTCCGGTCCCGTTGCAGTCATCGCAGTCACACGTTAGTTTTCACACCGCCTCTTGACTTTGCTTCTTATCTCAGGGCAAAGTGACGTCAATCACGGATAAAGTCGGAAACTCCACTTATTGCGAGCCGCATCGAGTGAAACCGTTTTTTTTTCTTTTTTTTGCGTCTGCGCTTCCTGGGCTCGCGCTGGCTGCGCGCTGCGCTCTGCTGTGTTCCGCTCGGGCGGTGGGCTCGCGGCGCGATGCTCGCGGGCAGCGCGCCAAAAAAACAGGTGCGAGGGTGAGGTGCTGCCCTCGAGCGCCACGAGCCCTCCATCAAAGCGCCTGTTAGAAGAGCGGTGCGTGAGAGCGCTGAGGGGGGCGAAAGTTTTGGTTTATTCATTTTTATTGCAAGGTCGAAATTCTCTTCCGTTTTTTTGCACTCTTGCTTGTTGTGGATGTGTTATGCTGATTGTTTACTCGAAACTGTTTGTGGTGGTGGACGAACTGTGTGTAATTAAGCGGTTTCCATCGCCACCCCCCCCCCCAGCAGCCCACCCAAATTTCGTTTTATTATCACTTTGTTTAGAATTTTTCTCTGAAACGTAGTCGTAGATCATTACGTGTGAAGAATTCCTTATTATGTTATTATTTTACCCGCCGAACTTACAACGCGTTTTAAAAGAGAACAGACTGACTCTGTTACTCATATGCAGATACTATCCCGATGAAGCAAAATGGCAGCTGAAGGATTTCAATACATTTGTCAGCGTGTGTGAAATCCTTGGAAAAAGGTCCGCTGTTCCCTAAAACACATGATCTGGCATTCTGCTTATTATCTTAGCTGCATTACAGAGCATCAATAAAATCCGCAAGATGATGTCACTTAGAATGAGTAGCACAAGTGACGCAAAGCGCGGCTGTGAGGCGATCTTCTGCGTCGAGCACCTTCTTTCAAAAATAGGCACACAAAAGAGGGTCATCCAGCGGAACAAGCGACACGTCCCTAACCAATCCTTTCTTCAAAATTTGTATTTCTATTCATACTCATGCAGATACTATCCCGATGAAGCAAAATGGCAACTGAAGCATTTCAGTACATTTGTCAGCGTGTATGAAATCCTTGGAAAAGGGTCCGCTGTTCCCTAAAACACATGATCTGGCATTCTGCTTAGCTTTAGCAGCATTACGCTATCTAAAATGATGTTCTGTGGTACGCT
Organism: Scleropages formosus; assembly: GCF_900964775.1. NCBI lineage: Eukaryota > Metazoa > Chordata > Actinopteri > Osteoglossiformes > Osteoglossidae > Scleropages > Scleropages formosus. The sequence goes on along the minus strand of NC_041818.1, from coordinate 10,328,286 downwards.
GACAGTACTTTATGCTGCTGTGGAGTCCAGATTCTAACGTGGAGAGAACCATGAAACGTGCTTATAGAGATTTCGGTGCCATAGCGACCCAGAACTATAATGTCATTCTTCCGTTTCCATACCAACACCATGATGGTTGGCAGGGCCCTTTTATCCATGTTGCTGGAATGTCTGGTGATCTAAAATTAAAAAATCCATCCATCCATTGACCATTGTACTTTTGTTCTGTCCCCTGTAATACGAGGATTATGCTTATCACTCTAATGAGTTTTTGCTACTCATCTGTCCAGATTATTCTTGTATAATTTCTTGCAACATTCTATTTTAAATCACTTTAGTTCTCTATCACACTCCTTCGTGTGCTCTAGCCACCCCACCTAAGCAACAAGTTCCTTCCTAATACTCAGTTACCATGACACTATGTAAGCATCCAAAGGACCACCATCACCCAGTAAAATTAAAGACCAAACCAACCCACGCACCACTTATCTGAAGCAGGATCGCAGCAAGCCAGAGCCTAACCCAGCAACACAGAGCGTAAGGCTGGAGGGGAGGGAACACCCTTAGGATGGGACACTAGTCCATCACAAGGCACCCCAAGCAGGACTCAAACCCCAGACCCACCAGAGAGAAGGCACAGGCCAAACCCGCTGCACCACCGCACCCCCAGACAAAACTCTACCATGGTTAATGAACGTAGGCAGCACCTTGTGCTTTTCATTTAATCACAATTAGATCTACTTTTAGCTGACACTTTTCTCTCAAGCAACTTACAATGATTAACCCATTTATACAAGTGGCAATTTCTACTGTAACGATTTAGGGTTAGTGCCTTCCTTAAAGGTACTACAGCAGTAGGTGAAATTCAAACCAGCAACTATCAGAAACAAAGGCAACAGCTATAACCACTGTGCTACCAGCTACCCTGTTAAAGACCTACTAAGAGTCTGAACCACTTGTCCCATGCTGGGTCACAGGGAGCCAGAGCCTAACCCAGCAACAGAGGGCGAAGGGACACATGCAGGATGGGACACCACTCTGTCATAAGGTACCCCAAGCAGGACTTGAACCCCAGACCCACCAGAGAGCAGGACCCAGTCCAACCCACTGCACCACCTTGCCCCTGTGACCTGCTAACACTTTAATGAAATCATGCTTGATTGCCTTCCAATAATTTGTCACACAACTATATTTTATATTCATCTAATTTTGGCTGCACAGGGGGTGCGGTGGTGCAGTGGGTTTGGCCTGTGCCTGCTGTGCGGGGGGTCTGGGGTTTGAGTCCTGCTTGGGGTGCCTTGTGATGGACTGGCGTCCTGTCCTGGCTCTATCCTGTCCTGGGTGTGTCTTTGCGTCCTGCGTTGCTGGGTTAGGCTCCGGCTCGCCGTGCCCCCTGCTTGGGAGAAGCAGCTTTAGACAGTGCGTGCATAATTTTGGCTAGTAATTTGATATTCAGGGCTTCGTAACTCTATGGTTGTGAAAATATCAGCTACACAATACAATCTGAATAGTTTAATGGAACAGCCTGTACTGTGACGCAGTCAACAAGTTAACACACAAAATGAAGTATGGAAGAGGAGTGACAGACCCTGTGCAACTACCAGTTAATCACATACATAAAAAAGAGTTTGCACAAACATCCATGGGCCTGTGCATGCTGCTCAGGACAGTCTCCATCACCCTCCCAGCACAGCCCTGTGGCAGGTGCCACCCTTCCAGCGGACTCCAAACCACAACCAAAGCGCATCAAGTAAGGCCTAATACAAAACTAGTGACGTGACCTTGGAGCTTTACATGTCACGTAAGTTGTGCTGAATTTGCAGCAGCAATATACAGGCAGTTTTTATGTGAAATTGTTATTTATTACACAACATTTAAAACTACCAAGAAAATCTCCATTGCTTCTTATGCATTCCTCTGAAGGACTCTTTTACAGTATGTTCTGTAGGAAATGTCATTGTTAAGGACCTGTTGAAAAAGGGCATATTTTTTGTGTGGTATCAAGTTACTTCATGCTATACATTTAAAGAAAAGTTCCATGAGTCACTGTTACCAAAACAGGGGCCCATTATTATGGAGTGGATTGATGGATTGTTGGTAGGGAACTGGCATTACTGTAAAAAAATCACTTTACTTGTTCTTTGTACTCTTGAGAGGACCGTACTAAATTGAAATTGCTTGAGCATTGGATACTGTCTGCTGCACACATTTTGTGTGTGTGTGTGTGTGTGTGTGTGTGTGTGTGTGTGAGGGACACCGGGTAAGAGGGCAAGCACAGCCCAACAATCCCTCAGTGTCACGGTTTTCATCTGCAAGTCCGGCAGTGTACACATGTGTAAAGACAAAATTTTTGTTCACTGAAAATTATAAAAAAATGTAGTGAGTATAATTCTGTAACATACACACATTGTCTGAACTGCTTGTCCCATATAGGGGTCGCAGGGCACCAGAGCCTAACCTGGCAACACAGGGCATAAGGCCAGAGGGGGAGGGGACACACCCAGGACGGGACGCCAGTCCATCACAAGGCACCCCAAGCGGGACTCAAACCCCAGACCCACCAGAGAGCAGGACCTGGTGCAACCCACTGCACCACCACGCCCTCCTTGTTCTGTAACACATCATTCATTATATCATCTTTATCACACATATTACGCAAGAAAAATATGGTTAAATGTTATGAGCTATACACCGCAAGGCTTCTTGACATAATAGCTCTTTTATTATATCGCCTCATTAAGTGGTGCACAAATCACACTGGAGATCTGAAAATATCAACCACTTTCATTCTAAAAAACAGCAGGATGAAGCATCACATTCCATTGAACAAAAGCTCACACATCAACTCCAGTGTCCTGAAGGCATACTGCTGTATGTTACTGTCAACTGCCTGAAAGAGATATTGCTGCCCACAACCCTCATTGTAACAGTTATTTACACAACACAGTGCATATATATCAGACTTTAATCATCATCAAAACCTCAATCTTTCGCTATGTTCTTTCATCCACACTGAATCTACTAAAGAACAAACTGGTTGTCTAAGAAGAGATGCATTTATAATCAATCAAGTGTAGTTATCAATATCCACTGAGATAACGGTTTAAATGTGATTGTTAATTGAGGATGGGGGGCGTGGTGGTGCAGTGGGTTGGACTGGGTCCTCCTTTCTGGTGGGTCTGGGGTTCGAGTCCCACTTGGGGTGCCTTGTGGCGGACTGGCGTCCCATCCTGGGTGTGTCCCCTTCCCCTCCGGCCTTATGTCCTGAGTTGCCAGGTAGGCTTCTGTTCCCCGCGAAAATGTGTGTGTGTGTGTGTGTGTGTGTGTTAATTGAGGTTGTTACATGGATTGTCTATAAGCAAAAAGTTATAAGTAAAACCATAATGATTTACCAAGATCTGTCTTCAACTGAAAGGCTAAGCAGCAGAGCCTTAAATCCTGCATTTACCCCTGTTCATCCCCACCTTCCACTGCAGGAGCTTTAACATGGGTCTAACACCAGCATCTTTAGTTGTCAAAATGTATGAGGGCACAGGTACTCTGCCACAACAGTTTTTGAGCACTGCAACCATGGAAAGCCCTATTCTAATTTCATCGTAAATCACAGTTCCAATCGCACCCCGGAAGAGCCATGGCAGTTCGTAATGCGAAACAGAATTAGTATCACCGAAAACCATTTATTAGTGAGTACAGTGACTGAGAGCAAGACTTGGAAGCTCACCTATATTGTCCTTGAGACTGTCTGTCATAATAGCCATGCCCCTAAAAGGAGAAAAGCATCCACTATCAACAAGACCTCAGGTTCAGAAGACTACAACTTAAATATAGATACTCTGCCAATACACCACTTGCAGTAACTTAAGAGTCAAGTATATGTGTTTTGTGGTAGAACTGCGGTGTGACTATCCCAAGAAACAAAATCCATCCAATGTTATTATGCTCTTTTCTTTCAAAGGATTACGTGAGGATTACACAGGGAGTGCAGCCGAAAGATCAGACCGCTTTCCAGGATCCCGAGCGGATTGGGAACGTTAATTAGAACCGTTCAGACGATTCCGTCTCGGAATCAGCCGCACGCCCCAAGTACGGCTCCTTCCAAAGTGGAGCTGCCTCTGTTGTCCGAGCGGGGCCGGAGTGCCCGTGCACGACTTACGGAGTTTCCACGCAGGGCGGGCGGCAATCCTTTTAAACGGTCACCGATTTAGTCGCACTTCACACACAAACAGCAAGCTGGCAGCCACCGACCCCTGATCCGTGGGGCTCTGGAAGATAAGGCCTCTTCGGCTTAAAGTTGCAGTCCAGGTTGTCTGAACGCTTGCGGTATGGCTGTTGGCCCGAGGCACGCGGAAGGCACTGGGCGCTTGAGTTTGGTCAGGAACTCAACGGGAGTGCGCGGCATCGTTCGCTCGGTCCCGTTCTGAACGCAGCCCGTCCTGCTCCCGTTCCCCACCCCGGTCGAACGGCACGCGCGCGTCCGTTGGCCCGCGCGCTCGCATTAACTTCCCTTCAGAAAGACCGAGCCAGGCTGAGAATTAGCTGTCGCCGAGGCTCTACGTTGTGAGGGGAAAAAAAGAACTGCCTTATCTACATTAAAACACAGGCGCGTGGATACACACCCATTTCTTTTCCCGCAGACGCACACACGCAAACGCCGATGACAGCCCTACCGACATGCAAGCAAACGCTCATCGTACGCTACCGTATCTACACCTGAAAGTCGGTTTATTTAGTCAAAAAAAACCGTCATCTTGGCATTTGAGTCATCGGTCACAGTATGTGCTGGCAAAAACGTTTAACGCGATATATTAAAAAAATTACATGAAAACAAAATTATAACACAGTGCCCTATATTAGGGTGTCTGCTGAGCAAATAAATAATGTGATGCAATTATTAATTGATTTCGCCACTGTTTTAATCCAGGCTTAACCAGAATGACGAGAAATAGTCAGCTACGTTGTGGTATCTGCGCGGTGTACTTGGGGGGCTGCTGAAGGTTCCGGGTGCAAACATGGAGCGGTAGATACAGCACGTTAGGGCGTAAGAGCGACCGTTTTAACTTCTGCGTGTGCTCTGCTAGCACTTATGGTGTCCCCCACAGCCTCCTTCACAAAAACTGGTTCCTGTGCTGCAGGAAGTGATGTCACGCCTATCCTGACCTTGCACCTCTAGAGGATGTTGGTCGTCATATCCATCCCCCCCCCAACAACCCCAACTTTGCATAGCTTCTCCGTGTCTCTCTCCCAAGGTCAAATGCACATCCTTCCTTTGCCATTCCAGCTTTGCCTTCTCGCCGGGGCTGGTGTGCGCGACCTCTTATTCCTGGCATCGGAGACCTTGGGAAGACAGAAAACAAGGCGACCTGTCCTCAAGGGCACCTCTGCGCTACTTACTTCACCGGACGCCAAGGCCCTTATACCACAGCAGTGCATGAATACGGTGCTTCCTGCTGAAGCGTAACCTCAGAAAGAAAATAGGTTGCCATTTCTGCGGTGAGCACGGTGACCTAGAACTGCTTTGCGGCAGCGTGCACAACCACTCTTTTTTTATGTGTCTTCTAGTCCCCCTGTCATCTCATTAACCAATCCACTGTAAACAAATCTAAATAGATCAAAAGCGTTTCTTTCCGTGTGGCGTGGTGGCGCGGCGGGTTTGGCCGGGTCCCGCTCTTTGGCGGGTCTGGGGTTCGAGTCCCGCTTGGGGCGCCTTGTGATGGAGTGGTGTCCCATCCTGGGTGTGTCCCCTCTAGCCTTGCGCCCTGTGTTGCCGGGTTAGGCTCCGGTTCGCCTCGGAACAAGCGATTTCGAACAATGCGTGTATGTTTCTTTCCCTTTTTTTCTATGTTTTTCACAAGAAATTAATATATGGTGTTCCTCTCAATAGATCAACAATGAAAGCGGGAGCATCAAGTTTACGCCCGGTCGTACGTGAGTTTTACAGCAGTATTTTCTCGCTGTCTCCGCGTTGCATCTGAACACGCGCCACTCGGACAAGATGGTACAATGAGCGCTCTTCACGAAGGGAACTCGCCGGTGCCGGCGTGCTGCATGTGCCGGTGTGCGACGGAGTGCGTTACGTGCCGCTGGTGCGAGAACTCGCCATTGCGGAGTTCCTGTGTCGGTCCACGCTGAGCGCGCGTGGGCACGTGGGGAAGGAGGGGGTGAAATCAGTGGGTAGGTGCGGATACAGGGTTGAAAGACTCACAGCCAGGCAGGAAACAGTTTCACGAGAACAGCGTTTGTCTCTTGATTAACAAGGCGACCGGAAAGAGCGGAGAGGAAGCTAAACCCGACTGAACTTCAGTCAGCAGATGCTGAACAACCTGCTGTTGCAGGAGGGGTGACTCAACAGCTGAGCACGTCCATACCCCAGGTATCCAACTCCAGCAGCAAGTACACCCTTCCTTTTCAACGTTACAGGATATACAAGCCGAAAGCGTGTTTGCTTTTTTCATTGCTGCTGGTTAGCGTCACAACTGGGGGTAATCGCTTGACCTCCGTCGTACTGCACAACTTTAGTTTATCGTCTTAAAAATACTGCAAACTGAAAAACGCTTATGATGCCATTGAGAAAATTTGCAGCAGTTTTCCGTTTCACATCCACAGGACCGCTTGTCATGAGAGACGTACTGCGCGCTAACAGATGAAAGCAACTCGGTGAGTCTCCGTAAAAGGATGCAGTTAAGAAAACAATTCTTATACTTCGGTCTCCCTAATTTAGAAGGAAGTGGCCTGACGCTCTTGATCAATACTGGCCACTCTGAAGTATATCGTTGCAAAACATTTGCGAACCGCACCCTACTCCAACCTGCTGACATACACTCATGTCATCCTGTATTACAAATGCTTCACCAGGAGCGGACATGATTTTCCATAGGTGTAGCATTGAGTCGCGTATGACGAGGGATGTAAGGCCATTCCTCCAGGATGGTCAGTACTGCAAACTTCAGTCCAGTTGCACGACATCTTATTTCAGCTGACCGATGCCATCCATTTAGAGCAATCAATATCTTGCTATTAAGCTAATGAACTTCATCCTTGCCAACCGGTCATGGGGGTGTATACTGATCACGGTGTTTTCGATACTTCTTCATTAAATCATCTGATCTTGTATTCTTAATGCCTTTCGGACTTTTGTTTAACCAGGGTCTTGCAACAATAATTTCACTCAAGAAAAAGATGTATTAAACTGTAGAATAACCCATGTACTGTCACTGAAGGAATGAAGGCACGCGGAAAACGGGACTTGCTCCCAGAATTCTCTCCAGTCATACCTCATTGCTCGCGCATCTGTTATGGGCAAAAATTCATGGGCCATGTGCACAATTGTGCATGTGGAAGTCTTGCATAGCACTACTAACAGGGCCAGGTTCTCTAGCATTTTCTACCATTCAGACCATGTTATCACCGGCTAAATTAAGGTTGGTGCCGCTAGCAGGTGCTGTACACATACAACATTCTCACGGTGACATTTCAGTGCAAGCATTTTATCAGACAACCAAATGCTATCGCTAACATTCACAGAAACTGGCAGAAGAATATATATCTAATGCACTGTACACAGGGGGGGCACGGTGGCGCAGTGGGTTGGACCGGGTCCTACTCTCCGGTGAGTCTGGGGCTTGAGTCCCGCTTGGGGTGCCTTGCGACGGACTGGCATCCCGTCCTGGGTGTGTCCCCTCCCCCTCCAGCCTTACGCCCTGTGTTGCTAGGTTAGGATCTGGCTCCCCGCGACCCCGAAGGGGACAAGCGGTTCCGAAAATGTGTGTGTGTGTGCACTGTACATGTAAATTCCATCTGTATAATACAGTACTGGTGTTTTTATGGTAAGTTTAAGCTGGTGCAATTATCATTTGTCAAGATTATTTAGATGGGATGGTTGATTGGACAATGTCCCTGGGGACCAGAGGTGGGAATGATCAATGGTGCGAAGAGCAGAAACAGGAAGAAAGATGTATTTCCAATTATTCATTTAGCTTTTCTTGAAAGCAAGTTAAAAATTTAAGCTACTTACATTTATTTATTTAGAGAGGCAGCTAATCTCACTGAACCAATTTAAAGTAAGTAGATTGTTCAAGGCTACTGCAGCAGTGGGTGGGATTCAAACCTCCGACTTTGCAGGTCCAAAGAGAGCAGTTCTAACCACTACACCACTAGCTGTGCTGCTGCAGGTGGCTGTTCTATTGATAATAATAGTTTGGTGATAGGTGTAAAGGTTATTTAAATCAACGGACCCCGAGCTAGGCAAAGAAAAAACACAATCTCTGATGAAAGCAAAAAGCCACAAACCTAACTTTTGTTTCATTGCATGTGAACTACCTCATCTTCACAAAACATCTTATGATGTACAGTAACAGTCAGAGTTTTATTACACCGATAACTTAAAAATTTGCTAACTGTCTCCAAATCTTGGCTTAGCTTTCATATAGCTTTCATTTAATAACAGCTTCATGGGGCATCAGTGAGAAAGTTTCAGCAAGCGTACTCAAACTTTTGACTGGTAGTGTATTTTATAATCGAAAACCACTGTAGAGCTGAATTAGGCTGAGATTTAAAAATGAGCCTCGTATCAAGGACTTGGGTGGTTAAAGAGTTGGCTAGAATGGCAAAAAATGGTGAATTCCTTCAGGTAAAAATGACAGATAAACCTCAAAATTGTAATGTCTATAGTCAACATTCATACAATTAACACGTACGAGTTTCACGTTTGCTTCTGATCTTGTGCAGGAAGTCATGTAGCGTTATGAAAATAGTCAAAGTGGGAATTGCTCTGGTGGTATTACTTTGACCGGGACTGAGAACGATGAGGTTTTCCTCTGCCAGCAGATGCGGTTCTGCCTCAGAACATTCCAGAGATGGGACGTCCATCACCGGAGCTCGTGAGCAAAGTTGCGGTTCTCTGCTTTCGTGGGGTACACCGTGATCCAGAGCATCTTACCAGACAAGCTGCGGGCTGGTTCACCGAGAGATGTGCGCGTACAAGCCCTTCCCAGTGCGGAACGTGCATTTTATCTGAGAAGACGTAATGCTATTAGGAGGTGTCTTATTGAGCTATCTGGTCCCTGGAGAGCGCTGGCTATCCAGCTCAGGAGATTTCAGCTCGAGAAAACGAGGTTAGCCCCTAAAGGTGAGACCGAAGGGATTTATTGGCTATCCAGCCACTTCATTTGGAGGACAGGGCTTGGCGTGAGTCTTGTTCGATAAGCTAGCGCCAGTTGTGCTCACGAGCCAGCTCTTTCAGCAAGGGTGTTCATCGCGCGGTGCGTTCAATCAATGCAGGCCAGTAATCTGAGCACTGGCGTGTCCATTTCATGTTGATTTCCCTAGAAGCAACTGATATCATGTTACCTGATGCATTGCATGATGCACGAAACCAGATCGACTCGTATTTAATACATATCGCGCAGCGAGAAATCCCGCAAAAATATTGATCGGACAGATGAACCAAATTAATAGCGCGAAAGGTTGCTGTTGCGAAAACTAAACATTTTAAAACACTCTCAGTATTTGAGTAACGTGCTTGGCAGCTCACAGCAGGGGTTAGTGCTGCTGCCTTCGGACCCAAAGGCTGCAGACTTGAGACCCAGGTGTCGTACCCTCGACCAAGATGCTTGCCCTATATTGCTCCAGTAAAATTAGCCAGCTGTGTAAATACTTGTAAGTTGCTTTGGGGAAAAGTGTCATCTATATGAATAATTGTAAATTAAACCCAGTGTAAAGTTGCTATGATAGAATACTATAGGGGGAGTGCTGTGGGTTGGACCGGTGTAACGATCCGGCTAAGCTAATGAGTTAGCCCAGATCCTCACGTGGATTCCAGAAAGGCGTAAAATTATATAAATCCAGATGGACACGGACAAAAGGACGCTCTTCTTTTTAATATCTTGTGGGAAACTATGGATAACATATTTCACACAGCTGTCCTTACAATAAAATAACCAACATTAAAGCAATCTCCAAAACGTGCGAGGCACAAAAGGTGTACACGGCCACGTATATCAGCCTGCGCGCCCGGGAGCCAGCATCGAGGGGGCGGAGCAACCCCTTAGTCTCCACCATGATACGTCATCATTACACCGGGTCCTGCTTTCCGGTGGGTCTGGGGTTCGAGTCCCGCTTGGGGTGCCTTGCGATGGACTGGCGTCCCGTCCTGTGTGTGTGTCCCCTCCCCCTCCGGCCCTACACCCTGTGTTGCCGGGTTAGGCTCCGGCTCCCCGCGACCCCGTATGGGACAAGCGGTTTCAGACGGTGTGTGTGTGTAGAATACTATGCGAATGGTGTACAGGGTGTGGGCATTTGGTTTCTCATTAATTATTCAAAATTTAGGTCGCAGAATAAAATGCAGGGTTTAGTTAAGCACTAAAAGGCAACGCGTGCGTGTCTCCCGTGCATCCACACACGAAGGAAACGCGTAGCCTCACACCGTTTGCACGTGCACTACTTTAGCAGAGGCGACGTCAATGTGGTGTGAAATCTGTCTGTGTGACACACACAAGGGAAGCGGTCCTCCGCTTTTAGCCTCAGAGTCTCAAACTTTCAGATTCGTTCAGCAGAACCAAAAAAACAAGAATGAACAAGACGGAATCGGGCAAAATTCTCCCTACGGTGGTGGCAGAACAAGGAAGAGGGCAAAACCTAAATAAAGTGCCCAAGATCACTCGCCGAAGCTCTGTTTTCACCCCATAGGCAAAGAAGGACTTACTGGAGCAGGTGGAGCACGATAACCCAACGTTGCGTATGTCATTGTGTGTGTGTGCGTGCTGCATCTTCAGAGGCCGGCAGACTGCGCGTCGCCTGCGCTGGTGAAGGCCGTCCAGAAAGAGGAAGCGTGCTCTGCACAAGCTGTTTCTTTAGCATTGTCTGTGGTCCCAGCACCAAGACTCCGCTTCCTCTCTGCACCTCCGACAGATTCGTCGCACACCGTACGAAGGTTTTCGGTTCACATTTCCCTTTCGCGTCTTTTTCTCTGACGTCCTTTCGATCAACCAGGTACTCATTCCGAGCCGTCCTGGTATATAAACGTCTTTTTTATTAGTCACTGTGACTCGCAGTGAAATTGCTCTACGTGCATCACGTGGTTTTTTTTTTTTTTTTCTCCCCAGCAACGTCTTTTTCCACCGTTACACTAATCTGCTCGCGAGCTCTAACTAAATTTCCCACACTTCTCCTCGAACCGGGCCGGCGGTATTCCGGATAAGGCGGCTTTGTTCGGGAAGATCTGTCCTTCTTCTATTAATGTAAATTATCCTCATGAAAGGAGAGGCCCTTCTGAGCAGGTTAATCCCGTACGGTAGAAAGCAACCTAAAAGAGCGTGGAAATGAGCGTGGTTTAAGAATGGTTTTATTGTGCAAGTGAGCCGGCGTGGGGATGAAACTTGTGCGCAGAGAGAAACCATGCACCCTTCGTTTCAGGACGCTAGGTATAATAATAGTAAAGGATAACTGATGTGTCATCACTATGGAGACGGGTGGAGTGAGTAACTGAAAAGTGTCAGCGCCCCCGTGCATCTTAGTCTGTGAGAGTGTGCGTGAACGTGTAGTGTACATTATTACCCCGAAAAAAAATGCTTAAAAGAAACAAACAAAAAAGCGGAACGTTAGTTATACAGTTAATTGCTCACATGTGAGTCACTATAATTCTGTATTTTTCATCATTACAGAGCCTTGCTATTAGAGAATTTTATTTAAAGCAAAGCCTGCAGACAATGCAACACACACACACACAGAGCTCATTCCAAGGAGGGTCGCGGCAAGCCGGAGCCTAACCCGGCAACACAGGGCGCAAGGGGACACACCCAGGACGGGACGCCAGTCCGTCGCAAGGCACCCCAAGCGGGACTCGAACCCCAGACCCACCGGAGAGCAGGACCCGGTCAAACCTGCTGCACCAGCACGCCCCCCCATCTAAAAGACACATACATACAAAGCTTTTCTCTAACCGATTAACAATATTAGCACGCCGTCAATCTTTTTCACGCCATTTTAATGTGGCTTGCTAAACATGCAGCAACACCTGGGATGTTGTGCTTGTTTTCGCACATGGACGATGTCATTTTGAAGACACTTGCCGTATTTAAGAACAACCATATGGCTGATTTGACAAAGGGAAGCAAAGCCAAACAATTAAACAAAAGCAGATAGAATTAGCCGCTCGAGCGGGAGACGCAGTACGTGAGTCATGATGCTGCGGAGAACCTCGCGGTTGGTGGGGCGGAGGAGACCTGCTGCGAATGCTACTGCGAATCCAGCGGCTTTCCGAGCTCCCTCCAGGTGGAACATCTTTAAGACGCTGATGGACGGCGTGTGTCCAACAGCTGCACCTCCTATGTTACCGTTGCCCTGCGTATGAGTTTTTTCTCCGGCAAAATGAGCTAAAACTCCCTATGAAAGGGGCTGCCTAACAGATTCATAAGAAATCCTTGTTATGCATAATTAATACATCTTACGTAGTTATTTCACTTGTCTGATACATTGTGTAGAACGTGTTAGCCATCTGTTGTTGGGAAGGTAACACTACATGAATGCATATGTAGTGCTTGTAAGGGGGGGGCGCAGTGGGTTGGACCGGGTCCTGCTCTCCGGTGGGTCGGTGGTTCGAGTCCCGCTTGGGGTGCCTTGCAATGGACTGGCATCCCGTCCTGGGTGCGTCCCCTCCCCCTCCAGCCCTCCACCTTGTGCTGCCGGGCTAGGCTCCAGCTCACCGCGACCCTGCTTGGGACAAGCGGTTTCACATGGTGTGTGTGTGTGTGTGTGTGTGTGTGCTTGTAAAGGCATTGTGTTTTGCGTAAGAAGGAGTCATGAAGCTGTTATGTAGGGTCCTTTATATAAAGTGTTACCTAAAAGCATAACGTGAGAGAAAATACTACAGTATTTCTGGACTGCATGGTATTTCTCAGTTCATACAGCACATGCTTATACCCAGTCATACAAGCGAGTGTGACGCATTCTCTTCGCGAAGGACTCGGAGTGTGTGTGTGAATGCCAGCTCACTCTCTGTCGGTGTGAGGGCTTCTGCGAGAGAGTGCATGAGCATGCCAGCTCTCTCGTTCTCTCTCTCGTTCTCTCTCTCTGAGTGCTTCTGAGAGAGTGTGTGGCGCCGGCAGCCGTGTGGCACGCTGCCCACCCCAGGCAGGAAGAACAGCTGTCCCTCTGAAAGAGCCAGTGGCTGCCCTTCGCTCCATGACTGTGCCCATTATTCCCGGCCCTCCCGCGCTTTCATATCCGCCCTGCCCACTCGCGCCCGGCGGTGATGACATCAGCCTCATCGCACACCAGGGCGCCCGGCCATCACAACATCCTTCGGCCGCCTGAGCGCCGTTTATGGGCGCGGAGTCGAAAACCGGCTCGCCGCCCGGGCCATTACCTGCGTGACCTTTCGGCGAAACGAATCTCTTCTACCTCTCGCGTGCGGGCAGCTCCGGGTCTGATGGAAGCGTAACGGTTGCGGCGATCAGCGGGAGACAATCGAATAAACGGTCGAAGCAAACTGATCTTTCTATGGGAGATGAGGGCCTTGCTGTAATAAGCGCTGCTGTTATTGCGGCGTCGGTGACGGTGCGCGCCGCCCCTGGGCCTGGCAGGAAGCCGCGACCTCCAGCTGTTCTTCCTCGTACAAAGCAGAGAGGTGGGCTAAGGGTCCTGCGCCCTTGCACCCGCCCCCCCCCCCTTCCCTCTGCTCCATTCTCGGGTCACCACGCTCTGCAGCGCAAAAGAATCCGCCGCACGGCACGATTCCTCCGAGTTCTGATCAGCCACTAATAGAGAAGCTAAGAGCCTCTTAAAGCCCATGGGGGGGTGAAGGAGGGGGGCTGCCTTCTGTCTGGCCGCTGTGAGAGATGCAACACGGCTCACGCTGCTTTCACGACCCAAAAAAAAATAAAAAAAACCTGCCGCTGTCAGCGTCATAACAAGCCTCCTTCTTTGTACACGAGGCCGCCGAGTTGGTGGGAAGAGGATCGCGAAGAAGAGCACGATACGGCGATAGATAGAGGTGTGCAGAAATGACACGTTTGTAACGATGCGCCTTCCCGGCATTTCATCTCGTGAAAACTTCTCGAAGACTTTAAAAAGCACCGTAATCATTTACCGTTCTTTTCACGTAAATCTCTTGGATTGCGTACCTTCCCTCTTTCTTTGCCAGGCCGCTCCAGTCCAGGTGGGCTTAAATTAGCCTCCACTTTTAACAAATGCTCGCTCGCCTCCTTTCTCCAGTGGAAACCAGCGTAGAAGATAGATTATAGATATATTAGATCAGATATCAAGAAAGGCTGCGTCTGCGGCGTATGAGCCGAACGAAAAAGTCACCGTATGAACGTCACTGATTTGCCAGCATCAGAAGTGATGTGAGGAAGGTGCTGGGAAACTCTGAGATCATCTCGCTCCCTCCGCTTGCGCTCCACTTTTGACTCGCCTGATTCGATGGTTAAAAAAAAGGGAGCAGAGTGGAGTGGCTCTTGTGCGGCAAACCCACATTAACTGGGTGCCAGAACTCGCACAGCTGTCCTGCAACCTGTGGCATTGCTGCCACCGGGGCGTCGGGTTTATTAGCGCTCACCGTGCAGACTGTTGGCGCGCGGCAGCGCTCCTCTGCGGGTCGGTTTGCGCAATCGTTCTTTTTTTGGTTTGTTCCAGATACACTCTCGGCACTTTGCCCATTTTTCAACTTTTTTTTTTTATTTTAGAAATCGTCTTATTTCACAGGGGGCGTGGTGGCGCGGTGGCGCAGTGGGTTGGTCCACAGTCCTGGTCTCTGGTGGGTCTGGGGTTCGAGTCCCGCTTGGGGTGTCTTGCAATGGACTGGCGTCCCATCCTGGGTATGTCCCCTCCCCCTCCGGCCTTACGTCCTGAGTTGCCGGGTAGGCTCCGGTTCCCCGCGACCCCGTATGGGACAAGCGGTTCCGAAAATGTGTGTGTGTGTCTTATTTCACGTCGTCCGTTACCCCAGTCACTTGTTATTGGTATTTAAGCAGGAAAATTACCGTGCGAACATTTTTTTTTTTTTTTTGGTGTAAATGTCAACATTTACATAATGATTTGTACACAAACTTCACATGTTATTTAGGGTTCTGCCTCTTGTTTGCCTGGAGTCTTTACAAAGGCCGCAGTCCTTTCTAAATACAAGAGCGTAACCTCTCTCGAGAAAATACAATGTTCCACAACACTGCGAAGGTACAGTAATGTGTTCCTAAAAACTCTTGTCGAGGTGAATCCTCATAAATCAAAGATGTAATTATCACTAGTTTGGACTGTAAAAATTTGGATGCGTTCCTGAGCCTCAAAATTTAAACCCATTTAAAATATTACTAAAATCTCATTGAAAGGCAAATCATTTTTTCAGTAGTTAATATAAAGTTTTCATAATGCCAACACAACACGGTACTTTTTTTTCATTAATTACTGTATAATACTGTTATTGTCTGCACTCATTTAGTTCTTTCATATCAATTACATACACTTGATACAATCAGGGGCATGGGGGTGCGATAGCGCACTGGGTTTGGCCTGCGCCTGCTCTCTGGTGGGTCTGGGGTCCGAGTCCCACTTGGGGTGCCTTGCAGTGGACTGGCGTCCCGTCCTGGGTGTGTCCCCTCCCCCTCCAGCCTTGCGTCCTATGTTGCCGGGTTAGGCTCTGGCTCGCCGTGACCCCTGCTTGGGTCAAGCGGTTTCAGTCAATATGTGTGTGTGATAGAATCACAAACAGATCATAGGTATACATGATGTTCAATGTTCATGTCTTAATTTAACAGAAGAGTAAAGACCAAAGAAATCAGCACAGATGAATTCACACTCACTCAACAAGCTGACCCGGTCTCTCACAGTGCCGGGGCTGTGCAGTTCAGCGTGGGTTCGATCCCCGCTCTTTGGTCGCTGTAGAGTTTGAGTCTTCGCCCCATGGGAAACCCAGTGTGTGCGTGTGTGTTGTATTGCTCTGCTGTGAAGACGGGTAAATGATTTTAGGGAATTTAGTGCAGCGTGTCTAGCACTGCAGGTCGCCTTAGACAAATGTGTCAGTTAAACACTAGTCGACGCAGAGTCTCGCTCAGCTGTCAGGAGGCACAGAAAATCCAAACTTGATCTTCATGAATACAAAGACATTTCTTGAAAGCTTAAGTGCACACACACACACACACTGTCTGAACCGCTTGTTCCATACAGGGTCGTGGGGAGCCAGAGCCTAATCCAGCAACACAGGGCATAAGGCTGGAGGGGGAGGGGACACACCCTGGACGGGACGCCAGTCCATCGCAAGGCACCCCAGGCGGGACTCGAACCCAAGACCCACGGGAGAGCAGGACCCGGTCCAACCCACTGCGCCACCACACCCCCCCAAGCTGAAGTAGGGGGTTTTAAATAAAACCCCTCATTAAGCGGAATGGGAGCATCTCAGGGCATCACTATTCAGCATGTTGCTAAATTGTCAAACTGACTCTAATTTGTCTGAACCCTGGGTGGTCAAAACACACAAACAGGAAAATATAGTGACGTGCCCATCATATGAGACGTCCAGGCATATGCGAGACTGGGTTAAAAATGTCCTCTCGCCTCTCTTCCTATATTACAAACCTGCCAACAGTCATGCCTTTGCAAATCTGAGCTTGGTTTCCCTGCAGAGCTTTCCACCCTGGCGTCCACCCTACCATCCACCCTAACACAGCACCTCTGGTCTGCATACATCCTACTATCCTGCCATTCACTTCACAATTGTGCTGTTCCATCCTTACCATTCAGTGTATGCACCCCACCCAAATACCCTACCATGCACTGTGCCATCAACCCCACCCTCTATTTTACCACTCTGCCCTGCATAAGACACACTCTATCTTTTTGCTGTGTCCCATGAACTGGTGCCTTTGTTATGGCAAAAGGTAGAACAGAATGTGTGTTTAATGGCCAGAGGATCATCTCAGGGGCCCTCAGAGACCTGCTGCTGGCTAAACAGTTATGGATAATAAATCATCCAAAAGTGTAAGGAGATACCTGTCTAGAAGCTGCTGTTATTTCTTCCGAGTACCCAAACCGCCTCAGTAAGTAGACATAAATTGCTGTGAAAGTAAGTTCTAAGGAAGCACCACTATGAATAGCAAAATAGCACCATTACTCTTAATTAAGACAGCAACATTCACTATTAGTACTGAATCAGCCTGGCCTCACAAAAATAATTAACCTTTCATCTGCAACCGTGTTATTCATATGCATGGACATCAGACCATCATCATCTAAATAAAGAAAGGAAATTATTAATAACCTATCTTGACTGAAAAGAAACGTTTTCTGGGCATAATTTTATTTTCTGAGACCTAATTTTAGCTCATCGCTACTGGATTTATAAAGGCCACTAGACAGGGCTGAGAACTTCCAAATATAACCCACTGTTTCCCGATAGAGAACTATTTTTGTGTATCTTAAGTGAGAAATTCTCTGCGACAGCAAATACCAGTACAGACAATGTCATAATCATGAGTTGCAGAACATTAAACACATTCTTAATCCCCCACTCTCATTGTCAAAATCCTTTATTTCAATCACCCAGGATCCTCCCGAGTTTTCTCGAGGTACTGAGATCGTATTTTACATGTGGCTGTAGGGTCTACGATGTATGAGTGAGGTTATGTATTTATGATGACCTTGCTGAGATGTGGAACACATGCTGAAATTGTTTCGGCAGAAAACACGTCAATTGTCTTTTTTCACATTTCATTATTTTCAGTCTCTATAGCCATATGGCTCTGTCTATTTTACATGTACTGTACACGCACAGAGTCCGAAACCGCTCGCCCCAAGCGGGGTCGCAGCGAATCAGAGCCTAACCCGGCAACACAGGGCGCAAGGCTGGAGGGGGAGGGGACGCACCCAGGACGGGACGCCAGTCCATCGCAAGGCACCCCAAGCGGGACTCGAACCCCAGACCTGCCAGAGAGCGGAACCCAGCCAAGTCCGCTGCACCCCCCATTTACATTTATTCATTTAGCACACGCTTTTCTCCAAAGGGACATACACCTATTTTCAGCTCTATACACATCACAGCTCTTGTTTCATTGGTTCACACAGAACAGCAATAAATGAAACAAGCAAAGTGACGTCCTGTCTGAATAAATTCTGTCCACCAAGTCACATCTACGTTTCTTGTGTGCAGCTCGTATGTACTCTTTGGAATGAAGACAAATTACACTGATGCTTTACATTTATATTTACATTTGTTCACTTAGCAGACACTTTCCTCCAAAGCGACTTCCAATGAACTCTATGTAGTGTTATCAGCCCACACACCTTATTCACCGTGGTGACTTACACTGCTAGATACACTACTTACACTGGGTCACTCACTCATCCATACCTCAGTGGAACGCACTCTCTCTGTCACTCACATGCTATGGGGGAACCTGAACAGCATGTCTTTGGGCTGTGGGAGGAAACCAGAGCACCCGAATGAAACCCACGCAGACACGGGAAGAACATGCAAACTCCACACAGACTGAGCGGGGATCAAACCACTAGGGAGCGAGTTCAAGAACATCTGTGTGTTTCTGCACCATTACAAGTTCCCTTTCTCTAATGATTTATTTATAAATAAGGTTCGAATGAAACGTGAGGTTAGCTATTTAAGTATTACGAAAACTTTTCCTTCTGGTACCTTTAAAACCTTTGGGAAACTTTCAAGTTTTTTCTGAATATTACAAAACGTTTCACAGGCTGAAGGCAAACTAAGGTGAAGGGCAAACAAAGGTAAAAGTATTTATTATTTCTATGTGCTTTCTCTGTGATGTGTTTCCATGTCGGTTTTTCGGGTCCGAAAAGGAATCGTCCGTAGGCCAAAACCCCCCAGTCACCTCAGAGCAAACAAAAACTGGTGCTCCTCCAGTCCCAACTCTAAGACCAGAGTTCACCTTCAAGATATTTAATCACTAGTGATCCTGTAGTGGAACTGAGCAAGACTGGCAGAGAGACGTGACCCTTACCACCAGTCAATAAGCAAGTCGGTGCATCTGATAGGTCGGAGATCAGAGATCCCGTTAAGCTGCAGGAAGCTAAGATACCCAATTTCCTCCTTTCTTTCACAGAACGACGAAACAGATTTGGTTACAGTTGGTTACCAAAATTTCACTTTGAAATGTAAATCTGAACTCACACGCAGGCGGAAGCCGCTTCTTCCCAGCAGTGTTGCGGTGAGCCGGAGCCTAACCCGGCAACACAGGGTGGAGGGGGAGGGGACACACCCAGGGCGGGACGCCAGTCCATCACAAGGCACCCCCGGCAGGACTCGAACCCCAGACCCACCAGAGAGCAGGACCCAGCCAAACCCACTGCACCAGTGCGCCCCCGTTAAATCTGAACTGTACGGTTATATTTTACCTTAAGGAGAGTAACTTACCCAACTAGAGAAAAAAGGTAAAGAAGTAAAGAATCCCCATAATAATAATAATAATAAGAATAATAATAATAAAAAATTTCATGACCCCAGACAAAATACTTGCATCCTGATAGAGACACTGAATGGTGGGTTGCACGTGGTCCAACTGTCCCTCCATCAAAGAGAAATGAAGCACAATCCCAACGTCACATAAACGTGTGCGGAAAAACGTTTAAAAAAACGGGAGCCCCTCTTGTCTGCAGCTGTATACGGCGTTCGTCCCTGAGCGCGTGAAAACAAGCGCTTTAATAACATGCGCACGGCCTCTATACGTTACAGTTACCAGTACGCGTGTGATATTGGTCTACAAAAATATAAGCGCACAGCATGGCCACCTGGACAAAGATAAATTCATCATTTAGGACAATCGGAGGAAGTAGCGCTTTTAGGATATTTTTGCATTGACTTCAACAGACGTATCATTACTGACGCAAGTATTTCCGTGGAGCCTATGCACGCTGTCGAGGACTTGTTGTTTACCTCGTTTAGCAGGTTCCTCATATCGGCAGTGAATGCAATTCCTTTTCACGAAACTGTCAGCGACTCAGCATCGTGCACGAAAACGGCACGGTTGAAGGAACGTTTCGCATCGACTCCCTATTAGCAGAGCTCATATAAAACGTTCCCCCGGGCTTCTCGCAATTCCTCTTTCACCCGCAACCAAGCCGTTGCCCTATCCTACGCCCTGCGGCCATCTCCTGGCAAATAATCTCCTACCCTCCCTCCGTGGCTTACCCCCTAAACACACAAACACCGCTTCCTCAGCTGACGTGAAAAAAAACCCAGTTGTCTTTTTTGTTTTGTTTTTCTATTGTTCTTAGCGCGTTTCGCTCACTGCCGGATCCAAGCCATTATGAGAGCCTTTTGCCAAGAGTGGACTCAATGGATGTTTCCTCAGCAAGAGATCTGCCATTTACCTTACCTACAATTTCTGTGTGTGTGTGTGTGTGTGTGTGTGTGTGCGCGCACTCGCAATGTGAATCACTTCCCCAGAAGCTTCTACCTCTGAACCAAGATGACCAGAAGCTAAAGCACAGGCTGCAGTGGCTTCATGTCAATGTCATAACACCGTTGCAACAGCTGTGTGTGCGATACGTACCGGGGTGGAGGCGGGGGGGAATAGAACCAAACTCAAACATCATTTCCTCTTCCTTGCCAAGCATTTCCCCTTTTACAGTTGCTGCTCTTAGCTACGAATGAAGAATGTATGTGATGCATGGATAAGTGACCCATTTAAGTAGTGTATCTAGCAGCGTAAGTCACCGCGGTGAATAAGGTGTGTGGGCTCATAACCCTGCAGAGCATCCATTGCAAGTCGCTTTGGAGAAAAGCGTCTGCTAGATATGTAAATGTAACATAAATGTAATGTAAATGTAACGTGCGTGTGCGGACTAACGGAGGAGGAGGCACGACCCCCGGTCCAGCCACTTGACAGAGTCTCGGCGATAAGACGAGGGCCACATGCCGAGTGCCGTAAATACATGCGAATGTAGCTCAGGAGAAGGGCGCTCCATACCTCTGCAGTCCATCCTCTTCCATCTGCTGTTATTTCATCTTGTTCGTCTCTCTCTTCTGCCTCCTCCCCCGCCAACCGACAGCATTCTCCCTCTCTATCTCTTTGGTTCTCGCTTTCGCTCTCTCTGCCTCCCCTGCCTCTCTGTTTGTCTCTCTTTCTCTCTTAGCGGATTATTATCCTCCTTTTCCTGCCCTCGTGCGGGAACCTCTCCTCCCTCCGTGGTCAGGCTGCCGTTCCCAACTCCACCTGGCAGCCGAAAGGAGCAGGTCGATTCGCTTGCTCTCCTTGCCTCTCTCGCTCGCCCTTTTGCTGCTTCTATTGCATTCCCTTCAGAACGAAAGGCAGCCCCCCCACCACCACCCCGCTCCTCCCTTTACACACCACATCCTCTGTCTCCCTCCCCCTTGCTTCTTGCTCTCCTCGCTCTCTTTCGCTAGCTCTGTCAAACGGAGGCAGAGGCACCAGCAGACAGGATGTCCTCTCTCTCTCGTTTGCCGTTCTTCGCTCTTTCTCTCTCTCTCTCGCAGCTTCTCTGAAGCTAATCTGTCTTCTAGGCTGATGGCGGGATTTATTAAGGAGGCTAAATTAAGCTGCCAGCGGGGTGGTGCATTGAGGTTCTTTGCCTGAGTAACAGTCATCTGTGTTTGTCAAGCATTTAAGAGTAATCACGTCGGTGTGTCCTCTTTCAACGGCAGGGGCGAGGGTGTGTTTTTCGCACAACCACTTTGTGCTTAAACGTGTCTTTGTCAGAGTCGGGCTCCGGGGATCCGCGTCCTCCACGAACAGATGCGGGTGACACACGCGGGGGGGATATGAAACCATGAGTGCGACACACATATGGGCATTTACGCTATGTGCTACATGGGTGCGGGTTCAGGTACCGTGTTTCTGGTTAAAACGCTGCTGAAAGGCATCATCACACGAATCAGCTATTCCATCGGGCCTTTTGAGGTTTTCTCAGCTGGCAACAGGTTTACTGTGTCTCACTATGACAAGCAGTCAAAACGCTGAGCGAATTCAGGAAGTTTTGATTAGAGTTGAATGGCTGGTCTTTTGTAAGTACTTACCACGGTAAATGAAAGCATTACCATGGAGATTATGCTGCATCCAATCTGTCTTCTCAGCTCTTGGTTTTTTCTTCTCTGTGTTATTTTTATTCTCTGCAATATTTTCAGTTCTGCTGATCATTAATTAATGATAAGTGATACAGTTAGTGACAAGCCCAAGTGCTGTCAGACACTACCATCTTCTTCAAAATGTTCACAAATTTAAAGAACTTTTGCATGTTTTAGATATTCTTTATTTTAAAACTGCTAAATGAATAACTGTAAAGCTACAGAAAATTAATAGCTGGCATACAGATTGGACTGTTGCATTAGCTGAAAGTGTCTGTCCGTAAAGACTTAATTTTCTCTAGGGGACCAGCAGAAAATGTTATAGTCTATCAACAGCAAAAATAAATGCAGCATTGACAAGAGTTATAATTTTGGGCACATGTCAAAGGATTCCTCTTTGTAAGACGAGTAAACAATATTTACCCCTCTAAAAGGTAAAACACCTGACCCCTTCACTTGTTCACTTTTATTCTTCCTGCTGATGAACAACTAAAAAAAGCTACATCATGCAGTAACATTTACAAATGTCTTTAATATTTCATAATGACTCTCCTAAAGTGCATGCAAATGTATGAATACACTGGCTTTTCTTGTATATCGCAATCACCCAAAGAGAGTAATTGTAATAAAGTAATATCTGCATGTCAAACGACAGGACATGAGTGGCACGGTGGCACAGCGAGTAGCGCTGCTGTCTCACAGCACCTGGGTGGTGGACGTGGATTTGATCCCCGCTCAGTCTGTGTGGAGTTTGCATGTTCCCCCCGTGTCTGCATGGGTTTCCTCCGGGGGCTCTGGTTTCCTCCCACAGTCCAAAGACGTGCTATTCAGGCTCCCCCACAGTGTGTGAGTGACGGAGAGTGTGTGTGTGTTCCACTGTTGTATGGATGAGTGACCCAGTGTAAGCAGTGTATCTAGCAGTGTAAGTCACCGCGGTAAGATGTGTGAGCTGATAACACTACACAGAGTTCATTGGAAGTCGCTTTGGAGAAAAGTGTCTGCTAAATAAATAAATGTAAATGTAGGAGGCAACGGCTTAGAAAGAAGGGGAGCACAGTGAGGTTATTGTTGTAGGGGCAAAACTCCTTTACCCCTCATGACTCAGGGTAATGAGCATCTGGAGTCAGGACCTACCCTCTACCCTAATTACAAAATGCACCACCCCCCCACACACATACACACATTGCCTGGCCATATGGCCAGAGCTACGAGGTCACCGGTTCAATCCAAACTTATACAGTACGGGTCGGGTGAGCTGGCGGATGGGAGCCATGCAATGCAGGGAGTATGGACAAAAATGGAAAATGTCTGATCTGCAATCACCTGCCAAGCATTTTTCCTGTAGAACCCATTAAAGTGGGGCTGTAACATTGTATTTCCAGAACTGTGAACAGTGGTGAATTGCAACAGTGCACCAGTGATGCTAGTGAACAAGTCTCCAAAAGAAATATACTTTTCTTAAAGTATGCAGATTTGGTGGGTACCGGTGAACTTTTTTCCTGGAAATATCAAACATACATATTTCATGGAGCAAATTTGAACAGGAAACACTTGATTCAGTTCACCAAAGTCTGCTACTTTGATTTGATGATGGATATACCTCTCGCTGATTTCTGGAAAAAAAAAAAAAAAGAAAAAAATACAAATGTAAACGAATTGGTCATCAGGTTCACACCATACTATGTGCTGGTTATTGCCATAGCTCTGACTTTGTGATATTTCACAAGCGCGTCTTCTCCTGTAGCGGACAGATTCGCAGAGCGAAGACTCCAGCGCTGGATACGGTGAGCGAAGTGCTCTTTTTAGAGCCGACAGCGACATCTAGCGTAACTCGCCATGAATACATGACGGAGACACGAAAACCTGAACAATCCACGCTCATTCGCCAAGAGAAGATGCGACATCGCGACTCGCTGAAAATCGCACTAGTTTTCTCCCTTACACACACACACACACACACACACACACACACACACACACACACACACTATCTGAAACCGCTCATCCCAAGTGGGGTCACGGCGAACCGCAGGCTAACCCGGTAACACAGGGGACACACCAAGGACGGGGCGTCAGTCCATCGCAAGGCACCCCGAGCAGGACTCGAACCCTAGACCCACCAGAGAGCAGGCACAGGCCAAACCCGCTGTGCCACCGCACCCACCTTTTCTCCCTTATTCACGCATTATATTCATTCAAAGAAGGACAGCTCCTTCACACATACACCCCTGGTCAGTGATGCAGTTGTTGATGAGCACCTGTATGGGTTTGTTTTAATCATTTATATTTATCATTTATATTTACATTTAATCATTTATATCAATTCATACAGCTCTACATCAGATCTAACTTGTTTCCAGAATATGAACGTTAATGTCCCCTAAGGAAAACTCTTACAAGGGTTACACTTGTATACAAGTAGGGATTCCATGTGCTGCTATACTGTACCTTGTTGAATAGTGCAAGGAAGAATTCTGGCTTGAAACTGTCAACTGAAAAATGGTAACAAAAATGAATGATAACCATGCATTTTATGTCATGTTGCATCAGAGCTGGCAGTGTGGCGACAAAGGGCACCGTTTACACCGTTTACACCCGCAGAAAGGTGCTTACGTTGAACTTCTGGAACAGGTGGCCTAGAACTCCAGTTTGTACAGTTTGGAATTCATTGTTCTATCAAATAAAAGATCTTATACTGCTATTATATACCATATATATATATACATATAATAGCAGAATAACCAGTATATACATATGTATGTATATATAATTATATGTATAATATAAAACTTTATAATCATATGGCATCAGTGTTTTATAATGTACATAACTGAAAATATCTTTAAAATGCACTTATGGTATGCTGTCATTTGGATAAAAATACAGTTTATATCTTATGTACACACACACGTAATATGATTTATTCGTGTTAATGTTAAAAGACAGTTTTGATCTATGACATTTAAAAGTGAATTCTTTTTCATGGAAAGTTGGAGCTGAAGCCAATATAAAACCTTTGAAAAAGATCATCACAGGCGTGCAGAGGCTGGTCGTCTGATTCCAGAAATGTGGGACTTGCTTCATCAAATCCGACATTTCATTTGGAAAAATATATGGAATTAGGGTATACATTTACTAAAGGCACACTTTGAAACTGGGACTAACAGAACTTAGAATTTCCAAAAAAAAGAGCACTCTCTGATTTCAACTGAGTTCTACAATTTTGTAAACCATCATGCACAATATATAGTCAATGCATAATGGAGAAAGCGCAACTTATTGAAAAGGAAAAACCACTACAGAGGCATCTGACAATTTGTGGTATATAACTTCGTTTTACATCTGATTATCTGTCCAGGCAGTGTAGGCGCACTACTCCGCAACAAGACAAAGGACTACAGTCTTTCTGACTTGTCTCCATGGCAAAGACTTAAGATCTGTCTTTTTCCCCCCAATGTAGGAATTTGGATGAATTCTACGCCAGCCGGTCCAAAGATACTTATGCGTTATCACTGTCACCTCTGTCTAATGGATCGCAATTTGCAGCTTTACAATACACCCCCTCCCGTCCACCCCCCGGCCCGCCATACTTTATTTAATTTGGTGGAGTATAGTAAAAGAGGAGGGGAGGGGAGGTCATGGATGCTTGCTGTAAGTGCTTTTCTTTTCACTCTGACTTGGAAGCGGCAGCCTGCGAGGCGGGTGCAGCTGTATGCAAATGAGGCCTCGGGCGGTGAGCGCCGCGGCTCGCGAGCTGCACGCCTCCAGCACATGGCCGGCGAGGCTCACCGTCCAATCAGCGGCGCCGCTCCTGCTCACCGGGCAGATCGGCTCGAAGCGTAGCAACAGGAATTACAGCCCGTGCTCTTCTTGAATGAGGGTCTTCAAAACAATGGTCCGAAGAGGTGATTGGGCTGCACCCACCAAGAGTAGGCTTTAGGGGTATCCGCAAAGAAGCGCACTATTATTATTATTCTTATTATCATCATCATCATCATCATCATTATGTGCATTCGTTCAATGTTATGTGCTTCATTCATTGGGTTAGTCCCACAAGCTTTTACTTTACATTATTATTATGTACACATTTATACAGTGGAATTTTTATCGGATTATATAAAGATGCTATGCTAAAATGAGTTGTATTATATTATTCTCTAACTATGTAAACTGAACAGTAGAACCCTTAAGTGTATCAAGAAGGGACGGTGGGGAGGGGTGGGGAACATGTGCGCTACCTTCTGGTCAGGCTAAGTCTTAATTCCTTCCCCACCACTTTCTGTTCTATAAGCAAATTCAGCAGAATTGGTAATACAGTGGAACCTCGGAACTCGAACTTAATTCGTTCCAGAAGGGCGTTCGAGTTCTGAATCAATTTTTCCCATTAGAAATAATGTAAATTGGATTAATCCGTTCCAGATCCCCAAATGATTGCCCATTTACACCTATATACAGTGGAACCTCGGAACTCGAACGCTTCTGAACTCGAACAGTTCGAAACTCGAGGAAAAAAATGTCGCAGAACTCGAACGAAATTTCGGAACTCGAACCGATGAACCTTTCAGGCTAAAACCTGTCGGACACGTGACACGTCTTTTTTCCCGTAAAATATAATATTTTTCACATTTCCTTTTATTTTTCAGTGTAGTGCAAATCGTAGATTTAGACATTCCATACTGTGCAGCCAGATCAACCACGCAAACACCTCTATCGTGTCTTTCAATTATTTCCTTTTTAACTCATCGAACCTATCGTGGCTCTCACTATTTTCTTTTATATAAAAACCCCCACAAAACACGTGGAAATTCACAGCACAATTCAGCGAGATGTTCACTCCACGAGTTTTCAGGCAAGACTGACTCATACCGAGTGATACGAGTGATACGCACCCTTTGTTTTACGGGAAAAAAGACGCGTCACGTGTCCGACAGGTTTTTTTTTGCCTGAAAGGTTCATTGGTTCGAGTCCCGAAATTTCGTTCGAGTTCTGAGACGTTTTTTTCCTCGAACAACTCGTTCGAGTTCCGAATTGTTCGAGTTAAGAAGCGTTTCAGTTGCGAGGTTCCACTGTACTTTTAAGTGTCCTAATACCTAGAAGTGGTTACACACTGAAACCTGTGCAGTTCCTTGCACTAACAGAAAGACATAAACGGGTTAATGAAGAAAATTTCGGTGCACGAGGAAATTTAAATATAATTAGAACTGTATCAGTTCAGACGTGATCATTTGGGTTTTTATCTGAAGGAAAAGGTTACATTTTACAGAGTGTACTCTAGGGTCTGATCACCAATAACCCTAGCAGCCCTGAATCAAGTAAACTGTTACACTGTGTTCTTTTAACATTACCCTTCATTCGAGAAGGTTCCTTGACATTTTCGCTGAGCCCTAAAAATGCCTTGAAATTTCCGGATGGACTGTACATAGGAAATGTAAAGTAATCCTGTGCTGGGTCAATATTTTTCAGAAAGACATTGGGTTGCATCTCAAGGGAGCTGGTTTGTTGCGGAGAGGAAGTGAAGTGATAAAAATAAAGGCCCTTATTCTAGGAAGGCAGCAGAGAGGCCTTCCAGTGGAGCCCACAGCAGTGAACGGTGTAGCGACTGAAGGGCGGTGTACAGTTTTCTCCCCCCGTCTTCCACTGTCCTGCCTTCTTTCATCCCTTCCTTCACACGTTGCTCTTCATCCTTTCATTCAACTGCACCGGTAGACAGAATTGCCAATAAAACGTTATACTCCTTACTGTCCAGTCATTCGAGTAGAACAGTATCTTATGAACAATTGATAGGTAAGATGAACAAATGCTGAATGAAGAATGAAATGAGTCAAGTTTTGTCATATTCACACTTTTAACCTTAACCACCATCATCTAATTTCCAGAATATTTATTGTTTTGCTCTTTATCTTTCATCCACAGATATGTCATTTTAAGACTAACTTAAATGAATATATGCAAAATGTTGCAAATATGGAATAGATTGAAGCCCTATTTTATTTTATATTTGATGCCCACTGCAATGAAATTAAATGCTTGTTGGGCACCAACAGCAAAATGAGATTCGGAATCGAATGTGGATGGGAACGAAACGTGTGAACATCCACGATAAAAACACTCGCATCACAACAAAGTTACTAATGTAAGTTTCATTCGTTTAAATGGAATATACTGTGAATGTTGTAAAATAACTACAATTATTTGCGAAATCAAAACTCGTATAACGAACAGACGTCTAGCGTAATTTAGCAAAGAAAACATTGCCTATTTTGTCTACTTTTCTTTTTGCAAAATATTTAATAATTATGTTAAAAACTGTTGCTCTGTATTTTCTAAATCGCTGGTATATATTTGATGGGAACCCATGATGAAGTTAACGTGTGAGAATGAAGTTTTCGTTTATTTAAAGCAGGAACGCATTCCGCAGAAAACGGGACATTTCTGAAAAATTAATGTTGAACGTAACCTAGCATTTTTATTTAATACATATATTAGCATTTTCATTGGATGCACATGAAAAGGCGTCGTGATCTGATATTATCATTGACTTGAAATGATTACCGATGTTTCCAGCGCATTTGCTGATATTTTTATTAAAGACTAAGCACCGTAACAAGTGTTACAGATCTGACCGCTCAATCTTTTGCGTGACAACTTATCGGTCCTGCTTATTTCCTTTCCTTATACCGTGTAAGGTATTTTGGGACTGCATTCTGCTTGTGCACCATTTAGTCTGTCGGATGGAAACGGGTTAAATCTGTCAAGGTTCGTCCTGGAAAGAAAAGCAATTTGATTTTCCAGCTTTATGCAAATGCGGGTCGCGAGGTCAGGGCGGGCGCGTGGCTCTGCTGCAAGGCACACTTTCAAACTTACAATTCCGACATTGAAAGAGAAGAAAGAATGAAGCACCCCTCCCCAACGCACACACGCACACACACACGCACACACAC
This sequence comes from Scleropages formosus, assembly GCF_900964775.1. Classification (NCBI taxonomy): domain Eukaryota; kingdom Metazoa; phylum Chordata; class Actinopteri; order Osteoglossiformes; family Osteoglossidae; genus Scleropages; species Scleropages formosus. The sequence continues at coordinate 10,299,309 of NC_041818.1, read as the reverse complement.
ACACACACACACCATACTGCCCTTCTCTTTCCCCAAATCCAACGACAATCCGCGCTCCCTCGAGATAACCGGCCGCAATAGGACTCCGCACAGCGGCTGCGAGCGGAGGGACCGCGAGGCGCTGTCTGCAGGGGGTAAATGCCAACTGAAACTGTCATTTCTTACAATGACGTGTCTACTGTATTAATCAATCTGGCAACCCCAGCAATCTTCGTCAGAATGTTTTCATTCTTAAAATAGAAGTCACGTGTTCATGAACACAGCGTTATGTACCGTTTAATTAATAACGCGTGTCACGTTGCTTCAAATATTGTACCCGTTTGTGGCAATCAATTGTGTTTTGTCCATTTTCTTTATATAAGCTATATTATAAAATGTACGGCCAGTTCGTGTATACATTTATCTTAATAACCCATGAATGCGATAATGCATTATATTACACATAAAAATGAAATAGCGGATCAAATACTAAGAAGTAGAATAATTGTCCGACCCGCCACGCTGGAAACGGATTCAAATAATAAAGGCTTTCTGGCGGTTTTTTTTTTTTTTTTTTTGTTAAGTTCATTGAACCCCACCAAAGGTCGACAAGCACACACATTTGGAACGGGTAAGAGATGGTGTGGACCGTATAATGCGAGGATTATCATTTTAAAGTATAGGAGACATGAAATTAAGAACTCATCATTTTTTGTAACATATTACAGAAGGCGCAGTGAATTCCTCTGGTAAAATTCCCAGCAGTGTACACAGTTGCAATAACACGACGACAACACACAAAAAAAAAAAAAAAATAAAAATAAATAAATAAATAAAAGTTTTCCATTAGAAAAAAGTGATTTCAGTTACAGAAATCCGTTAATTTACTGGGCCTTCTCATGCAAATATGCAGACAAACGAGCTTGACTGACACAGGCTACCAACTGTATATGTTCATCGGTTTTTTTGAGAACTTTTGTTTGTTATCTAAGATCATTTGTAGAATGCTTATCGCATTCTGGAAGTGCCCCATGCCGACCGAAATGAATTCCTCCCATTTTCCTTTTAGAAGAGGAAAAAGAGGAGTGTTGGATGGGTGTCTTTTAGAGACGTGCTGTGAAAAGGGTTAATTTCGTTTACAATAGCGGGGCAGACTGTCCCCATTGTAGGGATCAGACGCTCGGGGCGGGGGGGGGGGGGGGCATAGGAGTGACATAGACTGGAATAGCTGGAATTTTCAACTTTTATCCGTCTTATTCTTTCAGAGATGCGTTGGGACTCTCCGACTCCCCATTTCCACGCATACCACCATGAACACGCCCCCCACCCCCCCACCGCGCCACGACCACTTTACCACAGAGGTCGCCTGCCTACCCCCTCCACAGACACCCCCCCCCCCCCCCCCCCATTCTGTTGCCCTGTTGAATGAAGACAAAGATAGGGCACGTGTTTGCTGAATGGAGTCCCGGAGGAGAGAGGACGAACAAAGGCCGGCGAGGCTTGGCGTGTGGCATGGCCCAATCTACATAATGATGAGGGACCACGCGTCAGGGAGTGGGCAGTGGGCAGTGGGGAGTGGGGTGACGGGAAAGTGGGGGACTTGACATCTGCCGCTCCGCTCCCCCGAGACACGGGGTGGATCAGGTTGCCGGGCCGCCACCATTGGCGCTTGGGTCTCCGCCATCTGCGTTCCCCCGGGCGCACAATGGGAGCTGAGCGCCTTTAAAAGACGAGCCAAGGAGCGGCGGCCAGAGTCAGACTCCACCGGAGAGCATCCGTCTCCGTTCCGCAGCAGCTACTCTTCGCGTTTCTGCGCTCTGCTACGTTTTATTATTGCACACCCGGAAGGGCAGCCAACACGATGCCACGGGGGTTTTTAGTAAAGCGCTCGAAGAAGAGCGGCGCCGTGTCTTACAGGGTGCGGGAGGAGTGCTGCGCGACACCGGCGGAGGAGCTCTCGGAGACTGCCTACCCAGCCGGCCCCGCGCCCGCGCCCGCGCCCTCCCCCGCCCCCGCCGCGCCGGCTAGCCACTTCCACGGGAACCAAAGCGGGGCTGCGATCTTACCCGCGGAGTGCAACCGGGTGCGGAGAATCCAGAGCCGGGTCACTTTTTTCGGCGGAATGCCCGAAGCGCAAAGTCCCCCGACTCTCAGTCCAAAGCGACCCGTGAGCGCGGAATCATGCCGCCAACAGCACCCGGCATCAGCAGATGATCACCTGGACCGAAAGCTCAACTCCAGCTCTCCGGTTCAAGCCGAATCCTTCCCCGAGCCCAGCCTCACAATGAGCGCCTCGCATATGAAATACATGAGCGTACCTCCATCGCTCGCGGAAATGACCACTAAGCTGGGTTCTGCGTGCCGGGACCAGGAGTCTCAGTCCGCCGCTGCCAGCAAGAGAGCCGCCTCGAGCGCCAAAGCCAAGCAGACCAACGGCAACGCCAAGAAGAAGCAGAAAAGCTCAAGCGCCTCCCCTGGAGATAAAAGGTCGGGTTATCGGGACGAGGTCACAACATCGCCGGTTCTGGGACTGAGGATAACGGAGCTCCCGGAAGAGGAGGAGGTGAAGCCGCGGTCCAGCAGCCCGCTCGGGGAGTTCATCTGTCAGCTGTGCAAGGAACGGTACGCAGATCCGCTCGCCCTCGCGCAGCACAAGTGCTCCCGCATCGTGCGGGTCGACTACCGCTGCGCCGAGTGCGACAAAGTCTTCAGCTGTCCGGCCAACTTGGCTTCCCATCGGCGGTGGCACAAGCCGAGGGGCGCTCAGCCGGAGGAGGCGCCGGCCGCTCCGGCCCCAGTCAACGACGATCACGAGAGCCGGAACGGGACCACGCGAGGCGCGCGCGCGCCTTCTTCTCCCCCTCAGCCTCCCGCGCAGCCCTCGGTGTGCGCGTCCGAAGAGGAGGTGGCCTTCAAGTGCCCCCTGTGCGCTAAGAAATTCAGGAGACAAGCCTACCTCAGAAAACACGTGGCGCTGCACAACAGGCGAGGCGACAAGGCGAAAGCCAGGTGGACCCAGGGCGCCGCGCAGCAGACCCGTCCCGCCGAGCTCGCGCCGCCCTGTCCGCGCGGGAAGGCGACGTGTGGCGCGAGCGACGTGTTTCCCTGCAGGTTCTGCCGCGAAGGTTTCTTCTCCTCTCCGGGGCTCACGAGGCACATCAACAAATGTCACCCGACAGAAAGCCGGCAGGTCATCGTACTCTCTGGCTGACGAGACATGGGAAGCAGCCAAACACAAACGAAACGAGACTTTTTCTGCTCGTTTCCCACCAAGTACCGTTTCTAAGACACCATTTTCTCCGAAGTTTCGGAACAAAGTGGCTGCATCTGAAGTAAATCTTTAGACTAGTAAACACCAACCGCCTAGCCCTTTAGCCTAGCTTCGTCATGTACTTATGTTCGTGTGCTTTCCTCGACGTGTACAAATATTAAATTATATTTATTTATTTATAACATTTTGTACGGACGTTTTGCTGCTTTTATGTCAGTATTGATAATGCATTCAGCGCTTTTGCGTTATGAGAAGACGAGAAGAGCTCACGATGACCTGAAGTTGAACATGAATTGTGACGAACAGTCACCAAAAATCACACTTTGTATTTTTCTATGTATTTTTGTGTGTATTCGCCTATTTAAGAAATAAAAAAGTATAAAACAAGTGTAAGTCCTGTGTTATGTCTAGTAAAATCTGTTCCTTCATTACAAAGATTCCCCCAGATCCAGGAGCATGTTTTGTTACCCGTGACCCATCTGTGCAATAACACACTTTTAAATTTCAGCTTTAATGCAAGTGAAATCCAGTGAAAGCTGCACGCTAAGTTAAAATGCGTTGGAAATGTTAATGTTATGCATACCATTAACTATATTTAAATATTATATATATGTGTGTGTATGCAGTGATCATTTGCGTTAATGTAAGGAAATGAAGAAACGCGCTCACACGCAAAGAAAGCATTGATGTGAAACGTAAACTGATAAACCGGATTTGTCCACTTTACACACCTTGCCCTTTCTGACCAGTTTGCCTGCGTGCAGCCGTTCGGCGCGTGTCGACGCTCCGCTTCATCAAAGATCATTACGCGGCACGTGGCCGGTTTACGCGCCGCGAACGAGAGCCCGTTGTGTACCGTGGAGGAAATCACAGCGCAAACAGGAGCGAAATTCACTCATTATCAAGTTGACAAGCTGATTGATCTCCGCTTCTTGACTAATTTATGACTAGTTAATTAATGAATCTGAACGACATCGTTCCGGCTACAAGCAAAGCAAAAAAGTGTAAACTTGTTCGGAGAAATGATGAGCAAGTAATGAAAGCATCCAGGAAACGTTCCTGTCTGAATCTAACACAGAGTTATGACCTGAACATACTGTTCGACATATTTACACCAATGTAAGTGAACTGGAACTCTAAGGTTAACTTTGAAGTTGTTGAAAGTTGTTGGCTCTTGAATTGGGATGCAATGATCCCTGTTCCCCCGTCCTGGGTGTGTCCCCTTCCCCCTCCGGCCTTTCGCCCTGTGTTACCGGGTAGGCTCCGGTTCCCCGTGACCCCGTATGGGACAAGCGGTTCTGAAAATGTGTGTGTGTGTGTGTGATCCCTGTTCCCCTTTGTACAATTTACCTGTTTTGTTTTGTGTTGCAACCATCTAATGGCTTTAACGTGTGCGTCGTAGTCGGAGGGCGCAGACAAATGTTCTCAGCACAAGAGGAGGTTTCCGTGCCAAAGGCAGACTGGACTTTCATTTCCAGTGAACTCTATGAAGTATTATCAACCCACACGCCTTATTCACTGCAGTGATTTACGCTGCTAGATACACTACTTACAATGGGTCACTCATCCATGTTTGTCTCATAATCTCCACGTTTTATCTGTGCTGAGCAGCTGCCTACCCCAGCACCCCCACTTCCACTCTCCTTTTCTGTCCCGATTGTCCCGTCGTGTGGAGGCCCGTGGGGAGCCCCCACAGGAACACGGGCCCAGGGGTGGCGCTCGGTGACCCGCCGCTCCGGCCTGTCGCCGCTTGCGCAGGAATGTCTTTGATTGTGCGCAGGCCGCAGTCAGGAATGTGTCCGCCTGCACCTGCTGGGACAGGGCTTCGGATTCTTTAAGAGCTTCTTTATCTTCTTCTTTCTCATAGAGCCAGTTACTATGCTTGTAAGCCCTCCCACACACACACACACACACACACACACACACACACACATGCTCCCCTTACAAACATCCTGCAGAGCATCACTCTCTTGGCACAAAGGGTAATTGTTTTAGAGTGCGCATGCAAGGCGGGTCCGCTTATTATTAGTTTTTATAAGACGGAGGGCCGTTGGTTTGTGTGAAGCAGCCTGGACACCCCTTTATAGTCAGTGTCACAAAGTTTAAGCTGGACATATATGACCTCTTAGCTCACTGGAAATAAATGGATCACCTGGAATATAATAAGATGAGTAGTGCCAGAGGTGGACATGGCAGTGTTAAGTTATCATTATTAGCACTGGAAAGTGCATAATTATATTATGAATAATACAATTACGAATACCATATTTTCATAAATGTACTCTACACAAGGAATGCTGATTACAGTTTTAATTTTAAGATGCTTCGCAGAAGAGTGTCTGCTGGTGCTTCCAAGTAAATGAAATGTGGTTTATTTAGTTTTTATGATGTCTTTCTCGCTGTTTATTTCATATATTGTTTTATTATAACTGCAAATACGGTGTAACCAATTGTTTTTGCCAAAGTAAAAAAAAAGGAAATTGTCAAATCTGCCCATAAATCCCATAGATTTTAAAGAAAGGAACTGGGAGCTTCATAATGTGAAGTTTAAGTTTAGCCTTTTGTATGGTGGTCCACAAGCAAGAGTCTGCAGTTCTGCAGTTTGCTAATTATATTTTTGTTGAAATTGGATGCTGATTAAAAGCATTAGGACATCGCACATTACTTGAAAATGTAATATGTAATTAAGGGAAGTTTATTGGACTGTTAGTTATGGACTGTTTAGGTGAGCATCACCTGCCAATGGAAATTTGACCTTATTTTAGTCTGCATCCAAGAATGAAGAGGTTACCTTTGTTACAGTAGTATAGTTTACCCTATTTTCATACAAGCTATTTTTATCCAACCTATATTTACTTACCACTTATATAATTCACTTAATTCTTCTCATCAAAAAAGTACAACAACGTTAGAACTAGTAATTGTATTAATGCTGCCTTTTTTCAGCTGCTCTTTTGGCTATGTATCTATAGTACTTTAAATGACACCCAAAGGCCCAGGTCATAAATCAATACTATTTAGAGATTTTGAACAATTACAGGTCTGAAACATTAGAACACGGTCTTCCCCTTCCCTACAAAAGTACTTCATTCTTGAAATACCCCTTCATAAAGTGAAGTCTTTGCACAGTATCAAAAATCAGACATAATTACCATTAGTTTCTATTGTAAAAAATTTAATTAATTTCTGAGGACCAAAACTGAGACTTATTTATTCCAAAAAAAAAATCATCAAATCCCCTCATAATGGACACAACTACACTGCATGGCTATATATTTGTACTCCTTCACCTTTTTCATAGCAGTTATATATTGTACACTTAAACGCTCCAAAAAAACGAACAGGGGTATGATATTCAATTAGTTCAATGTAAAGCAAAACAGAAGTGTAAAAGCAAAAGAAATCAACAAAAACTATGCAAATGAATTGTGACCAACAGAACAACTTGACATTGCTGACATCACCAGTTGACATCACTCAATGCAGCTTTCAGCAGGTGCACAAAATCCAAATCCTTTCCCCATGAATGTAAAGGTATGCCTCATAAGCCAAAGAAGGGGTATCAAGTGAAACATCTTGTAAAGTTTAATTTTTGTAACCCAAATGGGCACATCTCAGGGCAAGACTTTACTTAGAACCCAGTAAAGATGTACGATGCAGAAGGAAATGGAAATACTGTTGGCATGAGGTACTCCAGTTTACAAATGAATATACTGTACCTCATATGGCTTCTGTTGGGAAGCATCAAGGTGTTTAGCAAGCAACACGTTAACATCATTGCTCTTGAAGGTTTGCATCTCCATATCTGCAGTCAGAGCTTGCTTTCACAGGTGGCCACCTTTCAGACCAAATCTGTCTTTGCCACTAAGCAATGGACACATTTCTCTCAAAAGAATTGTGAAAATATTTCTCTGTATCAGTCTAAGGCTGTACTCAGCTGAGTCGGCGCAGAGTATTTTACTGAGTACTTTTGCTGCTGTTTTGGAGATATTGCGGTGCTGAAGGCTTTTAATAACTCAGAAGGCCAGCTTCTGCTCTCTTTTTCTCTTACAGCTGCCAATGTGTTTTACACAAGCCTCATGACCACTACTGGCTTACTGTGTCACTGTGTGGGTCATTTAGTGTCACCTTGTGGGACCTGTGGGCTGGCAGGTGGGGATCCACAGTGGCCTTGACTGTGGCCATTGAGAGTGCAGGGGTCAGAGAGCAGAGGTGAGGCCAGCGGTGCTTCATCCGCACAAAAGGCATAATGAATGCTTGCTGGTGGCCGTGACCATCCCCACGTAAAAGAGCTAAGCTACCCTATAATCATTGCCTTTTGAGTAAGGGAGCATGACCGTTATCCCTATTTAGTTATTCATTTGGCTCACGGAGGGCCATCCTGGATATTTCACTTACAATCTACCCTCAAGCGTTTGACAATTTAATTGAGAATTAAAAGGACAGTCATGTAGATTACCAGTTGTGAGAAACTCGAGAAAATAACATTAAGTGCTACAACTCTTATTACTTCAGCTGAAATGTGTGAATGATTTCATTGTTTTGAACATAGCCTTCGTGGTGATATTGCGTGCTTCAGAAGCAATGATAGTTTAGCAATGAAAGAAAAAGAGAGAAAAGGAAAGCAGAGAAGTATCATTTGTAAGTAGTATCATCGCTGGCTCTTTCAGATTTATGCAAACAATATTTATAAGAGTGGATTTCTGCAGTCAAATTTAATTTCAGCTAATTTTATTTTGCAGCATCATCTAATGCAATTGGAACTCCCTTTTGGAATGAAGAATTATGGCTTAATTATTGGGTCAATTGTGAAGTCCACTCATGTAGGAAGAGAGTGTATCCTCTCTTGTAGCTTTTAACCCTCTCCCGCTAATAAAGCAGGCAAGTGTGGGAGTTAAAGTAATAATATTTAAACATTAATAATGGTTACAAAAAGCAGCAGAAAACCATAATCAAATTTATGTGTTATTGTCCTCGGATGGACTGGTATGACATCAGCAGTGTGCACTGTCTCATATGCTTCCAGGATAGGATCTGGACCACCACGAACTTGCACTGAACATGTGGTTATTGGTGAAGACCTGATTTATTTCTAACACAGGTTTTGTTTTCTTCAGTCAAAATGTTTGCAGATCTTTTAGAATAAGGTTAAAAGCCACCCATTTGTTTGACAACACTTTTTTAACATTGCACAGATTATGGACATGTACAAATGTCCTGGCAATTGCTGATGGTTGACTCTGAAGAGCCATGTAGGCTGTCAGCCTCAAACCTTATGACAGGTTGGGTTGCACTTCAGGACCCACTTGTGATTCTGCTAAAGTGTCCTCTGGGTGTGTGTACCACTTGACCAAACACAAATCATGCCCACAGCAAGAATAAAGTTTGGAAATCAGTTTGGATATTGGAAATGTATTGTTCTTTCACAGTGTATATTTTGTAAATACTCTGTATTCCCCAAAAGAGAGTGCAATCAAAACTTAAATTTGTAGCTTTTTAAAATATGCACTACTGTACTGTAAATCAAATCTGGGACATTATGAGATCAGTCATTGACATTTAATGTGGTTAATGTCGCCCTCTTGTGGAGCTGATTTGTCACGTCACCTTGTCAAACATGAGTCTGTTTGTAGTTCCATTTGTTTGCAACTCTAAAAATTAATAAACTGCAATGTGTTTGAAATTCTAAAAAGTCACAACTGGAACGTTTATAACTAGCCCTGAGCAGTACTGATACTGCCTTATTCTTTCCACTACTGAAACATTTGTTTATTGCCCGTGTATTTGACCTGTCTGTGAATATACTAGTGTTTAAGAACATTGAACGCTTTACTTTAATTACAGAAATGAAACACGGCATTTAGTGTGTGACAATCCATTGATTAAAAAAAAAAAAACATGCTTTTAAATACATACAGTAGACAGTGTAGGTCTTTAGAGAAACTAGTTTTACCTCATTTAGCATTAAATCGGCATCTATATTTAGGGAGTTTGAATGTGTGCTTAAGTACACCTCACGCAAACTTCTGCGTAAGTTGTACTTAGGCACACATTCAAACTCCCTCCATTTCACACCAAATTTATATTCTGTAAATTAATACAGACAAAGCAGAGTTGACATCCATGACGGGTACATCAGTGGCAAAGTTCTGCAATTGGAATTTCCAGGAAAAATAAGAATACTGATGAAAACAGTGAGTAAACCGAGTAAACCAGAATGGTGAGGATAAATACATTATCAAAGCTGTAAAATATGTACATTTAAGGAATTAAATATTTCAGATTCAAACAGTATCAAAAACCTTTATTATAATTTCAGTTATATGTAAAATCAAAAAGTATGACTAAGGGGAACACCAGATGACAAAGTGAACTTAATAGCAAACAAATTCACAATATTAACTGCTGGCAAACATACTGGCACCAGTTCTTTAAAAGTAAGAAAATGAAAGTAAGGAACAACACTGACACAAACAATTTGCATTTCCACTTTAAGATCAGAGCAATATCAAATCATAATCAATGTATTTTTTTCAACATCACAAAAACTAAAGGATGTCAGGGACCATTATTAAATACACATACACAGCACCTTAGAGGTTTATACGTTCACCATCATCTTCAACTTAACACTAACTGCCACCAGAATCACTTAGAACATTGAAACACAAACCTAATCCTTGCAATTAACATGTAATTACTCTGAACAGGCAATCACATAAAAATAAGTTAAATGTTGCATAAAACAGTCTCCATACAGCAGGTGTGGTTTTCTATAGAGCAGTGACACCTCACACCAGACTTTGGATGTTAGTCTTTTCATTTTAATTGCAAGTTTTCATTAAAATTGTCATTTTATGCAGCAAGTGTCACAGTGAAATAGCACGTTACATCACATATGCAATGTCCAAAATCTTGATTTTTGTCCTGCTGCAGTGTGGCACCAGTCACCAACCAGCAAAAAGTCAAAACAGAAAACTGTACTCCACCTCTCTTTGAATTTAAAAATACTCTATGTCCATTACTTACCATGAGCTCAACATTTATACCAAGTGCAAATGACTGAGGTGTGAACATGCACTGCAAATATGCTACTGTAGCGTGTAATACAGGCCCAAACACACATATACGGCATACAACTTATCCAAATTTTTGGTTCTTTGCCCACAACCCATTTCCGTAGCAAGCAAATGGCCATTTCAGAGTCAGCTGATGAATGTTGTCAGTAAAATACAGGATTGAACCACAAAAAAAACAACCTTTACTGTACCCTGAACATAGCCACAAGAATTTATTTCTTCATCATATGTCGTTAATCAAATCAAAAGAAAAATATTTTTGTTGCATTGTTATTCTAAAGGAAACTAAATTTTAAAATGTAACAAAGAGGAACAATACAAGATTTCCTATAGCGGAAGTGCTCACTGGGTTCTAATCACAGCTGTGCACAGGGCTAATGTGCAACAGTACCAACACAACTTCAGCAATGCTTCATAATGCAGTATAACTCCGCAATCTTGTGTGATGGGGCTCCTTCACTGCTATCTGCAGCATCTTTGCTGATGAAGTTTCAGAAGGATTTCGCATAGCTCCTGTTACAGTGCCTCTGACCATGATACTTATCATAATGAAGTGGTTAGAGCGGCTGCCTTTCACCCAAAGCACCCAGGTTCAAATCCTAGCTCTGAAAATTGTTCCAGTAAGAATATCCTGCTGTATAGATGAGTAAATAATTTTAAGTTGCTTTGGATAAATGTCTACTAATATTGATAAAAATATTACCAGCAGACAATATAAAAACTTTTACAACTCCCAACAGAAACCCCAATCAAGCATAGAAAACCGAACACAGTGCCATTCTTATAAGCAGGAAATAAACAAAATTAGCATATAAACCTCCCATTGTCAATTCTCTCTAAGACAAAAGCATTTTTATATCATTGAACATATTACATTTAGTGCTTGTTCAGGAAGACACATAGGTCTAAAAATAATTAACAAAAACACAAATGTTTAAAGGGACTCGACATATTCAAGATCACAGCTTAAGTCTTAAAAAAATAAATCAGCGATCAGCACAGAATGCAACGTACAAGAGGCTGATACCCGCCCGACACCACACTCCTACACACTGTGAGGTAGCACAGGCCAACCACAATACAAACACACAGGGTTAGTGGTTCTTCCAACAGAGGGGGCTGCTGGTGCTCAACAAAAGGCCTCATGAATATAAGGACAGCTTGAAAATTTCCAAAAAGAGAATAGCATGCCATGAGTGATCAATGCCTTCCACTCATTTCTTTTACAGGCACGAAACAAGACATTTTTACTGCATGCAGCTTTCTGTGTTTAGTATAGTCAGCTGTGAAACAGTGCAGTGACTTGTATGTACAATTAACCATTTCCTGGCTAAAATAAATCAGCTTCACCCTCTTACAGGATAGAGCTGCATTGGCAGCAGGTCAAAGTGAACTTCCGTGGGACAGAAATATTCATTTAGAAAATATTGTGAGTACAGCAGCTGCTACATAGTTCACTTCAGCAATTTTTTTTTTTTTTTTAATTTCTAGGACAAAAACATTGTGCATGTAATAAAAAATACACGTATTCTATGCAGTTAAGGCAAGTCCACCTTAGAGCAACGTGTTCAACTTCCACAAGTTACTAGGATTTATGTTGATCCTCTTGTTACTCACAGGTACAGTGTAGTTTGGAATTTACATTTATCAGCATAAGTTTAACTTCTGTTGGTTCACCAAAGATCTGTCAAACTTCATTTTAATCAAAGGGCAAACAAAGTGTAAACTGAGGGGAAGAACATTGTATGGTTTCCTCAACACTGCCTACACCTCTGCCTTAAGCTAAAGCCCAGCATAAACGAAGGAACTGGATAACTCCTTTACAGATTATTTCTTGCAATTACTGCAATTACAGCAAATTACTTAATCTCGGGTTATTGTGAGACAGTGCTGCTGGCAGGTTCCAGGGAGCCCGTCACCCGGAAATGAATGCCGTCTCCAGGAAGTGGCGAGGGGATGAGGGGACAGAGCCAGCAAAGGTACCAGCGCTGTCCGAGGCACTCCTTCACGTTGGCCAGCGGACCCAAACTGTAGGGTCGACGGCTTGAGTACCACTCCCGGGTGGTCTGGCCCCGCAGCATGAGGGCAATGTGGAAGAAGAGGAAGGCTGCCACCAACAGGAAGCCCACCACGCACGTGTCTGCGATGAATGCAAATGCGAAGGCACGGGCTGTCACTTGTCCTTGGAGAGACAGCAGGTCAGAGAAGAGAGGAAAACGGGGAAGATCTTACAGTAAAAATGAGGCTTTGCAATGTAATAGAGTGCGAACAAGAAAATAATCGCACACGTTGCTACGCAGCCGATGCAATAATTTGTTGGAAATTTAGGATCTCTCTAAAAGCAGGGTGCAAACAGCTGCAATATGAACCAAGGCCTAGTGACCATGTCACTGTCGCACCTGGCGGCGCACAACTCACCGGACACCAGCATGATCCAGGGCACCATGAGGAGCATGACACTGTGCAGCGTGACGCCCTCTTTCAGGATGACGATGAACACCTCGGCATTCATCACCACAGCGTACAGCAGGCCAGCCCACATGAAGAGCAGGCAGCTCAGGAAGTAGCGGTAGTTGCGGAAGCCAACGCACTGGCCGAAGAAGACACAGTGGTGGTCGCGACGAAGTACGCACACGTTGCAGTCGTAGCAGTGGGAGCAACGTGGCGGCGTGTGCGTTTCACAGGTGTAGCAGTACCTGTCGAGAGAAGGACAGCTTCACCCAGGCGGAACTGTGTGATGAACCCATTATTATTCCCTTGCTTTAAATGAGACATCGCCATCCTCTACGTGTTCACTTTCCCCTTTTCAGATATAAAGAGCAGAGGTTCTTCAACTATTTTTAGGCCATGAACCCCTTTAAGAGTCTAGTAAAAACCAAAAGACCCTCTGAAACAGGTGTATAATAGAGAAAATTTGCCCTGAAAATGTATTACTACATGTATTTGCCTTTGAAAATGTGTCAATGTAACATGTTACATTGACACATTTTCAAAGGCAAATACATTTAGTCACAATTACATCACAGATGGTAATATCGGTAATATTTTTATCGTACTGCTTTATTTTCAAAGCAAGCCTGCACTCCAGGGACCCCCGAATCCGATCCACAGTCCCGCAGAGGCCTTGGACCCTGTGATATAGCAGATCATTTCACGGCTGATTGCCTGGTCGCAGATGAATTCCCGTTGCCTCTTGTACTCATTTGCTGTCATTAAATATTTAAGATGAGCTGGAACTTGTGAGAGCGAAGTTAACCCTGTGTATGTGAACGATTACTGCATAGTACTGCATTGTAACGTAACTCCTAAGCTAAGAGGAACTACTTGGAGAGAGCGCGAGCCTACTCGGGGGGGGCGGGGTCACCAGACCAGCCCAGACCCCCCGTCGCGCGCTATCGCGCGCTGCCCGCGGGACCTTTGTACGGCGATACGATGGAAGGATGGCGCGCGCGCTCACAGGAAGCGGAGCATTAGATTCCCAAACGTTCGAACGCTGAATTCAATTTCCAGGAAATACACGAGGAATCTCGAGCCGGCCACACGGGGACGTGTCACTCTTCGCGTGCCCTTCACCGATGGAGGCGGCGGTCTCACCTCCAGCCCTGGCCCACGCCGTCCCCACCCAGGAATACCCCGCGGATGCTCGGGCTCGTCTTGAGGAAGAGCGACGCGTTCCACGTTATGTTGCCCAGCATGAAGTACTGCAGCAGGAGGTGAGCCGCCTTCCACACGGCCGACCACTCGCCCGCCTTCTGCTCGGGCTCCCGCGGCGCCTCCACCAGCACCAAGTAGCTCACCTCCCCGGTGATGGAGAGCACCAGCAGCGTGTTCACCACGACGGGTAGGTAGTGGCACGCTCTCTCCACGCGGCCCCTCGCTCGGCTCCCGAAGACAGACATGATGGTGATGGTGTCCGCGAGTCCGCGCCAAGCCCAAACCAGGCGCCAGTGAGTGAGTGAGCCAGAGCGACGCCGCGGCGCTTTCAAAGAGGATTGACTCGGAGCAAAAACGGCGCCGACACCGTCCGTAGAGACCACTTCTCGAGGACTGGTGGTGGACAAACGCCAGAGTGTGTCAGTGAGTCTCTGAGGAGAACTCCCGCCCGGGCAGCAGCAGCAGCTTGCCAGCAGCAGCCGCAGACTCAGTGCCGGAGGAAACACTGACTGAGCCCAAAGCACAAGAACCCCGTTTTAAGTTCTGTCGAGCGCGCGCACATTCTCTGAGGCGCTCAGCCCGCCGGCCCGGTTTCTGTCGGAAACACCCGGGAGGCTGGTCTGGCCCGAGCCGCCGCGCGCCCTCCCCGTGCGGTGTTACAGTGAAATCAATCCCGTTTACCCAGCATCGACAGTTCCGACCCGCGGGACTCCCGCTGCCCACCACGAGGGGCAGCAAAGAGAGGGCGGGAGAGCGGAGAGGGGGCGCCTACAGCACTTTTTTCTTTTTCTTTTTTTCTTTTTTTTTTTTTTTTTTAAAAAAATTAAACGAACAGTTCAAGAGCTCACAATACAAGAGCATTTGTCAGTAAACAACCAAACTTAGCCAGGGAGAATTATGCAAAATAAGTAAATAAAATAAACAAAAGAATTGAACTACAAGTGAAGCAGTCACTCAGATGATCCGTATGTTACAGAAAAATGTTTAAAAGTATTACAGTAACACCGTCTTAATGGTCAATTTGGACAATTTGCGGGTGGTCCCCGACTTACGATGGGGTTACGTTCCGTGAAACCCATCGTAAGTCGAAAATGCATTTAATACACACCTCTGCGTGACAGACCGGGAGATGCGGATCGCTGCCCAGCATTGCGAGAGAGTATCGCACCCGTATATCGGTTGCCCGGGAAAAATAAATTCAAAAGTACGGCAGATTTCTACTGAATGCCCATCGCGAGCTCACCGTCCTAACGTCGAAAAAATCGCAAGTCGAACCATCGTAAATCGGGGACCACCTGCAGATGAAAATATTAAATGGTTTACAGAGTGTAACAGTTTTAATTGTATTTTTATTAGGGCTAAATCGGTTCAAATGTCAGTGTACATCTCTACTATTTGCAAGATAAATCCAAAATTTACTCATTGTCTTTTGTTTTTGTTTATTATTATATGCTAAAATAAACCAAAAATAATATTTAATTGAGGGGGGTGCGGTGGCGCAGTGGGTTGGACCACAGTCCTGCTGTCCAGTGGGTCTGGGGTTCAAGTCCCGCTTGGGGTGCCTTGCGACGGACTGGCGTCCCGTCCTGGGTGTGTTCCCTCCCCCTCTGGCCTTACGCCCCTGTGTTCCCGGGTAGGCTCCGGTTCCCCGTGACCCCGTATGGGACAAGCGGTTCTGAAAATGTGTGTGTGTGTAATATTTAATTCTAAAGAATTTTGAGCACAAGAGGGGTGCGGTGGCGCAGTGGTGCAGCAGGTTTGTCCTGTGCCTGCTCTCTGGTGGGTCTGGGGTTCGAGTCCTGCTTGGGGTGCCTTGTGATGGGCTGGTATCCCCTCTTGGGTGTATCCCCTTCGCCTTGTGTTGCTGCGTTAGGCTCCGGCTCCCCGCAACCCCGTATGGGACAAGTGGTTTCAGGTGATGTGTGTGTATGATGTGAATTTTGAGCACAATTTGTAAAGCATGCAAGGTCAAATGAAAATCATAATTTCTAAACCACTCATTGGATTATAGTTCGGAATAAAAATCAATTTAGTGGCTTTCATGGCAGCATTTGTAGTGCTGAGTTGGTTTTCTTTATGTCCTTCCCCCTAAAAGTGTAATCTGACCATTAATCCTTGTTAATCCAGAGGCCTGGCGGAGCAACGCCGAGTGCGGACTGGACAACATGGCGTTCTGGTACCAAAGCGGGCCGGAAAACATCGGAGAGCCGGTCTGGAGCATGCTGGACAGGTCAGTTCTGATGCCAGTGCGCTGTCTTTATGTTTTTTCATTCATATTTCCACTTTCTCATCCATATCATTTTTAGAAATTACACACATCCCAATAGTGTAAACTGTACAATTTTCAAGGCAAAATACATTAGATAACTTCAGGAAATAAAAGGTGTAATTAAAAATCGCTCATCAGATGAGTGCCACAGTTCAGGAGAAAGAAGCATCTTTCAGTTCTTTTGTACACCTTTTAACGTGGAGCAGTGTTCAACAAACTGCCTTTCCTAATGAAAATAGGAAAATGTATTAATGACAAATTACATTTGTCCAAGGTATGCAAGAGATGAACTGAACAGAAGTCTCTGATATTACAGTCTTACCCATGAATGTGTGTACAGTACATGACTGTGGGTGAAGCTTTTGTGCATCTCGTCTAAGGAGCTCTAATCCTCTTGAGAGTGAAGGGGGAGAAATCTTATCTGTTGAGCGTGACCGTTAGGTGCTCACTGAACACATATTTGGTATAGTCATGGTTTATATCCTAATATGTGTTATGTATGCTCTCACAGCATAGTTGGTTGACAGACACTTTTATTCAAAGTGACTTTTTTCAGTTTCAGAGTTTCTTCGTCAAATTTTAAGTGTAGGAGTGCTGAATATAGGCAGCTAGTAGCGTAGTGGTTTGCACTCATGTCTTTGGGCCCAAAGGTTGCAGGTTCAAACCTCACTTCCTGCTATTGAACACTTGAACAAGGTACTTACCCTGAATTGCTGCAGTAAAATTACCCAGCTCTATAATTGTAAATAGCTGAACATTGTAAGTTGCTTTGGAGAAAAGTGTCAGCTAAATAAATAAATGTGAATATATATACACTAAGTTCAGTACCTGTGCTAAATACATATTGTCTGAAAAAGGAGTACTGATGATGTATCATGTAACTTGAGGATAACCTGGATCATACCTATATACAGAATAATGAAAGGGGGAAACATGGGAAAGATTTCAACATTATGAACACAACATTTAACAAAATAATAAAAAGACATGTCTGACACCTGGAGTGAGTGAATCATTGCTGTCCAAATCTGTTAATATGTTGTAGGAAAAGATGTCAAAAAGATGTAACAATATCACTTTCGTGTGTTACAGCAAGCATAAGAGAATGGAGCTGAACAGCACCCTTGTGTGTTTCCAGAGGGAGCAGAACCTGTAGGTGAACCTCCAGTCTTATTGCATATGGCCCTTATTCACCTGTACAACTGACTTGCTGTGTTCAACTCAAAACATTTTGAGTGAACATTACCTTCAGTTATGTTGATCTTATATCCAAGACTATGTGTTTGTGTTTGGGGGAAGTTTCTCCGCTGGTCTATATACAGTTTAAGTTTCTGTACTGGTCTATATCGCCTGTTCTGAGTTTTATGCAGCTACTGGTGTGATGAACATCGGCGCATATGGTGGAAAGAAGCAAACTAACTTTACTTAAGAATCGCATGTCTGCAACTATGGCTCTCTTTCTCCTAATGTAATGAACATATTGTATTTCTCTGAGATGTGCATTGCTGTGGAGAAAAGCATCTGCTAAATGAATAAATGTAAATGTAATACAGGATTGTGTGTGTGTGTGTGAACAAGACCCAGATGAGTTTTTCCTTGGCCCCACGTTCTTACACAAGCATGCTCTTCCCCACCTGTCCCCACCTGCAGCAGACGGGCTATGCAGCTGCAGTCACAGTGGACGGAGGTTAGGGAACGAGAGCACAGGGCCTGGGTGCGCAACAGGCAGCTACTCCAGGACTTCCAGAAGGCCCAGGAAACTCTGAAAGACCTGGCTGCTCAAACTGCAGCCATGGGCACCATCCGCGTAAGGACACGGCTCAGCCTGTCCTTAGAGACAGGGGAGAGTAGAAAAAAAGTACTAGGCAACTTACTTAAAATAAGTCTTTATTGAAAGTCAGTGTAAGATCATGCAACAATTTACTTTAATCGGTCATCCTTTCTTATGTGAGGTATTAAAGGCTCTTTATGTAGAGTAACGGCTTACTGCAAGCTTTTGTTTTGTTGTGCACACTGCTCATCTAGTAGATACTGTTACCCCATCCATTCCATATGGCCGTTAAAAGAGTGTCAGAATAAAATGTGATGTGTTGTACAATTCAGGAGGACCCCTCACCGCTCCCTGCCGCCTACAGGTTGAGTATGAGAAGCAGCTGGAACAGGAGTTCTCTCGATGGCAGCAGAGGCTGAATGAGAAGAGGCTGCAGCGCAAGGAGGTGTCAGTTCCCTGGCTGCTAGGTTCAGTTCAAGGATGTAGAAGTCTGTAGATACTTGCTTGTTTTTTGTTCTGGGATGTGTCTCCAACAAAATAATGTCATTATATTCCTTTTTCAATTAATGAGTTATGTGTAAAATATAATTTTCAAGAAAAACCCAACACTGATAAATGAAAATATGCATTTAATATGAAAAATCAAAAAATACTTTTTAATGTTGCATTTTCCATATTTACCTCTACTTATTCTCATGAAGAAATGTTAGTATTTGTCTGAAGCTTGTCATTAAATTATTATTGTTTAGAGAGAATCATATACATGTACAAAATATATAATGCTAGGTTGTACAGGCAGAAAATCTTTGACCCTTTACTATCCAAGTGCATTAAAGGTCAGAGTAGCTTATACACCTTTCCCTGCATCCAAACCTAATTAATTTCTGAAAATCTACCTGTACCATGAGGGTCTGGATCAGAAAGAGCAATTCTCTCTTGCCCAGCAGGCGGAGCTGCATGTAAAAGATTTTCTGCTGAGACGAGAGGAGAACAGGAGCGACATTGACAGCGGGCTTCCTGGGCTAGCCCATTCTCACTCTCCTGCTGGTCCCTCCTACCTCACCAATACACCCCTTACTCTGCACACTGACCCAGTAAAGAAGAGCAGAGCCTGTGAGTATTTTGCTCTTAAGCACATCACGCAAAGTTCAACCCCACATGTGAGGGTCTGTCAAAAGGTATCTGCAATTATGTTCAGTAATACATTCTTTTAATAACTTTTGTGAGTCACCTTTGTGGGATCCTGGTAGCATAGTGTTCAGAGCTGCTACCTTTGGGCACAAAGTTTACAGGTTCAAATCCCACTTTCAGCTGTAATATCCTGGAGCAACATACTTATCCTAAATTGCTCTGGTAAAATTGTGCAGCTGTATAAATTGGTAAGTATAACTGTAAGTAGCTAAGCACTGTATGTTGCTTTGGAGAAAAGTGTAAGTTAAATGAATAAAACTTATGACATTATTGCAGATACTTTTTGACTTACCCTTATATTTTTCAGATTTTAAATAATCATATGTTTTCACTTACATACATGCTTTTGTGTGCTGCTCTTTAATTTACTTCCACTCAGTGAAAAATACTACAACAGCCTTCCACGAAGAAGACAGTACCCCACACCTGATCTGGAATTCCATGTCGCATCCCTCCTGGTTGACACAGGTTGAGCCTCAGACATCTGCTTCACAAGCTCAGACTCTACATAACATCAAGGCCAATGTTTCCATGGAGGATAGGCGTTTTCAGGAACATTCCAGAGCTGGGTACCCTTTCCAACTCCCCCTGCCTTCTCCTGCGATCCAGCCCTTTGACCCCCGTTGGCTCCTCCCTCCCATAGAGCCTCTGTCAAGCTGGTATGGTTTGTACACTGGATTCCCAGTCAGGCCCCAGTTTACATCCCTGCAGGTGCCATGGCCAGGGTTTCCCAGTCTTGATCCTAGAGCTTGGGGTACAAGCAAAGTGCAAGAACAGGAAGCCAAAGAGGGCATACACACTTCATCCAGAAGATGGGAGTGGGAAGGGAGGGATGGTGGAGTCCATCCCCTAGAGGGGAGCAGGTGCCTGAGGAAGAAGAGGTCCAGTGACCAGTCTTCTGAGCTGGATGTCAGACCAGGTGAGGAGTTACTCTTGATCATGGGCGAATACTCTTTATCAGACCCTTCTTACGGCATCCCAGCCAGTGAAGCTTTGCATAGTCAGAATCCCAGGCAGTGAAAAACAGCAGCATGTTTTGGGGAGGTAGTATTTGTCAGCTGTGGCGGTATTTGTCTGCAGTGCGTCTGTCCAGTGCTCCTGGGGTCAGCAGTGGGAGAAGCTCGGCCTGCAGTGGTGCCCCAAGCAAGAGTTGCTCCAGGGTGCCAAGGAAGAGGAAAGACAAGACAGGAAAGATCTCAGAAAGTCACACAGTTCAAAAGGAAATCTCTTGCAAAGGGTCTGTCTCTACTCCAGTCTAAATCTTATGGATTTTAAAGATTTATAAGCAACAAGTTCAATTACTTGGTATTTTAAGTCTTAATACATTTTCAGAAATTTGATTGCATTGCACTTGGAAACATTCTGGCTCCTCATTTTACAGATGTTTGAGTTATGAATTTTTGGACATGCAAACATTTTCCAGTTTTCTTTAAGTTGTTTTTTCTTCACTGTTCTACATTTGGATTTATTAATTTAGTTGACACTTTTTTCCAAAGCACCTTACAGCATTAAGGTACTTACAATAATTTAAGCAATTAATACAGCTGGGTGATTTCTCCTGGAGCAATTTAGGGTAAGTACCTTGTTCAGGGGCACTACAGCACTGATGGGATTTGACACTCTGACCTTTGCATCCAAATGTGTGAGTGACAGAGAGAGTGTGTTCCACTGCTGTATGGATGAGTGACCCAGTGCAAGTAGTGTATCTAGCAGTGTAAGTTACCACGGTGAATAAGGTGTGCGGGCTGACGACACTACATAGAGTTCATTGGAAGTCGCTTTGGAGAAAAGCGTCTGCTAATAAATAAATGTAAATGTAAACGTAAATGCAGCAAGTACTATGCTACCTGCTGGCTCTCAAATTTCTTAACTTTGTTGTGGTGTGAGAGTGGCCTATGTTTCCTTGTCCAACTGTTATTTGGCAACACAGTCAAATAGAAAAGACTGTCGGATTCACCTCAGTTCTGCAGTGTTTATAGCTTGTGTCATATTCGTATGTATTGGTGATCAATAGCAAGAAGTTTATGAGATCAATTAGTCAACAATCAGCATTTAATAATAAAAATGTAAAAAAATGTATAAAGTATTTCTATTTATTATAGTTATCTCCAAGATATTTACAGAACTGTTAATAAATTATGGGACCTGTGTTACTAAGGTTTTATTAATTAAAAAAAAGTTGAAGTGGGCAGTAGCTGGTAAACACTGTACATGTTTATATGATAAATCAGCCTGCAGTTATGATTGAATAGGAGGTTATGAATATGGAACATTTTTAGCTTCTCTAATTTTGGATTAGTTTTAGTGTAGTCTGAAGTTCTTATATAACCACTTAAAATTGTGTTGCTGGGACATGCTGCAGTCCTATAAAACGAGTGTTCCTGAAGTCCCGTCTCCAAAAGTCCCACATTTGTACCACTACTGCTAACAGCACAGCTTAGGCAGGACCCTACAATATGTACGCATTGTTTTAGGTCTATGGTAAAACCCCTCTTTGGCCTGAGTTTCTTGAACAGGCTCTGGATCACCTCGGCCTTGCTTTGAAATATTATTGATTGATGGATGGAAGTGTTACAAAGCATTTTTATTTATTGTAGCTTTATCTGCTTTTTTAATGAGGGATGTCTGTGCTAGGCAGCTTTTATTGCCTGTGACTTTGTGGAAAAAGTGACTTCGGAGTTATGAACACAGTTCGGTTACAAACGGACCTCTGGTCCCAGTGTGACTGCAAATTCAGGAGCCGCCGTAAATGTACATAAATTTACACTGTATGCCAAATACAAATTGCTATATACTGAAATATACAAACAAAGTGCATAGGTTGTTAACATTAAAATCACTTGGACTACAAGTTACGTAATTTTTTAAGATGTACTTTAACTATAAACAAAATTAAATAACATTATAAGACATGAATATTGAAAATACACACACTAATATATGACAATGTGTACTAACAGCCTAGATGAAAGTAATAAATATAATATTTTCTCTGTTTGAGTCAAGGTCTTCAAGTGGATGCAGGTGTGCTAAAGGGACAGTCAGCAGGGTGGGGGGGGTTTGTGTTCATTGTATGGAACGCAGTCTGGAGACAAGACTACACCAAAGGAGCAGCTCATCCTCAGAATGCGTGCACGAAATGGCCACAATGCCACCTGACCAAGAGCAGGAGGACATGACTCTGACTCAGGATGAAGCTGTGGAGGCAAGTGCAGGGCTAGACATAGAGGAAGAAGATCAGGAAAGTACTGGAGCTGAAGAGGAGATGCAGCACAGCAATCAGGAGGAAGAAGATGAGGAAGGTGGAAAGGGTGTTAAAGAAGAGGAGTGTAAGGGACTGGTGGAAGAAGAGAGGCAAGAAGGGGAAAAGGAAAGGAGATGGGATGTAAACAAAGGGGAGACAGGTGGTGAAACAGAAATAGGTAGAAGAGAAGAGAATGAGGACAGTGAGGTGGAGATCACTGAAGAGGAAGTAGGAACAGGCGAGGGAGAGGGATCATCAGGTTCTGGAGACCCTGAGCATGGAGAAAGTGATGGGATACCAGAGCAGAGTGAATGTGTGGAACAGGAGCAAGAGGAGGTGTCTGATGAAGAGGCTGGAGAGAAGTTACCAAACTTGGAGCAAGAGGGAGTCCAGGAAAAAGGAGATGGAGTAAAGGTAGAGCTGGAGGGTGATGAGGATGATGAAGCCCAAGGAAGTGGACATTTTGAGGAGTGCAACGAAGAAGAAGGAGATGCAGAAGGGGAAAGAAAGAGCATGATTAGTCTCAGTGAGAGCAGTGATGATGATGAGGGAGAGGATGGAGAGAAAGGAAGAGATACTATGAAGGAAAGCGCAAAGGAACAAGAGGCGATGGAGGATGATATCAGTATGGAAGAAGAAGAGGCAGATGAGGAAGAGATTAATGAAGAAGAGGCAGAAGACAGCGAAAAGAAAGACAGAGAGGGAAGTGGAATAGCTGAAGACTCTGCAGCTTCAAACAGCGGCGATAAGGAGAGTAAGGAAGAATCAGACTCGGACGATGAAATAATCAGCTCGCAGCTGGAATACAGGTACAAACCACACATTCATGATACACTTTTCTAAACGATCATTTGTCCACAACGGTATGGTTTGTACACTTTGTAAACTGGACTATTTAGTTTGAAATCAATCAGTACGGTTAAGACTAGATAGGAAGATACACAGATAAATACATCCATACATAGATAAAAAAGAAAATGAAATTTATAACTGCTTGTCCAATGCTGGGTTACAGTGATCTGGAGCTTATCCTGGAAGCATAGTGAACACCCTGCATGATGTGTCAGACTACAGTACAACAAAATCTTTAAGTTAAAGAACATGAGTAAGCTGTATTTTGCAGGAAAATTGAAGCAACCAATGAAAGCTGGAATCTGGAAGGCTGGAATACTAAAGCTAAAGAAAATATGGCAAAGATTGAGGAGGAGGAAGAGGGGGAAGAAGATGGGGAAGAACACAGGATGAACAACAAGAAGGCCAAATATGAGAGAGCTTCCATTCGAAATGTCATGACTAACGATGAGGCGGGCGAGTCGGCTGATGTTCAGGAAGACATTGAAGGTCTTCTAGCTCCACGTAGAAGTTCTCCAAAACCTCAGTAAGTAAATACAACATCCTGTCTTCCCATCTCAAGCAGAAGATCAGTACTAAATTTAAAAATGAAATGTAGAGTCTGCAAAACTTTTTTATATTAACTATTGGTGCTGTACCAGTTGGAAATTCTTTTAAATTTGCCTTTAGTTTTAGAAATCTTGGAGATTTCTGGAAACCTAATCATATGTACCCTACATGAGGAATGTAATGGATGCTGTATCATTTGATGGTTATCATTTTACAATTTGTTTCTGTTACTTGTATAATTCTTCATATTTTTGTCTTCAAACCTCTGGTCTCAGGGATCAGTTACTACTGTGACCCATGAACAACTTTCACTTAATGCACATTTTATGGGAGGAATTTATTTTCTTTTGACTTTTTAATGAATGGAAAAATAGAAAAAAAAAATTGTTCAGCTTTAAAAAATAGAATATGCAGGAAGCAGGTAGAAAATTGTGTTGTATATTGTAAGCGTTTCTGATATCGGAATTCCTGAGAAAGGAGTTACGGTAACAAAACTCTTAAAACACTTCTTAAATTTCCTTTATGTGTTTAGAAGGTAATGTAATTTTCAGTGTTTCAGACACTGTGGAGGAGAAGGCAACAGGAAGAGCCCCAGCTCTGAAAGAGGTACCCAGCAGCCACCCTGCGTGTAATGCACCCAGGTAAAGACTCCCAATTCCCCTGAGCTCCATTCTGGGCTACACCTGCCCAAGTTATGGGCGCTAAATATTAAACATCACGCATGCATATTGCACCCTTTACTTTGATCAAATATAATATTCATATAAGTAGGAAACACTGAGACCTTTTGATAAGATTTGGTGGTCCGGACGATGCTTGTGTGGAATAATCCTTCAAAAACTCACAGTTCCTCTCAGACCCATGTTCTTAAATTTAAATCTAAATTGTTTTTTAATTTGTTGTATTATTTAGTTCGATACGAACCACAAAGATCTTTCTTCAAGGAATATTAACTGGAGGGAGATTATTGCCAATAATTAGACAAGAACAGAAGTGTGAGCAACAATTTGTGTCACTGTTTCAAAGCACAGAATGGACAAATTCTCCGCAGCTCATGCCGGTCTAGATAGAAATTGTTTAGACATCTGTTGCGTTAGTGTGGTCTTGGTGCTGAAACTAGACGGAAGGTATGAAATGGACAGTATCACTAAAGACATTTTAATTCGTTGCATGCTTACAACTTACTTAAATTTGTTGTTCACAGACATGCATCACTTGTGGGGGAAATTGTTTTTAGACTGTGTTAAAACACTTGAATTTGACACTGTGAGTAGGATTTGTGAAAGAAGTATCTGCATTTTGCTTATGTTTCCTTACTGATCTTTTGCCTCTTTAATTTTGTGATTTTAGGGAGAAAAAAAAAATCAGCGTGAAACCTAAAGGTGAGTTTCCTCATGCACTCCCCACACAGAAATATACTGTAAGAATATGAATGTATTTGTAAGCAAAGGTCTACACTGAGTCATAAACAAATAAAGCCCTCAAACACATACTGTATATGTGATTAAACGATGCTTTTGTTTTAGATATTTTTTTTCATATGTATGATGTGGAATTTTATTTGTGCTGAAGTATTTTTAACCACTATTCTTGATGGGGTAATACTGAGTAGGTAAGACAATTAAACATCAGCTAAACTTCTCTGTGATACAGCACTGAAAAGACCCTCTAAAACTGTTCTGAAGCAGTCTGGGTCCTCAACTGCCAAAGTTGGGACCATAAGTCTGTTTGTAACTCAGAAGAGAGTGCTGCATCACAGCGACACATGCAGAGGGCAGAACCACTGCAGCGGAGCTCACAGAACAGTAGAACCGTAACGTGGGGAGTGATGGTCCCCCTTCCATTGCAACGATCAGCACAAGGCCTATGAGGGTGTGTGTATGTGTGCGGCACAGCTTTGTGGCACGACTCGGAGAGCGACTCGGTAGAGGAGCCGCTGGCTCGCGAGAACCCGGCCGCACCGTCGATGGATGACCAGGACGACTTTGATGGCTTCTATGATTAACAAAGATGAGATCGAGCAGCTCCACTAATTCATGGCAAATGCCAGCCCAAAAAAGTAGAGGCATACTTAGCAACACTGTGTACAGAACACTTACTAGAATCTAAACACCACAGCTGTCTTTTAGAGGTGTCTAAAGCATGAAACTGGGAAATGTGTAAGACTGTAAAATAAAATGAAAAATAGTTTTCATCTATTCATATGTCTCTGAATCTGTCAATATTTAAGAAAACTGGTGATTTAAAAGAAACGTTTACTCAGTGCATTTCTAACTTGTGACGTTGTGGATGGACATTTTGTAGACCGCGTAGGGGTGCGTCTGGTGTGTACTCTGCATGTGGAGTGATACAAGGTGACGGAGGCCGACGAATTGCGGGGGATGAAAGAGGCACGACACAATAGGATGGATATCACCTTTTCTTTCATTTGCTTGTGGCTTATCTCACTCTCCTGCAAGTGGCAAAGACGGCCCGGCCCGGCTCTGTGCAAACACAGGTGTGCAGACGGGCTCGGAGGCGGGCTAAGCCCATGGGAGGAGAAGGGAAGCTGGGAAATAGGTAGGAGCAAACGCCAGAGCAAATGGGGGCAGTGCTGCCAGAACAAAGCAGTCAAAGGGAAGCTTGGTTTCTTTTACATGTACATCCATTCATTTATCTGAAACTTTTCTCCAAAGCAACTTACAACGTTAGGCTACTCACAGTTGCTTACCCATTCATACAGCTGGGTAATTTTACTGGCGCTATTTAGGGTAAGTACCTTGCCTGAGGATACTTTGACAGTATAAATATCACGACTGAAATGCCAGTTTACAGGGCATACGGCCAATACCTCCAGAAAACAGCCACTCTGACAACCTTAAGCATGTCATTAAAATATATACTGTCTAAACCAATTTAACTGAGCATGACAAGCAGCGGAGGTGTGGCGGTAAGGGGTCCGGGCCACAGCTTTGGTAGAGGTTGGACCGGAGAGGGGGTGAAGTGGGGTTTGACTTGGCCCTGAGTGATGTGTGTTTGAACAGCCCTGTTTACCCTGGCCCTTGTCAAAGGAGAAGTAGGAACACTGATAGCAATGCAGGCACAGGCCGGCAATAAACCGGGCCACTGTGTAAACATGACTTGTCCTATTAGAGCCACAGCAGCCAAGGCGGACCCCCCTTGTCTGCTGGGAGATTCCATGTGTCCCGTCACAAAGTAGAATAGGGTTACACTTGGATGCAGGAAAAAGACTGCAAAGGTGACTGGCCATGGTCTTCACAAAGGTAGTGAAGACGATAAGACAGGCAGTGCCTCCTACATTACTCACACGGTGGACACTGTTGACTGATGAAGAAAGTAATGTCAGTAGTGCAAATTGCAGTCCTTGAGGAGTGAAAGGTATTTAGATTTTTTTCTTGCCAGGCCATTCAGTAAGCCTTCTTGATACAGCAACAGTTTTCTGTGTCGTGTGTGTTCTTGAGGAATGGGGGGGGCCATGTGAAACAGAGCTATGAGAGGTTATTCCAAAAAGATGTGCACATGCTTCATTCATAATGAGGAGACTACTGTTTACAAAACTCATTTAATATTTACTAAATCAAACTGAGCATAATCGTACATTGCACATTGCTGCTTCTAATTGGTATTTGCACTAAACGTCTGCTGAACAGCAGGAAATTATATGCCAGCATCTAATGAATGTGATTGTGATGAAAAAAAACTACTACAGTTAATAGCTTCTAATATTTCTTTCATATGTGGAAATTTACTTTTGGAATAATACATTTAGTAATATCAGAAACATAGACATTAAGGTTGTTTATAGTGAAAAAATATATACATTCCAGTTAAAAACCAACGTTTAATTGTACAATCTAATCCTTGGGAAATAAAAAGGAATATACTGTTTATAAACACTGCTATAATCCGTATTCATCCAGTTCTGTAATACAGATGCTCCTCTACTTACGATGGTTCGACTTACGATTTTTCGAGGTTACGATGGTCTTATTATCATAAAGTGCTCAAAGGGCTAAAATGAAACAGCGCTGTAGCAAAACAGCACTACAGGTGGTATGCTGATTGAGGTTGTACTATAATTATCGACAATTTCACTAAACCCCCCAAACTAAATCTTAAATTCAATCTATATGACTATACATATGCTTGCCAGCATGTCCCGAGGCGAACACACATGGGGAAAAGACCCGTGTATTTATTTGGGCTTTCCTGCCCAATGCGAAACACATCTCTAGTGCTACATCTTTAAAAATGTCCCAAGTGTTGAATTGATGCTTAAGTTTTCTTTTTTTTAAAAAAAAAAAAGCCCCTTAATTGCCTTTTCGTATCATGCCCACATTTCAGCGAAGAAAAAGAGCCCCGTGAGATCCTTTTGTCTCCCACATTTGTTTAACGTCTTTTTTACAAAAAACACATGTATGTAGCAGATCTGGAGGTCTTGGAGTTAGAGAGCTGTCCATGAGAGTACAGCAAGGGTCTTAGCCGGGCAAGGCTTTGATAAAGTCTTCAGGATCTTTAATGCACTACGGCGTGCTGACTGCGGGCGATATAGCACCCCCATTGGCGATTCACACCCAACTATAGGGAAGCCCGAAGACAGGCAGAAAAGCAGACAGATGGAGAGAGGACCCACTCTGTTTGACCGTCCAGTGTGAGGAATCTCCTGGCATTGTTCCCCTTTCAGAGCATCACAAAGCCCCCGGTGCTGCTCTGTGGTGCACATACAAAAGCAGCACCCCCACTTCACACTACCACACCACCCACCCACTGCCACCCATCATCCCCCTGGCCTGTCTTCCAGCACCCCTCTCCATCCTCTCTTCTGTCACAGCTGTCTGATTGATGTCACAGGCCAGGCCTGGAGAGATTCCTGCCCCCCTCCTCCTTGCTCCCTGGGACACACGGGTACGCACGCAGCGCGGCGACCTGTCTTCGTGGCCACGCACACTTGTACCCGCAATCCTACATTTCAGCCACGCAGAGTGGAACGGCTCCGCTTTTCCATTGGGTAGCGGTCCTCCAACGCTATTCTGGGAGGCTGATTTATGTGCCACTTTCCTAGGTCACCAAATCCTAGCAGCCGTACATTTACGTTTGTTCATTTAGCGGACGCTTTTCTCCGAAGCGACATACGATGATTATTAACTAGTATTTAGCCGACACCTTTGTCCAAAGCAACTTACAATGCTAGGTATTCTGCTCTGACTTTTACACTCGTTCACTCGTTTATACAGCAGGGGAGTCTCACACACACACACACATTCGCTAACACATGCACGCACTGAAGACCCTTTGGATTTACCAATCCACTTGAAGCACACATCTTTGAACAGTTGGAGAAACCTGGAGCACCCAGTGAAAACCTGCGCAAACATGAGGAGAAGATGCAAACTCCACTTAGACTCAGCCACGTCGCGTCCCAGGAGCTGTAAGGCAACAGCGCTTCCTGCTGAGCCGCTGTGCTGCCTGAACTTTCACACTGGAAGAGATTTACCGACTCAGTCATTTAAATGCATGTCATAATAACATTTAATAAGTCATAAAACAGAACCTTAGCTCAACATGTATAGGTGCATGTGTCCTGTTACATTAATAGTTTATCATTTGTAAAGAACAGTAGAAATCAATTAAGAATAATTGGGATATAGTTGAGTCAACAAAAGGGTTGAATAGAAAACTTGGTAAAAAAAAAACTGTTCAGGGTGAAGCTGACAGTGAGGACAAAAATGTAGGAAGGACAGGGTGAGGAAGATAATAGGACATTTTTCTTATTTCCGTCAGGCCGCTTTTACCTATGAGAGACAAAATGAACTTATGTTTAACTTAGTGATTTTGATATACGTGCTCCCTGTGCCATTTACCTCTTCCTGAGAAAAAAAATGTCAGCAATTTTCTCTTAACAAACCTTAATTGCTTCTTCTTAAAATTTTCTTTCTCTTTATAGGGAAAAGCTCCATGGTGGTTTGCATGAGATGGAAGAGTAAACTGTTCACACCAGGGTTTAAGTCAGAAAAAGTGATGTTGCTGAAGAAGACATGACAGACCAATGATGATCCTGCACAGATGTGTGTGACTCCTTATTAAAAACATCAGTAACATCAACACATTCTTACAATCTGTTTGTATAAATAAAGCGTTTACAAATATAACTTTTTGAAGGAAAAAAATACTGATGAATGAGAAGAAGAACAGAAACCACAAATTAAAACCATAAAGACTGAGATACCTGGAAGCAGGGAAAAAATTTTGGAAAAATCTGGAGAAGGGTTAGATGTCTGTAAGCGTTTACATCAGATCCACTGTGTCACGGAAGGCGCCGTTACTGCTGATCTACCTGCTCTTCCTCATCCTTCGATTGCACATGGTCCTTCATTTAGGCAG
The DNA here is from genome assembly GCF_900964775.1 of Scleropages formosus. Lineage (NCBI taxonomy): Eukaryota > Metazoa > Chordata > Actinopteri > Osteoglossiformes > Osteoglossidae > Scleropages > Scleropages formosus. The sequence continues at coordinate 10,269,069 of NC_041818.1, read as the reverse complement.
AAGCAAGAGTGACTCAACCATCTCACTACTGGATCCACATCAATCCTGATTGTTCAATCAGGGACTAGGCAGATCCATCAGTCTCACTGCTTTCTTGCTTTCTGTCTACGTTACAATGATTCGGTCTGAAAAAGTCCCATCTGTCAGAAGTAAAACACTAAGATACTGAGGGGGGACTTCAGGACAAAGGCGCAAAATCTATGATCTCATTATACGTAAACCTTTACAACTTGTAAGCCAAAGCCAACTCAGGCATCCTGCTTAGAACTCTGTGTGTGTCCCTGTGTCCCCATTAAAAAAGACAGTGTTGAGAGGTGGGGGGTCTGTCATTATACCCAGTGTCATCCTATTGTCCACAGGGCATGACAGACAATGGGTGGTTCAGAAGAAGATTAAGTTTGGTGGGGGGTCAAGACCTTGTGGATAACCTCTTCTGCCATCAGCACCTCTATCCTGGACATCCTGCCAGTGCTTTTCATCGTCCACCTTAACGCAGGGATGGTGAGCGAACGCTGTTCTCCGTAGTCTCTTCGCAAATTCGGGAGATCTTGGGGTAACTGTACCGTTCGTTGTTAACCGAGTGGTCTTCTTAAATTTCCTGCTTTTACTATGGTCCCATAGCATGGTCCCCTTGACCGCACATTGGTGTGAAAGGAGGGGGATTGTTTTTAGCACCCTTCTATTGAGAGAAGAGCTCCAGCATCATTTCAGCAGACACCGTGTTGCTTTCTTCCTGTTTCATGTATTTCAAACTTTCAGCTTGGCCTTCGCTTGCTGAGGGCAATATGCAGCATCTGTAAATGTGCCAACATTTGGGTGGTAAAATAGGGGTGATGGTGAAACGTTTGGAAAAACTCATTATTTAAACAGTTTACGTGGACAAATACGTAACAGTTAGGTTCGTTTTCGGTGCTTTCTCCAAAAACGACAAATAATTCATCATGTTACTGAGCTTTCTGTGCGGCATGGCATTTATGAAAGGATGTATTGAAAGATGCAATAATTCACCCTTTGCCACTGTCCTTATCTTAATCGATTGCGCTGAGAGCTTCAACGTGAGACTGCCAGCGAACTTCGTGCACACGGTAATGAGTTACACTTGTCACCACCATCATTGTCCTTAATTATTGCGACTCGTGACAAAACAAGTTTCATATTTGGAATAAATCCACTTATAGGGGCTTTCTAGAGCCTTGGAGGTGAAGCCCTTTCTGCAAACACTTTCCAGGAGGAATGCAAGGTATGGGCTCTGGGGCAATACTGGGAAGTGAGAGAGAAGGATTGCAGTGTGCGAAGACAATGGTCATGTTTGGTCAAGAGGGCTGGACCCCCCCCCTTTACACAGCTTTGACCCTTGAGGTATCTGAACAATGCTGACGTAAAGTAGTGTGTGATGCCAAGTGACTTCCTGAAAGTTCTACTCAGAGACAATATAATGCTAATTATATGACCAGATCTCTCAGAGGATCCCCTCAGCGCAGATGTGCTTTAACTTTACAAGGACAGGTGCCTCGAAAGCAACAGGGACAACTTCGGCTCGCTCTTCTCTATCGGGTCAAATTGCTGCGTCTCGGAGTGTATCGGGAAGTGAATTTTCTGTCTACGCATAAAATGAACCTTTTAAAGGTCACTAAGATATGCTGCCTGAAAATGAGTTAAAAAATATCAGCCTATATAAAATATAACAGAATGGGCTTCACATTCACACAATATTCATTTCTGAACTTGGAGTAATATACATGCAACTGATATCGGTTGCCTCCTGTTGGGGGGGGAGTGCGGTGGCACGGTGGTGCAGCGGGCTTGGCTGTGTCCTGTTCTCTGGTGGGTCTGGGGTTTGAATCCTGCGTGGGGTGCCTTGCAATGGACTGGCGTCCTGCCCAGGGTGTCCTTCCCCACACCCTGGCCCCGTGCCCCGTGCCCCGCACCACTGAGCAAGGCCCTGGCTCACCGCAACCCCGCTTGGGACAAACAGTTGTTGATTTTGGTTGGTTGAATCACTGTAGACAGACAAGGTATTTTACATATTAAGAAATTACTCTTTGGCAGTGGTTAAGGAACTGTAATCAGGCAGGCAGACAGTCAGTGAGTTCCCCTGCTCTGTTCTCAGTGTGGCCCCTGGGATGTTCCCCTCGCAGACACAAACCTTCCTCCCCCCACTGTAAGAAATTATAATACATTCCTTATTAAAGCAATACAAGAAAAGTGCTTCGGGATCAAGACATAAAAAAAGGAACAAACATTTGTCACAAAGTCTGAGTCACATGGTATGTTTATTGCGGTTGTGTTTTGTCAAGTAAGAGCTGCATTTCTTAAAATATAACCCAGTTCCAAAGAAGCACCTTCAGTTGGTGCGATATGAAAGGTAAGTGATTGAAACAGCCATAATTCAAAAGCGTAAATGCTGCTGCGTTCGTTTTCGTTGCGATTATGTCACTGTGCAAATTACATCTATTGCTAATTACATTTCTGAGCGCTGCCTCCATTTTTCTCATTAAAGACTGGAATTGTCTAAATTCCTAGTTTTCCTTTACAAACAGAACACATTGTTAAAGCAGATATTATGAATACACAAAATATTTCCAAGAAAACTGTAAAAAAAAAACATAAAGAACAAACAAACACACACCCACCTGGCCATTCGCACACTAACACTTGTACATACTTTTTGAATGTTAGTTGAAATAGTTCTACAGTGTACTATTGGTACCTACGAAAACAGCAATTATAGATGTGTGCCGTACGCTAAAATTCATCTTCAGTTGCAGACAGCATGCAACTGTATTCGCGTGACCTAAAACTCTAACTGCTTGTTATGGGATAATGTCCTGAACATCTAGATTTACACATATTGTTCTACTTCTCAGCTGAATCCACGCGGGATCCGCACTGACGTTCACACCCTAACGCAGCTTCTCGAGATGAATGAAATATGCATTAAAATCGTCGAATCTCGCCATCGGCTCCAGCGTTTGCTACAGATGATAAATGATGACGATTCAGCTTAGTTTTCCAGCATCTTCTTTGTGTGAAAAGTGCATTCCCACACAAAACACAGAGTCAGCGCCTTTCCTGCAGTCAGCGTGAGTCCGGGGTTCCATGGCTGGAAATCCCTTCGTTTCTCTCTGTCTCTCTGCATCGCTCACCTCAGGAGGAGCTCAGTATGGGCACAGAGTACATGCTGGAGTAGTACATGGAGTCCCCAGCGAAGGGTGCTCCTTCCCAGGTGGTGGAGTAGGGGTTGTGGTGATGGGAGGAGGCTGGGCTGTAGTATCCGGAAAAGCCCAGCGAGGAGTCATAGGACTGCATGTCCCCTCTCTCCTCACTCATGAGCTGGGAGATGGAGAAAGGGTGCTGGCTGAGGGGTTCACCACGTGCGCAGGGGTCCAGGGCCAGGGACTGGGGTGGGAGTGAGGAGAGGGGGGGCTGAGAAAGGCTAGCGGGAGAAAGGCAGAGGGGCTGCTGGCTGGAGGGAGGAAGCAGAGACGAGGATGGAGAAACAGTCTGCTGCTGCGCGGGAAACTGGAGCGGAGAGGAAGGAGATTTGGGTGACCGGGGGCTCGAGATGACGGCAGGTGGTTGGCCTTGGGGTGAACCGCCGCTAGAAGACACGGAGGAGGCGAGGTTAGTAGGAGCGTCAGCGCCCTCGGCGCTTCTCTCGTCCCGGGCTGCCTTGCGTTCGGTGCTCCGCGGGCAGCGGAACCGCTTCTGCCGACGCATGTAGCATCCGTTCTCGAACATGTTGCCCGAGTCTGGGTGCAGGGCCCAGTAGGAGCCCTTGCCAGGAGAGTCCGGGGAGCGGGGCACGCGCACAAAGCAGTCATTGAAGGACAGCGAGTGGCGGATGGAGTTCTGCCATCGCTGCTGGTTCTGCCGGTAGTAGGGGAAGAGCTGGCGGATCCACTGGTAGATCTCGCTGAGAGTCAGCTTCTTAGCCGGGGACTGCTGGATGGCCATGCAGATGAGCGAGATGTACGAGTAGGGCGGCTTGGCGTGACTGAAGCTCCTCCGGAACCCCACCCTGGGCTCGCCGCCGGCAATTTCGAAAGCAAAAGCACCCCTTTCGCCGTCCCCACCGTAGGCGTGGGCTGACAAGCCTCCGAACTGATTCACAGGAGCTCCCAAGCCCCCTGCGCCCCCTCCACCAATGCCTGTTGCTGGGTGACTAGAGCCCATGTAAGGCACGCTGGAGGGGGGGAACCCGCTGAGGGTGGGGGCCATGCCGTTGGCCCTGGGATACACCTGCGGGACACAGCAACAGCTTTACATGCTTCTACAGCTAAACCAATAAAAGAATACCTCATTTCGTACCACGGCAGGTTTGCTGGCATGTTTATGCACGGAACGAAGGACCCGTGCTTTAGTTTACCCGACTACTGGAATATGTGTCAAAACAGCCTCACAACGGCTCCAATACATAGAACACAGACCATTTTCTATCGACACATCCATCTGGTCCTGCAGATTTAAACGACAGTGAGCTCTGGTACCTTTTTGATCCCACATAAACCTGACACCACATGCTCAGAAACAGTAATAGCAGACCCACGCCTTCACCACCCTGTTAGGCACCTGTTTATAACTACATTTTACCATTATTCTGCAAAACAAAAAGCAATTTTTGCAGGTTAAGTCATTTTGTGGATGGACAGACACACACACATTGTCTGAACTGCTTGTCCCATACAGGGGTCACAAGGAGCCAGAGCCTAACCTGGCAACACAGGGCATAAGGCTGGAGGGGACACACCCAGGACAGGACGCCAGTCCATCGCAAGGGACCCCAAGCGGGACTGGAACCCCAGACCCACCAGAGAGCAGGACCCGGTCCAACCCACTGCACCACCACACCCCGATAGATAGATAGATAGACAGACAGACACTGGCAAAAATGAGATTTTTCCTTGTAACCAATGTACGTGGTTTATTCCCTACAGCCACACCTCCTAAGCGGCTTTCCCCTAATTTCATTAACTCGTCGCCGTGTCTGTGCCGGTAGGGCCATGTAAATATATTCGGGCCACCCACCCAGCCTGGCCGCGCTTCTACACCGCCAGCATTGTGTCCGCCCGCTACCTCCATTCTTCTCGCCCTTGTTAGTCCGCGCTTTTAAGTCACTCGCCGGCCGCCTTTTCTCTGTATCATGAAAGAGGGGCGACAGTCAAGGGAGGCAGGAGGACGCGATCGCCCTGCTCTCTTCTTGTCATTGTGCCCCCCCCCCAGGCCGCCCCCCCGGTACCCTTTTCTCCAGCCAGAAACGCCCCCGTGATTATGGACCCGTGTTGGTCATTTGTGAATCATATGTAAAAGCTACCCCCAAGTGTCGGAAGGGAAAAGTTATTCCAGGAGTCAATCGATTAAAAGCACGGAGACCACACACACACACACACACACACTCACACACACACACTGCGAGTGTCCCACACGACTGTCCAGCGCTCGGCCAACACCAGAACTTCCAACACCTGTGTCCGAAACAAGACTGTCCAGCGCAAGGCTGCTAAAAATCACTGCCTTGTTCGACCACTTCACTTATGTCATTTTAGTATTTTATATGTCATATTTCATTAGCATTGTGCTTATCATACTATCCATAACCCATGGCATGATATATTATTTTAATGATCCGTACGAGGAAAAATAAATGTATTGAGTATAAGTTTATTTTTCCATAAGGCTGCCGCCCGGTGTGATACTTTGATCTTCTCTAATCATGTAAGGGGAAATGACTGTTGTCTGAGTGGATAAATTAGTCGTGACTCTTTTTGGAACCGGCGCCGTCATTTTCCAGTCCCGTTTTCTCTCACCGAATCATGACGTCAGAAGTCGGATATTCATCGATCCATTTCAGTATCAATAACCGCTTGTAAGCTGTTAGTGAAGTTTAAATGATGACCTAAAATATCAAATCTCCTTCATTAGTAAGAATTTACAGCTTTCCGAAGAAGCATTAAAATACAAACATTTTAAAAAGCAAAGGATATATATATATACTTCACTCAATGTTCGGATTTGTTTAAAACTAAGCATTTTCGCGGCTTTTCTCCAACCTCGTCCTTATAAACATCCTCAACACAATTTAAAGTGTACTAACTCTGCTTAAATTAATACTTAAAACAATTAAAAATGTATTTTTCTGAACGATGGTAATTGATTACGAACAAAGCTAATGAGAAACAGAGTAATGAAGGAAAGAAACATAATCGGCTTATTAACGATCCTGAATTTTCATTTTCCCCTTTATATTTTTATTATGAACACGGAAGGCGGGAAAAATGCATAATGCCACAAGCTTTCAATTCTGAACATGTGTATTATATTAAAAAAGTCTGCAGGAAAATAAATGGAGTGCAGTGTATAGAAACAGAAGTAACCAGGAATCAGAAACATGAAGTACATCAGTAAACTTTACTTAAGAATCACACGTCTGCAACTATGTTTCTCTCTCTCAATGTACAAATTGTATTTCTCTGAGATCATGTACGTCGCTCTGGAGAAAAGCATCTGCTAAATGAATAAATGTAAATGTAATTTCAGTAACTAGAGTTAAAATGCTGCTGCTGATGAAGATGATGAAGATGATGATAATTATTTATCTGTAAATTAAATAATTCCATAAGCAGACGCAAGGATCGCCCTTCAACGCGCAGGCAGCAGGGTAACAACAAAAGTTGCAGTTGTGACGACAGTGTTATCAACATTATGAGTAAAAAAAAAGGGTAAGGAAGTATTTTAGTTATGTCACTTATGTCATTACATAAATGTGATTTTCTGTTTTCTTCCCTCCTTTTTATTCTTCCCTGCTCTCTCTTGTAAAAAACTGCAAACCACTGGAATAATTTCTCACATAATAATAAGCTATTATTTAAAAAGAAAACATAACGACTGAACACATGATCATGGGATTTCGGTCATTTTCCAAGTTCAGAATGAACCGATTTTTATGTTTTCCTCTTCGCGAAGCATCAGCATGGTAATTAATTTGACTAAAATGCGTGTTTTCGTTTGGTTCCATAACGGATACCTGTAGGTAAAATAGCGGAATGATATCATTCATTTAATATACAATACAAGCCAAACATTATTTTTAATAATAAAACAGATTCTTCAGGATTGAAGGACTATCGCGACTTTTACCTGAAGGTGTCATAAAAATGCGGCAGCAGAGTCGCAAATATTTTTATTAACTCCAGATGTTTGCTGCTTTATTTATTATTGGTTTCTGACGTTTTATAGCTTTAACTTTTTATTTAGCTTTTAACATATACTTACAGTTATTCTTTTTTTACTTCCGTAGGCCACAAAACACTTTGTAAAAATGTGCTTTTCTTTTTTTTGTATTTGCATTTCCCAACATCGGCGTGAGCAGTACGTGTTTCCAGTCAATTTCTTAGAAAAGTGTGTAACGTGTTCTAAACATGTTATATTTGATCAGAACGACCCAAGTGAACTTTGACAAGATTTGCAGTGTATTCTCAGCTGCAGGACATCCTGAACAGTTTTGCTGGGAAAAAATATTCGCCCACGCATTATAACGAGAGCGCAATGTGAAAATTAAAAATTAAAAATAATTAAAAATTTAAAATTTAAAATAATGAATAAAAAAACGGAAGTGTAACGAACCCAAATGAACCTGTACTTGCTACATCCTGGAGGGGCCTTGAGGTGCCCGGCTTACCTCATCGTGGTAAAACGCGGTCCAGTCGTCGCCGCCCTCCAGCTTCACGGCGCTCATCATCTCCGCCCGCAAATATTGAACACTTGAGATCCGCGTCGCGCCCAAATCGCCCGAGCGACACAGGAACCCCGCTAAGGCACACGCGTGCGAAAGGGTGGATGTTTTTTTGCGCTAAGAACGGATTGGAAAAGGAGTGAAACGCTGAGATTTTCCTCACGTTTTGGCCTGAATGTCAGGGGTCCGAACCCATTCTATAGGTTCTTTTTAAAGTCCTTTTTAAGGTCCTCAGCATCAGCACCTCCTTGCCCTTGTCTCATCCTCCACCCCTTTCTGGCTGAGCCCAGCCCCCTTCTCCCATTTCACACATATTGCACCTACACATATATATAAGTTTATATGTATACAAAACTTATATACATATAGGTACATATTAGTTCTTCTCCTTTCAAATGGTCAACTCTCAGCCTTCACATTTTCCCCTTCCTAAATAAGCAGCTTCTTTTAGCAGCTGACAGCAGATAGTCTATAATATCTGAAATTCAGTTATTCTACAGGAAAATGAGAGATCTGTCTCACTGATCGTTTACATAAACTGACACCTTGTGACTGTCGATTATTAAGACTTGACAGTGACAAGTCGAAACCCAGGGGTTCGGCCCCGTGAGTCGATACTTCAGGGGTCTGGAGGGGTTGCGAAGCTGGGACGTCTAGTCACCCCCATGGCCTCGAAGACATGGCTGCAGTGGCATTGTTCCTCTTTTCTGAGACTCTCTGACGTGTTTTATTGACAAAACCTCTGTATTTTCGGCTGACTGCTCGCATATATTTTTTCTAAAACTAAATGAATACCTTTTCTACTATTCTGACACTTTGAAACAATACTGCCTATTTTTTTCGTACATGCATAGAATCATCCGGTTTGAGTCCAGAAATACTAAAAACAAAACCATTGTTATTTTATTCTGAAAAATCTGACATGCCGTGTCATCTCCAAAGGCAGCAATGGCTTCGCCAAAGTCAAAACGGCTAATTTATTCAAGTTCACAAAAATATGGACTTACTGAACACTTTAATCTACATAAAAGTTGAAAAATATTAATGGATTCTTGTTAGAAAATGAGGTTGCAGGGCAAAAAGGGAGCTGCCTACATATTCCCGGAACACAACAGAAAACTCACGGACAAATGCGATAATGAAAATTCTAATGCAAAATGGCTGTGCGTTCCTTTTATCTCTTGCATAATTAACTGTTGTGCTGTGTGCTGGCTCACACAGCGAAAATCCCTTTCTCTCTTTCCTCCCCTCTCCATCCCACCCCATTCTCTCATTCCCCTCCATTGTAGAAGACAGCTGCCCAGCAGATCACGGTGTAGAATTTCACTTTTATTGGCAGAAAGTAAACATTTGCTTTACTGCCTGTATGGAGCACCCCCTTTTCTTTGCACCCACCACCCATACCCACACCGCCTGGCTCAGGGGCTGAAAAGCACCCACTGTTTTTTGCAGAAGGCAGGGGTCAAATGTTATTGTGCGGGTTCCTGTATTCTGACTGACAGCAACAAAGGGTTGGCATGGGCAACCACAGAGGGGCAACTTTGCTCTCCTAGAAAGTGAGTCCTGAGAGTAGGCTATGGAGAGACGCCTTCTCGGTGTGGGCTAAGCAGAGATAAATTCTCAGCGTACGCTAGTGAGAAATGAGCTCTGAGCCTGAGCTAAAGGGCAACGAGTTCTCCACGTATGCTAATAGGAAATCAGTTTTCGGTGTAAGATATAGAGAGAGGTGGTCTCATGGAATGAGTACCATAGAGCTGTTATGGTAATTATAGAATAACTTTTGGAGCAGGGGCTGTTAACCTGTCTTCCATTAACGCCTTGGGGTCCATGGATGGACAGGCCTGCTTGAAAATAGCACTAAGTCAATAAAAGCCAAAAATAAAAACACTACTGTGATACTGCTTTCTACAACGTACTTCTACGTCAAGCTAATCAAGTTTCAGTGAAATGAATTGGAATTTTCTCTCAACTCATGTAAAGACTTCTTTTTTCTAGGAGGGGTCCTTAGCTTCATTGGATTCTGTGCACGTGTGTGTTTCTGCCTCTCACTGCAAATCCATACAAGCATGTGAGGGAGAGCAATGCACAGTAATAATAACTGCAGTAATAATTCACTTTATAATGAGCTATTTAAAGTATATAGTATCTAAACTTGATGTTCTGAAAGAAAAGTGCTGAAGGTTTCTGTGTAAGAGCCGGTATATCAAGATGTAATTGCCCTAATGTACTGATACACATTTAGGCAAATTACTAATCTATCTAATAAATTATTCATATTTTTGTTGCTCCCAGTGTCTTCAATGTCTGTCTATGTGTACATATGTTGTATATTGAATGCTGCTGTAACAAAACAAAATTGCACTCTTGGATTAATTACCATTTACCAAACATTAGTTAAATATACACAAGTGACGATAAACTGCCCCAGACGGATGATCGTGGATCTGAATGAACTTTTTTAAACTTCCTCCGTTTAGGGGGAATAATTTTAAAAATAAATAAAATCCTCATTAGAATTTTACAAGATTACATCCAGTCGCCAAACTAAACACGTCGCGTGTAATGGTGTAAATAATAATAATAATAATAATAATAGCAGGTATCCTCAAAAACGCACAGCATTGCGGACACCTGCACGCTCCACTTCCTGCGCTCTGTCCTGAATGCGCGGCTCGCGACGGCTCACGAGAGGACAGGAAGTACTTTACAAGCGAGCTCTCCGGTCCAGATGTGCGCGCTCTGTACGTGGGACCAGCTGGCTCGCGGCTTTTAAAGAGGAGATAGGAACGAGGTGCAAATTAGTTTCTTGTTAACTCGCATTGCCACATTGAGAGGCCCTTAAATTTATCGGACCAGTGAAGAGGTGCAAATCCAAATGTGTTCCTTCCAGCAATCGATTATAAAGAACAGTTCAGTGTTCTTCTGGCCGCGCGCGAATCGTAGGATAAACATGAAGGAGTTGGGGGAAACAGGAGAAAATACGGTCAACCGCTCGGTGAATTCGGAATTTCCTCTGAAAAATATCGTAAACTACCAGCGACTTAGGCTACTCTTGACGGGATATGTGTACTTTTTCGATATTGTTTGTTTAAAAAGTTATAATATCTACGAATTCGGTTATTTTATTGTATGGTTCTCACTGACTTTTCATCATAATGTGCATTTCAGCAAGATCACTTATGTCGCCTAGAAATGTCTACACACCTTAGTTTGCGGAATGTGTAAAATAATCGTCAACACCGGCCCCTTGTGGTCGGACTGCATACAGTCCACTCACTGCAAAGCGGGAACGGATTACAATACGTTTCTTAAACTACGTTTCCCAGAAGCCCTTTATAATCACGTGCTCTGGCGCCAACGCTTAAATTCTGCGTCGACACTGAAAAGTAGAGCCTGGTCTGAAGCGAAGGTTTACAGTCTTTTCTTTCGTAACGTATTCTCGTGTGTGTGGGGTTTTTGTTTAAATTTCCTGAGACGAAATTCTGGTTCTTTACTGTTTTTAGCTTTCGAAAGAGAAATGCTGCGAAATATGACACTGCACATGGTTTCGTAAATCGTGTGTGCCACCCACTGCTAAGCCGTGTTACTCTCTAGGACATTTTTGTGGCAATATTAATGAAATGTACAATTTACTGCTCTGCGGTTTTCCTATTTTGATGTTGCGATTTACATTGTCTAATTATTTGACTGTATGAGCAGAAGTTTATGGTTGATGATAGCAAGAGTGAAATTGCTCTTTTTTCTACTCCCAGAACGATTGTTGCGTTTTTGTTTAGCATTCGGTTTTATTTTGCTCAGGATGTGCTCCAACGCCAGTGTGATCACAGTACAGCTTGGATCCCTTGGCCAGGCAGACAAACCGCAGATTCATCTCTTACCATGTGAGATCGAACATGATGGGCCAGCTGAGGTCTCGCGCTACTTCACGCCTACAGTGAAGGACCATAAAAATGGTATTGGCTATGTTTCTCTGACTGTGTAGGGTGGCACCATACTCTGTCACTTGTTAAAATAATACTGATCATGAGTAAAGACTGTTACTTTCCTGTTTTCATCCCCATCAGAAATGTCAGTGTCATTCAGGGGCCGTGGGTTGAAAGGTGCCGAGATCAACTGTCCACAGGGCTACACTGGTCTTGTTTTGAAAGAGGACAATAAAGCTGCTTCTGACCAAGAGGTAGAAATAACATACACAGTGGGGGGGAAAAAATACATTGACCAGATGTATCCTGCCGAGACCCAACAAAAAATGTTTTTGGATGTATTTGTAGCATTTCTAGGAAGATATCCTTGCAGATGGTGTCATTTAAAAGTACTGTATAGGGGACTTTAGGACTCAGTATTTTATAATATGGTTTGAGATCTGTTCTTTAAACAGATATTCCCTAGAGTGGACACAGTAAAATAATGGCTGGGTCTCAGGATATTAAAAATCAAACCATTTGTACAGTAATTTTTATATGATAATGGCAATAGTAAAAACATTTTTCTTTCAACACTTGCTGTGAACAAAGGCAACTGGACTTGCATGAATTTTCTTGAAAACATTTCACCACTCATCCAAGTGGCTGCTTCTTCTTGAAAGTGGTTATTTGTTCTTTTAGCTTTGTTTTTTTAGATACCATGACCTGGATAATTGAGAATCTTCACAGACACTTGCTGTGAAGTTTTTAACAGTACACATTTAACTGCAGCTGACTTTTGTTATTTGCAACTGTCAAAGAGTTTGGCTACTTTACTGATAAAATTACAATTGTGAGCATAATGTGTGTCTGGGTTTCCAGGACAGGACAGTAAGGATCTCTTCTGTTTTCCACCGTTTCACCTACTGGAACCTTGAGACCAAACCTAACTCCGATGATGGTGTTGTCATGGCAATGACGTGGCCAGCGCTGGCAGAAGCGGTGAGTGTGTGTTAGATTGCCACCGTGACTTGTGCTTCACTAATGAAAATATTTGAGCCTTTAAACATTATAGTAGACAAATTTACATTATTTGGATACTTTTATCCTCATTGATACAAGCACAAACTCACACCTTCTGGAATCTTTATGATACATGGTTGTGTATCAGTAACTGGCAGTTTTGATATCAATTGTATTTTTCTTTGAAAAGATTTCCAGAATTATGCAAAATGAAAATATATACATATGTTTTGGTTTCTAAATTTCCAGTGTATTTTACTTAAAACTGTTGACAGCTTGGAGCTTTGGAATCTTCCTGGTTATTTTAATTTACAGTCAGTTCACTATAGCTGTAGCTGCTAATTTATAGCAGTATCCTCAGTAAAGCCAGCAGGCCACAAACTTATAAATTATTTCAAAATCCATGAGAATACAAGACATTTTGGTTAGTTGTTTGTAATATCCAGAAGATGCGTGTTGTCATTTAGTGGACTTTCACTGGGAAGTGTGCGTAGGAGAAATCCAAAGTATGTGTTCGTACAATCTTCAGATATAAGCACCTGGGTGGTGCAAGAGGACGTGAGTTCGATTTCCGCTCAGTCCGTGTGGAGTTTCCTCCCACAGTCCAAAGACATGCTGTTCGAGTTCACCCATAGTGTGTGAGTGTGTTCCACTGACGTATGGATGAGTGACAGTGTAAGTAGTGTATCTAGCAGTGTTAGTCACCTTGGTGAATAAGGTATGTGGGCTGATGACACTACACAGAATTCATTGGAAGTTGCTTTGGAGAAAAGCATCTGCTAAATAAATGTATAAGAATGATCTGAGGTATGACATTTGCAGATTGATATGTTTAGTTTTATCATTGCTCCAAAATCTTACGTATTATGAAGAGCCCAGCGCTTAAAAAAAAAAAAAAAAAATTGAACAGGTTGCAACTCTTACCCTGTTTTAAACTATAGCATTGAGCAGCTTCTTTGTTGTGGGTTTCAACTTTGAGCTTCCCCCATAAAGCCAGTTTAAACACCTACCCCATTGGGTTCCCATAAATGTAATCTGTACATGGAATTGTAGTTAGACATTTGTTATTGCAACAAAAATCTGATGTAAAGCTTTTTTTTTTTTTAGATTCATGGATCTGTTGATGGACAGTGAGGATCATGCAGTCTCTTCAACTTTGAAATCCTGCTTGCTCTTCAGTTTAGTGATGATTCCTAGGATGGTGTCTAATATCTAGCCATCAGGTCATGGTGGGTTCCAAAGTAGTTGCCAAATGTCAGTACAGTACTGCAGCTTTTTCATGGATCTGACCTAACATGAGGTGAGCAGCCTTCTAACTGGAAAAAGTACAAAATTAACTTTTTAGCTGTGTTTATCAAGGCAGGTTTGGCAAATATTTGGAAGCACTTTTCATTAGTCTATCAGTAAACCTAACAAGTGCCACAGGAATGTTTCTCAGAACATACAACTATAAATCAGATTTTTGTCAAAGCTAGCCTGGTTCTTTTAGCTTTGGATTGCTGATTCTTTTCATAGTATTTTATTTTAAATCATGAAAATGCCATGGTGATATTGCTGCATGTAAGTGAGCTTCTAGGGAAGTTGATAGCCCACAGGAGACTTTTTCCATGACTGAAATAATTACAAGTGACCAACAGTTTTAATAAACTTCTAATTTCTTTTAGAAAACACAACAGTGAATATTCACTTCTACTGTCCCCCCCCAAAAAAATTGCTAGTGACACACTGTACATTCTTAAATTTCAATGCAGCTTGTTTAAAATAGGACTGGTCATCCTCATATCTGGCATACAGAAGTTTTTTTTTTTTATAAAAAGTATTATATACAAATGATCCTTTACATATTTCAATGTTCACTGTGTAAAATCCTGAACCTGAAATGCTATTCAAACTTGTTTAACTGAAAGTGCCGCTCATAAGATATCCATCACATAATCAGGTACAAGACAATGCTGGAAGAAGATTACAAGAGAAAGCCAGCTAGATGGCTACCAATTTAAAAAAAAAAAAAAAAAAAAAAAAAATGGTAGCTGTATCTGGCTTTATATGAAGTGATGGGAACTTCCTGTAAATTTCACATAGCAAACCCAGTGGAATCACAGGGAACTGGAAAGATTTCAAATCTTGTGACTGAGGGGTCAATACTGGAGCCTCCCACAGCTCTCCTGGTGGGATGGCAACGAGTCCGCATACTACAGGCAAAGGCCTTGGAGTTCCTCAGTCTGACACTACCATTTCCCCCTCTTGCTCCAGTCCTTGGGGGTGAAGTGCAGGCATTTGGGGTCAATGCGGAGGTGACGCTTATGCATGGCCCTTTCATGGCCCTCCACGATGTCCTCTGACAGCGTCAAGATGTACTGACCCTGAAAGCAAAGAGGCAAAGTATCAAAATAAGACACCAGGGTGCACTAACCCTGGAGGACCATCAGTTCTGCATGGTGGCAGTATACCCTCTGCATTGGACCTGAATGATCAGAGATTGCTTTGGATTGTGCACCAATCCATTGTGGACCTGTTGCTCAAATGGCTCTTAAGCATTTTTACTCTAGCACAGGGTAGCCAGACCCATTCACTCGGTGACTAAGAGCAAAGCCACATGAACATATTTTGTCCAGAAAATTTACCCATAAGAATAATTCCTCACTAGGAATTCATCTAATGGTGATTTCAAGGACAGAATTAACCACATTACATGAGGAATAGTAATGGTTATACGTGTAGTGAAGCTAAGGTCTATATAGCGTTTTTGTAGATTTCTAATGACACTAATGCTGCTTCTGCCTCTACAGTCCATTGTTCTGAGGATGGAGTACTAAAATTAAAACTAAATATAGCAAAACATTTGAGTCAAAATTCATATCAGCACTCAAGTCTAATGTCCAGTGGTTACCTTTCATATCTCCTTACCTTATAGTAGTTGATGAGATTAAGGTACTGTAAAGTAGAAATAACATCTTCCTTTTTCACACTAGTGATCTCACTGATCTCACTGCAACACACAGAAAGCAGCACAAATCAATACTAAATTAAGTGATCCAATAAATAGCCTAAATCTTAAGACTGACAATTCATTAACCACACTGTCTTATTTACACAATACAGTGCCAAATACAAAAGCTAATCAAGGCACATTAGTCTTAACACAAAACAGCTGAAGGAAGCAAGTGATTTTGGCCTACTGAATGCATTTACTTTTGAAGCCATGCAAAATAAGATTAACTTTTGAAAGAGTAGCCTAATTATATTTATATAATAAACTGGATGATTCTTCTAAAATGTTTTTATTGATGTCCAACTATTACTGTTTCCTTCGAATGATTCATGTAATATAATGGAAAGTCAGCCCTGCTATTTTTATTGCAATCCACTGAAACCAATAATAGAATGGAACTTTTTCTTCATAATGACTGAGAATGAATGTTTTTCTACCTCCAAGTCCTGGAAAGAATAAAATGATTACTTGATGGTGATCTGTGGACGCTCTCCATTGTCAGACTTCAGATCCATGAGGATCTCCAGAATTGTCTGGGACCAGTAGCTGCGGTAGGAGAGCAGGCCCAGATCTGAAAGGGGCTTCTCAGGGGTGCCCGTCTTTCCCTCAACCTTAGACAGCTCATAACCTAGACAAAACCTCCATGTTAGCAAAGATGCACAGGGTACTAAATTACATGATGTAGTTCAGCACTCTCACAGTATGTGGTAGAGAGCAATTTCCCTTTAGGGAAACTAATTCTCCAAAACTTACTGAATTCTATGAGCAATTTGCCATATCCTCTTCTTTGGTAAGGAGGCAGGGTCAGGATGCAAGCCACATTATAGTCTTCTGTTGATTCCTTCTCCTGTAACCACAGACAACTTCAGTAAAAATGCAAGTATGAGCAGCGTTGCAAAAAAAAGAAAAATTCAGTCAGTGTATTTCAAATATACTAAAACTGAACCAATAATGTCAATGCTGATAACGGCAAAACCCTACTTTAAATGTAACAGTTAAATACATTAGTCCTCAACTTAGGTCATAGCACAGACGTATGCTGTCCTTGTTAAAGCTTTTAATTATGCTTTATTTTGCATTTAATGCATTAGATTAAGGAATAAGGTTCAAACCATGTTCATCCAAATATGTTGAATGCTGAATAAGAAAATTCATCAATAGCCTTTAGACACTGAACCTCAGCTGGATGCACAAATTTATCCAGTGAAGCACAATTTAGACTACATAGCTTTACTGTTACAGAACTGCAAACTTTATTAATAACCACTAAATTACTGACCAACTTAAACACTGGGCACCTCTACAGGTAATCAAATATGTTTGATTTTACACGGAGAAAAAAAAAAAAAAAAAAAAAAAAAAACCTTCAGTACAATGTATTGTTCTGTTTCAAAATTGTTCAAAGCTAAGGACCCATTGTAATCTTAAACCACTGTTCATAAACCCAGAGTCACCAAAAATAAAAGCATACTAGAGGTGTCCCCTGATTTATTTGGGGCTTAGGTTTTGTTTAAAAAAAAAATAAATAAAAATCATGGATATAGCTGAAGTAATTTACTTCGAGCTAAAAAAAAAAAAAAAAAAAAGTAAGCTAATTTAAAGTTACCATAAACCCTCTTCAAAAACTATTTGCTCCCAATTCCTGGATGATTCTTTTCCCAAGTATGTGCAATGTTTATCTTCAAATCCCTTTATTAAAAATCTCCACATTAAGAATACACCTCTTAGTGGCTAAGAGTGACCAGCACTTTGTGTGTGCACTTTACTGCTATCTAAACCTAAAATGCACAAAACATTTTATTGCAGATGTATTTGGAAAAAAGAAAATTAAAGTGTAATTTAAGTGCTAAAAGCCAGTGTACTGTGACTTAAAATAGCTCTAATCATAACTGAAAGATCAGTTATAATAAAAATCATACACATGGTACGTAATGACCTAAACAGATTCACCATTGAAAACATGCACACCTTAAAAGGTATGAAAAATCTACATCCACAATTGTGTACACTGCAACATTCAAAATATACCAGATTAATGCTCCCGATGCTGGTTTTCTATTAACATCGAGACAAAGATTACCTTAGAGAAATATCCCACAATGTGGAAGCCTTTGGAGTCATACTCAGTCATGACATAGAAGAGGAAGGGGTCTGTGTCATAATACAAGGTCTTATGGTCCAGGAAGCACTTGGCCAGGAGACACAGGTTCTGTGAATATGTCTGTAAAGTGGAATGGTGTGTGTATAGGTGAGATTATTCAAATCCAAACAAATGTAGATGTGTACTATAACTGGCAGCCAATTCTGCAGGACAGATTAGTCTGTTAAATTCACTACAGTTAAGTCTTCAATTTACAATCTTTCAGAGAGAAAAGCAACCTGGCTGTATGTCCATTATTATTTTAAACTGTAAATGATAAGTAAATTGTAACATGAACAAAAGACTTCTGAACAAATTATCCCATGTCTAAGGTTTAGACCTAGCTGTGAAATAACTACAGGTTCCAATAACTCTTACTTGGACAAATACTGAGCACATAAATACTTATCTGAACTATATTTCTGTCCTAATTTGGATAGACTTGTCTTAGTGAGCAGGTTACATGTTTTCTTTACTACAAATAGAGATATACATATAAACCAAGTGAATCGTTAAATAAATCATGGGACTGGAATTATAAGGCAAAGACACCAAGCAATGAGCAATATCCAAAAATGAATGACCTTGTTCTTTCTGCCATCAATCTCAAAGAAGGAGATGGTGCCCTTCCTGTAGATCTCATTTCCTGGAGGGTGGCGGAGATTACACTTGGTCTGGCAGATGGGCAGAGCATCGCAAGAAATTAATACTGCAATAAGACTCAACTTCATGAAACACTTGTTAGAAGATGACAATGCAGAGACTGCTGAACTCCTTTTGTAAGAGGACTGCATCATACTCCCATAAACAGGGTAAAATCCTCTCACCAGGTGTCTTTGTAGACATTTGAGGCTTTTAAGATACTTGAGGCAGAACTCGCAGAGGTAGAGGATGGGCAAGGCTGTCAGCTCCTGGGGGTAGGGCGAGAAGTACCAGGGCTTGAGGCGGTGGCGGCCCAACTCTATGCAGTCAATATTCTTCATGCGTGTGATGATGTCATCGTGGCTGCGGTCTGACACCAGGCTGCCTGTCATACGAGGTGCTGATGGGATGCCATCCGAGCTGTCTTGAGAGTCCTGGGCAGAAAGGAGCGTGTAAGAGTGGGTGGGAAGTGGCTGGACAGGTTTCTTGACATCATGAAAGATTGATCTGTAACAATCATTTTACTTCATAAAAAGTCATTCATCATAACACTTGTTGAATAAGGCTTTCAGCATTTTAACTGGCAGCACCATTGCAGTGTTAATTTTATCACCATATTGATTTGGTTCAAGATTCAGTCTTTGGGCTAAGAGATTTGTCATGTTTAAAGATTTATCAAGTTTCAGTCTCAAATCAAATGATTACAGTGAAACTTCCAAGACAAATGAATATTCTAGAGATATGAAGTATACCCAACCTCCAGGACACCTAAAGATCAGGAAAAATTAATGCCCATTTTAATTTTGAAAATAAGTCTGGGATCTGCAATTACATTTACTAAATGGATTACAAAACTCAGCTGTAACAGCAGTTCATATTAGGAATTACTGGTTATCTCCAGCTGCATTTAAAAAAATTGAGATTTGTTTACTCAAGCTACCAATATGTGAACTTATGTAGAATACATTGTTCACATGAACTTATTGTAGGAAATAATGAAAACTAATGTACAGCTGTCATTGATGAGAAACTTAAGCCACAGCTAACTTGTAACGGGACAAACTGGCAACTGCTTTAAGACCGGGGGGGGGGGAATTGGCTCTCGATAAGCTATGGAAATAAAATGCTAATTAAGTGAACAATGGCAAAATCTGTCAAAGGTAGGCAGCAAGTCCCCCCCCCCAAGAGCTGTACCAGTTAAATTTACAAAGTAACTTTTCTTCAGTAAGAAAGGACATTTTTCAGATTAAACAACAATACACATAGTTTCACTTCCATCCATAGATTTTGATGAACTGCTTAGCCACTACTGGATCCCAGCAGTCTAGAACCTATCAACCTATCCCAGGAATCACAGTCTAAGGTGGGAAATGACATGAACTGCAAAGCCAGGCCATCACGCTGCAATCATATGCATAATATGGGCAATTTAGAGTCACCAATTCACTTGAAGCACATCTTCAGACACTGTGAGGAAACCACAGCCAAACCTGGAGAAAATCCCCACAAATATGGGGAGAACATCCCAAGTGTGCAGTACCAGTGGTACATGTCACTCCTCTCACTCATTCCTTTCTCATTTTTATCCTTCTAAACATCTTTACTGAATGTGTCATTAGAAGTCAAAATGACGCATCAGTTACATTTATAAAAATAAAAAAAAAAAAAAATTAACACTGCACTATTGTGCCCCTTCACTCATTTGATACCAACAGTATTCTTGCTGTGGTAAGCATTTCATTAGTTCACCAAATTAACAACTTAATGAAACTCAGCTCCAGCAACTTAGTTTATGAACCTTGGCATCATTTGTCTAAACATTCCTTTAAACACTCAAAATACTGAATGAACAATTTTAACTTTTCTTCCACTGTCTTATCTGAATTCACAATTGCTACAAAAATTTAGAAATTGTCCATAAAGCAATATAATCAACATCAACACTTTTCCCTCAAGCATGTTCACTATTTTTGTTGGAACCTTTTCGGAAAATTACAGGAGGCCAGTGGATTCCAAATATGTGCAGACTCCTCCCACCAGTTATTGGGCTGGCACTAAGTGCCACAGATATAAACAAAAGGCAATGAGAAGGAAAATCAGACGGACCTCTCCAGGCGGTAGACACACACTGGCACATCGAGGGTTGTTATACTGGAAAACCTTTATTATCTAGTAGGAGAGACACAAGGGGTTGCAGGCTTTGGACATTTTAATTGAGTGGGAAAAGTAACATTTTGTGCTTTTCTCATTTGCTTTTTGTAATAAATCATGCACATTCAACAGACTGAAGAGTACAGTAAGCAGATGCTGACTATTTAAAAAGCTAACAATGAGATACATAAAGGTGTTTCACAGTTCTTGCACTGGGAACCCACTTTTGTCTCTTGGTTGGAAGAAAGGTACATTACAAACAAAATCTAATTCACACCAAGGGTCCCAAAGATCCAAATGAGGAGAGGAAAAAAAAAAAAAAAAAAAAAAAAAAAACCTCTCATAAATCAGCTACAGTCATCACAACAGGAAAAGTATAGAGGAGAAACCTGAGCATTTCCAGTGAACAAGGGAAAGGTTAACCCAGGTCCTGCAAAAGCAGCAGTTCTGCAGGTCTGCTTGTAGAAAGCAACTGTTGTTAAAGGCATTAATTAAGGTTCTATATCACTCGAACTTAAGGGGTAAAACAAGCTCCCCACAACAGGGAGCACAACAAACCAAGTCAGGGTCCGAAAGTTCCAGTGATTAGGCTGAAACAAGGGTTAATCCATAGAATGCTAGTGCAAACCTAAAGAAGTCATGCTTACCTCATCTGTGCCTACACAGTTGGCCTTCCTCTTCCTTCCAGGCTGGGAGGGTATGAGGCGGCGAGATGTGCCATTCTGGACAAGTTTGGAATCACAAAAAAAAAAAAAAAAATAAATAAATAAATAAAAAATTTAAATCTTGTCAATTTTAACAGGGAACACAATATAACAACAATATACTCTGTACTGGTCTATAGTCTCAACCAAACACAAAGACAAAAAAAAAAAAAAAAAAAAAGACCGCTGCTTACAATCCTGTTTGGGCAATATTTACCGTGGTGACAGAGAGCTGATCATGGTCATCACGACTGTTGGATTTTGGAGTGAAGGCATTTGAGTCACGTGCTGATGGGTAGACAGATGCTTGCGTCACTTCTGTGGAGCCTGGCAGCGATGGCACAGATGTAACTGGTGGCACTTGCGTTGTTAGGGACACAGATTCTGCCTTCCTTTTCTGTAAGCAGGTTTTTTTTTTTTTTTAAAAAAAAAAAAAAAAAAAAGAAAAAAGTTGATCACTGCTACACATACAGCACAGGAACTGTGGTGGCATGTTTGGAAACATTACAAGCATTTCAATTAATAGAGATACCCAATACATGTGTTTAGATTTTTATGTGACCATGAATGTAAAAGTTTCAGGTTAAAGATTTATGAAAAAGGGTGGCACAGAGGGTAACAAGTGCCTCACAGCACTTGGGATGTGCAATCAGGCATAGGATTGATCTTTCAGTCTGTGTGACATCTGCAGTTCTCCGTGTCTGAGCGGGTTTACTGAAAACTCAGAAATCGTATGTCACGTGTTAATATGTGTGGCTACACTGCAATGCACTGGCATCCTGTCCAGGATATACCCTACTTAGTCTGGTACCCTATGCTTCTGATATCCACACCATGGCAGTCATGTAATGGAATAAGTAGTTACTGACAGTAAAAATCATTAAAAAAAATACTACAAGTTATACATACATAGGCGTTCTAATGAAATGCTTCTTATTCACCATACTCAGAATAGCCCATTTATCTCTCACTGTTTATAAATGAAACCCAGGGTTTATACAGCTCTGTGAGAACTGACTAGACCAGGACTAAATCGAGGAAGCGTTAATGCTAAAATCCCACATAAGTGCACCTCGGTGGAGATGATTGAGTAATAAAAACTACTGCTAATACTTCCAAACTAATCCAAATAAAAAGAAGTCGGCATGAAATTGTGACAAACCCATTCTGTCCACACATGGAGGAAAAAAAAACTCCTATAATATTTGGTTAAATAACCACACACAATGACGATCTGTGAACTGCAAACAAACAAAAATCATTAGCATCTGTCTGGGTGTAATCACAATTCCTGACAGGGTGGAAAAACTCCTGAATAATGGGATACCAGAACACAGCTACAATATAACACTATTTGGTTTAATACAATTCGCTTAGGTTTTTTTTTTTTTTTTTTACTGTGGCAAATGTTAAATCAACATTAAGTACAGCTAGATTTAAGCACTAAAACCTCCCAAGGCAGTAATAAATAAAAGCAGAACATACAGTAATCTCTCCTATGACCCATTTATACATTTTGTTCTGCATCCCATTATACAACAACATGTACATTCTGTGTTCTGGCACCCAATGCTAGTAATATCTCCTGTTACATGTGTAAAACTAGTAAAGTGATTCTGTACCGGCGTGGGGACAGTTTTGCCTCTGGGCGGAGCAGTAGGAGTTTGGAGGCTGAGATCTAGACTCTTCCTCTGAATTTAAACAGAAAGGGGGGTTAACTGGCATTCACACTCAAACCTCCACAGTTACAGCATCTCATTTCAGATTTTTTTTTAAAAAAAATTGCATATGGATATAGTCCTGAAAATATTTCATTTTCTTAATTAAGCCTGTGTTTGACTAAAGCATTCTGTATTGTTCACTTCCCAGAGTAAAGACTGGAGTGGAAGAGAAGATTATTAGCATGATTATAAAATAAATTCCATATACTTGATGAAGAAAACTGCTATGAATATCACTGGGCTCTAAGACCACTACAATTTTTTGTATTGTGTGCACAGGTCAGCTTAAAAAGAAAGAAAGAAAAAAAAAAAAAAAAAAGTTGGCCTTCAAAATATATCTGGTGATGGGATTTGTGTTTGAGTGAACACAATTTGTGAATGAGTAATTTTAAGTTGGGGGGGGGGGCCCTGACATTTACAATACCTTCCATAAAAATAATAATAAAAAAAAAAGTTTCCTGAAATGAAAAAATGCACTCATGTAATACATTCTTATGACACTGTAGTATAGTGACTAAAGACAATATTCAGCTTTTCAAACCACTATACTGTACTTGAGGGTCTTGAGTCCCGAATTAAACTGACAAAGCCCAATACAGAAATGAGAGGCTGAATGCTAGTTTGGAGGGGAAATAATCCAAAGCCACCAAATCAATGGACAAGTATGCAAGTAAACTGTGGGAAAGGTATCTTTGTTGTACCTTAGAAATCAATAGGCATTATTAAATGACACTTTTTTGCTCTATAAAACCCACATGTAGTGCAGCTATTGTCTACAGTTTATAAATAGGATGTCAAATTCAGTCTTGTGGGGGGGGGGGGGTTGGTGTGTTGGCTGGTTTTGAACCAACCAAAGTTTTCTATTTCACTGGCTCAGTTAACGTGCCATCAAAACCATGGTCATTTAGGCCTTCGGTAGTTAAACGGCATTACTAAAACACGAGAAAAGCAGTTCAGCCTCAGTGAGAGGGTGACTGTATTAACAGGGATGTGACCAAGTGGTTCATGTGAAGCCCCTGTACACACCAGCTCTCAGCGGTCTGAGTTTGACATCCCTCGGGCAGGAACGGGACACCGAAGGGTTCTCCGTCACTCTGCGGACATTTGGCTTTCGCCCTCTCGCCCAGCTCTTACCACATCTCTCTCCGGGGAGCTGGGACGGGACCCCGGGAGGCCATTCTTGGTGGGCGTCTTGGCCTCCTTCTTGGGAAGCTGCAGCTTCTTCAAATCAAGCCTATCTGGGGTCACCCATTCATCCAGACGCTTGTTGACTGGCAGCAAAAACGCAGGAATGTTTAAAAAAAAAAAAAAAAACGAACACCGTATCTGGCACACTGCGGTGGCAATAACCGAAAGCGAGCGCCAGCCAGGCGTGCGGTGGGTAATACTCACAGTCAATGTAGTGCACGTAGTAGAGCTTCCTACTGGCCACCTCCTTCACACTGAGAATTTCGGCCAGGGCTGCGCAGGACAAAAATGTTACTTTCATTTTTTTTTTTTTTAAATAAAGATCTTGTTCGTGTTACCTGAGGTTTTTGCCACTATTATGTAAGAGCTCAGATACGTCTGTCTGCAGACGGGTGGAAAGAGCAGTTTCTGTACAGGATGTGGAACCAGTGCTGTATAGTACAGTACACAGACAGAGCAGGCAGTTTGGCTTCTTTACGAAGTGATGACAGCTCCAATAACTGTGCCTACAGAGAGCAGTACTGCGCTAACTAGTCTAAAGTGCCATACTGCAGACTGCTATGAGAAAAGCACCGGCTCAGCAACACGACAGACCGCCGATAACCGGCTGACGAGGCGAGCAGCGGGGGGAGGAGGCGCTTCGCCAGCGGCTGCCGGGTACAACAAACACGCAGAGGATTAACTTAAACAGGCGTTCGGAGACTGCGGCGTGTCCGCTGTCCGTCTCCGGACAGATTAGGTTCGTCATCCTCTCTCTCACACACAAACAAACAAACAAACAAACAAACACGCAGTCTCTGAAGGCCGCTCCCCCGCCATTATAAACACAGTCCGTCCCGACCGCAGAGAGCGCTACTCACGCCACTCATCCTCGTTCTCCTGGTTTTTCCTGAGAACGGGTAGCCGACAGCCCTCGATAACTTCTAACTGCGAGCACAGAAAAAACAACAAAAAAAAACATCAGTGACGACCGAACAGAACAATGTTTGAAGGCAATGCTCGGAGCTAATTTAAATAAATAAATAGGCCAACGCTACGCTCCGACCGGGAGATCCTTACCGTATCCGCCATCTTGCGCGTCCGTCTCCTACACTGCGCACCCGACCCGGGCCGCGACGTTTACAAGGAGGCAGCGGTGCATTGTGGGTTACAGGAGCCACTTTCCCGTGAGGCGTCACATACGCATAACCAGTGCTGGCGTGTTTCTGCTAACTGGGCTGGTAAAAATGAGTGATAAAATTAATGTTTCTAACGTTCACACGAATGAGTTAACAGTTAGAAATTTACTCGATGTGTTTCCAGCCCTATCTACGTTTTAAGCCCCTCCAGACTCCCGTGCTGTAGGTGGCAGTAGAGGGACCGCCGACGCCGCGGCTCCATCACAAACGCCTCAGACGAGTGAACAAGACGCCTGTTTGTGTTTATTTAGAGTGCTGATGAGTTTCTCTACTGTTCTCTCGATTCTCGTCTTATGGCGTTTTGGGCCTCATAAGGTCCCTTTTTGATTATTGGCCCTCTTCCCCCCCCCGCCAGCATGTGTATCATAGTACAAGGCTTGAAATGAAAACCTGTTACTAGTAAGTAAAAAGGTGAAGGGGGGGTCGCTTTGCGTTTCTTATTTTTATTACTTACAGGAATGTAATTGTTCCCTTACGTTCTGCTGCTGTTTACTCGGTTGTTTAACACAGTCTAGTAGCTTGTATTAAATGCAGCACAATAGTCCATCCTGGGTTTGTCATCATCTCATC
Source organism: Scleropages formosus (assembly GCF_900964775.1). Taxonomy (NCBI): domain Eukaryota; kingdom Metazoa; phylum Chordata; class Actinopteri; order Osteoglossiformes; family Osteoglossidae; genus Scleropages; species Scleropages formosus. The sequence goes on along the minus strand of NC_041818.1, from coordinate 10,243,126 downwards.
ACTGAGAAGAAATTTCTGAGAGTCGAATAATAATAATAATTGTTATGTTAATTGCTGTTATTATTATTATTATTATTATTATTATCATTATTTTTATTATTATAAATAATAGTAGTAATAGCTAAATTTCTATCGTCACAGTGTGTGCGATAACCCATATGGATTATGGACTTGATGGGGAAAAAAAAACTATAGTGTGGAATATGATATGTTGAATCCTGGTTGCACTGGACACTCTTGGTCTCTTGAATTTCTCCTTGTGTTCACATTTGCCACACGTTTTTGCCCCAATGAATAAAACGTTCGGTCAAATTAAGCTCTTCCGGGGCAGGTGGTGGGCCTGGAAATGTCGAAGCGCAGCTGCCCCTGGTCTGATGGCACCCCGCAGAGGAAAACGTGTGTGAAAGAGGGGACGGTCAGCCGGGAGGCTCAAAGAATGGCTGTGTATGGTGAGTCCGCCTTCAGCCCAGACTGCTTCTCTATGACAGCTTCTTCACAAGTAGTGGTCGTTCGACGTGTTCCGGAACGTAGCTCCAACCCGGGGAGCTCGGACGCTGAATGCCAGCCTAGTACCTGTGAGAATATCAAAGCAAATTCAGAGAATTCAGTTAATGGGAATGCTGAAACACAGTACACCCACACACGCACACACCATCTGAACCGCTTGTCCCATACGGGGTCGCGGGGAGCCGGAGGCTAACCCAGCAACACAGGGCGCAAAGCTGGAGGGGAAGGGGACACACCCAGGACGGGACGCCAGTCCATCACAAGGCACCCCAAGCGGGACTCAAAACCCAGACCCACCAGAGAGCAGGATGAGGTCCAACCCACTGCGCCACCGCGCCCCCCTTGAAACACAGTAGCTTTACTAAAGTGTCTTTTCCTCCCCATCAACGCTTCCATCACAGAGCGCACTAGAGCCTTGCTCTTTTCTGGTGCCTGCTCTACGCGTCCGGCTCCGGCCCCTCCTGCATCCCCTTGTACCCCACCCAGACGGGGTGCTGTTAGGGGGGGACAGATGCGCTTGGGATCCAGGGGAGAATTACTGAGAAGCCCTAACAACACAGGTAAGACTGACATGTTTATTGCTCCATTACATCCCTTAAACTGTTTCATTCTGCACACTGCATCGTTTTTTTTCTTTTCAAAGATGAGTCCTCCACCTCCGTCTGTGCACTGTGTGAGCGTCCATTGTTCAACAGCGCTGCCTGTGGAAGGTGTGAGAAGGTGGTGTGTGTGCAGTGCCAGCGGCAGTGCCACCTCTGCCTTCGGGTGCACTGCTTCATCTGCTGTCAACCCAAGTACGAGCGCTGTGTGTGAGCAAGTGCCGGTAGCGTGTAATACATTAACAGCAGTAAGAGTGGCAACCACATGTGTAGTAACTCTGACTCCTGTGACTGCACGTTACCTGTGATGTATGGAACTTAATCGTAAAGGCATTAATGTCATTTTCCTCTTCACTTTGTTCCACCTTGTCTTAGCTACAGCGAGCGCTATGAACGGATGTTCTGCGTAGACTGCATTCCACAATAACTGCACTTCCCTCTGGTTGCTGTCCTGGAGGAAGGAGTGTTTTCCACCCCTGCTGCATGTGTACAGTCCGCTGTAATTCTACTGTGAAGCTGTGACATGGCATTTTTCATGGAAAGCCACTTGTTTTTTTTTTTCTTTAATTTTTATACTGTTGTAAACATCCTTACATCTCATTCAGAACTTGTTTACTGCTGAAGTACCAAAGCCCATCCCACTTACTGTGTAATCATCAGTATCAAAAAGTTTCCAGAGGTTCCCAAGGTCTGAGATACTGTTATCTAGTCCCAGATACCTAAAATGAATTTCATAACTGCAAAAAATCTCACCATATTTGAATAATAAAAAGTGTTTTATCTGTTCTGTAGGTAATTTCTGATTTAAATATGTTATGATTATAAAAATTGGATGTTCTGGACCAAGAGTATCTTTATGCCAAAATAAAAAGTATAATTTATGTATATATGTAAAAAGTATATTCATATTTATTTTCTTGCATCTGTCAGCATGATACTTCAATCGCGAGGGTCCCAGTCTTATACTTGACCTAAATGAGCTGTTATGTGAAAATTACAACTGACACTTGTTTGATATTTGTGATGTCTGAACATTCTACCTGAAGAGATTAAAGAGTGAAACCCAAGACAGTCTAGCCTGTATCCCACAACTACTGAACTGTGTACTTTTATTTGTACCCCTTGGCATCCTCCGTGGCCCAGAGAATGAAAGCTGGCCAAATAATGGATGATGGCTCAGTCTCCTTAGAATATGTGAAGGTATGACTGTGTCCTCCAATACAGGACCTATTAGTGTGTTCCTATTCAGAATTGTGTTCCACTGATCTCTGGTGTGGACTAGGTCCCTGCCTACCATCATGTACGACTTTTCTTAAGCGTACATGAAATCTGAGTATAATAAGATGACATTTTGATGTTATGTTTTACATTACACAAATGAATATAACACATTAGTATATTCAAAATGACAGTTAAACTTTGACTGGCATTATGAAGAATATTGCACAAGTAGAAGCAATATGCAACTTGTAGAACATTATGTACAGTATTTTTTGTGTTTCTCATGCTCTTTGTTTAATGCAGTGCATTTAGATATACTACCATAATTAAGTATTTTATGCAATTTCTTTCACAATTATTCAAGTTCTTATCAGTCTAAAAATAAATTTTATGTGGTTAGGTGATATGGTTTGGGTTCCAATTTATTATAAATGTAAAGTTCCAAGAAAAAGTTTTTGAACTCTTTAGAATTGCATGGATTTCTGCATTACTCATAAAATATGGACTAATCTTAAACTAAGTCACAATGATGGACAAACACAATCTGCTAAATTAAAAATTATTAGTTACAATTAGATGTGAATTGTATTAACCGACCTATTGCACACCTCCTCAATATCGACAATATTCACAGTCCAGGCTGGAAAAGGTATGTGAACCCTTGTATTTTGTAATGATAGAATTCGAGCAGCAATAACCACCACCAAACATTTCCTCTCACTGCTGATCAGACTTGCACAAGGGTTAGGAGGAATTTTAGACCTTTGCTCCTCACAAAACTTTCAGCTCATTGATATTTCTAGGATTCCTTGTGAGAACAGCTCTTTTCGGGTCATGCTACAGAATCTCAACTGGGTTGAGGTCTGTACTGTGACTTGGCCATTCCAGAACACACAAATTTCTTCTGTGTAAGCTACTCTGTTGTTGATTTGTTCTGAAGCAATTCATGCACATATAGAGACGTAGAAATAAAGCCAGTTTCATATTCAAACTGAACATCAGATGGGGTGAATATCACATTTCATGGCAAAGAAACACATTCCGTTAAAATGTACTTCTCTACAGTATTTTGTTGCATTCAGCTTTTTGCATTTAGTACCGCTCTCATTTTGACTTCATCGCTTTGATGTCAAAAAGTCCTAAAGTTGGAACTCTTGCTCAGATTTGTCACTCTTGGGGTACTATTTTGGCCATTCCTGAGAGACCAATGAACACGTGGTTCCCATTCCTGCACATGGGATCCCAGTTCATGCCTTGCATTATCTTCAGGTGAGTTCTCCCTGTCATTTGACATTTCATGATTCTGCAAATCTTCAAGACATTTTTGAAAATTAGAATCTGTCCAAACTGATGATGAATAAACTAAAATCTTAAGTGATGTATTTTTATGCAGAATGTTATCTGGTTTGTTAACCATTTAAATACTTCCTGAACAACTAACAATGATTGTTGGTTGCTAATTTCCAGGTATGTCTGTGGTGCACAAACATGCTAAACCAAGCTACAAAGATATACTTTTAGTATGAGCATGTATACTCTTACAACACCTTCCGTAGAAGCCCTGCCTTTGTGGCCAAACAGCAAAGCCACAAGTTCCCTTCAAACCTTTATTCAACCTTTATTAGCGCTATTACTTTATTAAAAGTTTTATTAGTCTGTACATCTACAGGCATCCTACCCAAACCTAATTAAATACAATTTATAGGTAAAATTGAGATGGCTACTGACATAACATGGCCACTAGCCAAGAAAAACTGCTCATACACATTTATTTAAATGAACAATCAATGAAAACATAAAAAAGTATAAATACGTATAATACAGCACTGTACACCTTGTTCACAGCAAAGGTTTAGTAACATGTTTTGGTAGTGGGCTATTTATTCATATCTTTTGCACAATTAATTAAAAAAAAACAAACCCATAAATAATAAAAGACACTAGTTAATAATGCTTCTACAACAGGTAAGGGAAATTCTGGTCTTGACAGGCAGCATGGTGAGCTGGTTTTCACTTGACCATAATGCTTAATGGTGTGATTAAAGTGAGTTAAAAAAATGTCTCATGGCATTTCAGGCATCAGTAAGTAGTAGAAAGGTAACAAAGATCTGTATTACTGCAGGACTTGACCAGAATTGCCCACCATCATTGTATCCTCATTACATTGAAACATTCCCTTTCAGCTGCACTAAACTCTTCCAGTCATTTTTCACAACTGGTCTCAAGTCTGGTAAACCTGACAATTATGGACACTGTATTCTCTACTCAAAGATTTCACAAAGTAGTTGCGGTTTAGCAACTGATATTTTTTAAAAGACACTTCTTAGTTTGCATACATTTTTGGTACTCCACATCATGAAATGGCTGAAGATAGAGCTGTTTTACAATACGGAATTGAAAACTCCAATTAAAAGCAGGTTTCTATAGTCCATGTTTCCTTTTCTGCTACATAAGTACCTCTGAGTGTCCACCACAGACCTCAGTCAGGGTTGCTGGGGCGGTGGCTGTGGCGGTTCAGAATCCACTCGGCTGCGTTTGGCTGGCAGCCCGTGGTCGTGGGCCTTACGGATGTGTCGATACAGGTCCCCGGACTGGGTGTAGCTGCGATAGCAGTAACGACACTCATAGGGGCGCTCACGCGTGTGCACGATGGCATGCCGCCTCAGAGTATAGGCACAGGAAAACGTTTTCCCACAGGTGGCACAAGTGGGCACGTCCTCCACATAGGTGCCCAAGGACTCCTGAAAGTCCTGGAAGTACAGGGCCTGTTGGTCTGGCTGTTGAGCGTGTCCTTGATGGGAAGTGGAAGGGAAGAAACCGCCAGGAAAGGAAGGAGGGTCAGAGGTGCTCGTACCTTGAGGAGAGAGTGGGAAGGAAAGGGGCTCTTGGTGGTGAGGGAGGTGCAAAAGGGAGTGGTGCGGCAGGAATACCTGATCGCTGTCCTCAAACTCAGCCCCCTCCACTCCCTCTGAGCCCCTTCGGTGCTCCCCTTCCCTTTCAAGCATCACTTCCATGTCATCCAGCTCCTCATCTGAAATGACAATGGCCTCCACCTTTACCTTGACCCCATCATCCTCTCGCTCCTCCTCTTCTTCCTCCTGTCCTAGTCCTGCTGCTATTTCCTTTGTTGAACCCTGACTCTGTCCATCCTGTCGTGAACTTGAGCGTTCTCTTTCCATCCCCAGGGTTTGCACCTCGGGCACAGACTGGTTGTGCGTGTGTGGAAGGGGAAGTGGTGCTAAGGGTGGTGGGGGACTCTGCCTTTGCACTGTAATAGGCACTGCTTTTGAAACACCAGCTTGCAGGTTGCCACCTTGCGCTAACGTTATGCAACTATCATTTGAGATCAATGGGCCGGCCAGATCTGGACTGGAGGTGCTATTCTCATTTGCATGTGTCAGTGAAAGAGAGCTGTTCCCATTGTTTTGAGTCTCTGAGCTGGGGAAACACTGGGCTACAGGTACAACAGAAGATGAGGAGGAAGATGAAGAAGATGGGTGGTTGCTGGAGTACATTTCAGTGGAGCTGCAAGGGCTGGCGAGGGTAGTCTCTCCTTGGCTTTGAGGCCTGGGCAAAGAGTCCATCCCTGGCTGGGTAGTATCAGCTAGGTCTGGACTGGCAGAGCCAGATTTGTCTGTATTGTTCGGGCTAGGAGTCTCTTCTCGAATATCTACTTTTCTCTCTGATCCGTGTGGGGTGAACTGGTTGAGGTGGGGAAACTGAGGCAAGGACAGCGCTGTACCTTTTGTCACCCCCGCTGATCCCTCAGTCCCCCCTCCTCCTGCATCCTCCCTAGATTCCCGGGTTCCTCCCACCAACCTAGCCGAACTCCCCCCGACAACCACACACTCCTCTTCAGCCTTGGTGCTGTCTGCCTCGGCCAGGCCTCGACCCTGCAGCCTCTTCTTACACACGCGTACAATATCATTCATGTGTAGGAAGCTGGCTGCAGCCAGCACATCCTCTGGTGGGGGCTGGGCAGCCAACCTCAGTGTGCCCTCATACATGAAGTCCAGGAGCAGGCCAAAGGCCAGGGGAGTCACAATTTCTCCATTGATGGTAACAGTCTCCCTCTTCCCTAGAGGCTGCTCAGAGTAGAACATGTGGAAGAATGGCGAGCAGGAGGCCAGGACAGCACGGTGGGCTAGGAAACGGGCAGACCCAACCTGGACGGTGCAGTCGCACAGGAATCCCTGGAGGCGCTGAGCTCGCAGGTTAGCCAAAAGCTGTTGGCTATGCTGGGGGAACTCCATCACCCTCAAGAGGAAGTGCACAGGAGGCCAACTGTTTCAGCTGAAGGAAACTTACGCAAGGAGCAACCGATTAAGGCGTGAAAGGCGTAAATAAGATTGGAGTTGTAAAAGAAAGAAAAGTGGAACTACACAGAAAAGGGACGCTCTCTTCCACAGAAGTAATCAGAAAAATATTTGTAACTTGTTTGCTTGCAGTCTGGCCAAAAAAGCAGCTGAAACATCACCACAATCTTTCCCTTTCAATGGGGCTGTTGTTCCACTGGTAGAACTGAACATGGACATGCTTCTGGAGACTCACTTCTCATCCCTCTCCCATCAGGCTGGCAAGGACAAAAGGAGGAATGTCACTAGAGAACGAAATGCACAAAAAGAGGAAGAATTAGCACAGTCGAAATAAGCTAATGTCCTAAGAAGATTCATTAATTCATCTCCTCATTATCAATACTCTTGACTATATTTCCATTTTGTTCTACCAAATTGACAGCTCTCACAAAAATACAAGTACAGGTTTTTCATTATTACTGATTACATGTTCTTTTTAACTAATCAGTATCAACCACTGTATGAGTGAATCGTGTCATTTTAAGTGCTACTTTAATCAGAAATCACTTCAACAGGCATTGGGATTGTTTAATAATGGTCAGGAGTACTAAAGGTTCATGAAAGGTTGTTCTATTATAATCCCATTCTATTAATTTTCCATCTTTTCATATTTTAATTTCAGATAATCTGTTTACTGCAATTCAATTGTACAATCACACTGAAGCAGACAAGTTGATTTTCCCAGATTACGTGTTAGAATGATTTCTTATCATATAGACCCGCCTGCTGTACTTTTGAATTTTAAATTTAACCTACGACGTTATGTTATTATCTTAAAAAAATGGACTGACCCACAGTAGCTAAAGTAGCCACTTAGGACGAGGCACTGCCTGCTGAGTGAATGAATGTTCGCAATAAAAATAAAATGGCATCTCGGTGAAGACACGACTTCACTTGACATGCTCAACACAATTTTAAAAACATAACAGAAATATAAAGACAAACAAAAAAAAACAGATAAAGCTGCCACAGAAGACAAGTCAAGTGAGCTAGTACTTCAGGTAGCAGGCAGCTGAGCAAAAATGCCCCTTTTTTATTCTTTCCATGTCCTGTTCTGAAAGGAAACGTTGGGTCATTAAAAGCACATTTTATTGCGAATATTTAATCACACAAGAAGCAACATGGCAAAGCCACGCGACATATTTACTGACAACAAACATCATCCGAAAGTCTCACCAATACGATACACAGTCGGCTGCCTCTCCTTTTTTCTGTTCTCGGTAAAAATGGCGGCAGGCAAGTCCCACCCTCCCGAAACAATAGGCACATTCGATTGGCTGTGGGTTTTCCCCCAACAAGGCGATTGGTGGCTTCCTCTGTCGTGTCGCCCTGTAAAAGTGCAGAAAAGGAACGTGCTGTAAGGCTTGATGGTTCAGCAGTGTGAGGAGTCGGGGGCTGCGCTCGCGCCGGTGTTCTCGTACTTTCCACCTCTACAACCTGCAAAACTACGATACCTGAGATTTCTTATATTATATGTGTAAAATTGTAACCAGACGACTTGGTGGTGCACGACATTGAAAGATACTTGTAGGACAAGATAAACGAATCTGGTAAACGTGTTAAGCTTTCGAGTGGAGTCGCTGGAGAGGTTATTAAATTCTTTGCTTCCTTTAAGAAAAGGCTTTTTCAGTCGCTTGAAAATAGCTGCGGAGAACCGCGTGTCTTAAGCAATAGTTATTGTATCCAGTTTAAATGATACATTTGATTGTTTCGCGTTAGCTGGTGAGATTTCCCTTGTTACACCTCGTACAATACACACTTCCTAATAAACACTAATGCTTTCTGTGTGATTCACACAAACATTTTGTAAATATAGTACCATCATCATGTTCTGTACCAAGTGGAGATACTTATACCTGTACCTACATTATTTTATAAAAGTAACAGTTTCTTACACAGTTTCAGGTGTAACTTTGCTGCTTCTTTTATTTACCTAATTTATTGTGTGTGTGTGTGTGTGTGTGTGTGTCTATTAAATGTCTGAAAAGTGTGTTTGGTCCTTGCTTGCATCTTCAGTCTGGTGTAACTGAAGTGATGAAGTAGACAATGGAGAGAAAGAGAGGAAGAGGTCGGAGGAGGCAGGGTTGTCGAGGAGACGAGGTGAGAGGGTGGATTCATCATCCCGGTACACGATGTGGAAACATGGCACTGAAAACACTGTGACTGCTTTTTCACTTCACCTTTCTCCAAGGTAACCTATAACCTTAAACTAAGTCCAACTGTGTACCCACTTATACACCAGGATGGGTATTTTGACTATCACTTCTGGGGAAGCACCTTGATCAAGAGTGTTACAGTTGGAGGTGGGATTAAAACCCAGATCCTTTGAGCTCAAAGCAGAAGTTCTAACCACTATGCCCACCACACCATGCACTGCCATTTAAAATTGCCAACCTCGTCCTGTCTCTTGTCCTGTAGGATTTGGATGTGCGTTTATCTAAGTCTTTGTCTTTCGTCTTGCGCCATGGAGCAGCTCGAATGAGGCTCAACATGAGCAGTGGTAGGAGGCTTTCTTTGGGGGTGGGGGGGTCATGATTTTAGGGTTTGGAGTAGATGACCATTATGGGTTTGAATTCCAAACATCATTATGAAGTTTGGTGGTTGTTGGAGTCCTTTCATTTGTGGTACAATATAAGCATCTTTCCCAAAGCTATACTTTCCTGCCTTTAGACATAATTTAATTATTTTTCTAATGTATGTATTGCTTGACCTTGACATATTCCACTGGTTCCTCTATGTAAAGCATAATAAAATAGTCATAAGTTGTTGCAAATTGGGGTTTTCATAGTCAGTGGCTCTTCAAATAAAACTGCTTCATGCTTCACAGTTGCATACATAAAAATGCCGTAACATGATTTTGACTTTTTTTTTTTTTTTTTTGACCCCAACTCATCTTCAGATGGCTTCTTGTTGGTGGAAGACCTGCTGTCACATCCGCAGTTCCATTCCTTCTCACTGGAAGACATAGAGAGGGTGGTGGCTAATAATGACAAACAGCGATTTAAACTCCGCAGGCATCCTAGTACTGGACAGCTGGAAATTCGAGCAAATCAGGGGCACTCTTTCCAGGTTTGTAGTAAAGGTTAATGGAATGTCAAGGCCTATGCAACAGTCTTTTTACCCACAATACCATCTCATAGCACACGGGTTGCAGGTTCCATTCAGTCCCCATCTCTCTTTGAGCAAAGTTTACACATTTTCCCCATGCAAACATGGGTTTCTGTCCAAGGTGTACTCTTTCTTTGGACCATTTGTGGTCTTGGATAAACTAGAACAGGCAGTTAATTGTTCAAAACATATGGGTGGATGCATCATTTTAAGGTACTTCACAGTCTTTATTTGTAATGCTCTTAAGAAACATGTCAATGCTCAAAAGAAAAGGTTTTTGTAAACTTTCTGGGATTTCTCAGTAATACATCTTAGCCATTAAGGTTGGCATATGGTTTCTTCAGTATTTACACTGTTTGTTGTTAATTTGATAGAATGGGAAGAGTGGCATCACAATTTGGTAAAATTTTTTATTTTTCAATTTAGATGATACACCTAGACTTATTGTACTTAATGTAGTGATTTTTTTTTGTTATAAATAGCAATGCAATATGAGCAGAAGCTATACAGAAAAATAGGAGGCAGTGTAACAATTTCAAAGAATTACTTGGTACTGTTTCTTCTTAAAAAACCAGCAGCAGATTACTTTTAGCAAGAACACTGAGGCTAAATGTCAACGTTTTCATGAATTCAGTATCAATGTAGGACCTATAAATGTGTTTTGTTTCAAACTTTAATTTTTTTGATTACGCTCTTGTTTTGCTGATGGTTCAGGTAGTGGATTTGGAGCTTAGAGAAGTCCATCTTGATTCTCCAGACTGCCCCAAAGAAGCAGTCCATGGCTCCTACCTCAAGCATTGGCCATCCATTCGTACCCATGGTTTGAGCAGGATGAAACGCACCCATATCCACCTGGCGCCAGGGTTGCCCGAAGAGAGTACAGTCATCAGTGGTCAGTAAGAGAGAGCTGAAGTAGTGTGTTATAAGGAGAGGAGGAATGCGATGAAGAAAGGCTGGAATAAAGATGAGGGAAGAGTAATACTGAATGATGGAATATAATACATGAGAATGAGGGAAGAGCTGTTCTGTGATAGGCCACTGTGATAAGAGCAGTATTGTGATAGTACTGTGATAGGAGCATAGTGAAGATTGACATGACAACAAAAGATGCTTGTGCTTGTAGTAGGAGAAAAAAAAAATTGAATTTTGATGGTCATACCCATAAATTTGCATGCAGAGTTAGATTTTGATTAGTGCTGCTCTTATTGGTGGACATTTTTGTTTACCCATTCAGGCATGAGGCAGAACTGCGACTTGGCAATTTACGTTGATGTTTGCAAAGCTCTTGCAGGTAAGCGATGCGTTAGACGCTCGCAAACAACTTGCCTGTTTTTAACACTATTCAAATTGTATGTCTTTTTTTCTCTCGCTGTCTGTGCTGCTTTACAGATGGAATCTTGTTTTTCTGGTCTGACAATGGGGTGCTGTTGACTCCAGGGGATACAGATGGGAGACTTGCTGCAAAGTACTTTACACGTGCTGTCCAGTTGAAACCCACAAGTGAGCCTTATCACCAATCTCTCGTGACTCCCAGCAAATGGTCCTAAAATCCGCAGAGAAAAACTGAGCATAGTTTCTTTGCTGGGTGCTTATTTTGTGGTTCATGTCCTGTTTTACAGATTGTGAACTTCCACTGGAGTAGGTGAAGAGACCAACTTGGCAATTGGTGCAAGCCGAAGATTGCGATGGCAGCAGAATAGTTGTTGACACTTATGTGTTGTCAAACTGGAAATTAACTGAGAAACTATCACAACTAGCCCCATGTGCACTGTAAAGAAATAAAGGTATGAGCAGTACTCCAGTTCTTCTCCAGATGACTCATTAAAGAATAAATAAACTTACATTACTGAAACTGTTACCGAATGTTGCACATTTTATTAAAACTGAGCTTGGGAAGTTTACTGTTAAATTTGTATGATTTGGGCGTAATAGGTCCCATTGTGTTTTTATTTACCTACACTCATAGAAATTTCAATTCATATGAAGTGATAATTAGCAAGGATAATGAAAAAATATTTTTTCATTTTTTATTCATTGCAACTTCAAATGGGCACTAATATTGGCTATAGGTTTTCAAGCTTTGTGAATTGAAAGCATGATGTGACAGAAATGCACAGGCAGATGCCTATATTTCATTCCGATGTATGTTCTAAACATATTGTGGAAGTGACAAAGTTGACTTTGACTTTATATGAGATCTCCCACTCCCGTCAGGCAGCGTGCACTGCTGGAGATAGCCTCTGTGGTTTCCTGTGTTTGTGACGTACACCAAAGGTATCATTATTTCCTTTCAGTTTGTCTGTAACGGTATGCACCGATAAAGCTGACAGCACAGACAAAGTGACCTCTGAATGCTGATTGTCTCATGCTTACCATTTCAATTTGCTGTGTTCACTGTTGAATAAGAAATACTTGCAGTCCAAGAACCATAGATCTTAGTAATACTTCAACTGCATGTATTCAAACTTAAAAATGCAGCATTTAAAATAGTTTTGTCTGAAAATTTAATTTATTGGATATGAATATAAAATAACATTTCATATGCAAAGAAGTCATTATATGTTGTTTTAATATATGCATCAGTGCCAATGAGCAGGAGAAACTGTGACTATAAATTAGTAATGAAATAGACATTATTATATTGTGAATAGTTGACATTTATGTTTTCCCCACTAATGAAGATGCTAGAAGCTGCAGGACAAACTGTGTACTTAATGTTACATATATGTAAAATGGTACATTCTATTTCCATATTTTCAAAAAAGTAAAACACTTGATTGTTTCGTAGCAGTACTGTTTAGTTTGTGTATTTTATTACTTGCATATGTAGTTCAAAAACTAGTTTTAATGTTTTTGTGTATAAAGAATTCAGTCTTGGGAACATTTTTAACATATTGACATGTCTAAAAAGTCATTTTGAAATCAAATCTAAGCATTAGTTGGGTTAATGTTAGCTTTGTGTGGAATGGGCTACTGCAGTCCCTGAGAGCTACAAAGCATGTGGAAATGCACCCTCCTTCAGTTTAGTTGTTTTTATTTGCGTAGTAAGTCACCAGACTAGTGTTTACGATGTAAATCAGGTGAAAATGTGAAATATATTTGTACCTCTCAAAGGTGAATTAGTTTTCCCTGAGCTATGGAATTCGAAATAATTCCGAAGGATGCATTTTCTTAAAAAAAAATTACCAAAATTAATTACAAATTAAGCATGCATTTGAGCAGTCTTTAGAAAGGCATAACCATTAGAATAAATGATGCACTGTACTGTTAATTTGTCATGACCTATGTCTATACTCTTTCACCAAGGAAACCAAAATACTGATCAGACAACAACCTCTTTCAGTCCAAACTTTTCAGAGTTTTAGTTCTTGTATTATCAACACTTTACCAAATTTATGTTTATTCAGAGATTAGAGTATATTTTTAAGTGAATTTGGTATCTAATACATTATAAAAATGTGCTTTCAGTTGTGTGAGGTTTTCTCTTACCAAATATGGATGTACTGCACGTTATCTCAGATATGTTACTCTTCCAGCATTGAAAGTGACAAGCTGTTAGTCATGAATAGGCAGTAATGAATTGGTGTTTTTTTTTTTTTTTAAAAGAGTATCCTTATAAAACAAGTCAATGGCTGCAAAGGAGTAGGTACTGGAGATGCTGATACTGTCTTAAGGAATAAAATACTTTGACAGGAAGTCAGTGGATGTCATGGCAAAGGATGCAGGGATCAGTATTTGCGAAGCAACCAGGTCTCACAAAGCTTCGTGTCCCCCAGTGAGTTTGTGAAAGAGCTCTTCGTTGAGGGTGTCGCTTTGCTCACGGCTGCGGGTCGACATGAATATGTAGCCACCGATGTATTCGTGCACAATCTTACAGTCTGCTGTCACACAGCCGAAGGCTATATTCACATTGCCGTCAAACTCAATGGCCACCTGAAGATGAATAGAGAAAGAGAGAAGGTTATCGACAGTATGAACTTTACTGAAATTTTCCCACCAACACTGAGAAGGCAACTCACCTGTCGAATGTCCCAGTTGACATTCCATTGTCTCATATTGTTGTAACGCCAGGTCTTCACCACGTCTCCAACACCCAGGTCAATGCGGATGAGCCGGTTGGGGGCAATGCCCAGGACCTCATCCTTTCGGCTACCCTTAAACCTATTTCAGACAAAGCATAGTTGTAAACCTTCTACATGCTTGGAAATAAAACGGAGAAACGAGGCTATAATGGTTGCCAGAATAAATTCTGCACAATGCTTGTGTTTGGTATTACTCGCATGCATAATACTTTGCACAGTTTTGTTTAGGTAAGCTATTTTTGTATACGTGTATATACTTCTACTTTTCGGTTGTTTAATTATGGCGGCAGTCCCCCCCACTCACCTCACCACAAAAAATGACACTCCAAAATCTGGAAGGGCCTGCCAGATTTGCAGGAAGCGTAGGATGGCATCTGTCAGGGAGAGCTGCGCCACGTTTTGATACGCTTCCAGAATGCGAGGCGTTAACTGGGGAGGACGAGATTTATTGTTCCTCGGGGCCAATGGACAGATTTATAGCGCTGTGCTCAGTCACCTTCTTGTCTAGCAGTCAATTTTAAGGCTAGATGACCCTGGTTCTAAAGTTAATAACATTTTCATTGTAATTGATAATTGGGTAATGGATAACCATAAATTGTTTTTTCATGAGTGAATGTGCTGTAACAAGGCTATAAACCATACATGAATGAATTTGCATGGAAGTGCGCCTTGGACACGGATACCTAGAGAATTCTGCCAGGGAAGACAGTCTACCTGCTTGGGCTTGTACTTCTTGTGGTATCGGGGGGAGACGAGACTGTGGGTGTTGATGTTTTCATCATTTTGGGCTGATGCGGCCCCTGGGTTGGAGTGCTGCATGGACAGAAAAGCCTGGATGTTCTTCACCTCACTGGAGAAGGAGCTGTCTGCCAGGCTTTTCCCCTTGGCAGCCAGGCGACACGCGGCCATCCAGCGCGAGTACTGCTGTTCCTGAAGGCAGGGAATCGGGGGTGTGGGTGGAGCACAAACGTTCTACTGTTACGGGCAGCAGGTGGTCCAAAGATGAAGGATATGCCCTTGCAACCTAAATGATGACTCTTTCAGGTCTAGATAGATGTGGTGATGATGTGTGCTTTGACCATCAGGAAATTTTCAACTATATTAGTAGGTGAGGTGTTAAAATTATATGTTGGCAGTCAGGTTACCAGAGTTCTAAAAGTAACTGAAATAGTAAGAATAATTTAAAAAAAAAATAATAGTAATGAATTTATCAATGCACATAAAATGCTTCTTTGTTAACATTATTAGAGATGTTTTTTTTCATGAAAAAACTCTAATTAAGGAAGCATTTCGTAATAAGCATCATCTGATTTGAGGGTCACTGGAATGTATCATGTGCGTATTCACCGGATCATTCGCATGTACATGAGTGAAGTGTGGTGGGAGTCGGTCGGCAAATCCTTCCTCACTCACGTTCTCACAACGCAGGTAGACTTCGTTCATGCCCTCTGGGCTCGGAATCAGCAGCTTGATGCAGAATTTCTGGCCTGCCACGTTCACATCACCAGCCACCTCACATCCTGGCAGAGGAGCACAGGTAACTTGTGTACTCAGATTCTGTACTCGGCGTGTCTGGAGAATCGATCGCTGCTTTACCCGCCATCAAAAGTGAGCTCTCCGAATGTCCGTAAATCTGAATGTGTGTCGAGGTATATTTTTTTGTCCACGTCCGGTACCTTTCAGGTCCATCTTCTGAATGGGCTCTCCGAAACCTTCCTCTTTGCTCTTGAAGTAGGAGATGGAAGCGTCTTTGAAGACAAACCAGTACTGCTTATAGCCTTTCAGTGTCAACCTTTTCGGTCTAGAAGCAGAGATAGAGGGGGAAGTTAACTGATGTTAATTTCCGTACACACCGTAATGGCTGTTCTGTTCAAGGATGTTCACCTGTGTTCCATCTCCCACCAGAAACGTTTTGACACCAAAATTGTATTGAGAGAAACAAAACTAGCGAGACCCAGTTACATTTTTAGGAGATCTTACCGGAATATCTTCAAGTAGTCGTGCAGCTCTGGAGCGGTCGTCATGGTTTCCTGTTTAAGTGGCAAACACCATTACGGGTCACCACTATTTTTAATATTAGTTCTGTTGTGTGTAATTCTGCATTATCGTATCCATTCGTTATCAATAACCTCTTGTCCAGTGTAGGGTTGTGGCGGTTTAGATCTTGTCCCAGAATAATAGGGCACTGGGCTATGCAGGAAACACCATGGATGGAATACGGATCCATTGTAATGCAGTCACACACACATTTGCTCACATGTACTAAGGGTAATTTAGAGTCACCAGCCCATCCGAAACACACACATCTTTGGGTTGTGGGAGGAAACCAGAGCACCCAGGGAAAGCCCACGGAAGCAAGGGCAGAATACACAAACTCTACACAGATAGAGGCAGATTCGAACGCAGGACCCAGTACTTGTGAGGCACCACCATGCCCCACTATCTCTGTTATCTGTTATCAATGCATCATTTGCGAAATTCTGAAATGCTTCTAAAATGCAATAACATAACGAACACTTCATTACCGTCCTTTGGAAACAGAGACGCTCCGATGCGATCGGCGTAAATAAACTTTGAGACAGTTTACGGGTCATTTACATAAGTCAGGCAGAAGTAAGAAAAGGCGAATCAGTAACAAAGACCAACAAATTTAGAAAAACGCCGAAGAGTCCTGGTAGAAGATAAGAAAGCGAGAATAAAAAAATGTCTGACCAACATATCCATGGAGCTGCTCTCTCCTTCCATTTTGACCTCCAGCGACTGCAAGGCAGAGTCCAGGTCATCCATCGCTGGACACGACATCATGGCCTGGGGCTCGGACTGGGACACTTTGTTTATGTGGTACTGCGGTAGGAGAAAAAATGTCACCTGTATGGATTTTTGCCTCATTGCTTTTGCTGATATTTCTTCGGACAGTAACACGTACCAGTCAGTCTTGTCAAATCTCACGTGTCATTATTAAAGCAGCAATAAAAGCAGCATATTCTCATGTTTCCCGTGGTTATCCCAGTAAAATGTAGACATAGTGTGTGTTTTCCAGGGATCCTTCCATCACCTGTAGGGCCCCGAATAGCATCATCTCCTCCTCTGTGCAGTCAATGTCCTCGAGCAGGATGGCCCATCGAGCTTGTTCGTAGAGTTGGGTCAGGCGCACCGCATCATACTGGGAAGCGGAGATGCCAACGAAAGGTACGTTTTAGCAGCACGGCAAGGCCACGTGGCACGCAGAGGAGTGACAGCGGGTAAACGGCGACTCCAGTCCAGCTTGAAAAATGCCACATCCAAGCCCCGCACCGAGAGATCCCTCTGAGAGGACTAGCGTCACTCTAAAAAGCTCCTCTACGGACCGTGTCGAAAAAGTCGACGACGTTTCGTCTAGGTTAGCTGACCTCTTTGCTTATGAGACAGCGTTAAGAAGCGGCTGTTCTGTTCAGAACACCTTGGTGCCGGACTCACGCTCACACAGCCACGCACACGTAAGCAGGCACCTTGGGCTCGAGCTCGTGGAAGGTGTAGTATTTGAACCGCAGCCACAGTCGGTCATTCTCTTGGATTCCCTGTTGCATCAGGGATCGAGACGAGTCCAGCCACCTGGAAGTTGGGGGGAGGGACAACGTCCTTCATTCATCCGCTCCAGCGCAGACTTGGTATGCAGTTTAGAAAGCCATTCCCAGAAAAGCCATCTCCAGAATGGTACACACATTGCGTTACGGAAGCAGACACGAGTTTAGCGGGCAGGCACACCTCACCTGCTGTGGATATGGGCTTTGTCCACCACGCTGGCCGGCCGGTACATTTTAGCGATGACCTCAGGGGCAGGTGGTGGCTGGCTTATGGACAGCATTTTGTACACCGCTTCGGTCTGGGGGGAGTCGGCAAAGTGGGCTGGCATACCGTTGTACAGGTTGGGAACCGAACCTGAGAGACAGAGCGCAGCGTGACGGCTGGAACATAACCCTTCATGACATAGAACTGCCCGTTACGGTCAACTGCGTTTAGACCGAACGAAAACCTAGACCAAGTTACCTAGTGCAGTCCTCCAGTGAGAGAGAGAGATAGATAGATAGATAGATAGATAGATAGAGGGATGGAGGGATGGACGGATAGACAATTCATTAATCTATGTAATTAATTAATTCATTCATTCATTCATTTATTAATTCATTCCTCCATCTATTTGCTTGTTTGTTGGTTTCAGAGCAAATGAACAACATTAAAATAGATAGGCACATCTTTAAAAATCCCAAATAAAGCTACATCTCATCTGCACCTGAGGTTAGGGGGACTCCAGTGAGGTCGTACACCTCTTCTTGTGCCTCCTTGTCTTTCTTCTTCTTTTTCTCTTCCACTGGACGGAGGAGCGACAGCTCCTCCGGGTGACGCATGCCTTTCGCGGGCGGAGTGATTAGAGGAAGAGGAAGAAAAGGAAGGCGTTTATTTGAATCGCAGCTGTACTCTGTGAGCTTATTTAAAATGGGGGGGGGGGGGGGGGGGGGAGCCAAAAATTAAATATTTGGAGGAACCCTGAGGATTTTTTAAAGCGAAGGGCGGTGAGGTACTGATAGCGCTGGATTGTTCCCATGAGAATGTGCGTGATTTCAGATGCTGCAAAAATGATCGGTTCCAGATAACCGTCTTGCCGATTCAGTCCTCGGTTCGGTCGTCGATTTACTAGGTTTTCGCGCACAGCCGCTCTGCAGTACTTACTGAGCAGCTTGCAGATGCCCATGACGGTGCGGAAGGTGGGCCCCGAGAAACACGCCCGCAGCCTCACGGTCATTCCGTTGGGCAGACCCAGGCGCAGGGGCTTGTGCTGGGGGGTGAAGGTGAGGCGCGCGTCCGCGTGGATCCCGCACTTGTCCAGCGTCCAGGCGGGCCGCAGGAGCCACTGCTGCTTCTGCTCCCACCAGAGAGCGTGGTCTGACCAGTCCTTCTTCATCTCTGCCAGGCAAAGGCAAAGGCGAACGACAACGATTTTACCCCTTACCTTTTACCAGACTCTTCATTGGGACCCCCACACTCACACTCTCTTCAACGTAGGGGGACTGACGCAAAAGGTGTGTTTATTGTGCAATGTTTGAAACATAGAGTACATGCGTTGTAATCTGAAATATGTCTTCTGTTCTGTGGGTCGTTCTTTACAACAGGCATAAGGACTAAAAATATGATTTCTAGCCACACCGTTCCTCTATAGTGCAGAGGCCCATTTTGGCCAGGACCTCATGCGCTACTTCGACTCACGTGTTTTTTCCACAATCTTGAGGATGACCCCGCCGATGTGCAAGTCGGAGGTGACGCTGATGCTGAGGGGCGGCGCCTCGGGGCCCAGCTCCTCTACGGCGACGGTCAGGTCCCACACAGCCATTCTGTCAATGGAGCCGTGGGGGGTGGGGGTGGGGGTGGGGGTGGGGGTGGAGGGAGGGGTGACTCACGATGACATTTTACATTTCAAAGTCCTCATCTCAACTCACACTTTAAAATCACCCGAACTTCATGAACGGATTCAAATTTCGGTCTTCGGGATCGTCAGCGCTAATCCGGTGCCTTCTAAGGAAAGGTTCTCCTAGGTGAGAGAACGAGAAAGTTCCCAGGCGTCCCAGTTTCACTCTACTTCAGCGCCTTAATTTCTTCTTTGCGGTCTCAGCGCAGCTATCCGGCGCGTGTCAATCAGGCGCCGATCGTGGAATCTACCGCCAAGCTAGCATAACTTGGAGCGTTCAAGGACTGCGGTTGTCGATCCTTAGAGAATCGGTACAATTTTTTCGTCCAGGACAATGGCGACCCACCCCTACAAGGATTAAGAAAGGCAGTGTGTCGACACGAGGGCCGGGCGAGCAACGCCATCACGCAACTTGTGCAAAGTTACACAAATCAGCACGTATTTATTCACATGATAGCTCCTGACCTGCCATTTCGTGGTCACTTCCTATTCCCAACGCCCATAATCACACTTACTCATGTTTCCTATCCGAGAGGGTGACAGACACATTCCACAGCCACTTTGTCTACGTGAGCAGCAAGCCGAGTCGAACCCGGGCCACCTTTTATAGGGATTCTGTCATTTGCCTGGGAGGACGCTTCGTAGTCAAGTTGCAGTTGACCAAAAATACGTCATAAATAGAATTGCTAAACATTCCTGGCTAAAATAAAAGATTAAATTAAAAAAAAAAAAAACCGAAAGAAGAACCAGCAAAAGCTGAGCAGAAGTATAAAATAAGTGCAGATATGGCGGTCAGGTGCACATGGTGGGGTTCTGAATTTTGAAAGCCTGTTCCTTTGTTTCCTTTCTCCCCATTTGCCATCCCTTAGAGCGAACTTGTGTATTTTACTCTCAAATATTAGTATATGACTAAGAAATGTTTACAGGTTTGCGGACAGAAATAGACAGACGCAGCAGGTCTTGGAATCGAGAATCTCGTTCACTAAGAGGAACATCGATGTGAACACAATAGGCCATAAAAGGAAAGACCTTTTGACGTGTCAGCAGGCTTTACTCCCCTTGCTGCTCCGCAAACATCTCCTCCATCTCCTACCGTTGCTCCGAAAAGTCGAGAAAGGCTTTTTCGAGCAGGTGCATAAGACTTGATCCTACCTTCTTGGCTATTCCACGGTCCTTCGTTTCAGAGGCTCAGGAAGGACCCCCGCCCTGTCGCTGCCGTTTCTCTCTCTGCTGGGTGTCTCAAATCGGTCTGTGTCACTTCCCCCTCTCGAGTGCTCGTTCTCTCGGACTGAACTTGTGGTTTATACGCAGGGCTAAGTCTAAGCTGCAAGACGGGTGTTCCTCTTTTATCGACTTCCGTGTGACAGAGTTTCAGCGAGCAGCTCAGAGTATTTTTGTGTCATTGGGTCTTTGCTCGTTGTGGGTGTTGGGAGGTGTGCGCAATTTGTGCATCTCATTTAATATGGGCAAACATCACACGATAATTTAAATATACATCTTTCCTCAGTGTGAACAATAAGATCTTCTATAACCCTCCGTGTTTCCTACTATGACCACGGGAATAGACCTAGTAAATGAACATCAATATCGAATAGTGGCTGTTTTGCAAAACGTTCTACTAACTAAGAAAACTAGGAAACAATTTGACATTACTCAGTGTCTTGACGTAACTTTTACATTTACATTTATTCATTTAGCAGATGCTTTTCTCCAAAGCAACATACATCTCAGAGAATACAATGTGCATTACATTAGGAGAAAGAAAGACATAGCCGCAGACATGTGATTCTTAAGTAAACTTAGTTTCTTTCCACTTTATGCACCGATGTTCATCGCACAAGTAGGTGCATAAAACAGACAGTTCAGATGTAAAAATCATGAACTAAGCTATTTTAAATATACCACAAGTATTTTTTTTTAAAACAATTAATATAGACTGTAGGAACACTAAGAAAAATTAAAAATTCATGTACTCATGTATTGTACCACACAGTGTTCTCTGCAGCTTTGGATTTACTTTATTGCTGATAGGATTACAGCCACATTTCCAATGATCATAGCAATGCAACAAACCACCCAAATGACCTCAGCAATCTTGTACCTTCTGCAGATGTTACAGGAACTCAGTTACTTGATGCCAAACACTAACTTCCCCTATAGGGCCCTTCTGTTTTTTGCTCTTCTGTCAGTGCTGGAATGGGCAAAAACCCAAGGTCAAGACCTACAGCTCCCTACTTCCCAAGGCTCTTCGTAGGGTTCCAGCTGGTGAATAAAAGAGCACAGATGCTCGGTGAATCTGAAAACAAATACACCAGCAGACCTACGACTATTCATACGACCCACTCAATTCCATCAGCAGTTTCTAATATTTCTGGGTATGTTATTATACCCTTTCAAAATGTATGCACTTATGTATTAAATCTATACTGTATAGAGCATATTTGTACTTGAAATGTTATCCATGTCAGTGAAACATTTTCCTCCACATGAATAAACAGATTAACACATTTTGATGTAATTTAATGATCAGCTTCACAAGGAAGGTGGTCTAGAATTTGTTTAATCATATTTCCTTGTCTGCTTCTGCTTCTGACACTGACAGGTCTTTACTCAAATCTGAAGTGGGGGAACTTCATGCAAGCACGATGTACTAAATACCATATTACCCATTAGTCCAAGTACTAGCCTTCTGCTGGAGACAAAAATTTGATGGATGCTAACCTGCGCAATTATGATAAAATACCAGCTTCAGAGACTAAGTTCATTTAGTTCATCTATGAGGTGTGAACCCTGTTTCCTCAGAAAACACTTGTGTGGTTTCTGTAACAGGTCTACAAAATTAAAAGCACTTAAGATACACAATGAAATTCTTGGAAATACATTCCTTTTACTGAAAACCCTAACATCAGTCTTCTAGAAAAACAATTTTTTGGAATACCCCCAAAACAGTTTTTAAGGTCCAGTTGCAAAAAACTGCATCTTCACAGTTCAAATGATTGAAAACCATGCCATTTTAATGCAGTATATTACTACAGAGCACAGTCCCAACCAAGGAGATATAATGGTCTGTTCTCTACTAAAGCAAACAGTGCCCTTTCACATTTTTGCAAAGATATTTCAACTCTATACTCTGCAGCCTGCTGAGAAACAAAGGGAAGTTACCTCCCTGTTACTGACATACATTTGTAAGAGTTATGCTGAATTTGGGTTCAGTATAAAGTGTTCTATACCCCTCAAAGTAAAAGAAGTATGCCACCACCTGTACACCAGTTGGATGGAGAGCCCAAAGGATATATCCCACCCTATCCTTCTATGTTTCACAGTTCCACCTTGCAAGGCACACTCTTCCATCAGTATCAGCACTGCTCCTGTATAAACAGCATATGGTAAAAAGGTGAATTCAAGGGCCAAGTAACTCTGTACCTGGCCCTAAAAAGCACCAGGTTCATTTTCTAATTCAGAGAAGCTGCCAGAACAAGGTCAAGCTTGAAACTGCAAAAAATATTTGTAAAAATAAAGACAATCACAGCTGTGAATTGAGATTACAATTCCTTTAAACAAGTCACAAATACAGTATAGTAGCAGTGGTCACAGAGGCACTCTATATGGTCAATGTATATGTATCTGAACAGGTATTTTTTTTGAAATCACATATTCAAACTTGAATACGGGACATGTAACCAACTTGTTTAAAATGACAAAATTACAGATTGGGTTAACCCCTGGTCAAGAACAATAAAGCATGCACTTCAAAATGTTAAAGAATTTTGAAGATGTGAATTTTAAGTCTTCTGCAACTGGCCATTGGTGTCTTCAACACTGTTTTGGCTGACACTGAAGGTGTGATGGTAGAAACATCCGTTTCATGTTGTTCATGGTGGAAATAAATTGGGGGGGGGGGGGGTGTCAGGTCATACACTTTCAGGGGGATAATCTGTTCCTCTGTACTTTTGCCCCAGGCTTCTCTCCTTAGTCTCCCTCTGATCACCGGATGGCTATCAGCCCAACATCTATGAGCTTCTGAATCTTCTGAGCAATAACTGGGTTCTTCAAGTGACTGGAAAAGCAGTGGAGAGACAGGACTCAGTGCAATGGAACTTGGGGCTCATCCCATTATATACAAAGTAAAGAAGACCCCTAACTTGTCACACAAGGTTCCTTTCCTTAGACATGCGTTACAGTAGAACTTAAGTGACCCTTCACATGTATTACATACAAAAATTGCTTTTCTTTCTGATAAATTTGAATACATGCGATAAGTTTCTTTAGCAATTTCTGCATTGGACTGTGTGCATGTACTATGGGTTTCTCACCACCATCTTTGGTAGAAGCTAGTTCAATTTTTCCATGTTAAGTACTTACTAGCAAGCCAGCCCTATCCCTGAACAACAGCATAAAACAATGCTTAATTACCTGCCTAAAATGTAGATGTTAAGGCTGATTCAATACCTCCTTTGAAACCTTTTCTATTGCTTGGTTCAGTTACAATATGGATTGTAACCTTCATTATTCTATAGTGCTAGTGACATTCTGGTCTCTGATGAAGAGCACTCTTACTCGCTGAGTGCCTGCGGGTCCTTTTGCATCTGCTCCAGGATAAGTCGCATGGCTGGGTCACTCATAATTTGCTGCACCTCAGGGTCAGCCATGGCCCTGCGCTTCACTTCCTCCGGGTTATCGTTCCGCATTGCCTGGCTCACTAGGCATCGCTGCAGCCCCTCAGATGCCTCCTGGAACCACAAGGAGGAGTGTGAGGTTATAAAACTACACATTCCCACAAAAGCAAGTATAATTTGTGTGTTCACATACAGAAGACCACAATATAGAAAACTTAGTTATACAGACAGACTTCAAAAATACTGTACATGTAGTCCCTGACTTACGACATATGCAACTTACGACCACCCAGACTTAACGGCTGCTGTCCCATGGTTTAGCTGTAATTTCCAACAATGACCGCTCCATCTGCTGGCCATGCTGTCACATGGCACCCATATTTGGTTTTGACTGAATTTGTCAGTCTATCAACAAGTGCATTTTATTTAGGAAAAACTTATTTACAGAATTTTTTGTGATTACATTCAAGTTGCTTCCTTTCCAAAGGGTAGCAAGCAAGAAATGCATATTTGGGTTTTACAAAAAAGAATAAGTGAAACAGATTTAGAAATGGAAAATATTAGCATAATAAAATACATACTAAGCTGCATTTATATTATTTTAATATTGTGTGAAATTGCTAGAAAAAAAAACAATGCCAGACCACACACTGTAGCATGTTAACTCTTTATACAGTGGATATACTTGTAATGGTATATATATACTGTATAAAGGGATTTACAACATATGAAAGTTGAATTATGGATGTCAGTACACAACCACTTCATAAGTCGAGGACTACATGTAATCAGCATGAATGTTGTCATGTTTCAGAGCTTTAACTGCTAAGCATGGCTTGTTAGCTGGGAGAATGTTTTTGGCTCAGCTGAATGTGCAGGGTCAGAATGGTGACCTCTGGTGGTACCTTGGAGTTGGCATCCAGCTCCAGAGCTTTCTGGTAGAAGTCCATAGCTTTGCTAAACTCTTTCATGGCCTCTAGTGCAGCTGCTTTGCGAGTGTAGCCCTTTACTGAAGACAAGGGCAAGAGACAAAGAGGAGAGAAAATTAAAACACTGTCCTTTAATAGCACTTGAGCTACAAGAGCATAAAAGGAAAAGGACAGCAGGTGGTTGTAACTTACTGAAGGTGGGGTCCAGTCTGATACACTCTTCACAATCCTACACAGACAAATAAGTGTGAGGCTTTTCTTTACCATACTGACAAAAGTTTTTAGCTTAAGAAATGGAGGCCTTCTAAATGTGACACTATCCATTTGTACCATAATGGGAAATGACCACTGTAATCTCGTAAGCAGTCATAACATACTTTCATCATCTTCCACTATAGCCATATCTTTATTGCAACAGCACAGTTAAAGTGACCACGTGGTCTATGTTTCTAAAAACTGATTTAATGCATTTTGCTGGGACAGGTTGAAAAACATACAAACATCAGTACTTTACTTTCAGTTGTCAATAAACATGACTATTCCTCACATTTCAAATGTTTTTCTTTAACTCAAATTTATCGCATTCATAATCTATTACTGCATGTCAATGTGTGTAACAAAGCATACTACTGGAAAATAACAGTTGCATTAAACTGAACTGAAGGTTAACCTTTAGAGTACAAAAAAGTATGTCTAAAGTGTATAAACATGCAATTAATGAAACATGTTAATATGGATACATTAAACAACTAAAACAAACAAGCCTAGTTAATTTAATTTTTGGTCAAATGACGGAGTTTTTATTTGTAACTATAATGTTGCAATAAGTTAAGTGTTGAGAAATTAAATACATTAAAAAAAATAACACAAAGAAGGATACTTGGGTGAACAAATGCTTATGTAATCTGATAGTTTTGTTGAAGACCTGAAAATATTCAGTGTCAAAAATTTGCAATAATTGAGGAATGCAGGAAGGACATTCCACAGCACTGCACATTGATGTGGTACCAGTTAACCACAATCCTAGGATAGTACATCAGATCAAGGAAAACAGAATTTGTGTACTCATACACTCTGAAAAAAAAATCTAACTGCTCATTTTGTTCTTCACGCAGATGAGCAAGGAACAGAAAAAGTGAACCTAATTCTACCAGAGTCCTAAGCGAGCACTGCTGATGGCCTGTAATACAGCATAAAGCAAGACAAAGCAATGTACCTTGAGAGCAAGCTGAAACTCCAGCAGCTTGGTGTAGCATGCTGCACGATTGCTAAACAACTTGGCATCATTTGGGTTTCTCTTGATGGCTTCTGTGTAATGTTTCATGGCCAGAGGATAATCACCTGGAGTAGGGGGGTTTAACGGTAGGTCACTACAATGTTAATAAAAGTGATTTACTTTTGACATCAAATCTGACAAAATGTACCATCGCTTCTGGCAATTGTTGGTTCTGGAATACCAAAGACTGTATTAAGTTGCTGACTAAACAGAAACAAGCTGTTTCCATAATGACCATAAATCCTTAAGACCGAAATTGTAGGGGCACACAGTCAAAATGGTTTCTTTAAGCAAACGGCTTACATTTTCACCTTCATCTTCCATATTTTCAGATTTTACTAATGTTAGGAGAAAACGTTTGTGTTTGAGAACATCTTTTCAAAGATAAATGGTACTACTCTAACTTCAACACCCTTCCTTACCCTTCTGGAAGGCCTCATTGCCTTTGTTCTTCTCCTCCAGGGCCAAGTCAGGGTTGATGTAGGCCAACTTCTCCTGCTCCTTCACAATCTTCTCTGCCTGTGGTGGATTGAAAAACATGAAAGGGGGCATGAAGAGTGGCACGAGGGGTGTGAGGGAGGAACTGCTGGCACATGGTCAGGCAGACCTGTTGGCACTTCTTCAACACTTCAGGAGTGCGATGCTCAGTCAAACTCTTATTGTAGAACTGGATGGCATCTGTATACTTCTCCTGCTTGAAGTACGAGTTTCCAATTCTTGCATAAGCCCTGGGAAAGGAGGTTCCAGGGGTTAGACAGGAACAGAGTAAATGAACAGCAGAACTTCACTAACCAATCTGAAAGTCATGCAAACCGAAACTTTACCGGGGGAAAGGATCAGAATGGACTAACTGGCATTGCAGCAACAATGTAAGGCCTCAGTAAATTTAATTTAATATGAAGCACTTTTAAAGTTTAAGAAGTTTAAATGACCCAAGCTCTGTCTTGATATGTGTGCAATAACCATCACTACTACACTTAGCACCCATATTTGAAGAACATTTCCATTTGCTATCACAGCAGTAGCATCTTGTGAAATTTGAGTAAATATGACTTGGAAATGTGCAGGACTGACTCAGGAATACCTTCCTGCCAACATCCACACGACAGGAGGTGTTGAGGAGAGACTCACTTGGCGATTTGTCTGTAGTCCTCACGGTTCTCTCTGCCCACCTCAATGGCTTTCTCGCAGAGCTCCCGACACTTCTCAAACTCTCCTTTCTCAAAGTACACAGCTGCAGAGAAACATTGTTAAAAACAGTTATACAACTGCAATGACAAACAAAAACGGGCAGCTGGTAGCGTAGTTGTTAGTACCACTGCCTTTGGACCAAAAGGTTGCAGGTTCAAGTCACCTCCAGCTGCAGTACTCTTGAGCAAGGTACTTACTCTAATTTGCTCCTGTAAAATTACCCAGCTGTATAAATGTTTAAACAGTTGTATAAACCATATTATAAGTCGCCTTGAAGAGTCAGCTAAATGAATAAATGTTGAAAAGCTGCATTTTGTTTCAAGAACATTTTTACAGAAACATACAATTTCTTAAATACTAAAATTATGCCCAATTCATCCACATGAACACTACCAATTCTATTTGGTGAGACAAAAAAAGATGTAAACTAGAAACACAATACATAGCAGCACACTAAAAGCAGAAAGGAAATGAACCACTATTTATCAAAACTACTTTTACTGTATAAAGGTAAAATAATATAACTACTATTAGTACAATTACTACTCTTTATTGCACCCATATAACATTAATGTTCTGCGGTGGCAAAACATTTTTTCCTTCATACCAACATTGCTGTTTGTATTTCAATTTCAGAAGAAGAGTGGC
This sequence comes from Scleropages formosus, assembly GCF_900964775.1. Lineage (NCBI taxonomy): Eukaryota > Metazoa > Chordata > Actinopteri > Osteoglossiformes > Osteoglossidae > Scleropages > Scleropages formosus. The sequence continues at coordinate 10,215,154 of NC_041818.1, read as the reverse complement.
TTCAGTGCCACCTATTCAGTCAGTACCACCACCCCTCCCGGATGATATATTTGCACAGCTCAAGTGTGTAGCTGAGATTTACATGTTTATTTAGCAGAGGCTTTTCTCCAAAGCAACTTCCAATGAACTCGATGTAGTGTCATCAGCCCACACACCTTATTCACCAGGGTAAATTACATTGCTAGATACACTACTTGCAATGGGTCACTCATCCATACATCAGTGGAACACACTCTCTCTGTAAGGGAAGGTTACCTGCTTGGTTCAACAGGTATGTCATGTTGGTGGGATCATGTTGCTGTGCTGATTCATAGTGCTTCAGTGCAGTGGCAAAGTCCTTCTTTTTGTAGGCCTCATTACCAAGTTCCTTCTCCTTCAGAGCCTGAATGTACAGTGGCAGGTTGAAGCAGAACAGTTGAGCACACAGGAGAGAGATTGTGTAAGCCGCTGGTTGAGTACCATATTGGTCCTTATTTTTATTGTCATAGCCATTTCACATGAACTGCTTCTTTTAATATTCAGCTGGTTAAAATCTTGATCAAAACTGCAAACTGAGCAGGTCTTTTTAAATTATTGAGGATGAATTGTAGTTGCAAGATTGATTAGCATCAAAATTATGGACTTTAGGGGGGAGGTAGTGGCTGTTTCTCTGGAAATCCATTGTTCCAGACGTCTTGCATTTTCACACACCATACGAAAATCTCAACGCACGTATGCATCTTCCTGAAAAATGCAAGTTAAATAAACATGAAAGAGTTACTGCACCTTTCACTGCTTTCAACACATGGTTAATTGAAAATAATGAACAAAAAAAATCACAATGGACAACACTGTGAAACTCCTGTGAGGCTGCCTTGCAAACTTTGAGAGAAGAGGCCTGGGTCATGTGTTAGATGTACTCTGAATAGTTGACATCTAAGACCAGAGGAGATAGGCCTATATGCATGGCTCTTCCGAAGGTGCGTTTTGTAAATGTTAGTGTCCGTGCTCAAAAAAACATCCTCATTAGTTTTTAAGTTCTCTTTCCAAAAAAAGAAGACAGACACACACTTCAGCTGCTGTCCACTGCTCCAGTGTTGTGGTTCCACAGACTGAATGTGCTATGCTGCTAGACATGAAAGTGACAGATTACAGGGCCAGAATGCCGACACAGTATCCACTCATCCAAACAAGGCTTTACACAGACACCCGAGCAAGCAGAGGGGATTGCATTCATTCTCTACACCCTTTCACACCTGTCTCTTGTTCTCAGGCAGATCCTCTTCTTTTGGAGGCGGCGGTTGTGGTTTGGGTTTTGGGGCTGGGGTGGGCTCTTCTTCCTCTTCCTCAACTCCAGCCAAATCAAAGCCCAGCAGGACAGAAAGTGTGGTCATCACCCGAGGGTCCTGTAACTTCCTGAAGTAGAGAGAACACAGAATATAAACGCTATTGCACATCAGAAACCTGTTTTATTTACTGTTGTCATACATAATGACAATCATCTGCTCATGTCCCCAGTACATCTGAAAAATCAAATACACAAGACAAGTTTAAACACTCAAGGCAGTTGTTTTTAAAACAATACATACAAAACTTACACTCTAAAAACAGTAAGTTTATTGAAAATATAAATGACACATAGCTTCAACAAAATTAAGTTTTGCATAAGTTTGTTGTGGCATTAAAGAGAAATCCACAGTGTAATTTCAATAAGGGAGTATAGCAACTACAGCATTCCTGCTGAATATCACACGACTGAAATATAGTACAGTGGACAAAAACAGGCAGTCCCCAGATTACAAACAAGTTTCGTGTCTGCGGTTCGTCCAAGTCAGATTTTGACTCAAGTTGGAACAGTTAGGTATAGTGGGTATCCAATGTCAGCCTGTCAAACGTTTTTCTTTGTATATATCGTGCACATTTCTATGCTTAAACATTAAAGAAACACAAATATGAGATGTTTTAGTGTTACAGTAATAATACAATGTAATAACTAATAAACGTAACTACAGTATTTATAACAGCGATATAAAGACATAAATGTTACTACTGTCATGATGAACAGTAGAGGCTGGACCCAAGTGCAGGATCGTCTATTCAGAATCAAAGGACTAGATGTGTTCGGGGATGGGCGAATGTTCGGTTGATTGGTGAACTGAACAGAGGTGAGGATCTGAAACTGTGGTCGAGGGACAAGGCAGGCGGTCGTTTCTACGAGATGTGGAAGAGGTCTGGGAAACTATGAGGGACAGAACTTGGAAGAGGAACGCAAGGTAGGTTTGAGAATGCAGAGGGGATGGTTGTCTCGAGTTGGATTCCACAGTTGGGAAGAGGCTGAGAAATGTCTTATAGCCAAGTACTCCGATATATAAGAGAGAGAGTGTGTGCTCCTGCAAAACATTAAACAAACTTTAATGTTCACTTTCCAATGCTCGTTGGCATTTCATCTTTTTCCAATCGCTTTATTATTTACACTTCAGTATCCATCGTGATTGTTTCCCTTTTCTTTGATGAATCACATTTACACTTTGTTGCCATAGTTAGGAAGGGGGGAAAAAAACCAACAAAAAAATTAAAGCCAAATACAGTAACTCACGAGACACTGCTAACAGCACTGTGGCCCGACTAAAAAGGAGGAACTCTGTCCTACCTCGGGCTCACACACCCCACCCATGAGATGACGAACTGCTGTAGACGCGCAATGTTTTGATGCGGGTTGCAAAGTAGTGCCCGCTTGCTATTAAAACCCATTGTGTGCAATTTGATTTTTAAAAGGGTAAATTATGAAGTTCTGATTTTTACATAAGGGTGACCAAAAAAAAAAAAAAAACTTCGTCAGCAAAGGGGTAGTTTGTATGCAAATCGGACACTTGTAACTCTAGGACTGCTTGTACACAAAGGCATATAGTGGAGACAAAATAGAACCAGACTCCCTGAAAGCTCTGTACAAGCTGAGAAAGGACATGACATTTAGAGTTCCTATACCATCTCTACCACCTGTTACTGCCAATACAGTCTCCTTTGGTTTACTCTCCTAGTTACCATAAAATTTACACGATACTTGTATATATAATATATACATTTATGTGTCTTCATCAAGATAAACCCCATTTGTAAAGTCAAAGTTTAAACAACTTTTGATAGACCTGCATATTCAAAAATCTGAATGTTCCTTCACTATTTAAGATGAAAGACATTAGCTTCCATTTAACACCTGCAAAGTGAGATTACTAAAATCTAGAATATATAACCTGTTCGAAGGTCTGTGTGGTGAATGATGAATTAAAAAAAAAAAAAAAAAAAAAAAAAAAAAAAATGGACAAAAAAAAAAAAAGGGGGCATAAGGTAGCATAATGGTAAGAGCCACCACCTTGAGCAAAGCATATCCAAAACTGCTTCGGTAAAAATTTCGAACTGCATAAATGGGTAAGTAATGTAACAATGTATTTTAACATTCTAAGCTGTTTCAGGGAAAAGCATCAGCTAAATGTATTAGTAACTACAAGACTAAAGTCTGGTGAGTAGACTAAGGGTGTATTTCAGATTCTGAAACTTTTCCCAAATATTGTTCAAGTTAACCACAATACAGTTACCATGACAATGACATGTACAGAACTTTGAATCAGTGCAATCGATTCTCTTTACTACATGATTATATACAATTAGCCTATACAGGATTTGTACATTTCATTGCCAATTTCTCCCACGCTGTTCCCTGAAAAAAATATGAAGCCAAATTCTCAGTTCTCTTAAATGGACCTACAGTTGCTGCACTAATAAATTTTACATACGTTATTCAGAACGTGAATGGAAACAAAGCAAAGAAGAGATTCCACGTGTAAAAAGTGCATGCTAAACACAGATTAAAGCAGAACTCACGTAGCAAGATCAGATGGCCTGTTCCTGAGTTGTTCTAATAGTTCTCTGTACCCAGGCTCAGACAGGAGTGCCCGGGTTCGAGGATCACCCTCTAGCTTCTCGTACAAATTAGGTATAGCAAAAGGGTTCATCATTTTCTTTTCTATAGTAAGGGGGGGAAGAAAGAAAGAAATGTCAACTTCAGATTTTATACTTTCTACCAAGACACTGTTGGCCACATAACTATCATTTACATGAAGAAGCAGTGAAGTTGTATACCTGAATATGTGCACGAGTCAAACTTTAAAGAAAGGAAGCACGACATAAATGGACATGTGTGCCCATTCTCATGTTTCATTTCCATTTACCTGCTAGGCGAACATCGACATTCTGAAGTCCCTCTTTCAGTTGCTGGTTGTTTGGCTCTCGTTTCAGTCCTTCCTGATACGTCTCCTTGGCCTCATCAAATCTCTTAAGAAACTCTAATGCAGCAGCCTTTCGGGAATAGCCCTGCAAGTACAAAACAGTTATTCCTTTATGACTTGAAGCAATGTATAGTAAGCCGTTTCACAGCTATGCAGAGAGAGAAAACTGCATAAAGGCCAACAGTTGTAGGAGTATACCACTGACCTTGCCCCAGTCTGGTTTGATCTCAACAGTCTTGCAGGCATCCTTCAGGGCATTCTCGTAGTCTCCCTTTTTCGCATAGGCCGCCGAGCGATTGCTGTAGAGCACATGGTTGGAAGGGTCTAGAGTCAAGGCCTCTGTGTAGCAGCGAATGGCCTCCTCCAACTGCCCACTGCTTAGTGCCTTGTTCCCCTTCTCTTTCAACTCTGATATCTATGGAGAAAAGCAAATCCTGATCAATGCAACAACTGAGTGTTTCAAAGACAGAAAAATCCAAGTGAGAGATTGTAGGAGCGGAGCAAAAAATATTGAGCGTAACTGAGAAGGTGAAAACTTGACAAAGACAGATGAAGGAAGTGAAGAAGTCATGAGAAAATGTACAATACAGCGTGAGAACTACAATGACTGGTGTCAGGATAAACTGGATGAGCCAAATATTATCAGCATGACAGCATGCACAAACCACACTGTATGAAGCTACACTGTACACTGCTGGTTAACAAACACTGCAGTTTAATTAGGTTTACCTATCCCCCCAGCACAACAAGAGAGACACCACTTAATGTGCATTACTACGTTAACAGGTCCCTTCGCCTTCCAACGGTTCTTAGTGCCACTGCTTGAAGAGAATCAATAGCGACCTGCCTGGCTGTACAACAAGGAAAGTAACCATTTCACTCGATCCGCCAACAGCGCGGACACGAGTCAGTCAGTGACAGGTTGCCCCGGTCCGATGTGTAATATACAGTATGTCGTCGTGTGTGTAAACGCAGCTTCTCAGCACCACTCACTGCGGTCACACACACACACACTTCGTGGTGCCCAACAGCAAAACACACACACACACACACACACACACACACACACACACACACACACACACACACACACACACCTCAGCCTGCGTCCTGCACTGCTGCGCGGATCAGTTACTAAGTCGGTTCCAATCCCCCCACACGACGTAATATTTACTGCCATTGATTCAGCTGCCTGTCAGTGTCAACGTAAAGCCACAACAACACACACACACGAAAAAAAGTCACCAAAAGCCGGAAAAAAAAAAAAACGCTCAAGCTGAACGAAGCAGACAAACCAACGGCTGAATAAGCTAGTTAGCTACCTAGCTCAGCTGACCCTTCGCACTGCTACACTCTCTTCTCCCCACGTTGCGCTAGTATTTCTTCTGGTCTGGACGTTAACGCTACAGAACTGCACAGCTACCGTGACTACCTCGCACGTAACGTACCGCATAGCAATTGAGAGTTAAAGTTTCATATTACAATGTGAAATTTAAAGAGTAATCAACCGCCGGTACCCATACGTACTTTCTCCATCTTCCTACCATGAGGTTCCAGAAGATACTGCGAGATGACAAGGCTCCTACTCCTCCCTCTAGAATCTATTAATGAGCCCCCGACAGGCAAAGGAAGGCCGCCCCTTGTGAAATTCTATTGGTCAACCGGTATGTCAATCAAAGGCAGTGCCGCATCGTTTCTGTTGTAGTGAAAACGATGGGTCTACTCATAATGACGTACAACAATCCGCTCGATCTGACAGGAAGAAATCACTGTCTATCAAACCTTAACCAGAGCTGCACATTGGCTGATTTTCGCGTGTAGCGACATATCGGTTGGGTATGAAAATTTTCGTTGCCCATGCACACGCAGACAAGGCGGGGTCTGCATCGAAGTTTCTGGGCCTATCGCTTTTCAGTGTTCTGGAAGTTTCGGAATGTACGATTGGTGAACCACTTGGTCCATCAAGTATTCCGCCATTTTCTTTTTGTGTCACTGAGGCACCGTACTTCTGATTGGTTACTGTAGTCCAGTGTAATCTGATGCAGTTAATGGAGACACTCGGTTGTCGTCAGAGTGTAGTCCAAATCCCTTTTATCGAGTTATTCTTGAACTACACGGTAAAATGGCAACTTTTAGTTGAAAGTCAAGTCTGCTTCTGTGAATTGGACCTTCAAGTATACGCCACGTGTAAATATCTTTAGAAAACTAACTACACTCACGGCGTTCTACACGTTAGCTAGCAGTCATTTCCTAGGTGTGTGTGTAATGTGTGTATATATATATATAATATATATATTACATACTTGTAAGACGGAGCTGCGGGACGCAAAGCCCACGATGTGATTGGCGGCGCGCGGCGTGCCGTTATTTTCCCAGCATCGCCTGTGTTACATACTACCCCCTATATAGTATATGAAAGTAGCTGAGGTGTCAGCTCGCACTAGTGCTTCTTGGAAACCTGTAAGGGGGAGTAACCTGGCGTGAGGTCGATAGCGAAAGTGTCCCGTTCGGTCAGCTGGTGCCGTTACTATCATTAGCATGGCGTTTCAAATGTCTGCGCTCGCCACTGCAGGCGTGCTGCTGTCCCGCGGCCGTGCAGTCTGTCGCGCTCCCGTGCTCGTTCCCGCGCTCCACTCTACAGTCACTGTCCGCTCCGGCCGCTCAGAGGTTCACCGAGAAGCGGCTTTCGGCGGCGCCGGCGAAGCCTTCAGCAGGGCGCCTTTCACTGCACTTGCAACTCTTGTACCCGTGCAGCCCGCTCTCTTGTTGTTCGGAAACAGCGGCGTAAGTGCTTCATTCTCGACGAGTTCCGCGGCTCCGAAGGGTCCTCGCAGCAGTCGGGGCAGGCGGAGGTGCTGGGCTCTGCTGGCCGCCCTCGGCCTCTCCACCACCGTCGGCTGCCTGCACTCCGGCACGGTGTCGGCGGCCATGGCCTCCAGCTCTGACTCCATCAATCTGGATTCACCCGACACCGACTGGAAAGAGGCCAAAAGTTAGTGCTCAGTCTAATTTTGTAGGAGTTTTAAACTGAGGCACTGCTTTCCCTGTGGGAAACGGGTGAAACACAGAAAGAAAACACTAACTGGGGGGCATAACTAGTAGTAGTGAGTTGAGTCCAAGTTTATTATTAGTCTTGAAGTTCGTTTTTAAACAGGGTAATGTCGGGTAATTTGGGCAGCCCAGGGAGTCCGAGAGTCCAGTCCTTGTGTGTCTCACAGTGGCGACCTGTCGTGTCATGTCCGTGTGTCGCAGAGCTCCTGCTGTCCGCGAGCCCGCGCGAGAGGCGGCGGCTGTACAGAGTGTCCGAGGTGCTCCCGCTCAGCCAGATCCCCGTGTGGACTCCCTCCGCCGGTAAGCCAGGTCCCCTCGCCACTACTCCTTCAGCACTAACCACATATTAAAGTTCTCTCACTGTCACACGTCAGCGTATTCTGCACGGCCTTCGCGGGAGGTCCCGTCCAGCGCGCGGCTCACCGCAGCTCGCGCGCTCCGCCGAAACACACCGCTCCCCCAGCGCGCGGATGAGCGCGTGCAGCGGTCATAATGAAGTTGGCATAATCCTTAAGGCTGCAGAGGAGCTCTAAAGTTGGCCCGTCCTCTTACGCAGCCTGGCATCGCAAGTCTGTTCGTTACTGCGTTTTACCTACCGCTCAAAGTCACTTTAGTTGAACAGAGCTTAATCAATAAAAGCTGATATAGTCGAAGCTGTAAAAATAACTTTTAACACTTCCATCCATCTATGCATGATTATCAGTAATTGGTTGACTGGTGCAGGGTTGCAGCATGTCTCAGAATCTCTGGGTGCATCCTGCCTGGACCGGACAGCACTCCATTGCAGGGTAGTCATGCGTGTACAGGGTCATGCTCTGATGTCCAGTTCACCTGAATGGCCTGTGGGAGAGAACTAAAATGCCTAGAGGAAAGGTGATTGCACACAAACTGAGCAGAATCTATGCAGATTATACACAGATTGAGCTGGATTTGAACCTATGCCCCAAACAGCTCAGATGCTGTGAGGCAGCAGCATTAGCCACTGTGCCAGCCCATAAAAATCCTTCTCTCCACAAATTCCTATTCAGTGATGATTGTTGATAGGTTCATCCAATAAACATGTGCAGCGTTGCTATTCTCACTATTGATCATCAACACCATGCATTCTGGAAACGCTCACGCTGGAAGCAAGTTCAGTGACATCAGTTCCATGCTTGAGTTTGAATGTGTTACTTTCAGCTAACAGCTGGGTGAAGAAGCACAGGCTGCTTACACTCCACGGCAAACACAAATTGTATTAAATAGAATGGTGAAAAAAATGTATGTAAATGTGAATTGGAAAGTGTTTGTTTGAAAATTAGTAATATGAATGTCTGCAACATGAGTCAATGAACTTAATGTAAAATATCAACTGTTTCATGGTCAAGTGCTGTTATTTGGGATTTGATCCTGTATCATAGACAGGAGGGTGAACATTTCTCTTAACACCTGTTGTGTGTTTCTGGGCTCCTACGTTTGTCTAGTATTCCAGAGCTGTGACTCACTCATCTACAGTGGGATGATGGTGAGGATGACTTTTTTTTCCCCCCCCTTTAAGGACAGACTACTGGTGAGACCTGTTATCAGGTTAATGAGGTGCTGAACAGCAAGATCTCTCTCTTCAGAGGTGACATCACCAAGCTGGAGGTAGATGCCATTGTTAATGCAGGTAAGAGGAAATGTCACTTTGCCATTTTCTCAAATGTGTTTTTTTTTCTACCCTCACTGACCAATTTGCAGCTGATACGGGCTTCTCTCATTGGTCACAGATGACAGTAATTAAGTGACCTTTGCAATTACATGAGGCATAGCCTCTTGGGAAACCACATGTCTTGCTAGGTTGATCATACACACATCTATATTGCCTAAACAATATTGTACAGGTACAGTCCAAAGCATCTTATGAGGTTTTCTTCATGTGTTTTTCTGTTGGCACTCAGTTTTGTAACTGTGGTAAAATGTATTAATAAACAGTCCCTTTGAACTTACTGTCAAATTCCCAGAGTTTATCTACAGCTGAGTATTATTTTGGCCAAAATTTCAGCAGAATGAGTAAAGTTTGGTGTTAACTAGAATAAGGTCAGGTTTTAATTTGAAAAAAAGAAGTATAAAGGCCAGATACAAAGCGTTTGAGTACTTGTTCTCTTACTTTTGTTGAATGTTATCACATGGATTTTGAAAAATGATTTATATGTAAATAATGTGGCACAGTATTAACTTGAATTGTTGTACCACTACATGGCAGTAAATGAGTTCAACTGGATTTTCCCTTTTTACATTTCAGTTTTTCAAACATATGATTTACATGATGCCATTTACTAACTGCAATGCAATAGCAGACCAGTGTGTTTTTTAAGGATGTGATAGTACTGATGATGATAATGGGAACATTTCAATTATTTCAGACAGGAGGATAATATTTACCACTGGAATCAGTCTAATGCAAACTGCAAGCTTTTGAATTTTTATTTACTGTTAATAAGGGTCAGATCTGAAACTACTAGTTATAGTGAATTTTTTTGTTTTTGCATGAAGCACAGATAGTTTCTGCTCTTTGACACCTGTACACTGTCTCATAGATGCTTTTGCTACATAATTTTGACAACGTCCTGCCAAAAGACAATTTAAATCCACAAATACATCTCCGGACCCACAAACACACATGGAATGTCTTGAGTAGGATGTGTTTTGATTCAGTTCTGTTGGCAGGTACTGGTGTGTGGTGATGTGCACCGGCAGAAACTGTGGTATTGGATAAAATGACTGTGCTTTGACAGTCACATGTGTGTATCTAGGATTCTTAACCCTTTAATCACTCTACATGTTACAGCACGGTACTGCTTGTGTTTTCTTCAGCAAACCTGTTTTTATTTTTTGCCTCCTACCACCTCTGTGTTTCTGCTACCATAGTGTACGTATGTAATTAAGACCTGAATGTTGTCACTCATTTATTACTAAACCAGTGAAATGAGTACAGATTAATATGAAAGACATCAAACACAACTATGCATAGATAAGGAGGGGAGTGTGAATGTGAAATGTAGTCAAAGCTTTTTATGCCCATCCCACACTGTTCACCTCCATCAATTTATTCTGTCAAGTTTTTTTTTTTTTTTTTTCTTTCTTTATGTGCCTGAGTGATTTGGATCTTGCTTTGTGTGGTCTGCACAAAGTAGAGATTCATACAGTACAACAAGTATTTCCTCTGTTTTGTTCATTACATGTATAAAGTTTTGACCAGACAGATACCCCAGCAAAGAAATGAAAAGCTGAATAGGTCTGTTTTCAGTAATTTAATGGCACCAGTGTGGCATACTTTGTGATGTTTATTATTTAGTATGAGAAGAAATGTCCCAGTTATGTGGTGTGTTGCGAGATGCATGACCATCTGTGCTGCATGTTGTGACTTGGCCAGCAGATAGCAGTGTTTATTCATATACTGTAATTCTCCATCGGTGCTCAGAATTTTCTTCCAGCCAAATGTGGAGAAAATTCTAATGTCTCTCTCAACACTAACCACACATCTGGGTCACACATTTCAATAGTACGCATAACCAACTTGCATGTACAGATTTCAGGTGCATATTACATACATACATGACTGCATGAATCAATATCATTGCAAAAAAACTGCAAATGATTATGTATACAGTTCATAGCATACATTATTCATTGGTGCATTTATCAGGCAGTTTCGAACACATGCTGTTGTGACTGGAGACATTCAGGCTCAGCGAGATATGAATAAAACTGTGTTTATCCTTTGCTCTGAGAACTGGATGTGTGTCTTCATATCTGACGGGCCTTCGGTCTAACCCTTACAGTGAGGAAAGTCTGCTAACAAACACAGCGGCCTTTGTTTTGTATTGCCACCCTTTTGAATTTTATTCCTGTGCACATCAGCTGGTATACAGATATCCAGTCCCGATGAACCAGTTCTCTTCGGAAGTTCACATAGGTTGTAGGGGTGATGGGCTGGAAAAACCTGAGAACAAAAAGAGCAAGCTTATAGAGAGAATAGAATGAAAAACAATGAAGGCCAAGAAGAGAGACTGAAGCAGGTGTGTTTGGGCAGTTTCCATGCAACCACTGGGCATTAATGAACACTTTACTGTTTACGTAAGTGTCAATATGCATATAATTAGTGATGGGAATTGAGCTCATATTGCACAAGACAAAGTGGTGTGTGTGTGTGTGTGTGTGAGAGAGAGAGAGAGAGAGAAGTTGTAGTACAGAACATTAGGAGTATGATGCATTTTCACGTCTGTAAATTTATTTTCAGGATAGGTGAAATTAGCGAATTGGATGTTGTGTGTCACGGATGTTCCAGAGCAGGCTCCAGAAGTAAATTAGTTCAGTAGTACCTACTGTGCATATGAGGGCTGATCTGAAGTAACCTGGAGTGCACCGTTATGCCATGTCAGTGACATTTGATCGGTGCTGCATCACTAAAGCTTGAAAAACAAGTGGTTTGAGACTTAGGATCAGTCCAGTTTTAATTTTTTCCACTTTTGTCAGATATTATTTCTTTTACTCACAATCCAGCATGGGATTATTTTGGGATAAAAAGGGGGGGAAATTTGTCTGCCTTGTTGTCTATGTCACCATTTTCATGCAGATTCCGAAAGGTGCCAGACATTATTTAAATTACATTTTTGTTTGGCCCCAGGCCATCTCCGTTGTAGAGCTGAGCTTTGAATATGTCAAAATGGTGACAGTAATATCAAAATGTTATGTGATGTCACTTGTTATACTTTCTTTTTTCTGGGGCTGTTTGCATGGATAGCAACATTTGTAAATATTTACTTCAAACTTTAAGTGCTGTTTACTGTCAACACTTGCGTAATGCAGTATATGCAGATAGTGCATTCATAACAGCTTCTAAAAGTAAGTCTATCACAACTTGTAATTACAGTTTAATTACTTTTTTCATTGCTCTGCTCTTATGCACCCACTGCCCACCATACAACTAAATGACTAGAGACTTGGAAATTGATTCTAGATCATGCATGTACATATATAATGCTCCCAGTACCTACTGCTTCTTAAAATGATGTTCAGTGCTGACAATTCCTGGTGTTTCGTAATTAAATCGTTACTTATTTTAAATGGCACTAACATTGTATATTCATTTTGTATACTTTCTATATTAAAAGTTACAAACCTTCTTCAAAATATTTTCTTTTTCAATGAGGAGTATGAGTTCTCACTATGTGATATTGCTTTAACTGCAGATTTAGGCAGCAAGTAGTGTGGTGGTAAAGGATATTGACTTGTAACCTCAGGCCAGGAACTTAGTTTTTTAAGGGCACAACAAGAGTAGGCTTTGATGTTTGAATTGTAAAGGGAACAAGATCTATTTTTCCTCCCTTGAACTTTTGAGGTTAGGGTTTTGCTGTCAGTGCAGTGTTTCTCTCGGTTTTCAAATCAAATTAAAAATATACTATTTAGTTTCACTAAATGTTTGTTTTATTTCAGTACTGTATCCATCAAGTAGCTTGTACATCATTATAAGTTCTCTTATACCTCATCCTTAATATTTTTGGTAAGTATAGCCATTTTGAACACCTTCTGGAAGGTATCTGGACTTGGACTGTTCTCGTAGTCAAAGATGCAACACTGTCATTGAGATAGTTACCTTAAAACCCAAGGTGGGGACCAGCTGAAGCAGTGTCAAAACCTGTTTTGTTTGGCTTAAAAATGTGATTTCATGTGATAATGATTTAACTTGCCATCGATATCAGGTTTTTGAAAACACTACAGTAGTTTAATTTTCATAAATACAGATTCTCTGTGTTGACTTGTGAATTAGCCTTAAAGGGAGGCTAGTAAAGAAGACCTGGCTGCTGCCTCCTTGAGTCATGTCCCCATCACCACCCAGTTATGAGTTGCACTTGAACAGCTGCACAGACCTTGGTCATTATCTTATGGCTCCCAACTTTGGCCTTTATGTGTAGATACTGTTTAATTCTGTTGACATTAAGGGCTTCTGTTGAAGATAATGTGCCTGGTTATGAAACAGTTATGGATGTAACCTACTTAGAATGTTAGAAACCAGACTAACAGGCTTGCATGAGTAAAGATCTGATTTCAGTGGTTAAATTACTAAATTGCAAAGGGAAATTCACATCTACAGTGGCATATAGTGAGCCATATTATACTAAATGAGATTATTTGAAAAAAGTAGACTTGTCATAATGAAATTAAAATGGCACAAAGCCATTTTACAGCCAATTTTTGAGTTTTTTTTTTTTTTTTTGAAGAAAAGAGTCTGTGATGTGAAAGCAAGTTGATAATCCAGTTGCTGGACAACAGGACACTGATTTGTTTACCAATTAGCTTTGAATAAAATGTCAGCTAAAGAACAAAACAAAGCTTTGTGCTCCCCTTTCTATATAGGCAGTATCGATTGGCATTAGCTAACGTAGGTTATTGGATTCTGTATGCAACTGAATTTCCCCCCAGGGACTAAAAGTATTTGTCACTCTTATCAATCTATCGGTCTTGTATGAATGCGTTGTTTTCAGCACATCACAGGCCTGCTGCTTTTTCACTGAGAACAATTACAAACTGAACAGTGGGATTGTTACTTAGTTAAATTCTAAAACGACTTAAACAAGTTTGAGCTGCTATCTTGCCTGGCATGTAAAGAAATGTATTGATTATTGATGTGGAACACTTTTGAGAAATCTGAAATGGGGTGTGACATTGCATTGTATGAGCTAATCTTGTATTTTATTTGCAGGAAATTTTCAAACAACTTGTAGTACACTATATCCCCAGCATGTCTGTTAAGCTTGAGAAAGAGTTTTGAAGTTTGGGCACTCCTTGAAATAGGCATTGTACAGCTGATCTGCTATCCTGTAGACTCCTTTTGTGTGTTTTATTAAATAACCCCCTCCCCCTTGGCTGCTTTCCCTCACCTCAGCAGGAATCCTTTATTTCTCAGATGTCTTTGTCATTTTGAGACAGGTCAACAAAACAAACATACAACTCATGAAGCCTTGCGGTAACTTGCAGGCCTAATTTGCATGTTGCTTGTCACTTTCCTTTCAATTTGCATAAAAATAGTGGTATATGGCTCAGAACAACAGGACAAATGGATAAAAGCTACAGTATTTTTATCTATTCTACCCACTGCTAATCCAGTGTACCACCAATACTGCATGGTGACATGAATAAAAATGTTTTATGTGTATAATTGTTCACAGAAGGTAGTACTCCCCACCCCAAAAACAACACACAAACTGATGTGCAATGTATGTATGGTAGTAATTTATGGGAACAATACAATTTAAGTATGGAAAGCCACAGAGAGATCATAATCAGTCAGCACCAAACAGGCAAAAACTGTGAAAGGCCCTGTTTTGTATTCATGGTGAGAGTTAGTGCCTTGAGGTTCTGACCCTCAGGCACTTTAATCTTCTTTCGTAAATAGGTTGAGGTTAGCTGATCCTGAATTGGAGCTCTGATATGGAGTTCCTGCCAGTCCTCATACATCCATTTCCCTTTCAGAATTAAAAATAAAAAAGGTTACTCTCCCTTACTGTTTAATTCAGTACCTCTCACAATAGAATCTTGTGAAAAAATGAGAATGAGATCTACGTTGTAGCTGTCAGTGGTGAGTGGTTACATGAGACCTACAGTTTGCATATTGAGTCTTCCCTAGCGAAGAGCTCATGGAGAAAGGTGCAAGTGACATTTTTGAAGCTCATTGGAAGTCGCTTTGGAGAAAAGCATCTGCTAAATGAATAAATGTAAACGTGAAGCCTGGCTTGCAGATTTGTTTATAAGACTGAGTTCCATCATTTTTAGTCTATATAACCTTCCCCCATATAAAAGGGGTCCATACAATGGTAAACAGCTTACGAAAATATGTACCCCCCCCCCCCCCCAACAGCAGTCTTATTTTTCAGTACAATTGAATTTTTCTGTGGCTATGTAGTGCTTTTACTTTCACTTCAGGTATTTTATTTACTGCCTGCTGTATTTCACTGTGCAAGTCATATGGATGCTAATCTTCCCCCCCAACAAAATCATCTACTATACAATCAGTTATGCTGTAAAGCAATAGTTGCATTCCTAGAAAAGACTTACACTAATAATGTAAAAATAAGGGTTTAAATGGGGTTGGGGCATAGCACATTAAGTACAGTAGCCATAGCTACTGAAAATTCATAGAATACCCTAAATTAAATTGGGACAGTGCAAAATCTACCAAAAACATTATCTGTTGCAGGTAAATTATGAAGCACATGAAAATAATGAAAGAATATGCTCTTTGACACTTCGGTCTTGCATTTCTTTCAAAGTTATAACATTCAGCTTCAGGTCTAGTGTTGTTAAAGCCTTTTTTTTTTAAATACAATCTTCATGAAGCACTTGCTGGGAATGCTTTATGTGTATATGCATTGTTACCACTTTGTCAAACTGTTTAATACAGTAGATCAGAATTAAACATGAAATACAAAACAATGTGTAAGGTGCCAAATTACCACTAATTATACCAAGCACATGAATGAGCATTCCACACCACAGATGCGCATCTTCTTGCACAATTTGTGGGATGTGACTGCATAAATCCCAAATTGCACTTGCAAAAATTGTGTAAATTACTTTATCCATTCATTGCATTACATACAAATCATGTAATAAAACATTGCTTTGCAGCAGAACTGACTATATATGTGCTGCTTTCTTTTGATATCAACAGTCTCAACCAATTGGAACATCAGTACTGGTAATATCACAGCTGAAATAGCAAATTCAACTAACTCAATGTTTATACAGTTTGTATTTAAAATATTAACTTGGTTATTAAAATAAGTTTTACAACATGCTTTTACACTATAAGTAAAGCCTTAATCTAATGATCATTAAATGAATCAATTGAATGATGATCATCTAGTTTCAAACTACACACCACCTCTTCACAAAGCTGTAGAGGAGCAAATTCATCCATCATATTGCTAAAACTTTTATTATAGTTATATCCAAAACTTTTACAGAAAGTAACAACTGAAGAAATACATGTTTACTACTGTGCTTTGTGATGGTTAGGTGACCAGATGCTGGCAAACATGCCTATGTGATGAATCAGTCCGATCCTCACAGCCAGTAGTATACAGTCGGGATTTTGTGCTGAAACACTTTATACTTTTTCAGACTCTCCACTGCTCCGTTCTATTCTCTTGTGGTGCTTGTAGGAGAAACACTACAATGTCTTGGCATGTGTAAAGGACAACACACTGAAATATATGTAGTTTCTTTTCAGTTATTTGAAGTAGGATTTAACGTTGGTTCATGTTAATAAAAGGTAGTAAACTGGGATCCAGTTCATGTTGTATTTTGCCTCATCCACTGTGCTTGCAAGATGAACGCTGAGACCTTGCATTATACGAGCTGTTGATGGAAAATAGTCCTAATGTCATTAGTAATCCGAATTTTTAAATTTATTATTGCTCTCTGAGGTTTTTAAGAGAACCTAACCTGTGAATAAACTGAGGAATTATTTTGTCTGAAGATTTTATAGATAGCAATGTTGTGGGTAGGTTTATGAACAATTCTGATTACAAACAGATTTCCTGTCCCATTTGTATTCATATGGCGGGACTTAGCCTAACGGGGAAATCTCTCAGAACCTTTTAACCCTGCTAGACTGAGTTATGTATGTATACTGCTGTATCACATAACTATTGCAGCTGTTAACTAGCTAAGTGCAGTTGTATTAGTACGAGATGGATATTTTCTGCCATTGAAATTTAATTAAAGAAAAATCTGACTTTCCTGATATGATCAATCCCAAACTGACCTTGCCACAGTAAACAGTAACCCTAACATTTTCTTGGTGTTGTCACCTGCTGAGTTTTAATTCAGGTGTTCATTGTGATTGTCATGTTTGTTATCAAATTTCCCATTAATTAATTAATTACAAATTACCAATTAATTTAACCATTTATTTTAATGGTGTAAATCATGAATAGTTTAAATTGTTATTATTAATCATAATTTATAGTACTCATCTAGCATACTGATACTGTGCATGTCCAAAACTAGACTTTAACATAGCTTCTTTTTTAGTAATTGGTGAATGGCATATTTTAGCATGTTAGACAAATATTGAGTCAATTACATTTATTTAGCAGATGCTTTTCTCCAAAATGACTTCCAGTGACCTCTATGTAGTGTTATCAGCCCTACACCCCTTATTCACCAAGGTGACTTACACTGCTAGATGCACTACTTACACTGGGTCACTCATCCATACATCAGTGCAACACACTCTCTCTGGCACTTGCACACTATGGGAAACAGCATGTCTTTGGACTGTGGGAGGAAACCCATGCAGACACGGGGAAGAATGTGCAAACTCCACACAGACTGAGCAGGGATTGAACCCATGTCCTCTCGCACCACCCAGGCACTGTGAGACAGCAGCGCTACTCGCTGTGTCACCGTGCCACCCTTTAAATGCATTAAATGGATTACTGCATTAAACTTTAACAAGGGGATATCGAAACTGATCGCTTTGCTTTAAAGAACATTCACATCCTCTGTCTTGCATGAATATTTTTATATTTTTCTAATACACACACACGCACACACACACATTTTCAGAACCGCTTGTCCCATACGGGGTCACGGGGGAACCGGAGCCTACCCGGCAACACAGGGCGTAAGGCCGGAGGGGGAGGGGACACACCCAGGACGGGACGCCAGTCCGTCACAAGGCACCCCAAGCGGGACTTGAACCCCAGACCCACTGGAGAGCAGGACTGTGGTCCGCGCCACCGCACCCCCTTGTCTAATACAGCTAAATCAAATAAAAATATGGAATAAATGGAGAACTATTGTTTGTATATAGGTTTTCTTTCAATTACATTTCTGTAGTTCCTTTTCATTGGTTCAGCAAAATGCATGACTCATTTTTTGATAGTGGTGACTTATTAAACATGTTTCTCATTTTCCTTGTACATGTGTGCAGAAGTCTGTCGGAAGTTGTATCCTTTTTGAGAGAGGACGAGCCAACATGGTAAATGGAGGAACAGGACAAAAACGAAGGAGTGATGGCTGGCTGGATGAAGAGTAGAAGTGGAAGTGAGAGAGGGAGGGAGGGAGGAGGCAGGCAAGGAGGTCTGTCACAGCTCAGTGCACAGCCAGATTGCCTGAAGAGCAGGCGGCATAAGGATAAAAAATGAGGGGAGAGGGCCTGTGGAGGGAGATGGAGGTTGGGAATGCAGTAAGGAAGAGGGGCTGCAGAGTAAAGGAAATGGAATGGTTGGAAGTGAGCATAAGGTGGAGAAGGAAAGAAATGGATGGATTGAAAGAGAGAGTTCTGAGGTGATATGAGCTGATGAGTCCTGGAAAGTGATGGAGAAAGAGCAAAGCGACTGGGAGAGGTGCTTTGCTGGTACATTCATCTCAGCCATATCGATCCTCCAGCTGTCCTGTCTGTGCATGAGCATGTGGATGTCCCATTGTAATGAATGGGGTCTGTGGGCTTCTGGGAGGGTCTGCAGTGTATTGGCACAGCTGTGGTGTTATTGTTACTTAGCTCAACTGTTTATACAAAGAAACTTTTCCTAATTTACATCACTACAGATCTTGCAAGCACAGCTCATGTCAAGTACTTTTCTCAGTGCTCCAACAGCAGGGACCCTATGGAGACTTGAATCAAGAACATTAAACATACAAGTCCTTACCCTTTATGGTCCTGCAAGGCCACGGTCTGCATAACGGAGAACCTGATATGCGTAAACATTTCTGCAGCTGTGAGTTTAAAACATAAAGTGCCAGAGGTAGCATAGAAGTAAACAAAAAAAAAAAAAAAAGCTGAATGTTGAAAGATCGTGAACAGTCAACTTTTCACCCATATGACTAGAAGTTGTTGTTCTGTTACTCCTTTGAAACCCTAAACAAACTAACCTGAATTATTTTAGTAACAGTGTTCTTCTGTATAAATGCATGAAAGCTGTACATATTTACATTTATTTATTTAGCAAATGCTTTTGTCCAAAGCAACGTACATCTCAGAGAAATACAATTATGTGCATTACATTAGGAGAAAGAGGAACATAGTTGCAGATGTCTGATTCTTAACATATGGGCAAAAGTGCATGCTAGACAATGGAAAACATAAATAATTGGAAGTAACTCATTTGGCAGTATAGGAGAGACTGAATCTGGAACAAAATATGTAAATCAGAATGACAAAAATTTGGAGGGTTTATAAAATTTAAACATACAAATTAAAAAAATATTCTGGTGATGAATGTTAATACAAAGGGCAGCACAGTGGCAAAATGATGCGAGAGGATCTGGGTTCAATCCCCGCTCAGTCTGTGTGGAGTTTGCATGTTCTCCCCGTGTCTGCATGGGTTTCCTCCCACAGTCAGACATGCTGTTAAGGTTCCCTCACAGTGTGTGAGTGACAGAGAGAGTGCGTTCCACTGATGTATGGATGAGTGACCCAGTGTAAGTAGTGCATCTAGCAGTGCAAGTCACTGCGGTGAATAAGGTGTGTGGGCTGATAACACTACATAGAGTTCATTGGAAGTTGCTTTGGATAAAAGTGTCAGCTAAATGAATAAATGTAAAGTAAGTTGTTTTTGATTGTTTTGAGTGATCCATGGATTTGTCTTGATACTTCCCCTCGTTAAAAGTCTGAAATGTTATTTATTTAAATAACGTTATAAGAACGAGTTTGAGATATTTATGCACTTAAAGAGGATTGGCAATGCTGGATCCTCAAAAGAACTCTGAGGCTGGCAGTGATGGTAGGGGAAAAGTACAGCAGACACAAGCGATGTGTGACAGAAGGGCCTGGACGCAGATGCACGCGCAGACCAGGGCCTTCGTTTGGAGCCAGTCGATATCGTGCACGATGCAGGGGGATGGGCTGCTTGTGTTCTTCTCACTCAGGATGGGGTTTACAGTAATGAGGCCCACCCCCAACAGTTTTACTGCGCTTGGCTCCTGTATTTCCTCCATAAAACATGGTAACAAAAAGCCCCAAGCACTTAAGAACCATCCCCAGGAAGGAGGGGCCAGAGGTGAACCGTACTACTTATACCACTCAATTTCTCCAGGCTGCCTTGGTAGGGAGATTGAGACTGGAGGATACATTGTCTCTAATTGACTGCCTTGTAAATTGTCCAATCAGTTGTCCTTAGAGAATGTAGTTTGTCTGTGTGTATGGGCACACACTTGCTGTCACATTATAAGAGCACATAATTAATCAATCAATCAAAGTTTGAGAAATCAGAGCTATAACTGACTCGTACATTTTGAAAAATATGTATTCTTTCACAAAGGTAATATTTCACTGACCTAAATATTCTTGGCTGAAATTGTTGGGGAGGTCCTGCTGCTGTACTGTTGAGGTGAACTTCTAAAGTATGTACACTACTTTGAACAACAGTGCCTGCCAAGCCGCTAAATTAATATGAAAAGGTTAATTATTAGTGGAGAAAACAAGCAGAGACATGGACCGGGTCTGTATGTCTGTTTTTATTTTCCACAGCACAGGTCAGGATGGTCTTCATACCCACACCACACCCACTTCTGGCTTGTATGCTATTACTGCTCCCTCCCTTCAGTTTCTGATAAGTGCAGTTCTCCACTGCAGATTCTCTAAAATGCCCTGGCACTATGGGAGATAAAGTCACATCCTGTGATGGGGGCTTTTGGTGTGTTTCAAAGCCTCTCCAGATAAGTTGCTCTTTTGCCCCTTTTATCATCAGCTGACAGCCTGAGAGGAGTCCAGATGCTCAAGGAAATGTTCGACTCTATTGCTGCAGTGATTTCCAAATGGCCCGCAAGGGAATCTCATGTTGAAAATGATAGAGCCAATGAGAAATTTGTGCATTACAGCTTGTGAATCTTTTATTGAATAGGCACACTGATGTATAATTTACAGATTCTTCATAATGGTCAA
Source organism: Scleropages formosus (assembly GCF_900964775.1). Lineage (NCBI taxonomy): Eukaryota > Metazoa > Chordata > Actinopteri > Osteoglossiformes > Osteoglossidae > Scleropages > Scleropages formosus. Next base: position 10,193,926 of record NC_041818.1, on the reverse strand, counting down.
CTGGAAGCCTTATTATGTTTCTGGGGGTTACCTGTATGGATGCAGGGCTCTTAAAATGTTTCTTTAAGATTCAGGAAACACCAGTATCGCCAAGTGTTCTTTAGTCATTACTAATGACATTTTTTACTTGTGTGTGTGTTTGTTTACAAATCAGCTCAGATTTTACCAATTCCAGGAGTTGTAATTCTGCAGTGTTTAGTTCCCTCAAGGCAGATACACCAAGAAAAGAAAATGTGGTTTGCATGTGACAAAATATGTAGAACTAATGAGATTTGGAAGGCTTATGGGCTGTACTTCAGGTGTGCACAGCCCCAGTCCACAAAGGCTCCTGGGTGTGCTGGACCTTGCTTGAGCTCAGCCCCTAATTGCTTTATTAAAATAATTAATTGGATAGTTACTCACCTCACCTGGTAGTTCAGGTGCAAAGCAGGTGCTAATTAAAGTGCATTCTCTTCAATCTTCATGACTGCAGCCCTCTAGGAGTGCAGGACACCTGCTCTTCTTTCCTGAAGCCAGTGGACACGGTGCACGGTCCAGGGTCCGTGCTCCGTTTCCCCAAAGCAGTGGACACAATTCCACCTGCTTGTTAGTACGGCCAGCTGTTGAGGCCATCACAGCTGTTGTGAGGCCATAAAACATGGGAGAAAACAGATCTTTGTTCTCGGTTCATGCTTGACACTTCTACCTAGGTAAAGTGCTTTTCCTGTTCCAGTTGCATCGGGAAGACATCGGTATGAATGTGTCTCTGCGTGGCGATATGATATTCTTACAGGAGCTCAGTAGCTACTAGAGCCGAGTGGTAACTGCTACTATTACAGTACATTCTGTTCTTTCCAGCAAGAGTGCCGGAGCTGCCTGCTGAAACACAGCTATGTGGCCTATTATGCAGGCTTCAAGGGCAGGGCATGTTTTATATTTTGCTATTTTACAAGCAAAAAAAGGAAAAAATGCAAAGTAAATCCCTAACGACTGATATACCAGTAAACAAATTGGAATAAGTTAGCAAGAACAGTAATTAGCTTTCCTCTTGTTAAAGGTAACCCTCCTTCACCCTCAGAGAGAGACACACACAGTATCTATTCCGACCTTCTTTTTCCACTGTACAGAATCTCATATTGAAGAAGCTGGATCGTTAGCCCTCAATGAGACTAATTATCTTAATTGCCTCAATGTGGTGATGCACAAGGAGCCTTGCTGTTTATCAGATAATGACCCGATCAGAAAGAGACGGCTCAATGAGGTTTAACGTGGGCCGACCGCTGGGGTATCGTAAGGCTCTGGAGGTCTGTAAGGGGCCAGTGTCTGTTCCACTAAGCTGTCAGCGGTTGGAGTTCTTCAAGTTCCTCAGAGTTTACAAATCAATTAAAGGATGACTCTGAGCAAACTCTGAACTTTGATAATTTCAGTTTGTTAGAGTAGGGAAAAAATGCAGGTGGTATAAGAGTACTTTCCTGCTTCAACAAAAAAATGTGTTCGGAAAAATGGTTAAATGGATAAAATACACACACAGAAATTAATGTAGAAAAGCTGCTGGTGGTGTGTCTCATGGTCTTGTGGGACATGGTTTTACTTGGACAACCTCCACTTGTACATACGCGGATGCATGTCCCTGTAGAAGACGGTCCTGAATAGCAGTGAGCACACACGGGCTTGCATCCTCTTTCGGCAGAGTAACACAATGGCCTGCAGTCCAAGAACAGCTATGGTCCTAGAGCAAGGGCAGCAGTTTGTCATATTATTTTTTCTTTTATTATGCATTATTCATAATGATGTACTTAGTGACACTCCTTGCTTAGGTAAAGTACAACAAAAGGGTTCAAAAACAGGGCTTAGAATCGGTGTCCAGGTGCCTGCTACCTCCAGCCTGCTGTACAGTGACTTTCCACAGCTGCAGTATAGACCCCTCTTTATGTACCTACCAGACAGCCTTTCTTTTCTTCTGTGCAAAGGATCTATACTGTGTCATGTCAATAAAATTCATCTTCCTTATTAAGTGGCTATCAGTAAGCATGTTGCGCTGTCTAAAACTGGCATACTTTCTAGCTGTCACCTCTTTGCCTGTGTCCTTTCCAACTTGAGTTGGATGAGTGGGCAGTGGGGTGAAAATATCTTCCTAAGAAGTGTGAGGGTCCTCTGCCCATGCAAATAAATTCTTTTGAAATATTATTCTAATTGTGTAGCAGCGGCTCATAGTAATTCACCTGCCTTTCACATGGAAAACATAAATTCGACATCAAACTGGTTATTTGCATATCAAACGCCACCTCACCCCCTATATTTGCATGAAACTGGGTGAATGGAGGCTCCGTTTTAATTGAGTGAAATGCAGCCGCTCAAGCAAAGTTGACAAGGACAGACCAATTATTTTGTTTTCAGTAGACCATGATGTGTGTGTAAATGAGCATGTGGGGCTATACTCTCTCAGAAACATGGGTCATATACATAGTGCCTTATATATCAGATATGTATATAAAATGTGTGTGTGCACGCACTATAGCGTGTTTGTGTAGTTAACTCTGGCTGGGAGGACATGTTCCTAACATGCACGTATGACGATTTAATCAGAAGTGGACTGGATTGCAAGTCTCGCTGTCTAACACAGTGTGAATATCAGTGGGAATCGATATGCATGCATCAGCATGCAGTTCTGCAGAAGGACTGCCTTGGGCATAGAAGGAGCTGTGAAGACCACAGTACTGCCGGAGTGTGTTCGTCACCCTTTCAACGCAGCAGCACAGTGGTTGGTATTCATTCACACCCATACTGATGCCAGTGAAGGTGATAGACTGTGACACCCATCAACCACAGAGTAGCATACATTCTAATATGCATACACAATCACCGAATGAAGTTCTTTTTATGAATCGGGAAGACACCTCATTTATACACAGGCTTGAGATTGACCTGTAGTTATACACAAACTGAGGGATATTTCACTGGGTCTCATGTAAAATTTAGCTTTTTACATGGAGGGTTTATTTTTATATCTCAAATTTTACATAAAATCAAATTTCACATCCCGTTGTTCAGAAGGATCTGTCTCACTCCTAATAAATACAGAATCGCACATAGTTCAGCACAACTCTCCTTTAATTGCATAAAAAAAGAAAAACTCCAATAAAACAGCCTATAGACAAAATAGTCCCTTTTCCCCTTAATTTACATCAGAGTCCATTACAGGGGGGAAAAAAAAAATATTTTGAAAGAAGCAACCTACAAAACTGGTGGAAAAACCTGAAGGGGGAAAAAGACACCAGACACAACAGAAAAAAACTTGTCAGCTGCCATTATTCCTATTTTTTAAATTTATTTTTGGCAGACAAGTGGGCAAAGGAACCTGCAGCATATTCTGGAGTCCTCCCAGGTGTGACTGCTTCCTGTTCAGCGGCATTATCTGCAGTGTATCACGGCTGCCAGTCCTCACTGCTTAACCACGAGAAAAAAGTGTACTAATGGGTACGCCCTCTCTCGCTCTCTCTCTCTCACACACACACGCACACGCATGCACACGCACTAATGTCCAGAAAGGGTAGTGGGTAGAGCTGCATTGAGCACAATTCAGTGATGGTGACTTTGCAGACCTTGGAGTAGTCAGAAAAGACGAGGTGTCAATCTCCAATTGTTTCGTAACCTTACCGCTAACTGCTTCTTTCACTGTAATTAATGTCTAACATTTTAACAGGTGGAATAGGATGACATTTACAAAAAATAAAATAAAAAAACAGGAGCAATTAGAACCCTTTTTATATTGGTTGGTGTGCACATTACACATTAGAGAGGCACATTACACACTAGAGAGACTGGAAGAGATTAATCTTTTTCCAAGTTTAAAGGTTTTGTAGTGGAGGCAAAATTGGGGGAAAAACTGTCATTAACATTTGCTAGAATAACTATGTGATTTTTTTTTTTTTTCCTCCTCCCTTCACAAAGTCAAATGACACTGATTCCTTTTTAGCGCAGGATGTGGGTCTACTGTAAATGTGAGACATCTGTGTTAATGGGCTGCAGGTGGAACAGTCAGCAACTGGAGATTGCAAGGACAGGTGCTGCCTGAACTGCAGAATCTGCTGATGGTTTTAAAAAAATCCCTCTGGGACCGACGTACCACAGCGTGAAACTGGGCACAGAATCCTAGGCCTGCAAGTTCAGCCAGGAGCAATATTTACCAACACAGAAAATGAATGTGTTTTGGGAATTAAGTTGGCTCAAAAAAGCAAACTTGCTGTTCTTTCCATTATTTCTACTTTCTGTTATTTCTTTTTATGTTCACATATGTTGTACGATTTTAAACTTAGTTATCTATCTGTATCTGCAGCTTTTTGGGTATTGAATGTTTTTATTTTCCAGTTTTTGTCACATACTAATTGGAGGGGGGGAACCTAAAATGTTTAAATTGCTGTTCATAGCTTTTTTCAGTCAGCTGAAGTTAGTGTTCAGACTTTATTTAGGTTGTGTTGACAGCTGACTAAACTGGAACTAGGCCCTGGGGATCCGGTTAACATTGCAATACAAAGTGCCAACATCGTCAGTTGCAAGTTGTTTTCATGATCATAAATCCCTGCTTTGGCAAAAAAAGTGCGATGGATTTCAATGTTTGCTTTCAGGGATTATGTCTAAGAAAGAGATTCCTGATTTAGATGGATTAATGTAATGTGTACGCGTCCAGGCATGCATACACACAGACACGTGGAAACTGATGCTGCCTAGGTGCCCTGCTGCTGGAAAGAGCGCTGATATTTCATGTTTTGAACAGCAAATTGTATCAGCTGAAGCCTATTCTTGCCTATGCTACTTTTAACTGGAACTGGTGCAGTTCAGCATTGTGTTAACAGCACTAAGACAAGTGATATTTTTTCCTTTCCTAAAGCTTCTAAAAATGAATCTCAGCACTGTGACTGTCAACTGGATAGTCACAACTGTAGACGTTGGGTTCGATGGATGGATGAACGTACAAATAGATTTACATAGAGTGATACCGACTTTCAATCAGGAATATAAATGACCTTCCCTTCTATTTGTGCAGCTCCAGCTCCTGTAGTGGTAAAACCCAAAAGTTAAATTTATTGTAATCTTTCTGACTTAGTACAGTAATAGTTTTCTGTAAGTGGCCATTGGAGAACACTTTAGCTGTGCAAAATGGTTTGGCAAACTTATGAAGACCAGAACGATGTCCTATGCAATCCCCATTTTTAAGGTCTCATGTTTAGTCTTTCCATTTCTTTTATCGAGCCCTTTGTCACTTTTCTCTCTTTGTTTCCTTTTAAGTCCTGCTGCAGTTACATACGAGTGGATTGTACTAAACTTTCGAAACCAGTGGGGAAAAAACACTGGCTGAAGAATCCAAAGTTCTGCCACCAGTCACTCTCCCCACATGCTGAAGATGTAGGTCCACAGTGTTGCGGTTTTGAATATCCCTGATTTCCATGTTATTCCCATCCATCACCCCCTCCAACCATTTGTTTGACTGTAGGAGTGGTCTCCTTACCTCTGCCAAAGTCTTGTTTATTCTCTTTGCTCTTGCCTTTATATCAAGCTATTTATGCCTAACTATTAGTGTTTCTTTTTTGGCCTGTTTCATCAATTTGCATTACATCTGAGAATTGTTGTCTTTGCTGTCCTTTCGTTTGGGGTTGCCGTCAGAAACACAACTCGTGTTCTGATGTGATTGTCATTGAAGTTCTTTTTCTAATTCCGACTTTCTTCATAATTTTTTCTTTGTCACGTTTGCCAGTTTTTTTCTAATACCTCATTTAAAATTGGTCTTTTGCAGAATTCAGGGCAATTTGGCCTCTTACACAGGGTGGACAAATGTTATTATGTAGTGTGAAACTTTTTTTTTTTGCCTTTTGAAAGACGTTTCATTTTTACATTATGGAAACATCACAAGAAAGATTAAATTGTCTGCAGGATTTCCACGATAAATCAATCAGTCCTTCCCCTTTTTGTGTCTTTACAAAATGGGCTGCTGAATAAGTTAAATTTTGAGCATTGCCTATTTCTTAGAAGTGTGAAAACATCACCTCCCCCCTCAAACCATTCTCTCATTAAAGAAAAAAAACATGATAATTTAGGTCTTTTCATTGTTTAAAATCTGTCATCACTGCTGTCAGCTCCTCAGGCAGACTAATGTCACATTTTGAACTTTTCAGAGGAAATAGAAGAAGTTGAGTACAACCAAAAGTGAAAGAACTAACTAAGCCTTCTTTACACACCTGGTTTCTCTATACACTCTTTGTTCCATTCCACCCAACCTAAAAATCATATTACTAAAGATCTGCCACACCCTACTTTTTCATGAATTACATAAGTAGAGGTATTTTTAGGTGCCAGTACTTGAAGTCTTAAAGTCATGGTATTACTTCTTTACCAGCACTATTACTGCTTCTGAAAATTTTTTAAAAATATTTTAGTTGACATATCTGGGTGGGCAAATAGCATCTAAAGGCTTGTTTTATCAAATAAAAGGTCAGTTGGAATGGAATCCATGAGGCACAAGGGGGTGCTTTGGAAACAGGGCTGAGACCCTCTGCTTGGAATTTACACCAGAAGATGGGATGTGTTAAGCACCAGAGGCCATATCACGTGTAGGAGTAGTCAATGTCAGGGATCCCTCCTTCCCGGTACCCTCGGTTGGTGCCATAGCTGGAGTTTGCCAAGTGGTGTTGAGTGCTCTTATATAGGCTGGTGCCATTGGAGGGGAAGATGGTATGGATGATGTAGTCTTCCCGTGGTTTAGGCCGCAGTGGCTGCTGGGCAGCCAGCGGTGTCATCTGAAATCCTGGCCCCCGTATCTCCAGGATGGAAGTGTCCTTTTTGGTACCCGATTCAACATAATCGTCATAATGTTTGCCACTGCGTGAGCCACTTCCACCTCGACTGTAATCAGAGTGCTCGCGGGCAGAAAGATACCCTGCCCGGTGGCCGTACCAACAGAAGATGCCAAAGATGAGGGCCAGAGAGACGAGAGCTGTGGCACCACCTATGATTCCGGCCAGTGGGAGGGCTGTCAACTGTTCTGACGTCTGTTCCTCCTCCTGTTCTGAGCCAGGATTCATGAGGTTTGAGGTTTCTGCCTTGGCACATACTGGGTTCTCATCTGAGTCTGTGTTACCTACAAGAGGTCCCTTGTTGGAGCTCACAACCAGAGGCACCATGCAAATAATGTAGCTGGACTGAGGCTGCAGGGCAGTAAGCAGGTACTCACGTCGGTCACCTGGTACCAGTGTCTCTGTTATTGAACCTACGGCCGGGTTGTTTCCCAGGCGCAGCCAGCTAAGACGGAAGGATGGGGCAGGATGTGCTGCAAGCCAGGTGATATGGATTGTGTCTGCTGTGAGCGGCTTTACTTTGAGAACTAAGGTTTTACTGGCACCACTGTCACCTGCAGGGTAGTCTTGGCTAGAGTCTGGAAGCCTCATCCCAGGGCGTTTGGATCGGAGTGTGAAGAGGGAGCCCTGGGGCAGGGAAATGGTGGTGGAGGCTGTAGTAACGGGTGGACCTACACCTCTGTCCCTGCCCACACCTACTGCTCCCCCAGCATTCCCAACTCCGCCACTTCCAGCCTCACACTCTTCCATGTGGGTGCTGAGGTCTCGGAGGGCCATGCCCCGTACCCTTTCAGGCCCCTGGCACGTAAGACCCCGCACAGTGACGGAAGTACCCCGGGCATGCAGCCAGTCGTGCAGCCAGCGCAAGTTACAGCCACAGTGCCAAGGGTTGCCGCGCACGAGCAACTGTGAGAGGCTGTCCAGATCCCGGAACAGGCCACGGGGCAATGTGGTTAGGTTGTTCCCAGACAGATCCAGCTTTTGCAACCGTCGCATGCCGTCCAGGGAGCCCCGTGGCATATGGGCCAGGGCGTTGTCCTGCAGGTAGAGACGCTGCAGGTGGGCACTGGGCAGGTTGACTGGGGGTGTCTGGAGGGAGTTGCGCACTAGTGAGAGCTCTGTCAAGTTGGACAGGCGCGAGAAGGTGTCATCTGCGATGCGCTGGTTGGCCAGTAGATTGCCATCCAAGACGAGTCGACGGAGAGACGACAGGCCTCGGAAGGCGTGTGTGGGAATGGTGGAGATTCGGTTGTCATCCAGCCGCAGCTCCTCCAGAGAGGATGGGAGCCCAGATGGGATGCTGGAGAGGTGGTTTCGTGACAAGAAGAGCAGGCGGAGTCGCGGATTATCGGCAAAGGCCTGATCCTCAATGCTGACTGTTGAGATGGAGTTGTCATCCAGGTGCAGCTTCTCCAGCAGTGGGAGCCGGGCTAGAGCGCTTCGAGGCAAGCTGCGGATATTATTGTCTTGCAGGTGCAACTCGTGCAGGGATGAGGGTAGGTGCATGGGGAAATCGTCCAGTTCATTATCATACAGGTATATGACCCGGACGGTCATACGGCGTTCTAGGGATGTGGGTAGGCCGCTGTTGTCTATGCGGTTGTTCTGCAAGTAAAGCACTGCTGCCGAGAAGGGCAACGGCGGAATGACGCTTAGCCCCCGGTCATTGCAGTAGATATAGCCCTCATCGCAACGACAAGCTGAAGGACACGCCACATCGGCCTCCCGTTCAGCCTCCTGCACCGCCTCTGCAGCTGCTGCAGTTGCCGCCGCCAGTTCGAGTACCTCGGCCAGTAGTGTCAGGCAGAGCAGCAGCAGGAACAGCCAGTCGCGGAGCTCAGCTACACCGTCTGGAGCCATGGCGCTGCTCCTTGCTTCCTTGAGCTGCCCACTCTGTACTTCTCACCTCCCTCTTGCTCCTTTCAGAAAGGAGCCACCCTGGACCTTGAATGGTTTTTCTTGTTCAGTGTTTCCTGCTCTCCTTCTGAGTATCCAGCCTTTTCACTGTTCAGGGAAAGAAAGGGGGCAAAAGTCTGAGTTGGAGGTACTGTAAAACAGACTTGCTGTACTAATATGTTGCACTGATACTGAATGACCTGGAGAGTGACAGTTTTATTGACATTTGTCTCGTTTTAGTTGTCTAACAGCTTTTCTGGCCTCATTATTTTTGCCAGAATCAAATGAACTGTCCTTCTCCTTGGGTTGCAAATGCACTGGTGGTTAGTAGAAGGATATCTGGAGATGTGCCATACAAGTCTACATTAATGTGTGATGTGCTGTACTATGGTGATGTGGACCGGCGGAGGTCCAGGCAATGTGGAGGACATTAAAGACAGAACACATGGCCAAGTGTCTGATGAAAGCAGAGGGTATGTTCGGGATGCTCCTTGCAAGCTACAGGCAAAGCTGAGGGAGAGCATGGGGAGAGTGTTAGAGAGGGGGGATTATGGAACATATGGAAATGTGATTGTGAGGATTTAGCGGGTGCTAGAGAGTATGCCACAGACCGTAAATCAGGCTATCCTAGCCAATCCTCTCACCCCCTTTTCCTGAGGTTATACATCCTACAAAACATATGCATGGAAATACAAAGTACGGGCTTGTGCAGGTACCTGCCAAGCATGTAAGAGTAAATAAAATGAATTCTCCAGCACTTCAGTGTACATCTTTAAAGAATTTTGTGGTAGAAATACTAGCTGTAATCTCCTTTTTAATCACTAAATCAAGAATTTCTTTTAAATTATCCTTATCAGCATTTAGCATGTTGTTGTTGTTATTTTTATCTGAACTGCCATTACAATTTTAAATGTGTGTTTTGATCCAAACTTACACATACGGGCCATGTTGGATAGAGTTGTACGTACTTTAAAATTATTACACTCTTTCCCCCCTTACATTTGATTCTGTTTAGCACACCTGTTATTATTGTGAATAGAATCTTGTTTTACTGTCATTCTGTTTTTAAGAGACCAGAGATGACTTCTGCAAGGACTCAACTTTAAGGAAACATTTTCTCATGATCAGAACAATTCCAAATGTATTGAAAATGGATGACATTGCAAATTCTTCATTTTGCAGTAATTTCAAGTCTCATCACTGGTCCCTCTGTACAGAGCCTTGCTAGAAATATGCTCGCTATGAATATATGGCCCTGTCCACATGGATAGCTTGACTACACTTGGCAGGGCATGCAGTGGCAGGGGGTCTGTCTGTGTGGAGTGTTCATTGCTGCACCCCTTGCCCATCCATTTGAGCTGCAGGGGTCTTAACTTGTTCAGGTCAGTGAACATATCTGGCCGCACCCCTCGCTGGACCTCGTTGGCAGTAGAGGGGTTAATGTGTTTGGGACGGTGAGTGTTCGTGGACAACTCGGGGCTCAGCTCGCCCCGGGTATGCAAAGCAGCTCATTAGCCGAAGCCGCCTCTCATGCAAAGCTAACAGGAGGTGCCGATACTGGGATCGGTGAGAAGAGTAATGTTTGTTTATACTTGTCAGCTAAGGGGGCTGCCTTGTGGGTGTTTGGGATATTTGAGACTGCAACAAAGCAAACATGTAGTCCATCTTTGGCAGTGGCACTTTGACCTGCTGTGGCTGGAAAGCTAAATAAAAAGTGGGAGGGAGCAGTAAATTGACTGGATCTATCGGACGCCCATATTTAAATGCCTGACAACAGGGGAGAGAGGCAAACACTGGACAGACATGCAGCTGAAGAGGCTGCCTGGAATGAGGAATTTGTTCTTGCCCTTCACTCCTTCCTTCTCAGTCAAAGTGAAATGGAAGTCCTGAAATGCCATTACTAGTGACAGCTCACAGTTTGTTCATCATTTGGTTTAGCTTCACTGCAATCTGTGCAGTTCCTTCCAGGCTGGATCAGTGTTTGATCATCTCTTAGAAGTCCTCCCTGATTTACCAGTGTAAATTAATTTCCTCCTTAGTTACACTGTCAAATGAAGGACAGGGCATGTTGATTTGTTTGCTTGTTTAATCATTCTAAAAAAGCTTTGTCCAAGAACATTAATTATATTGATTTCGGGAAATCGTAATGAGGCAGCAAAATTAACCACTATCCAAATAAACAAATATGCATCAGTTTTTTTTATTAGTCATAGTTTACACAAAATTTGCAGCAGAAAACTTAACCTATTAGGCTCAGCTATTGGAAAAATGTCTGAGATACAGTTCATTTAAGTATGATGCACAGTTAAGATTTGTCAATTTAAAAAAAGTGTAATGTATATTTTCAGTTTTTCATTAATCTGGTTGATACAAATAAACTGTTCATGATGCATCAAATTTCGTTCTGTTTCAAGTCTTGAAAGATATACACTATACATGGGGAGTTTTACTAAGCTCTCAGAATAGCTATGTTTTGGAGTGTATCGCAAAACGATTACAGGATGTTTAGAATATAATAATAATAATAATAATAAATGTACAACATATGAAAAAGAAGGGAAAGAGCAGGTATTTAGTCATCCTAAAATTAGGTCAACTAAAAAAATCCTGAATAACTTCCACATTTGTACACAATTGCTGTGGTCCTACCTGTCAGAGTTGAGATCCGTATTTTCCTTTTCTCATATTTCTCATATTAAATGAAGCCTGCTCCATTAATTGACATTAATATCCGGGGGGAAAAAAAAGGGATGTTCACTCGTAGTTGACACCATGGAGCCTATAGACTGTATGACTTTTTGTGCTTCTGCCACTGACCTTGTTTCCCTTGCCTGCCCCCCCCCCCCCCCCCCTTTGTTTTTTGTTTCTGTGTGTATGGGTGGTGCTGAAATGTACAAATTGCTGCTGTCTGCTGCCCCTCTCCGCCTCTTCCTACCACCCTCCCCCCATCCTGTCACTGTTGGTGCCCTACCAATGCAAAGTCCTGTGGTCTGTCTTCATTTGGGTCCTGCAGTTGGAATGCCGATACACACTGCTGGGTCTCTGGGGCTCCTGGTTTCAAGATAGCGAAGGCCTGGGCCAAAAGTGGTAATTCTCTGGGTTCTGTTGGCTCAGTCCCCCCCATGCCTTCCACACGCCACTATGTCTTTGTAGGTCAACACAACCACGTAATCTTTACTGCGTTCTGAAGCTGAACTGGGAACGCATTTTCTCTTAAGTCAGGCAGCACATTAACATGATTAGTTTTTAGGTCTAAGTAGCAGGCTGTAGGATGAGAACAGGTTAGGAAAACCAGCTGGAGGTGGGAGGGTGCTTCTTGTTTTTATCACACATGTTTAAAGATGAAGGCAGTGCTAGGCTTTTCTGCCTCTGAAAATAAACCTCTGCTTGTTCCAGTGTCATATTTGATCAGCTTTCATAGTATTTCGTTCAGCGGCATATGAGCAAATAAAATCAATGCAGTGGTGTCTGTCTGTCTCGGTGTGCGCACACATGTGATCCTGCCCCTGTGTGTGTCTGTGTCCGTTGATGTATATTTGTCCTTTTGTTCCATCTCGGAACACGGGCTCTTTCCACTTCTCCTCCTTTCTCTCTCTACATGCTGGGAATGAATAAAAACTTGACTGAGCAGCAATTTCTTTCCTCCTCTTATATACGATCCCTTCCACTCGTACCATTTCATCAGGCCGCCTCGTAGTCCCTTTGCTTGCTCTCTCACATTCCTTCTTTTTCAGTCTCATTTTGTCGCCCTCCCCCGGACTTGAGCTTTCACATCTGAACATCTGACAGTCCTTTCGCCTTATCACTCTTCCTACACAGCTGCAATTGCTTCATCTTCTTCTCCTCCTCTCCTATTTAATTCATTTCATTTCCATTATACCTCTGTCTGTACTTCAGTCTTGCTGTGTCTTCCCTTCTACTGTGATGACTGCTCATTTTTCTGTCCTTTTTGTCTCTTCTAACACATTCCTTTTCATCCATCCCTCATATCTATTCTTTGTAGTTAATTCCTTTTTCCCCTCTCTGTTTCCCTCCCCATCCTTGCTTCTTCTGTGATCTCCACCTGTCCCAGTAGATTTTTCCTGTCATTGGTCCCCCATGGTGTGATCAGAACAGAAACAACATGCTAAAATCCCCTTTATCTAAAGGAATGTTTTAAGGAGGAGAACAGACTTGTGGGGGATACAAAGGATTTTGAAGTCCACAGGGGAAATGGTGAGAATCTGAACACTGGAAACCACCAGCTATACAGGAAGGAGAACAGGGAGCTTACCTCCTTGACTGATGGGGCAGAGGGCAAGGCTGTCAAGGTTTGGCCCAACTCCTGTGTTTGTCCTGTAGTTTAGTCCTCCTTCCAAGCTCTGTAGCCTGATGGGGTTTGACGTCTCCCCCACGCAACAGTGCCTCCTCTGCCTTCAGTGAGCACTCCAGGATCTTCCCAAGGGGTCTCTGTGAAACCTGTTTGCTGGGACCCTCATGTTGTGCTGGGGTGCTGGGGCTCACACCACTGGGACTTCTGCTCCTTGTACCAATGGCTCACTGCTCAGGCCAGCACTCCATGATCAATGTCCTCAAGTTGGGAACTTTAATGAGCTCAGGTGATGCTAATGTAACCTAAAAAGGTGGTTTATTAAAAATGGAGCGTTTCAGGTTTAAATGTTTTTCCAAACCTTGGAAAGAGTCCTTCTGCGAAGTTATTTTTTCCCTCCCCTCTCCTGTCTCTCTAAATTGTTGCGCGTCTCACTGGAATCATAGCTTCTCCATCACAATTGTAGTTACAGCAAGCTATCATGCAACTGCCATGTGTCTCCTTCGTCTTTCAGGGTCCTGTTTTAGCCACGGCTCGAGATGCACCCAGGCGCTTGTGGCTTTACGCTCGGTCCGTTTCACAAGTGGGCCAGCCTGATTCCTTGGATGCCTGCTTGCTCAGCTTGTTTTCTGCTGGCAAGTACGGGTGTCTCCAATTCTGTTATCAGCACGTGTCTTTGTGCAGGCTTGATGTGGGCAGCGCCACCCTGTGGAGAGAAATAGTGCCAGTCATTATAAGTCAGTGTGAACACATGTTCTGAGATAGGGTTGTGGCAGAGAGATCTCTGAAGTGAAGGTCTGAGAGCCACAGAGCAAAGGTGCAGTACGAGTGAGTTTTGAAGTCCTTTGGCTCACTGTGCTCTGGCAGGGCGGGGGGGTTAAACAGGCAGGGAGCGAGCAGAGCTCTGCACATCCGCTTGAGCGGCAAGACAGCTGGGGGGCTTGAAAATGCAAGCGTGGGAAGCCAAGCGCTACTGCGCAACTGTCTTTGTGATGTTCCACACGATCACCTCAGGATCACCTCTGGCTTGTGGTTTTGCAGTTCAGCACTTTCCCCTCATCTGCACTGTGCAGGTTTTATACACACTGCTGTATTACTAAACATTTAGTCGAAATACAACTTTGTTTCAAGATAGACGGAGTACAGTGGCCCCTAAAATCCTTTGGGATTAAACTAGAATTATTTCCGAACAGCTCGGGTGTAAGAATGAGCGTCATGCCACCAGGAATGGGGGAAAACTGAGCAAATGACTCATTTAAAACAAAACATACATTGAGGTATAGGTGGAAATAAGCAGAGGCAGAGCAAAGCACACCCTGCCGAGCTTATGAGAGCAGTCCTGCAGGAGCACCGCCTCCGGGTGAGCGGGCCTTTCCCGAGGGCCTACTACTTTAACAGCAAGTCGCTTCACTTGACTCAGCCACACGCTACTTCACACGGAACCCTGTGCACTCCTCCACTGAGAGTGGATGTGTTTGTGTGTAGGGTCATCATTTTTCGTGTTTGGTTGTATAGGTGGCTAGGACAGCGCACCAGTGGGAGTGCATGTGCAGGGGGATATGGTTTATGCTAGGATGTCTATTTGAAGAAGTCACTATGTGTGTGCACTAGGACACAGTTGCGTGTGTGTGTGTGTATGGTTTGGTTTGGTATGTGGCTGGGACGTTGTGGTATTGTGTGTCTGTGTCCACCTTCCTCAGTCAGCATGCCCACTGCTTTTCTAGCCAGACCATGAGCTGCTCCTGCAGCCTCCTCTCCATCACGCCTCCCCCAACACTACCTGAACCACTCATAAATAACAGCCATTTTTAACGACTGCTCCAACGTGAGCCCAGCGGTAGGGGACAGGACGCACAATGCATGAAGCGTGAAGCTGTAATATTTTGTACAGAGGAATTTGAACTGTTTTCAAGTCCTGTCACCATCAGGAAAACATACACACACACACAGGTGAAATGTATTCTCTTACCATCCCGATGGCAGCGTCAGTAATGTTTTTCAAAGGAACAATGTGCGCAGGAGCTGTTTATTTGTCAGCAAAATCTTTGCGGAAGTTGTTAGGGCATGGATTCAGCCTTGGGAGCACTTTAAGGATTCTTGCTAAGCAAAGAGTGAGCCTCTGCGTTTCTGTGTTGCCCGCTTTGGAGTTCTCCGTGAATATGCACGCTTTTGCACGCGCATTTCTGCTGTCCATCCCTGCAGGTTCACGTCTGCGTCTGTCTGCTTGTGAGAGAAAGTGTGCATGCATGCATTTGTTGTGTGCGTGCGCCTGTGTTACTGTTTAACCACCCAGCACACGTACCCTCCCCATCTCTGCCTTTCAGTTTCCCATTTAGGGAGGGAGAGCAAGAGAAAGAGAGAGGCAGATGGAGGGAAGCGGCTGTGGGGGTGGGGGAGGGAGATTTATGAACCCATTGGAATGTAATTTGGAGGCAGAAATTACTGTCAGACCAAGCAAGGTTTAAATTCACTGAAGCCTGAATTCACACCGACAGACACACAGACTGACTGACTGTGCTGGACAACTGTAGTGTGTGTGTGTGTGTGTGTGTGTGTGTGTGTGAGAGAGAGAGACAGAGAGAGTGGTGGGGGGCGCACGCCCTGCCGTGTTGTTGTCAGTGTTTGTTTCTGTGCTAGGGTAAGTAACGGCTGCTTTGAGACTCTTATTCAACAAAAGGCAGTAAACTGTGAAGATGTGCCAGTTTTATTGCCTGTGTTTATTAGCTTATTCTATTATTAAAATAATAACAGCACAGCAACTGTGCCCCCAGAGAACTTATTTTATCTTCATGTTTGTCCTTCGTGTCCCTTGCTCGGTACACACACGTGAAAAACAATAGCTCTTGCTACTTTTTGAGAGCAGCAGTGAGCAGTGGAACCCCAGGCCAGACAGAACCCACCACCGATGTAAACGGATGTGCTGTGTGACATGGTGAAGTGTGGTGCTCCTGAGCGCTTTCTCGCCCAATGGGAAACGGCAGCGGTGGTGTCGGATTAGCACCGCACGATTTCTCTGTCGTCCGCTGTTTACCGTTTCCTACTTTTCTCTGCCGTGAATCAGATGTCGTGGTGTCACAGAAGGGACAAGGAGAGCTGGGGGCCACAGAATGTGGGTGACTGACCGACCAACAGGAGCCACACACACACACACACACACACACACACACACACACACACACACCGCTGTAACGTCCACTTTTACATTAATTTCATAATAGAAAGCATGATTTGTGCATGTAGTTTCTATAGCTCACTAAAATGGTTATTATGTTCTGAAAGGCTTACAATAGATACATTTGTTGTTGCTTTATTTGCTTCTGGAGCCAAAGTATAGGAAAGTACAGGATAACTGTACAGATCAAGTAAAAAAATAAAACACTTAGTTAACAGAATGTTAATATGTTACAGGAGTTGCAGATATTTGGGGATTTTGGGCGTGTAGAAAGAGAAACAAAAAATGATCATGTGCCGTCTTGGCAGTGGCCTTGTGTTTCAACTGTCTCTACCCTAGGATTTACAGTAGGGCTGAGGATTACACACTGGATTGCGGGTCAAATCCCTTTCAGGGGACCTGTTCCTTGTATAGTCAAGGGACTTATATTCCTGTCTCTGCTGAACACCCGAGCTGCATTTGGTGTGGCATTTGTGGATAAATTAATGTTTAAATGAATGTTTAAAAAAAAATCAATTTTTTTTTTTGAATGATTTGGATTTGGCCCACTGTGTTTTGTTTTTTAAAGCTGATGTTAGCATGCAAAGGCCTGAGGATTTACACCACGTCCACCGAGCTTGCATGTGTGTGCAGTAATGTCTAATTGTTAGTCTGCCGGCATGATGTGATATTAATTAGCTATGGCAATCAGCAATGAGGCTGTGATTGGAAATGTAGGAGACGCACACACGCACAGACAGCAAAGGATGTGACCAGACTCTTAACCGCGCAGCACACAGCACCCATTCAGGGGGAGATGGATGGGACGGACTGTGGGGGGCAGAAGCTCGCAAGAGGAGAAGGCGACTGCCAGAGCAGGGTGCACACTACACTTTCTCTTCTTCTGCCTCTCCCATCCTCTTACTTTCTCTGCTTCCCTCCCAGTACATTGTGTCTATCCTAATAAGAAAGCTTTTAGCAGGGTTAATTAAGAGACACCCGCATATGCAGTGTGACACACAATTTATTCTCCTTCCTCTCTTCCTTTCCCTGTTCCATATCTCTGAATTATTCCTCCCTTCACTCTTGAGCAAATAACACTCTATTCTGTCATGAAAGAACCCCCTCCCCCCACCTCCCTCTTTATATTTAAAATCTCCCTATCTCATTTAAAGGTTTCAGAATATCTGCCTCTATTGCCCACCACTGCTCTTTTTTCCCTTACCTTTCCACAGCTTGAGTTCCGCCATTCTACCTATTCATAACCTGGGTCATGAAACATTAGGGGAGATGAGCATTGTCAGTGACAAGAATGGAGTACGAGCTGGGGTTACTAGGGTAAAAGAAATGATGAGAATGGATTTTTTTTCCCTGCGAAAGTTTGTGAGTGAGAGAAACAAGCATAGGAAGAGATTGTGCAAGTGGTGGAGATGGTTGAGCAGAACACATCGAGAAAGCGAAGGCTGGGGACAGATGATCAGTATGACTACAACAGATATGCAGAGAGAATAGTACGGAGCTTCTTAAATACTTATTTTCAGAGCGTCACTAATGAACAGTCTTTTATTAGTTGATTACATTGTTTCACTGGCAGCTGAGTGTCTGTGTCCAGAAGCCCACTGCTTTCAGTACACCCCTCACAGTCTGCAGTTGGGTTCACTGAGAAACCATAAGCTTTGAACATACAAACACACACAGATTGTAACGGGAGCCAGTTTATTACCAGTGCTTTCAAAATTATGGTGGTGCTTTACTGGTATTTTTATTGGACATGGCACTTTCCCCGTATTTGAAATAATTTACACCTGCATGCGTGGGAGTAAAATGCAATTCTTTCACAAAAGTATTCACTCTCTTGACTAGTACCCTCATTCTACAGAATCACAAATGCTACATTAAAATTTTGTTCCATGTGATTTTATTTCAAAACACGAACTCAAAATTATTTAAAACGGCATTGTTTATAAACTAGAAAAATGCTCTTTGTGGTGGTTCTGTGGTGAGGCGATACCAAGATTTGTAGCCGAAAGCCAAAGTCTGTTGTGTGGTGCAGACATAACACTGCCTATAACTCAAGAAACATAATCTCAATCTATGGGCAAAACTGTACATCTGAGTGGATCTTTGGTAGTTTACTTCACACAGGCATGGTTTTTACAATCCTGGCAGGTAAAATCTAGAGACCATGCTGTGTGTCCTACAGGCGGTCCCCAGGTTACAAATGTCTGGCTTGCGTACAACCCGTAGTTACGAACCACCCCCTGTAAAGCCTATTATATCAAAAAAAAAAATTGAGTTACGTACAATGATTCGTAATAACAAACGGGGCGCTACTTTGCAACATGCATGAAAACATTGCGCGTCTACAGCGGTTTGTCGGCTCGTGGGTGCGTGAGCCCGAAGTAGGACAAAGACTTCCTTTTTTTCAGTCGGACCTCGTTGCTATTAAGTGTCTCGTGTGTTACTGTATTTGGGTTTGATTTTTTTTATGTTTACTCTCCTAACCATGGCACCAAAGGATAAATGTGATGCATCAAAGAAAAGGGAAACGATCACAAGTGAAATTAAAGTGGAAATAATAAAGTGATCGGAAAAACGTGAAATGCAGACAAACATTGGAAAAGCGTTAAGCTACAGTTGGCCAACGATCGGGACAATTTCAAAGGACAAAGCGAAAATAATGGCACATGCACAGTAAAAGGCTCTGTCCCGATGTGTGTGTGTCTTTCTCTCTCGCTCTTTACTATAAATACATACACACATTTTCAGAACCGCTTGTCCCATACGGGGTCACGGAGCCCACCCGGCAACACAGGGCGTAAGGCTGGAGGGGGAAGGGGACACACCCAGGACGGGACGCCAGTCCGCCGCAAGGCACCCCAAGCGGGACTTGAACCCCAGACCCACCGGAGAGCAGGACTGCGGTCCAACCCACTGCGCCACCGCAACTATAAATACAATAGTGACATTATTCTCTTTCTATGTCTCTATTATAAGTACTGTAGTTACATTTATTATTATCATTATTACTGTATTATGTTAAAGATGTTAGTGTATCTGGAAGTGTTTCTATAATGTTTTTTATGCATAGAAAGGTACACTATATACTAAGACAAACATTTGACTGACGTTAGATACGAACCGTACCGAACTGTTCAGCCTTACCTACAAATTCGACTGAAAGACAGACTTAGTAACGGAACTCATTTGTAATCCGGGGACTGCCTGTGTATTGTTCCTTATTTATTTTAGGCAATGCTTTTATCCAAAGCAACTTATTTGCCCCACTTATACTGCTGCATCTTTTACAAACGCTTATTGTCTTTTTAATGAATGAACCTAAATGGAATGTAGTGATCAACTAAGCTGAATAGCTATTAAGTGAAATTACAGTTTGAATAAATCTGTATAAATGGTTGCAGCTCAGCTTTCTCTGTCTTTTATGGCTGCAGTGTGTACTTTGTGATGCTGTTATGTGCTGTTTAATTTCTTGTTCATAAACTCTGAGTGCTCTTGCTACTCAGTAGCGTGCGCGTGTACACACACACACACACACACACACACACACACACACACACGGTTGTGTGCTGTAGGTCTGACAGAGGGTTGAGTAGGGCTAGCTTTGTAAAGCCAACCTGCCAGCCCAGCAGCCCCATTTAATGACTGCTTATTACTCTAATCAAATCACTGCAAAAACCCCACATTTAATGTGCAAACTCTCCTCACAACTCGCACACCTACACATTTCAGAACGCGGTGTGAATTATTGTCACCTTGTCAGGCGCACACAGAAATGGCATTGTACGTGTGTGTACGTGCAATATATATAGCCTGTTAAATTTGATGCAGTGTTTTTCAACTGAAATAATTTTGCTCTCACCCTCCTCCTCTCTTCTCTCCTTCACTCACACTCTCTAATGAACTGGTAAATGCTGTAAACAGGATTTTTCTGTCAGTCTCTCACTGTATAATACACACTTTGTCAGGGTCTGTTTTCCTCTTTCCGCTATCTGTTTGGTCCCTTTACTCTCCCGCCCGCCCCTCTGCTCCTGTAAACCTCTCACCTTTCCACCCCCCACACCTTTGCCTGTCCTTCCATTTTTGTTTCTTTCACCCTCTTGCACTTTTTTCCAGTCCACTGTCTCTTCCTTTTCTTTCATTTTCTTGTCTTACTCCCTTTCTTGCCCTGTTCTCGCTATATTTCAGTCTCTCTCATCCCCTTTTCATTATATTCCCTTAAACTGTGTGGCTGTGACTTCCTCCCTCTCACTCCCCATTGCTCTCCATCATTGTAAATGATGCGGTAACTGGAAATAAACAGGCAATTTAGGTGCTGGATACCTCACTGCTTTCCCTCCCTCGTTTGCCCCCCTGACCAACACTCGCTTATATGTAGAACGTGGAGGCACAAGGTCAGGTCAGACAAGGATGAGGAAGTGGATGAGATTCCTTCTTTTTCCTGTGAAAGGACATGGGGTGTGCTGTTTGCTTGATAGTTTTAATGTGTTATCTGCTCTTTCATTTGCCGTGTATTGGTAATCGGTAACAATCAGACTTGAGGTCCTGGTATAAGCTATCTGGTAAGATGTGTCCTCTGACTGATGGCCCCCCAACAGCCTCTGCAGTTTCCCACCAGGGTTTCGGTGCATGAAAGAGGATGCTTGGTGAACCTGACAACATACAATGCAGTGAGCCCCTTGCTGAGGTGCGTCTCTCACGTGAGCACCCTCTCGCTCCTGCTCATCTCCCAAGACCTGCAGTGTGTGTGTTCTCCTCTCCCCTGCCCTCCCCTAGCCATGCACATGGTGCTGGAATGGTGAAGTCATAGTGCATGAATATTTACGGCTGCGCGTCTGAGTTAATAATGAATCAGGTCTAATGATTTAATGGGCCTCTGTGTAGCACAGTGCGAAGGGGGAGCTGATTGCCATCATCCCACTGGCCATGCTACTGATGAGGCACTGTACTACAGTTCATATTCCGAGAGAAACGAGCCAGCGAGAGAGGAAAGGAGAAGTATTAGTCTTCTCCCTCCGCTTCCTTACGCCTCTCATAGTCTCCTGTGTGTCCTCAGCTCATTTGCCATTTTACTTGTTCTTTTCTCAAATGCTCATCTAATGTTTTTTTGTCCCTAGGTAAACTTTCCTCTGTACACTTCCCCGCGTGTCCTTTCCTCCCACTGCTTACTTTGGGAAGCAGGGAGAGAATGTGCTCAGCCCGGTGTCTGCCATGCGTGACTAAAGAGCCAAATCCTCTTTTTGTCTCTCCCTCCTCTTTCTCTCTGTCAGCTCCTTTAAACCTCATTTACTGACATTACAACGGGAAACATTTGCCGCCTGCATTGTCTCTCCATTGCCTGGAAACTGTCTGCAAATGGTTTTAGCAATAAACTTGCCATCAATACTCCAATTCAACCTTTTTTCCCCCCCTTTCATTTTTCTAATTCGAGTTGGGCGGCAGCACAGCATGTACGTGCTCGGGTTATCCGCTAGCACTGCCAGCGTCGCCCTTATCTTTTCGCTGGGCCCAGCTGTGAGTCTGACAGCCTGGTGGAATGTCAATGTGAAGGAAGACCTCCACAAGTGCAGACAGTGACTCTCTGGTATCCCTCCCACCCTGTCCCCTTGGCTTGGCAAAGGAACGTTTGCTGCATGTGGTTTTTAATGTACTTATTCACTGAAACTAACTGTGCTTGAACGATTGAAGAAAGGCCAAAGGAGCAGTAACAAAAATCACCAAGTGAGAAATATAAAGAAGAGATATGGATGTCCACTCTACTTTCACTGGGGCAAGACGAGGGAAGGGGAAGGGGAGAAGCGTATGAAACCATGCATCTGTGTCCAGTGGAACGGGGAGAGACATTGCACTCTAAAGATGGCGGAACCTACTGTCCAGGGTAGGCGCAACGCTCCAACACTGCAGCAACAATGTGAGGTTCTGACATGCCAGCAAGGCTGAGTCAATGGCGCGTTCGCTTGGGGGGAGGCCTACCTAGGGCGACACACAGGGTGCACATCATACACGGAACGGCGCTCATTTGCTGGGCAGCCCGGGTCAAGCAACCTCCCTCAAGGGCAAACATCGGGCTTCGTTGCTAAACTGCCCTCTGCAACCCCCCCTCCACTGATTTCAACAGAACAGTGAGGGAGGGGGACAGTTCAACACACATCCTCTCCCCTTCCCTACGCCTCTTCGTTTCTTCCCCCATTTTCCTTCGTTCTGTCATCATCTCCTCTGCCTCTTCTCCCAGCGTGGACCATGACTGCGGTCCCCGAGCCAGCCCACGACCCATTGGCCGTCACACCTGCAAACATTCGCTTTGCGCCTTGTTTTCTGCTGGCTCTATCAGTTGTCTTGGGTCCCTAAATCCGCGGCTCCTGAGGCTGAATAGGACTTGACACCCTCCACCCAGAGGCTGTATTTCTGCATTCGTTATTTCGAACAACTGAAATGGCAGTGAGTGTGAAATACGGCTTCCGTCTATGACGACCTCCTCCTGGCAGAGGATTAAATGGTCTTCCTAGTCTGCCGGTATCTTGTAATGCCTCCACATTTTACATTATTATCCTGCTCCCCTATCACTCCTCCTCTAGCTATCTTTCTTGCTTTTCTGTTGCTCCCTTTTTTTTTTTCAGTAATGCATTTCAGGGTAGCTTC
Source organism: Scleropages formosus (assembly GCF_900964775.1). Classification (NCBI taxonomy): domain Eukaryota; kingdom Metazoa; phylum Chordata; class Actinopteri; order Osteoglossiformes; family Osteoglossidae; genus Scleropages; species Scleropages formosus. The sequence continues at coordinate 10,171,086 of NC_041818.1, read as the reverse complement.
ATTTCTCTGCTTGGTTTCCTCCCTCCTTCCAAGACAGCGGTGCACTGTCTAGCTTTAATCTAGGCCGATTGGACAAATGCTCAGTCTGTACTGTAATAATCTAGGATTATACGGTGCTATTGTGAGCTTGTGTGTGGACCTAATCTTGTGGTGCAGTGTGTGTAACACCATAATCTTGTCTGGAGCTATGCTGCATTTTGCGTAGTTTATAATCTTGTGTGTTACACAAGCTTGACATCTGTATATTTAGTATCTAATTGAGATGCCCCCAAAAAAGTCAAGAAAGTGCAAACACTAAGATTCAAGTAGTCTCCATGCAATGACCTATGAACATTTAACGTAAGTTCAATACAGGCTGAACTGGAGCATTTTGAAATTTTCTTTATCCTACAGTACATACTTGGTTGGAACATGGAGACCACATTGAATACAAACTGGTTGATACATTCAAAAGCATTTACCAGATAGAACATGTCATTTTAATTTCTTAAATAGTTTATAGTTTAATTATATAAAGGTTTTGCGGGTTTTTACATTTTAATTCGGATGACTTCTGTGTAAGAATATTACAAAAAAAAAACATTTTTACACTTGAGAAAATACTAAATTGGTTATATTCAGACACTGGTTTGGGTCTTCTGAGATTAATTTTAGCTAAGAAACCCAAAAGCTATAACATGCCTTGACTTAAGCGAAGGTACTAGATGCCGTAACACATTGCCACAGGGTGCATAACATGGTGAACTCAGTAGGACCAGTCAACGGCTCTGAACATCACATTCAGAGAGAGCGAGTTTGTGGGTCCCCCCCCCCCCCGGCACAGTGGAGCGCTCCTAATCGCCTCTGTGCCGGTGCCATCTCGATCTTCCTGCACCGTGTGACTAACGTCTTAATCTAGTGGCCCATACTGGCCCAGGGAATCGCATTATAATCTAGTTTCTCAATATGGCGCTGTTGTAATCCGCTGTGCTGCATTGGCTCAGTGGGGGCCATGGCATGTGAACCAGTCCTAATGTGGTATGCTCAGGGCGTGTGCATGTCCCTGGCTTGGATGGCGTGGAGCAGACACCCGCTCTGCCCTAGCGGGGGCTGCAATGTGGCCTTCCGTAGGAGATGTGCATGTATGCGGTTGCCACTGCGAGCTGGCGAGCCCCACTCCTGCTTTGGCCTGGTCACTGGGCCCCACTAGCAACCAGCTGTCACCCAGCAAGAAGCAGGGATAGAGTGCGCAAACACACACCGACAGCACTGCAACAACACGACACTAACACAGCATACAGTAACAATACCTGAACATTACACTGGGGTCGTCATGCTTGTGTTACACAGAGCAACACACTATTGACATAAAATACACCGCACTGTGCTTGGCTCTTCTTTGTTCAAATCACTCTATGACGCAGAACACAAGAGTAACAATAATTAACGTTGCAAGAGAATATGCAATCATGCACGAGGACACCACAGCACATAGAGCAGCTAACAACACATGTTGTGAGGCTCTGTGCTCTCCTTGTATCTCTCTCCCTCCTCCTGTGTGTCTGCCCCAGTCTGTCTTTTGCACTTTAAAAAAAAAAAAAAACATGACCAATGTGCTTGTAATGCATGGGTTTGGACAGGGGAGAAGGTCTAACAGTTGTGCCATCGCCTCCCTCCACTGTCACAGGATGTCCTGGGAGAGAATAGCAGCAGGCAGCTGCATGAGTGAAAATGAGAAACGGACCAGTGAGGGTGAATGAAGGGAATGGGAGGAAAAAGTATGGGATTACAAAGGGAAAACAGCTACAAAATAGCTACTGGGGGCATTCTTGCCTAAAGCTATCTATTTTTCTGACGTTACTTTCAGTTAGTAATTGATGTAATTGATTAATATACTGCCTTGAGCAAATAGTAAAAGTTAATGGTGACATTGGGTAAAAATATCATATGTCTGAATGTACATATGTTTGACACACCATCAGTGGATCTGTGATCTGTTGCTGCTGCAGAGGTCATTTTACTGAAAGGCTGCTGTTCTGTTCCATCTCCTTTATGTGTGTTTTGTGTGTGGGGATCTACACCGGAGCAAAGTTTGCATCTTTCGCTGTGTGACTGACTGGCTTCTCCAACAATTAACACCATGAAGAAAAAATGAGCTGCACTTGTTAATTCAGCCCATCTGCATTTTAAAGTTTGGTAGATTTGCTTTTTTTAATTAGCGGAGTGAGGAATTGTATATGGCCAAGGACAACTTCTGCTACATTATTAATAATGTATAACGGGGTACTCCCCCCCCCCACACAGTTGTTGAGGCTAGACATACTAACCTATGGAGCATGTTTACAGCAACACCTCTGGGGGGGGGGGGGGGGCACGGGGATGAGGAGGATGATGATGACAAGAAGGCTACTGTGAGATGAAGGGATGAGCAGGGGGGAATGAAAGCCAACATGATAAGCTGCATTAGGTGCATTTGCAAATAGATTATGGTGGTGTTACTCCAGCGCACGCGCGGGCATATTTGTACGTGTGTGTATCTGTCTGTGTACACGATCATGTCGCATTAGTCTTTACGCATAGCAAGTATGCATGTATAAGTGCGACAGCCACGGTGTGCGAACTGGAACTCGGCGGCGCCGGCCGGCGGACCCTGTCGTCGGGCTGCCAGTCAGTCAGGCATGGCCCCGTAGTGACGCCCCAGCTCCGCGGACGGTCCAGCTACTAGTCCCCCGTGACGCTCGAAATGAGCTCTTTATTCAGAATAACGCAGCGCGTTGATTGAGCTCAGCTCACACGTACGGACAGACCGCGACAGAACATCACAGGCAGGCGGCCGAGGAGGCACGCGCTCCCGCACGCTCACATTAACCCGAGAACCTGGCGCGCGCGCGCGTTCGAAAAACACCGGCACGTGCGGGGTTCGCGGGCAGGCACCCGCGGAGCCCCGGAGCGCGCGCGCCGTTCATCCGCTCGCGAGCGTGGAAAAGGGGCATCCGGGAGAACGGTGTTTTGTTTCCGATTCTTTTTTTCTCAGGCGGGCGCGCGGCAGTTCCTAAGTGACATTAAGTGCGGGAGGATTAAAATGAGCGCGGAGCAGCCAGCAGATGAACGCGACCGCGGCGCTTCACGAACTGCGTCCTCATTCACTCCGGTCCCCCCTTTCTTTACATTTTATATTGTATGTAACGTTTGCGAGCCCTGAACAAAACCTGCGCCTCTGCCTATAATAAACTGGTTTCCGATTAATCGATCCCACTTAGTATGCGACACAACTGCCGTGTTGGTGACATTGGTTGGGCCGTGTGAATTCAATTGTGAAAGAGACCGCGAGGAGGTGCGCGTACAGAGCTCTGGAGATCATGGAACGAAGCGGCCGTACCTTTGGAAAGCGCCCCCGCCGCACCGCGCCGCTCTCATCATCTTGTCCTCGTCCGTGCGTCTCCCTCGGTCGCCCGCTATGACTGAGGGCTCCCGGCGCGCCTTCGCCCCGCTGTAATCCGGGAGCGCGCGCTCTCCGCCAGCCACTGTCACTGTGTGTGTGTCAGTCAGTGCGTCTCACTCCCGTTTCCAGCGGTCCCGCCACTTCGTGGACCGTTTAGCGAGACACCCGACGAATAGCCGTACATGTAATGTCAAAAGTTGTCAAAGAGACGCGCTATAGAACGCGCCGCACCCGCGTTTTTTGGGCTGACCGCAGCGCATGTTCCCATCCGCCAGCCGCCGCGCCGAACTGCGGCACTCACTGTGCACCTGCACTTTGTGCCATGATTTTCTGTTGGCCAGCAGCAGCCGTCCGAGTTGGACTTTCGGCTGATTTTCGTGTCCCCACGCTGTCCGGCAGCTGCGAGTGTGCGTGTCTGTGGGCTCCGGGATGGAAGTGGCGGGGAGGCGCGCGTAGGAGGGTGCAGGGAGTGGGTGGGGGCTCTCCAGGAGGAGGAGGAGGAGGAGGGAGCGGAGCTTCACTGCCGATCAAGGAGATGGAGCTGCCGGTGAGATACCTTCCCCACTCAGACCCTGAGGTACTGTGTGTGTTCCTTCATGCACATCCTCAGCCTTGGTGTGTTTCTTTGATGGTGCAAGTCAGTGAGTTCTTCTGTCTAATATCAACATGGGTTTAAGGTACATAATGTGTACCCCAGCAATAGTCACATGTGTAAGGTATGAATATTCTTACATGCATGTGCTTTAATATTCTTGCATTGTTGCATGTGTGTAAACCACGCTTCAGGTTCTCTCTAAGGAAGTGTGAGATTGTCTAGTTCAAGTAGGCCTGACAGCCATAGGTACCGTTCAGAAATGTGTGGGACACGCATCAGATTTGGGTGAGATGTTTCCTTTGACTTTTGTGGCTTTGTTAATGTTAAACGAAAATCCAAGCATGATGCTCTGCCTCTCCTTAGCAGAAGTCAGCGTTATACTCCTTAAGGGTTAGATGTTCTCGGATATGAAAAGGGAAAAAATAAAAAGTGCATGGCATGTTCCCTTCATCTCCCTGTAACTCGGATAGTAGCAAAGTACATGTCACTGGATGGTGTTCATGGCTGCCAGTGTGTGTGATCACAGTGCTGGTGTGAATGGTTGGCCTACCATCTGTTTAGCTGGCTGTAAGGAGACTTGCTATGGTAACATGAGTGTGGCAGCTCTCCAGCAGATTGTCAAAGAGCAGCACTTCTGGCCCTAGGAGCCTTCGTGTACACAGACAGAGGGACTAGTGTTTAAGGGCTTGTCATTTTGTTCAGAAAGGTTACTGGTTCCTGTCCCCATAAGAGAGACTACTGTTCTACTATCAAATATGACACTTTAAAGTTTCAGTAACAATAGCATGTTTTAAATGGGTAAAAAATTGTGAGCTCTGTAAGTCACTCCTGACGAAAGCATCCAAGCAATGCAACCACCTTCCTGTGGTTTTTTTTTTTCTTCCCCCCATCCCCTCTCTCCCTGTCTCTCCTTTACTGTGATTGTTTTTCAGAAACTCGCCCCCACCGTCTTACTGCAGTGAGAAAGGGAATAGCGAAAGAATTGGTTTTTGCATTTAATTTTGTGGCTGTTATACCCACACAATTAAAGGGTGAGATTGAAAACGTGTTGCACTTGAAAGCACGGACGGGAGGCCTTCGTGTCGGAGAGAGCAGGACAGAGACGTGGAGCCAGATGGGCCGGGAGGGAAGAGAGGTGGACTGGGAAAAAAGATTGCGTGATGTGTTTGGGAAAACAGGTTGCACTGGGAGAGAGGGACTAGCAGAGAGCCTGGAGAAAAAGAATAGGGTGTAGGCCCATGAGAGAGGCTCCGGTGCTAAGGTGATACATGTACACAGCCACTCAGCTGAATTATTACCTGATTATTCAGATGAATCATTAACTGCTTATAGATGTATGCAGTGAATAAATTATGAATGATTCAAATTACTTTACATGCTAAAGTGAATTCGGTAAATATTTCAAGTCACTGCTGTAATGTTAGTCATGTGTTACCTATGTAATTGCATAACGGTAATATTATTGCAGCCGAAAACCATGCTGATCATTAACGGTTGAGGCTACGTGCCGATCGGAGCCTCCGTATTTAAACTGGAATGCACACACTGCAACAGGAGCACAAAGCACATCACAATGGCAGCGACACTCTGTTGAGAACCTTACAAAGTGTTGGCAAACATCCTGCTGAGACAATCCACCTTCTCCCTTGTTTTTCTCCCCTGCCATTCGTCAATCTCCCAAAATCTAACACTTTCCCTCTTCTCTGTTAGCAGCCCGTGAGTCCGTCTCAATCGGTTCTGCTCACTTTTCCCCCCCTCCTCGATCCATCTTTCTTCCTGCCCTCCCTCTGTGAGTACTCCTCAGTTTATCAAACCCATCTGTCCAACCCTCCTCCTCTTCATTTGCCCCAATTTAAAAGTCTAGTGCTGGCAGATTTTTACCTTCGCGCCCTCTCACACCCACCTTTTTTCCTTACCTCTAGTGGCGCAGGGAGCCTTTGCAATCACTGTCTTTATTGTTGTCTCTTCACAAATCTAGTCCTTTCCCTCCTTTGCTGCTCTCTCACTTCTTCTTTCCACAAACTCTCTCTCTTTCTCTCTCTCCCTTCCCCCCTCCTCTACAGTGATGAACTTTGCTTCACTCTCCCTGTTGGCCCTCCTACAATCTCTTACTCTCTCGCTCACTCTCTGTCTCAGTGGCTAAAAGTCATGTGTCAGTCATCCCATTCTCATCCTTCCTATGCACTGGCCCTTTCGTTTTCCACTTTCAGAATCCCACAATCGCTTTCCTTTTCGCCCTTGTGCTCCTTCATCTTCTTGTTCTCGTCACACTCAAATTTTTGCCTTTTCGGTTCTGTTTTAGTCCAGTTCCGTTTCACCCCCATCTTTGGCTCCGTTTTGTTTTGACACTTGATTGTCCCCATGTTTCTCCTTTTTCTCTCTCACGACTGTGCGGTAACGTTGCGCTGTGTGGTTCCTGTCTGTCTGTGTCTCCAGCCTACACTTGTCTTAGCTACATTTCCCATGTTGCATTGCCTTATGTCCTTGTCTCGATGCCTCTCTCTCACTTTTTTGTTGTTTGTTGCTGTGTTCCAGAGGCTTTTAGTAAAGTCCCTCATTGTGCATTTAAATAAGAAAACAGCATCTCTACACTTTGCAAGTTTTCCCACCTGGGGTGATGGTACAGGAATATTGGAGCTTGCTGCATCTGGACATATTTGCTGTTTGTTGACACACAAACTCATTTCATACCTCTATGAATGCTATGCAGAGAATCGGCATCAAAACATCGCTTCTGCATCTTTACACAGTTACATAAATGCCAGCGTATTTGACACCTGCAGACTTGCAATATGCTGTCTTGCTGAGGGCTACAGCCTGACCTTTACCACCTTCAATGAATTATTTTTATATCCGTGAATGGAACTTCAGCCTCCGCACTGTTCATTGCATGAGGTTGGGATCAGACCAAAAGCAGCGTCACAGTATAGCTCCGCAGCTGGAGGAAGCTGGCCAGACCTTGTTGCCATGTAGGCACACAGCGTCAGGGATGACCAAGGTTCAAATCTCTGCTTTTTCACTGGCCACTCATGGCACATAGCCGTGTGGCTCCCCTGCTCAGTTCTGACCGGTGCAGCATTGTTTCATGTCAGGGAGCCTGGATCCCTGCAGTGCTGGAGTTGTGTTCAGTTTTTTGTTGCACGGTATGGTTCCATTACATCCTGTGACGCCTTTTATCCCCGAACTGAACTGGCTGTGATGGTAATCAAATAGAGGTGATCCAATGCTGTGAGTACAAGATGTTCCTCTGTTAGGGGAGTGTGGGAAATGTCCATGTTTGTGGCATTGCAGGAACAAGACTGCATATCTTTGCCATAGACAGATATGCGCTTCCATTTAAGTAAATTGAGTATACCCAGTTCCCGTACCAAATGAATGTACTCGGAGAGCATGCAAGATTCTTATAGTACTGTAGTCATTTTACTCCTTACACTTTCATAGTTCCTAGATGTTAGTTTCAGTATTGTCTGCTTTCATTGGCTTTTTCGTAGTTCCACAAGTACCATTTTGCATTACCATATAAGGGTGAATTGAAATCAGTGGTGTTTCAACCCAGCTACAGAGATCAGACCACTGAATAAATGTCAAAACTGTGATAAGCACAGCTAAATATAGTTGGATTCATAATTCAAGTAATTGAATTTGTGAATATTTAACTCCCCACACCACCACCACGTCATCTTTTTGCACCATCACCTTCTTCACCCCACTCACTGTATTATGAATTGCCCCCTAAAACATCACCCAACCCCCATGTCCCCTGTGGTACAAGAGGAGGGGTAAGACAGATGGCATGCTTCTCTGCCTGGGGTATCAACAACTTACTGCCCTCCGTCTCTGTCAGATTTATGTTTCTCTCCCTGTGTCGTCAGGGCCCCTCCGCTGTCAGTGCTTCTCCCTGGCATTTGTTTTCCTTTCCCTGAACTACCACGGACAGCCAGGGGAGCAGAGGTGCCGACAGAGACTGGTTCAGCCGTAGCCTCTCATTCGCTGTGTAATTAACTAGATTTCAGTAACGAGCCTTTGGGCTTTCAGGTTGCCATGGTTACATACCATGTCCACACTTCCTTCTGCGTGTATGCATTTGTGTGTTTGTATATACCTATGCATTCGCATAGGCCACGGGTGTAAATGCCCTCCTACACACACTTGCATGTGTCAGGCACACTCAAGCACACGATCTTTCTCTTTTTTTTTTTTTTTTTTTTTTTTTTTAAAGCCAGGTCCTTTAGATACATGTGTATTTTTTACTGCCACCAAAAGTAACTGAGACTGGAAGCTGCAGGAACAAATATTCCGTGCTTCTAACTCTGTCAGGTAATTTTAGTTAAGAGTTTCCGCGGTGGGACACTGGAAAGAGAGTAGAATAAAGGAATTACGCATGTATTACATTTATTCATTTAGCTGACGCTTTTCTCCAAAGCGACTTACAACTATTTACCCATTCATGGCAGCTGGGTAATTTTACTGGAGCAATTTAAGGTAAGTACCTTGCTCAAGGGTGCGACAGCCAGAGGTGGGATCGAACCTGCGACCTTTGGATCCAAAGGCAGCAGCTCTAAATATTATGCTACCAGCTTCCTGTATGTCTTGCATCATTTGAGTCTTTGATATATATTTATAATTTCAAGTATTTTGCTGTACTGTTATTGATGCCTATTCTGGTGATAACCTTTTTTATTAATTGGGATTTGCATTATTATTGATCTGATGACAAATTCCTGAAATAGCTGCTGACAACAGTGGAATTTAAAAAAAAAAATTCACACCTCAGTCAAAAAAAATTCACACCTCAGCCATTCTTCATATATACATGTGATTTTATGACTGGCACTTTGGATTGAATTATTCACTTAGCTGGCGAGTGATTTGTAACGTGTGATCATTGTGGAATACCATTATGAATATCTGTGATCTCTGTGAATGTTCTCAGTGTTGCTAGTGAGCGTGGGGTCATAAACGCTTAAGCCACTACAGCCGACCACTCCTCCTCCACAGGAGCTGTGAACACCGGTAATAATTTTGGTTGTCAGCTTGAGTTGGATGCTGTACTATGCCGTGGAGCCAGTGCTTGGATCTCACATGTATTATAGACAGTGAGTGTGAGGGAACTGTTTGGTGACACTCTGAAGCACATTATAGGCGGTCCCCGATTTACGAGGGTTTGACGTACGATTTTTTCGACTTTATGATAGTGAGCAGGTGATAGACATTCAGTAGAAACTGTACTTTGAATTTTTAATTTAGATTTTTTCCCGGGCAAGGGATATGCGGTGCAATACTCTCTCGTGATGTTGGGCAGCGGCAGCAATCCGTGTCTCCCAGTCTGTCACGCAGAGGTGTGTATTAAATGCATTTTCGACTTACAATATTTTCAATTTCACGGAACGTAACCCCATCGTAAATCGGGGACCACCTGTACTAGAAAGGTTTTTGGTTTGGGCTTTACATCGGAGAAACATGCTTTCGCAAAATGCTTTGGTGTTACTGAAAATCCAACATTAAAGCCTTTACATGTCTCTTACGTGTGAATCTGTCACATTGTTAATTTTTTTCCCTCCCTTTATTCCAGCTAACAAGACCCTGCTTGGAGGAGGTGGAGGTGAGTGTTGAGTGCATATGAGAGAATGAGACACCTCTGTTAGTCGTCTCTGGGCTCTTTCCACATTGCACTGGAGCTCAGAACACAAACTAGTGTGTGTGTGTGTGTGTGTGTGTGTGTGTGTGTGTGTGTGTGTGTGTGTGTGTGTGTGTGTGTGTATATGGCCTAACTCCCTGATGAAGATTATTCCTGAATTCTGCTTCCTGGGGCAAGATATCATGTCAAACTACCACTCTATTTAATCCTAACATACATTAACAAAGGTTTATCATTTCTGCTCGTCCAACATCTGTTTTTATTTGGTGTCAGTGGCCATTTTATTATGTGACTAACAAAGAGATGACGTTTTCTTCAATGCACTAATCCAGTTTGATCAGTGTCAAAGATGAAGATTAATCGGTGTATCAGCATAGCAGTAGAAAGACTAACAATTGAGGGTGTTATTCTCCAAAGATGAGAATTTCCAATTACCATCTAACCAGGAAATTTCATTCAGCCTACTATGTGGAAGTGTGCTGCACTTTATCGGTCTGCACTGCAGGTCCACGCTACACTGCTCACATAGTCACTGTCCATAACTGCTTTTCCTATTGCAGGGGTTGCAGTGGTCCAGAGCCTGCCCCAAAAGTCCTAGCTTAGGCAGAGTAAACCTGAAAGGGACACCAGTGCATCGCAGGGTAGCCACACATCCGTTCATACGTTCATTCGTTACAATTTAGAGCCACCAATCCACCTGGAACATGTCTTTGGACTGTGGGGACGGGGGACGGGGGAGGGAGGGGATCAAGCACCACAGGGGAACATGTGAACTCGACACATTCTGAATGTGGACCGAGATCACTTCCAATCACACATTCCAGGTGCTGTGAGGCACCAGCATTTCCTGTTGTCCCATTGTTCTGCCCTCCGGCCCTCTATGTACAATTGTTGCTCTGCTCTACAATAGACTAAAAAGTACACTAAATATATGTACTGCTGTACACAAACGTGCACTACACGTAAAACAAGCACCAGTGGAAACTCTACATTAATTCTCTGCATTAATTAGCCTAAATCACTTTCTGAATTCATCCCAACTCAGTATGCATGCCACCATTTTTATATACTTTTTATGACACCCGAAAATGTAGCGCAGACAGGCCTTGGAACTGGATAGCTAATTCTGCAGAAAGTTAGATTCTTATCAGGTTCTAAAATAGGAACTGCCATGTTCCCGCCTCCCCGGCATTGTGGAGAAGACACTGACCTCACACAGGCTCTGTGACCACAGCTTGATGAAGTGTCATTTTCATCTGCTTCATGAATATTACATCTATTCATAAATATTAGACCTTTGTAACACTGTTACAAACACGTCACCAGTGAAACGGCGGTGAAATGTGATGGGAATCAAGCTTGTGCATTAATAAAACGGCCGTCATCTCCACTTTGCTCAGTAGGAACAAAATTGTTGAGCACGGGAAATTTTTTTGAAGAACAGGGTTGATCACAGTTGTGGAACAGGAAGCAACATGGAACACACATGGATCAGAGCCTGGTCAGATTTCCACACTAAATCTTCATAAATAGTCATGTTTGGAAGTGTATGATTTGTTGAGGTGTCTTTCGTAGAGGTCCATCTACTGTCTCCATTGGGCCAAACACCAGTGGTCCTCTGCTTCTGTGTGTACGCTTGGTGTCGGAGCCCTTCTAGTCTCCGGGCAGCGCTACTGCAGGTGTCCTGCAGGGTGTAAGAGCAGCGGGCTGTTTGGTGCAGTGCTTCTCAGCAGCCCACACCTGGCTTTCTAGGCATCTGTGCAGGTGCCGGGGGGAGGAGGAGGAGGAGGGTGTGCTGGAGACTGCCCATTCAGGTATAATGGGAAACAAGTGAACAATCAAAAATAGGTACTTCAAAGCTAAGAACAGAACAGTAATGTAAGGAGACCTTTAATTCGAACCTCTCTACCTCAGTGATTTTAAAACTATGAGTCAGTGTTCTTAAAGCTCTCCCTTTGATTGTGAAAGAAGATCGTGTGCATGTGTGATTTATGAGTGTGAGTGCTGTGTAAATAAACAGTAATTTCTCAGTGTTGACTCGGTGCTCGGTGGGGGAGGGGGGAAGTGTTAAGTGCTTTGCCTTGTGCTAATCAATATCAGTGATAAATCCTGCGCTGCAAATTCCTACTCATCAGAACCTCCCTTTCCCTCCCACTTCCAGCCTCCTGTCCTTCTGCTGTGTTTGTGTTTGACCCCGTTTCCCTTCTCCATCTCTTCCTTCGTCTCTGCCCTTTGCCTCATTTCGTAGCTTTAGTCACTGCTTTCTCTTTCCTCTGTCACTTTTCTGTTGTTTCCTCTCTTCCCGCCTCCCTATCCCCTCTCTCTCTCCTGTTTTTTTCAGTTCAAATGAAATTGATAGGATGTGTTAGACGCGGAACTGTCAAACCGGCATTTGAATAAGACCAATGTGTTTCCGTTCTTCTCAAAGTTTTAAAACTTTTTTTTTTTTTTTTTTTTTTTTTTTTTTTTGCGCATCCATTCCTTGCCACCTCAACTGTGTTTCCTTCCTCTCCATTCAGTGTCTCCGATTAGCTGCAATTCTTCTCCTCTCGTCCTGTCTCTCTCGCTCTCACTTTCTGTCTCCTGTCTGATTCCTTGCAGGATTCGTTCAGGAGCCAGGCAGGAACCTGGGTGCTAATTAGTTGGGGACTGATAGCAGCGCTAAGGCCATTTAGGCAGTGTTGAGTGAGAGAGAGGAATAAGTGCTCAGACTGCTGGGTGGAGAGAAGTGGTGGATGATTGAAACGGTGTTTGTCTCTGTGCCTGTCTCTTCTGTACCTTTCTTTCAGGTAATTTGTGCAACACTTTAAAGGCATCACAGTGGATGCAGAAATTCACCATCACGTCTGTGCCTCTTGTATGGTCTAGGGTTTGTACCATTAAGACCTTCTCACAATGGGACTTTAGGTCTTATGCTGCCAAAGACCCTGGAGAGGGTAAAGAGACCCAAAAGGCTGATATGGTGTATTAATCATGGGATAAGATTGTTTGTGTCACACTTAGAGGACAAAGGGTGGGAATGAGTAAATGGAGGTTGCCGTTGAACTTGGTCCTCTTTAACTTTCACCGAAACGGATTGTGCAATTATTCTAAAAGCTTCTTTCACCATTAAACAATACACACCGCTTGGGGAAACAGGTAACATATCAGCTAAGAACACACACGTTTAATGCCCAGTCAAGTCCTTTCCATCATACCCTTGAACAAGGTAATTTTATCGCAGCAAAATACCCTTCTATACAAACGGATAAAAATGCAAGTTGTTTTGAACAAAACTGTCAGTAACTGGGTTATAATAAAGTCTAGAATGTGGGGGCATGTGAAATATGAGTTTATGCCTTGGACAGTCTAGCCATGCTTGGGGGACCCCAGTCATGCAGTGGAAGTCGGAGCAGTTGGTTCTGAACAAATGCATACTGTTGTTTGTCCGTTAGCATCCATTTCCTTAAAATTTCGTGTTGATTTCGGTCTCCCGATAGCATAGCTCTCTTGAACCTGTGCGCAGACTTCTCAGCATGTACAGTGCCTCAGATCAAGTCCCTGCCACCAGAGCAGCCCATCTGACTACTTTGTACCCTCATTACTGTTATTGGTGACAACAAAGGCCGCTTCATTATCACTTTGGAATACTCCGGTAAGTTCAGACATCAGACACAGGCAAAGAAATAGCAATTCAGAATGAGAAAAAATTCACAATTATAAGAAAATATTAAGCGTTTACTGTCGCCAGCATCACGTTCGTCGCTTTAGGTTTTTCCCCCTTCTAGAATCATACTGTACCTGAGTCATAAATAAGCCATGTAATATACTTTAAATATGATGACCCACTTGTGCCTCTAAAAACACCGTTTTTGAAAGCATTAATTTTTATGTTCAGTTGAACCCACTGGAGGAAATGATGTATAGAAAATTAGATTAAAGATGATCATACAAGTAATGCAGAGATCTAAAGAAACAAGGCATAGATGACGTAATAGAACTGAGGGCTAGTCCACCGTGACCTTGACTCACCAGTACACAGACCAGTTGCGCACTCCTGTGACAGACAGAATGCTGCAAACTGGCCAAAACTGAACTAGGTGCATCCCCACCGAGGGGTTTGGGATGCGGGGAAACAGATGTGTTGTCACCAGGCCGTCACCTCTGACTAATGGCCAATGGGGAAGCGGGCGCGCAGCGGCGCAGGGCCAATTTGAAGCTGCTGGAATTTTCCCTGGCCCAATGAGAGGATGGGCAAGCACAGTTAGACTACAGCCGCCAGCATCCCTTTTCATGGGGACAGCGTGCTGCCCACTGGGCAGAGGCAAGCTGGCAGCATTCTGTCAGCCATTGGAGCTGTTTCAGCTCTGGGACTCTGGATTTTCCTGAGTTTCACTCCCATTACGACCTCAGGAGCATTAACCTCACTTCTTTATTGTATAAACTGGTATTTAAAAAAAAAACACACACAGTGATGTGTGTTCTTATGTTCGTATATGCTTTCACACTGATTCTGTATGTGCAGTTAATCTCCGTGTGCTGGTCTACCTGTGCACTGGAGAATCCTAGTGTGCTGCGGAAGAATAGTCATCCTATTTCTTTCTGAATCTTTATTAGGTAGGTGTATGTGTTGTATGCCTAGATCTCTTTCTTCTTGTGTCTATTTCTGTCTCTTTATATCTGTGTTTGTTCTAAGCTCACATTCAAGGTATTTAGGTTGGATTACACTGCTTGAATAAGGGGGCCAGGCTCCGATTCATGTTGGCGCTCTATTCCCCTTATACTTGGGCAGCGCTTTCCTGGGATGTGGGCGCACTCATCGGCTCGAGGTAGAGCTAAACCTTCTGCTGCGGAAACTTGGCCTTTGTGTTAGAGCGCGTGCGTGCGTGTGTGTATGTGTGTGGCACACGCTTTGCGACATGTTGCAGCTCCCTGCCTTGTTAGTGTGGAGCCAATTAGCACCTGCTAACGAGCCCTCTCTCCCCGCCTGTGTGTGTAAAGGGGAGGTGTGGGCAATGACACAGGAAGGCTGTTGGTCCCCAAGGCCAACCCCCCCCTCAGCCATCACTGAGTCACTGAGTCGCCAAGCTCTGGCGAGCTGTATACAATAAGCCCAGTGTTTCTGACTGTTTCTCTCTCCTTGCTGCCTTTCCGTCTCTTCATCCGTCCTACTCTCCATTGTAACGTCTCTTCCTCCCTTCATCGCTACAACAAAAAGTAGCTTTATCGCTGTTAAAAACTTTGTTACTAATAAAGTTGTGTTTATTAAGCTCTGAAGTAGCCAATCTCTGAATCAGTAATTTAAAATATTGTAGAGGAAATTAATTTCAACATGTCGTTTTTGGTTTTAAAAAAAAGTTTGGGCTTTTTAATACATAATGTAGAAGTATGGCCTATGACCAGTGAGGCAAAAAAAAAAATCAGTTTCTTTTCACTTTGTTAAATACATTAATACAACCAGTTTCTGTTCTTAATGTCAAAGGTCACACACAGTAAGCACCTCACTGAAATACCTAATTGTGATACACCAATACTCAAGTGTACCTAATGTGTACGGGATACGCTCCACATTCAGGTAAAGCATAAAGTAAAAAGGCAAGTAGACTCCTCAGAAAGCATAATAATGTTTTTGTTCCTCTCCTCTCGTAGCATTTTGCGTTTCTACTCTATTGATTCCTTCTTCCCTCAGAACTTTTGTTATGGTTTCTTCACTCTGAGCCTATCCATTTATCTCTCCCTTCCACTAAATATAATTTGATCTCTCACTCAGTGCCTATTTATTGATCTCTTCTGCCTGTGTCATTTCTGCAGAGTTTTTCACTATATGCCCATCCATTGATCCTCATTCTATAGTTTTCACCTCCTTTTTCCACTTTCACTTAGTCTTCCCTTCCTTCTGGACTTTGTTTTTTAAAGCCATATAGCATGGTCCATGAAGCTGCACTGCACATTGGATGTGACAGCTGTCAATTGTTGAGCAAATTATATAGGCTAATGAGACGGCACACTTGCACCACCTCCATTCACTCGCCGCAAAGCGCTAATAATTTTACTGACTATACAGATGATGAAAGTCCCGCATATGCGGGTGTGTGGTGGTTAGCTGTGCTTGTGAATAATGGTCCTTTGAGGACAGTGTCTGTCCACAGCTCTGCACTTCTTTAGCTTACAGGGGCGCTTCTGTTTCAATGTCATCGTTGCTAAACTGGCTCTATTAGGTGCAGGTCAGCAGGTTGCGTAATGTTTAAAGATGTGAACTATTAACCAAGTGATTATCCTTCAAGGGCGTTTGTTGTTACACCCTTGAGTAAGGTATATTACTTCAACAAATCACTATTAGCAAACCTCTGCGTAAGTGGCTTTTGAACAAAGTGCAACTTAGAAACTGCATTAGTAACAATAATAATTTTCCTTTCTCAGCTTACATAAGACGCTGAAAAATTATTTCTTTACTGCTAAGGTTTTTAATTGAATGTATCGCTACAATTATTTCCTGATTAATAACATTATTCATAGCATAGACGACTGCAGAATCTCTCAGCATCTCTATTTGTATGTTATGCATGTGATTCATCCTGGACTGCTTAGACTACAAAGCAGGAAGGGGTAGCCGTAGTTTGGACTCTTTCTGGCAAATTGTCTGTGTGACCTGTTCTCGCTCTCCCTCTCTCTTTCCTCAGTGGATGGGTCCATCCATCGTGGAGCAGGGCCCCTCTTGAAGAAAGAATGTGCCACACTGGGAGGTTGCGATACCGGCCAGGCCAAAATCACGGGAGCCTATGGCCTACCAGCCAAGTGTGAGTGCAGTGCTCTTGAATGACTTCATTGCACCGACTGACTCCTTTATCAGACAGTTATGTTTAAATCCAGTATGACAGGGGCTGTAATTTGAGCAAAAAGGTCCTCCAATAATAATAATTATTGGTTTATAGGATGCACACCTTAGTCTTACAGTGCTAATCATCCACAGAACTCCCAGTACAGTGTATTCATGACTACAGTGGCAGACCGTGACATATGGACATGTGAAAAACAGGGTCACACAGACACGAGCTGAAGGACAAAGATCCACTGACTCATAATGAAGTACAAAAACAAAGTAGAGGAGGCAGATGCATGCACGTGCATGGGCACCCATACTGTGCCACCAGAAGAACATGCACTTTTGTACACAGTCATGTTTTTACATATTTATGCTTTGAAACACACATGTTCTAAAACACAGCTGACCTGACGTATGCTGACATGCAGTAACGGATACATGCTGACATGTAGGTGCATAAAATTCTGTTTTGATGGGTCTGTCTTGATGAACAATGTTATGTCTGTTTTGTAAATAATTAAGATGCATCTGATTGATTGATGCGCAGACAAACATCTGTAGAATTTCTGGTGCTGTGAATGAGCAGGCACCAGTAACCGATCAGTCATAATTCTGGCTGGCAAACATATAGTACATAACCTTAGCAGCTCATGTAAATTTAAAAAAAAAAAAAAAAAAAAAACAAAACTGCAGGCCTCAGACTAAAGAGCGGTGTGCTTTTGGTCTTCCAGCTACTGTTCACTTCAAATGAAAATCTGTGATGTATTATCTTTATTTTCTGCACATCCCCTCCCCCTCCGGCCCTACGCCCCGTGTTGCCGGGTAGGCTCCGGTTCCCCGCGACCCCGTATGGGACAAGCGGTTCTGAAAATGTGTGTGTGTGTTTTGAGACATTGTCATATGTCTATACTATACAAGTCATTTTATTTGTTCAGCCATTGATGTGGAGAGGAGCTACCTAAATACGGACGATCTATTAGCCTCACATCTTTACAGTTATTATGTAAATGCAATTTGCTGCTTGAATACTTCTGATTTTTTTTATTAACAGAAACATTTGTATGTTATGATTTATTTAAAATGCATTGGGTTTGTGAATTTTTTTTAGATGTATTCCTCCAGCTCATTTAAATGAATAGATCGGAATTAGGATAGACTCTTATCTTTGCAGACCATCAAGCTTTCACTCATCGGTATCGCTGGCATTGGGGCATTTAATCTTGATCAAAGCCTTATTCTGAAGGGATCAGGATGGCATTATATCAACACAATTTTGTATTTCAGATGAGCTGTGACTGTTGAAAATTATCCTTTGCTGCACGATGTGTAAAGACAATCACCAGTAAATACCACAAGGACTTTTAGAGAACTTGGTATTTGCGCACTGACACCTTGAAGTGGACAGCGCTGCATGTGCTTCTCTTGGGCATGTGGGTTCTCCAGCTCTCTGCATCGCTGAGCCATCATCCCCCCCCACCCCCTGCTCCCTTCCTCCTCTCAGTAGGAGTGTGCAGTAATTACGTAGTCAGACTGTGTTTACAGATGCAAGCACACTTTAATTTATTCCCACACTTAGTAGTAATTCCCCAGTTTAATTTATAGCTCCCCCTCCCCGCTGAGGGAGAGAGAGCATGCATTACTGTATCGACCCACGCCCAGCACTTTTAAAAACTTCACCCTATTAGGTCCACACAGATTGAAAGGCTTTGCGCGGAGTCCATTGACTACCTGTGCCATTGAAAGATCTGGACTGGCTTGAAAATTGGTAGACCTTTCAGATGAAAATGACAGTATTTAATTCTCCACCAACCAAGAGCGACCACGGTGCGTTGCCATGGAGAGGTATGAGAACCTAGTGTGAAAATGAAACGCAGTGGGAGATGGGGGTGTTTTCTGTTCTTTTAGTCCCAGAACACATTCAGAAACGTAAAAAGCCTAAATATATGATGCCCAGCTGTTGCGCTGTTCAAATCATGTGCAGTCTTGCACTTGCATGAAACACTTTTTTTAAAAATATGTACAAATATTTGTTTTGCTTACTTCTAGTATAACTGTATGAGGGTATAATGCTTGTATGCATTTGATTGTTAGTTAAACTGTCAGCTGTTCAGTCGGGTGGAAAATGGGATAGCAGTACTTATTAGTGCTTTGCGTAGTGTATTGATTTTTGATCCCTTTAATGCATAAAACCTAGGGTCACAGATCTGAACTTGAGATGAAAGTGTAATTTTTTTCCCCAAAACCATATATATGTACATATAAAAATAAGTGTGCAGAGACCTGTAGGCATGTAGGATCACCAAGGGAATCTCCTCAGCTCTGAGTCAGGAGTTGGATACCCACACAGGGTCACACCATTCTACCACAAAGCACAGTAATTGAGCTCAAGTGTTCCAGCATAAAACCAGTTGTGTAAATGCACCTCACATTGTGAAAGATGTAGGCATTGTAAGTCACCATAAAATAAGAATGTCTGCTTAAGCAAGTAAATGTTGCAAGAGTCCATACTGTATTTAAAATTCTTTTGTGCTCTGTGTTCAGCACAGGTGGATGTTTTGTTGTTACACCGGTGGAGGTGACTCTTTGTAGGGAAAGAATAGAATGCAAGTCAACAGGAAGTCTCTAAAGAAAGGAAGGAATACAAGTCTGTTTGTGTAACCTGTCTGGGCTCTGACTGCACGTGCACCAGACGCGCTGGTGGGCAATAAAGTGATGCTGCTGGGAAACAGCTTGTGGCGGTGCTAAGCGTGTGAGAGGCACAGCAGGAGAGAGAAAGAGAGAGGCTGCGAGGAAGGGGGGAGTCAGACTCTTGTCACCACCAGCCAGTTCATAAACCAAAGAACTAGTTGGGCACTGGGGTGGGTGCCAGTGACCCCGAGGAGATAAGCGAATGCATCCAATATCTCTCCCTCATCCAAGTGCTTCTTTTGGAAGGATGTATGTTTTACATCTTTGGACTGATTCACTTGATCACCTTGACTTCATTTCCATTCCTAAAGAATAAGTGGAACAACCTGGTTCCAGACCCCTTCTTCAAACTATGTGGCCAATGCATTTGATTTATATACATGACATATGCTGCGAGGAAACTCAACACACACGGGTATGTTTAGGTAAGCTGGAGACACCACAGATATGGCAAGCAGTGGGAGTTTAGTAAAAATCACTTTGAGAGAGTGCAGGACAGTCGGCTCAAGGTGGCTGCTGAAGCCAACGTGGCACGGGCTTCAGCTCTCGCTCTCCTTTCCAGGATGTGATGGACTGAAGTGCAAAACACCTAATTTAATACAACAAACATAAGCCTATGAGGGAAGCATTTTTGCCATAATATTCTTTGGAAGAGAGCCCAAGTTCAGCAAACTTTGATTAAGATTTTGGCTCTCGCTGAATTCGATGTACAAATAAGATCTTGACACAAAATTGGAAGTACAAACTTGACCCCTTTCATGTCACAGACCATTGGAGATGTGCTACACAGGGATAAAACAAATAACATCCACATGTAAATGTAAAAGCATGTAATCAGTAAGCATACAGTTTCAATTATACATAATGACCAAATATATCAAGTGTTGAAGGAATGGGTTTTTTTTTTTTTTTTTTTTGCCTTTTTCCTTGAATTCAATCCAGAAAATTTAAGCCTCTTGGGTCAGTTTAATGGGATTCTGAGCACCATTTAGGCTGAACATGTTTCTGGTCCGAGCTCTCACATACATCTTGTGGTAATATACCCATTAAGTTGTTTCACTGTTAACTTGTCTTTGTCCAAGGCAACTTAAAATGTGAGTTAAGCACGTTTTAAAAAGGTTTACCCATTCATACAGTGGGGTTTTTGTACTGTATCGATTCTGGAAAAGTACTTTGATGAGGGGTACTGCAGCATGAGCAGGGGTTGAAACTGAGCACCTTCACGTTCCAAGTTAACAGTTCTGAACATTACGGTACTAACTGCCCCTATGGACTGCCTCTGAATGGTTTGATTGTCTTGTTTATGTATTGACGATTTCTGCCTTCATGTTCTCCACATTAGCCCTACAGGGCCAACAGTGATGTCACTGATCTATTTCTATGCCCCTAGTGTCATCCCACATTTTGACCCCATTGAAGTAGTCTCTGGGTTAGCCTATCCATAATTTATGCCGAATTCCATCTTGTAGCATGTACTTTAGAGTACCCGTGTTGACATGGAGACTTCCTGAACCCTGTGACGTCTAGTCCACCTGCAGCTTGTTCAGAAAGTCTCCATGCTTACTCAGGTAGTTTGGCTCTCTGCACTTGCTATATGTCGTCACTGTTGGTGAACGGCAGCCACATGGCACGCTTGCAGCAAGGCTTATAAATAGATGTCTTTTCGGTGACTTTGCTAGTGCAAAGGTAGGAAAATGGGGCTGCATGGAGTTCCTGATACTCCTGCCATAGTTTTAAAACTGAATCCAAGTGCATAACTGTGATTTGAGGAAAACATGCATTTTTTTTTCTTGAGATATTAAGGCTTTAAGATGTAAAATTTCATGCAGATGAATCATACTAAATGCAGTACAGCGTATGATGAAAGAAGGGGGTAGGGGAGAGATCTGGACTCAGCAAGAAAGACATGGTGAGGAAAGCAGATACAGCATGTAAAGAATGGAGTAACTACCCAGGTGACATGCTGGGGGGTGACGGGGTCGTTTGGAGCAGGCCTGATCGGTAGCTGCCTTGGTCCCAGAGCCACCTTGTGTACCAATCCGACATCCCCCCCAAGGGTTAGGCGGAGAGACACAGAAAACAAACAGAGCTGCAGTTGTTAGGAAGGCAAAGGAGGAGAAAAGCTCCTGTATCATCACGTTCTCCCCCACATTCCGCTTCCCAAAGTGGCCAATTAACAGTAATTAAAACCTGCACGACAAATGACTGACACCCCTCCCAATTAGACTAAGAACATTTTCCATGCTCGCTCTCCTTGGAAATGTACATGCAGTACCGCCAAGCGATGCACTGCTGCAGTGCGCAGAGACATGTGGACGTGTGAGGCCACACGGTCTCTTTATGTGACATCACTCGGCACTCGCCAGCTGCTCTCCTCTTTTATGCACTCGACTGAATTCTATTGGCTTGACCGAAAACATTGCACTGACATCTGTCTGTAATGCAGCGGTCGTGACTGAACGCTGCAGACCTCTCCAAGCAGATGTACGAGGCTAACGGACGCACACTGAAATGAAGCTTGTTTTATTTTACACACAAGATGTACATCTCTATAAATATTTGAGGTTACGCTCCCATGACAGGAAGCCAGCTGTTGGATTGACTGTAAATTGTGTTGATTTTTGTCACCTGATGAAGTGTTATAGCTTTCAGTAAGAATTATATGGTTTATAATTGGCTTCTGGATTAATCTGAGTCTTTCCATTGTTGCTGGTCTGTACAAAGGAAGGATAACACCTGTCCTCTTAAACTGTTATTGCCATTGCAGTGGTTTTCATTTGGCCTGTAGCCCATTATCTGTTTGCAATTATGAGCCATCTTACCTGTTGAGCTTCCTGCATTTGGGTATTCTGAGTAAGCAGACTTGTGCGCATGGGTTACTGAAACGTGTAATGAGAAAAGTCTTAAAGGAGCTTTTTTTTTTTTTAATATATTTTTTTGTCTTTTTCCTCCAGCCCAGATGAGGCTACCTGCTGAGCTTCCATAGAACACTGCTCTCTCCTCCCAGGCTCACCAGCACTTAGGAGGCCCACCAGAATTAGGGGGACTTGATCTTTACTGGTGCTCCTGGAGGAGAGGCAGGATCTGCTAACGCTGTGGGACATTACCGCAGCCGCAGCAGCAGGGGGCTGCTTCCGTTCCACTCCCAGCTCTTAACTGCCTTCATTAGCCTTCATTATGGGGATTAGTGGTCAAATCACCTGTTCCTCTGGCACGTCTTGATGGACAGCTAATTGAAAAATATGCTGGTGGGGCAGAGAAAGCGGCTGAGACGCCTACAGGAAGCCAGCTTCCCGTGACGATGTGGAAAGTAGGCGCTCCCCCACCGCCAGTGGTAGTGGGAGACCTTCCATCTTATTTGCATGTAATCCTGGTCAACGACACTAATACTTGCCTTGCAGATGCATGTATAGAGAGTCTAGTACAAGGTATGGACCCCAAGGGGGGGGGGGGGGGGCATCACTTTTTTTTTTTTTTTTTTTTTGGCAGCTGCAGGTTTTCTAAATATGGATGAATATTTTTATTATATATAGACGTATAGCCCTTTTCATGAAAATCAATCCCTGTGAGCAAAAATGCGTCTGCAGAAGCATGAAAGAGGAGCTGACAAAGGCCTCTCATTGATGCGTGGCGGAGCAGGAGCGCAGAGGAAAAAGGCAAGGGGCTATTTAAAAAGGCTGTCCAGGCCTGCTCCCTTTATTATTGTAGTCATTGTCCTCTTCTTTCCCCTGGGTTCTCATCTAGATGATTCCCCCACCGGGGGCAGGGCGAGGGGAGGGGAGGGGAGGGGAGGGGGGTGGAAGCGTGAGGCGGCTGTGTCTGCAGGCCAGGTAGCCCCCCGGAGGCATCACGTTTGACTAGCTTCGTGTGCGCTTCGCCGAGCAGGGAGCGAAGGCCAGTTCTGGCGGGAGGTCGCTTGCCTTTCCCAGCCACGGCGCTTTCCTAAAAGGCAGCAGTGGTAGCACATAGGGGGAGTATTAAGCTTTTTAAAAAAAAGTAAGGGTTTTTGAGGGTGCCACAGCATGCAGCTTGTGATTTTGGACAAACACACATGAGAACAGTGGCAGCAGAGCTACACGTGCTTCTTCATTGTCTGTTTTACCCCTGTCTGTCCTTCGTGCCGCTCTGCCGCCTCTCACACGCTGCGATTACGGCTGAGCTGCTTCAGAGGTGCCGTGGTCTTGGGCTTTTGGCCTTTATCGTCCTCGTCTTTTCGCTGACCTCACGTCAACAGGCATCAAGTCATTCTCAACACACTAACACACGCACACGTACTCATAAAGTACGACACACAGACACACACAAGCCCCTGGCCGTCTTTGAGGGAAATCCCTGGGTGACAAAGAAGTGGAAACAGTCACTTGTTTTCTGGGGAATTATCTTCTATTCCTCAGAATTGTCCTCTCCTATGCTCTATGTATGCCTCCTCCCTCGGATCTCCCCCCCCCCCCTTCTCTTTCTCTCCCCCTTTCTTTTTCCCTAACTCGCTATACAAATTATTTAACTCACTTCAGCTGTCAGATTACATATTTACACTCGGTGTGAGACAGATCTGCATTCTTTTTTCACCATTTCTTAGTAACTACGATTTCGTGGAAATGCAAACGTAATCCCTGTCGTGTATTGTGTTTTTGATATTATATGGTAGTTTTTGCAAGTGTTGCGAGGCGTATTTTTGGTGTTATTTTGTGTTCTTGTCTGCTGCCAACTATCCATTCCTTTCATCCTGCTAGAAATAGTACCAGTTAATGCTGTATGTAGTATTTATTACAGTGTGATGAATGAGCAAAGATATTTTGAAAGCATCACGTCTGTGGAATGCTGAGTGTTCACAGGTAGTCAGTGAATTCTTGTTTGCATCTGGATTAGAGAAAATCACAGTAAGAATTACATTCATTCTGTGCTGTTGTGAAATGTCTCTTTTTTTTTTTTTTTTTTTTCCCTGAATAGTTTCATTGAAATTGTTTCCTTCCTCTGCACACCGGATCACTTCCCTCTTCCTTCTCTCCATCTGTCACCTCCTTTCTCATCGTTCCCATATTTCCTGTGGAAGAGTCACTCTGTTGACCCCCAATCCCCCACCTTGTTCTTTCTCCAGTCTTTGCTTATCGTCACCCCCACCCACTCCATCATCTTTTACCATCCCTGACCCCCCCAGGAGTAATGTCTCTCTCGATCCAATGATATACGGCCCGGGTGACAGACAAAACAAACACTCTGCCGATCGATGCTGTAAACAGGAGCAGAGTGGAGCTGTAAATTAGCTCAGCGACGGGACGACCCGACGGGAATGTGGGGGCTTAGGTACGGGACAAGGAGACACTAAACCGGACCCTCGGCAGAAGTGGATGGCACTGAAGTAGCAGTAGACAGGGTAGAACATGGGAGAGGACACGTGACTAGGACAGCAGCGATGAAAGAAGAACAAGTGGCTGGCTGAGGATGGACTACCCCAGCATTTCCACATTGTCACCAGCACTCTTTCTCACCCGCAGACGTGATCCACACAGTGGGTCCCATTGCCCAGGGGGTTGTTGGGGACAGGGAGAGAGAGGAGCTGCGCAACTGCTACCGCAACTGCCTGGATACCGCCACTCAGAACCAGCTGAGGACTGTGGTAAGGGCTGCAGGGGACACTGTGGGGGGCAAACGTTAGAAGTGGGGAAGAGGGAGGGAGCAGAGGAGTGGCATTAAGGGTGAAGATGAGTTCAAGCAAAGGAAAGCCAGTGAGGGAGAGAGAGAGAGAGATGGGTGTGGGAGCACACAAGACTAGACCCAATAAAGAGAGGTCATGTCATAAGAATCTGAAGAGTTATGAAGGGAATAGAGAGCGGGGCAGCGTCAGAGGGAATTGCACAGTAACACTCTTTATAGCCATGATAAAGCTTCTTTGTATGCAGAGGTCCAGACACTGAGTCCTTCTTTCAAAATAGCACCACACTGCCTGCAAATTGTGTTTAATCCAGCAATTCTGCCTTTGAAATGTCACCATTTCTCCCACTGTTGTGTCCGCAGGCCTTCCCCTGCATCTCCACTGGGGTGTATGGTGAGTATCGAGTGTTGTAGGGATGAGCCTTATCTACGGTACACCAGCACATAGTATCTGCACTACATTAGCTCCAGGAAGGTTGCAGACGGTGTGTGTACCTTATTATTTTTTGGTCTGTGGCATCTATTTCCTGGAGGTCAGTAGAACCATCAAACATCTGCTAAGTAACAGCAATAATTTTGTTTCAAATGAAATAATTTCAGACCCTTTCCCAATTGCTCCTAACAGAAGGATAATAGTCAAAATGGCTTGTGTCTGATGTGTTCTAAAAATGCAGCAGAACCTAAATTTGCAAATGTATATTGATTCCAAACTGATATTGGTTCCAAACCAGTACATTTGCAGGGCTGATAGCAGTTCAGTTCAGAGGTTTGGTACCTCAACTGTGGATGAATCATTGGCGGAATTTGGTTGGAAGAGTAAACTAACGATGGAAACCAGTCTGTAGGCCTACTATTCCTGTGTGTGTATGTGTATGAGAGAGTGAGAGAATCAATTTTTTTGTACATATGAAGAAAAAAACAGAAAAGAAATGCATGGGGTCTTTGTGTTAGAAATGCTAGAGTTAGGAAATTTTTGATACTTTTTTTCCTACTTGTTTTTAATTGGGGTGGGGGCGCAGTGGCGCAGTGGGTTGGACCGGGTCCTGCTCTCCAGTGGGTCTGGGGTTCGAGTCCCGCTTGGGGTGCCTTGCGATGGACTGGCATCCCGTCCTGGGTGTGTCCCCTCCCCCTCCAGCCTTATGCCCTGAGTTGCCGGGTAGGCTCCGGTTCCCCGCAACCCCGTATGGGACAAGCGGTTCAGAAAATGTGTGTGTGTGTGTGTGTGTGTGTGTGTGTGTGTGTGTGTTTTTAATTGTTTTCTTAACTTTTTTATTCTTAAAAATGTGTTCATTGTGCAGCAAGCAGGGGGGCGCGGTGGCGCAGTGGGTTGGACCTGGTCCTGCTCTTCAGTGGGTCTGGGGTTCGAGTCCTGCTTGGGGTGCCTTGCGACGGACTGGCGTCCCGTCCTGGGTGTGTCCCCTCCCCTTCCGGCCTTACGCCCTGTGTTGCCGGGTAGGCTCCGGTTCCCCGCGACCCCGTATGGGACCAGCAGTTCCGAAAGTGTATGTGCAACAAGCATCACCTGCCATTCCACAACTTGCTGTAAATCACATCCACACAAAGTAGGAATGTGGGACCAGATTAATTCAACTTCATGCCACAGTGTTTACACCTCATATCTGGTGTTTGTGTTAGTGATCAGTAACAAAATGACAAACATTGTACATGTGTATGGGAAAAATCAGTAGACCTTCAGCATTAAATAGGAACTTCTGACACTATATTTTTCAGTCCTATTAAATTTGTTTTAATTTTAATGTAGCTCGAAGTTAATGAAAATGTTAATAATAGTCTTGGAGCACATTTTTTATTTATTACTTTACTTAAGACTTAAGAATAAACCTGCAAATAAATCAAGCTGTTTCTCTTATTATGCTTTTATTGATTGTTGAGCTAATAAAATAAACTGGAAGTGCCAAATGCTGACAGATGTTGCCCATGTTTCAAGTCAGTAAAAAAAAATAATAAGTCACATGATGGACTGGCATCTGTGTTTTATGCCCCGTGTTTCCAGGATAGGCTCTGGAACAGTGACCCTGTGTAGGGTGAGCAGTTAATGAAAACTGAAAGAGTATGTCATAGTGAATTTTTCATTCATTATAACTGAGTTTTTTCAAAATGTGCCTTGTGAATAAATCAAGGGAGCTTTCATTAACTTTTATTAATTGTGCCCTATTGGTTGGATTTAGGGGGGTGCGGTGGCGCAGCAGGTTTGGCCGGTGCCTGCTCTGTGGTGGGTCTGGGGTTTGAGTCCCTCTTGGGGTGCCTTGCAGCAGACTCACGTGCCATCTGGGGTGCGTCCCCTCCCCCTCCAGCCTTGCGCCCTGTGCTGCCGGGTTAGGCTCTGGCTCGCCGCGACCCTGCTCAGGAGAAGCGGTTGTAGTCATTGTGTGTGTGCATGGTTTGATTTACGAATAAATTGACTTACGAACAGACTTCTGCTTGTAGTTGTGTCTGTAATTTAAGCACACAGTGTACTGAAGGGTACAGTATTTTGTCAAGAATTTTTGCCAAATTAACACCTAATCACTCAGGGAAATATGACGTAATGTGGGGATGACATAATGGTGTAGCAGATAGTGCTGGTGCCCCACAGCTGTGGTGTAGGATCTGTGGGTTTGAATCCGGCTCCACGTGGAGTGTGTGTCTTCTCTCTATGTTCATGTGGGCTTCCTCCTGGTGCTCCAGTTTCCCGTTGATGGTAATTTTATTTTTGTGTGTGTATGTGAGCAAACAAGTATGTTATTGGCTTGTGATGAAGCGGTGTCACGTCCATAGTGTACACTGCCTCACGCCCCTATGCTTCCAGGATAGGCTGTGGATCACCACAACCCTGCACTGTACAAGTGCTTATGGATAATGCATGGATGGATGAAGTTATGCAATTGGTGCGCAAAGTGACCATATAAAAGAGCTGTACTACTGTAGGTCTCATTGTAATGCAGAACAAAGGTAAAACGTTTTATTTCCCATTTAAGTTTTACAATATGCACTTACTTAAAGTGTAATGACTTCAGACAAGTTAGTGATGCCCAAGCTTAAGTAACAAATGCACATCAGGTTAGGAGGTTAAGACAAGTTTATTTAAGGGAACTTGGGTTTATCATGACAGCACAGTGCAAGTTGCATCATCGTTTCTGGTGTCAAAGTGCAGTTTTAGTCAATTTGGAGTCTTTTCTTGGAAAGAAATGTTTAATCCCGTATAGTATCAGAGTAATTTTGCAAACAGAAATGAGACCCCGCCTCCCCACAGTAAGACAGTGAGACTCTGGTCAAGGGGAGAGATTATACATGTGGGACTGCGGTGGGATGCTGGCGCTACGTCACATATGCATCTGCAATTGCAGTCACGGTATGTGGCATGTGACCCGTGTGGGAAGGCTGGGCCGTCCAGCAGCTTTGAGGTGGACCTCTCGGTTTTCTTAAATAGGGAACAATTGCTAATGGTGATAATGGATTGGAGTGTTTATGCATCGTTAATGCTGCTGACAGACAAAGTCACTGGCACCACTCAGCAATTATAAATAAGCTAGCTAAGCACTGAGGAGCTGGTGGTTAGGCACTGCTAAATGACAGCATGATCCCAGAAGGCTGTGGGTGAGCTTTCAGAAACACGTACCTATCTGCCAGTGTCAGGTGAGCAAACCTAGTCGCATAGCATTGTCAGCTGTAGCAGTGCTCTCCTAACTTACTCCTCTTTGCAAGCACATGAATTCTTATTGCTCATGAAATATCTGTGGAATAGCTACAGAATGTCATTTAAAAATAACTGCACATTTAGAAATATCTTGCCAGCGCTTTCTCTATTTGGTTGTAGCTTGTCATTTTGAAAGGTCAGTTTTTTGTTTATAAATATCTCTTAAATATCATACGATGGAAACATAAAAGTCTAAACTTTCAAGATCAATTTAAAATTACCATTGCTTTGCTGGACACGGTGGTGCAGTAGGTACAGTGAGTCCCTCGCAGCTCGTTTGACGTGCCAGTGTATGCGGTTCCCTTCTCCATCCAGTCCGCGTAGTGTTTGCACGTTCTTGTATTCAAGTAGTTTTCCTCTGAGCGCTCTGGTTTCCTCCCACAGTCCAAAGGTGTGCATTTCAGGTGAATTTGTGAGTCTAAATTGCCTGTAGTGTGTCAATGTGTGCTTGGATGCGTGAACACGTTTGCTTGTTTATGTACCTAACTTGCTCATTTATATAAGCTGTCTACTTGTTTATCTCTGTCTCTTCAGTGTTTGTGTGTAAGTATGTTGTATGCTTGGTGCTGTTACACCCAAACAGGATTTCCCTCTGGGATTAATAGGTCATTCATTCATTAATTCATTCATTCAGGGGTGTGTGTATGAGGTGGCCTGCAGCTACAGCTTTGCAGGGCCACTCCCATACTGCAGGCCTCCTTCCAAACCACACAGTGCATGTGACAGACAGTGGCAAAACAGCAGCTCACCAGCTCACCCAAGGGCTCGTTGCTGTTGGACACACTCCCCCTGCAGCCAGGACCCCACCATTTCATTGTTATACAGGTTACTTTTCCATGTTTAAGGAAGAGTAGGACATGTACGAAGGACAGGGACGCTCCCGTTATTTCGCCGGCGGCTGTCTGCGGGGGTCCATCATGGGCAGAACTGAAGGGGGCTTCGCTTCTTCATCTGTGTTCGTTTGTTCTGCTTTCAGCTCTGGCATTGCATCATGTGTTGCATAACATAATGGGGAATTGTTTCGCTTTCCTCCCGCTGTTTTCACGTTGATTTTGGTGTTTGTGTTCCGCGTATTCGTTTCTGTAGACAAGTCAGTCTATGAAGGCATCTGCTAAATGGCATAATGACAACAATAATTAGATTCATCATCGGAGCTGGCGATATGACGCGGCAACATATGTTGTTCAGAAATGTTTCTCTGGAATTTCTTCATAGCTGCTTCGTATTGTGCTCAGTGCCACGGAAAGCCTGTACTACGGAAAATAACCCTGTGTGAGTAAATCCCTCTGGCTAACAGCTACATATTTCACCCAGCTAACATTAGTGGCGCAATCATCTGAAACTGATTGAAGACTCGAAACAGGCTTTTTAAACTGGGATAAAGTCAAATCCTCAAGATGATCCGGAAAAACAGAGCAGAAAATGAAACTATGTAGAACTGGAAATGTTACAGTCCTGTGTGCTTTGTATACTGTATATGTCTGAGAGAGACTGTCATTTTAGTGCAGTGCCCAGCTGAGGAGTATTATTATGAAAGTCAGCGATGCTTGAGAAGCCAGCGATGCCGCTGCGTGTTGTTCCCGGACAGGGTATACAGTCTCTGTAGTACCACTAGTCTGGCAAAATGATGGCAAAAAAATGGCAAAAACCATAGTGGGACATTAATGAGGTGCAGTGGTTTTTTGTGTGTGTGTGTGTGTGTGTGTTTGTATGTTTGTTGGTTTGGCTTAGTAACTGCTGTAATCTGTGTTTAGGATATCCCCCAGACAAAGCTGTGGATGTGGCCCTGACCGTGGTTCGAGAGTACTTGGAGAAGCACCCTGCTCAGGTACAATTCCACCTTTCTTTCCCATGTCCTCCTCATATTCCTTCTCCTCCCGATGCTGCTGTTGCTAGGGGAGGGATTAGCCGTTGCACGGGGATTGCCTTGCTGGGCAGAGGGGGGAGTCACTGAGTCGATGCACACGCTTGGAGAACCTTGATTTTAATTGGCTCCGTATGGGACCCGAGTAGACTAGCGTCTTCACCGGAGGGAGAGGGGACTGGGAGGTTTGGGACGGCAGAGACAGACTTCCATCAGACCTAGGTCTCCACATGTATGCGCTCTAATCCATGTCTCTCCCACCTCCTCCCTGCCATATGCCATCCTGTTCCACATTGCCTCCCTCCACACAAGTCTGCTCCTCACACACACACACACACACACACACACACACACACACCCATCAGTCGTCGTTGTGCCGCTTACCATTCGCAGTGTTGCTCTCACCCTCCTCACTCCACAGATGTGTGAAATGACTAATTAAAGATACCTAATTAAAGATTCCTAATTAAAGTTCTCGTTTTCCACATCACTAGCTTCTGTAAGTTCTAACCCTCTGACAGAGGGAGGCTTCTAGGAGGGAGGGCATCAACGTTAAAGACTCAAATGGCTTGCAGTTGGTTTGGTACAGGTCAGGTTTTATTTATTTATTTATTTATTTTTTAATTATATAGCTGATTTTAGTACTAAAGCAAACACCATATTGTGTATGTATGAATATGCATGCATATAATATATACAGTCATTGCCTGGTTGACACCATGTATATTTAAGAATGCTGCACAGTTCTATTTTTGGATCGTGTTCACGCCAGTTACGTTTTTATTAAAACTTGTGTTTGATCGAAGCCGCACGACTTACCAGTAACGTTAGCTTCCGTGCAGCTCACACATATGCATTGTTTACAGACGCACAATGAATAAATAGTGATGCTTATTATTTGCAAACAGGCCCCTAAAACATACACTGATGCATCTAAAAACATCTATAAGAAATGTATAAGAATTGTATCTAATTTGAAATAGAAAAGCTAAGTCCAGTTTTGTGCCTCTGTCTGTCTGTGTTTTAAAGTTTACTTTGAGATTCTAGTACTTACTTTTTGTTCAGCTTATTTTTGTTTAATTTATGTTCAGTGTATTCTTTCAACAAATTTATACTAAAGTAGCTATATATTTCAATTTCCCAACTGTTTAAAAGTACAGGTCATATAACCTCACAGGAGGGGTCTTTAACCCAGTTGCACGGTTAGCAATGTAGTTTACTGCCAATGACTGTGCATGACTGCAGTACCAGCTACGCAATCATATACTGACCGTTAAATATACTGTACTTCCGCACTGAGGTTTCATCCCAGTAAATACGTAGTACTTCACTTACGTCTTGTACAGCAAATATATACCGCTGCACTCAGGTCTGAGCCCCTTAAATATATACTGCTACACTACTGGCCAGATGCATCAGTCAGGTAAGTAGTGCTGCACTGAGATCGCCCAGTAAATATTTATACTGCTGCACTGAGGTCAGAGCCCAGCAAACGTACACTGCTGCAATGAGGTCTCAGCTCAGTAAATTTATACTGTTGCACTGAGGTCTCACAGCCTAGTCAGTATTAGACAGCACTGTTAATTTTACTTTTTGTTCAGTTGCCACTATTGTTCAGAGCTGTTTGTGTGGGCTTCACAGCAAGACATAATGATTGAACCAATGGCTGGAAAGCAGTTTCTTGCAGTGGACCACACGCACACAGCTTACGTCATGTGTGTAACATGGGCATGTTGATAGTGTGAGGTGACTAGTAAGGTAGTAGGGAGGTGTTGCTGTTTCTATTGCCCTACTCAATCTCTGTGCCAATCAGAAAGCCTGTGTGTTCCACCCTGGAAGGTTTAAATTTAGATTCTGTTATGTAGTCCACGATCTAACAGCATGAAAGCAGGCGTGCCGCCCAGGATAGTGCTGGTGCCGCCGGTCACTGTCACACTGCACGGCGATTCTGCTCCTGTCTATTTCCAGCTCGGACCCGTCACACTGACGTCCTTTTACGTTGAGTCGCTCAAAGATTTGAGTGCTGAACTTGTGTCCTTTCCGTCTCTCTGCCCGTTTGTCAGTTGGATCGTGTGATCTTCTGCGTGTTTCTCAAGTCTGATGAGGATCTGTACCAAGACAGGCTCCCTCGCTACTTCCCACATGGTGAGTGTGTACAGAGCTTCACATCGGCGTCAGTGGAGCTCACAGCTGTGTACCGGTATGGAAACGGCGCATGTCACTGCAGGGCACATCAGCGCTGTAACACTGTACAATATTGCTGCAATAAATGTCAACGCTGTAACACTACACATTATTACCATAACACACACCAGCACGGTTTTCAGTGTATAATATCGCTGCAGAGTACATCAGTGCTGCTAATAACATAATATCACTGCTGGGCACATCATCACTATTCACAGTTCACAGCACCACTGCAGGGCACGCGAGCATTGTACCCACATAATACCACAGCAGTGTTCATCAGCACTGTAAACACTGTATGATAATACGCTGTATAATACCCCTTAACTTGCGTCAGTGAGTGATGTCATGATGTCACCGTGGCACAGCTCCTTCCTCACTTTTCACCATCACTGCATCGCACAAAGTGTAACACAGGTCGCTGCAGTTCAGTGATTTAATACAACATGTTTTCCTTTATACGGCTGCACTATGACTTTGGAGCGTAAGTGCAATTAATTCATATTGTATATATTTACCGTAAGACATCAATAATGATACTACGTGTATCTGCGTGCATCTCTTTCCCCACCCTCGAACCCCTAGCTGGCTGACCGGTCAGAACTCGGCTCGGAGACAGGTAACCAGCATGGAGTGCCGGAGACACGCGTGTCCCTCTACTTTCTGTGATTTTGCTCGTGGCAGTCATAGCAGTGCTGAGAAGTGTCGTAGCTCTGCTTGTAGTGCTCCTTCGTCACAGCTCTGAAGCTGTTTACTTATATCAGTAGTAGTAGTAGTAGTAGTAGTAGTAGTAGTAGTAGTAGTAGTAGTAGTGGTTGTTCTCGTTGTCATTGGTCATTTCGGTAATATCTGCTGTAACTGTGCTGGTAATATTATTAATTTATGGCAGTTTTAAAGCTGCTCTGCTTGTGGTAGTAATATTAGTTATTAATTACCATAGTGAACGTGTTGTAACTGTGGCACTAGTATAGTCAGTCATCGTCCCGGTAAACCCGCTCTGTAGCTGTGGTGTTTGTTCACGTCAGTAGTAGAAGTGCTCAGCTGTAGTAGTGTTGTAGTAGTACCTGACGGTGGTGCTAAGAGCTGCTGTAGCTGTGCTGGTGAGAGCAGTCAGTCGTAGCTGTCAGTTTGCCGTGGTGCTGTTCTGTGCGTGTGTGTGTGTGTGTGTGTGTGTGTGTGTGTGTGCGTGTGTGTGTGTGTGTGTGTGTGCGCGTGCGCGCGCGCGCGCGCGCACAGTCTGATCTTCTCACTGACACACTTGAATTCTATTAACAACGTATTGTTCCTTTGGAAGATGGAATGACACTAAGCGATGACTGTGAGAGATTCACCCACTAACGTTAACATGAGCTGAATGATGATCATTTCTACCCCAGATTGACTCTCTCAAGTTAAACTGCTGTATCGATGTATGTTGACTTAATTTTCCACTCTTGTGCCAGGCGAGCTGATTGATGCTAAGCTTTATTGACTTTGGCCACCTGACACCGAATAACTGACAATAACCTAAAACTGGAGATTCGACGACAGCGCAGCGCTAGCGGGGGAGCGGGGTGAAGATGACGATGGTGATGATGATGATGATGATGATGTCACTGATGTTGATAATGACGACAATAAAGATGACCTGTCTCTTCCAGGTGCCCAGGTGAAAAGCAAGCTCTGAAGCCCTCAGCAATGAAGTCCCCGTCCTTCTGGGCTCCTCGCTGCATGTGTGTCTCCTCTTCCTCGGCCTCCCCTTCCTTCTGCTGGCTCAGCCCCAGGGACTCCCAGGGCAGCCTGCGTGTATGAATCACTGTGGAATCGCTTGGAAATGGTACCAGTCACATTCTAAGTGAGATACATGTGTGTTTGAGCAGCATCGCTCCTTACTGTGCACTTATTAAAAGTGTGTTTTTGCCATCTATTATTGTGCAGCATGAGAGAAATCCATTAAAGCGAC